>NC_141864.1:6105833-6766250 GCF_024713525.1 Acromyrmex echinatior | reverse complement strand
GGAGCGATGATGCTCATCAACGTATTCCCGTCTGTTACTGCATTCTGCTTCCATTAATTCTTCATCAATTCACGTTCCACTTCCGCAGTCTTTTGAAGTTTCCGTCAATTTACCCTATGCTTCCGTTAATCGCCTTCATTTCCTGTCCCCTATGATAGAAATAATCCTTCAGCAGCGACGGAGTAACGGCAAAATTTCTTTTTTTATCGATCGTCTAGCTAATTCGCGAGTTACAGTCGCCATAAAATAATTTTATGACGCGATATATTTCCTCGGTAATATAACATTCTATCTTTCGCACTCGAAATCATTTATCAATCGCCCGACTACAGCGATCCTCTAGAAAGATGCACGTACATTTGCTCTCCCTCACCCCCCCCCCCCCCTCAGCATATAGATTATCTCTCTCGTACGTTCCGCACGAAATATGTGCATTTATTACAAAATACCTAGGCGTTGCAGCGCGCACGCATTTCGTTTCAACATTAGAAAGCGCGAAAGCCCTTCCCACGTCCGCACGAAATACGTACATTTATTCCGCCATCCATTTCGCCGACGGTAAAAAGCAATATTCCGAATACGAGATAGTACAAACATAACAACCAATTTATCGCGCTCAATATCGTTTATTGCCGATTTATGGCGCGCTTACCGTCAAGCTTTATTACACGACAATTATTGATCGATCAAATGGTTCGTCCGATCATCTTTTTTAGATCTGCTCGAAACGTACATATTTCGAAAAATCTTGCTCCGCGAAAACATCTCTATCTCTTTCCTTTCTTTCCCGAAAAATGCTGTTTTAATTTTTAAGTAGATAAGTGGCGACAACAGTTATGCATAATTATCTTAGAAACCTTGTTCTTGTAAAGGCAAATAAAAAATACTACCAAGAAGTTTTAAAGTTCATTATTTTAAAATTTCTCATAAGGGTATAAATAATGTAAATTTAATCCTATACATGCTATTAAGAAATACAACTATAAAAATAAAAATGTCTATTTAAATATAATATTAATATTTTAAAAACCTTGTTTTGGAAAAGAAAAAAAATACTATCCAGAAATCTTAAAGTTCATTATTTTTATAGTAAATATAATTTTTTTAAGAAACTTTTAAGGAATTTTTATAGTCTCTATCTCGTAAAGATATAAATAATGTAAATTTAACATCACTGAAAAACGTTCCTGATTGAAAATGGACGAATCAGAATTTTCTGATTAAATTTATTAGAATTCTAGTTGAAATAATCAAAATTCTGATCGGTTAATATAATATTTCTGATAAAATATATTGATTAGAATTTTTAGTTTTCCAGAATAATTATATCAGTCGGAATTCTAATTATCTCAACTAGAATTCTAATAGACTTAACAAAAAATTTTGATTCAATTTCCACCAAAATTACTATTTAATTCAACCAGATCATTTTTCTCAGTGTTTATACGTACATTAAAAAAAATTTGCTGAAGTGTTCTGCACCCCCACTGAGAGAAAAAAATTTTATCAATTTAACAAGAGACCTGAGAAATAATTAATTTGCAATATTAACTAATCGATCGTTTTTTAAATAAATATCACATTTGTTTTCCCTTGATTTATTCCTATATATAACATAAACACAGTGTGTCCTATAATACATAAACAATCATTTCTCTCAGTGGCCACTTATCTTAAAGTAATAAATCACGCGTGGTAATCATGAGATTAATGAAGGAAGAATACCTCTCTCAATCAGTGCGTGACAGTTTTGAATACCGGGATCCGTTGAGAATCAAGCGGATTCAGAGTCGACTGGAGTATCATCGTCGCGATGCGTCCTGGATATGACCGGGATGGCTTTGTGCGGTAACGGCTCCTTAATTAAGGTGCGCTCATAATTGTTACACACATCGGCGCAACCTATTGCGATTGTCGGCGACGATTATGGCGGTTGGTTGTGCACTTGTCAGTTCAAAGCGTCGTCATACGAGCTCGAACAATGCGCAATCATATCGAGCGAAGGGTAGGAAACGCCGACTGAAATATGTTGCGATTACGACGCGATTCTGATGGCCTACCTAAGTGACGGCACATTACTGGCACTACTTGTCCTTCAACGCCAAAATGGGTTTCACTGAAAGGGTTTAATCAGCCCTGCAACGCACGGACCGCCTTGAAAGTGTCGTAGCGTTCTAAAAATTTCTAAATTTATTCACTTTATATCTTGACTTCGTACGGTAGATATGTGTCTTTTATCTGTGACTAGTAATTTATTTTATAATTTGTTTATTTAATCTTTGACTTCGATTACTGATGTGGACTTACTTACTTTGCTGTGTTCCTGAGATACACTCAGTTTGCCATCCATTTATCTCTCCTCCATTTTTTTAAATTTCTAAGTTATCTTTACGCCCGGAAAATAGAAATGACTATATAGTTTTTACATATTTTACCACATTCAGATCATTCTTTTAAGTAGTTTCTCTATCCGATTTTATCAGTAGAAACAGATGGGGTACTTAACGAGACAAAAGAAGTTGAAGGATTACGACGATATCGCACGGTTACGAGTGTCCTTCTTCCTGTGACAGCGGACCATCGATTATTCGTACCTCCGCAATATTTTTTCGTCCGGCACATTTACATTGTCACGTCCAAACAAGGCCTTAATTAAAAACGGCACCGTTCGCGATTGTTAGTACGACCAAGCGAATTCGCGAGAATTCACCTGGGGATACACGCGCGCACGATAATGTAAAAACTGTATAATCATAAATCACAGCCGCCACGGCGGCGTATTGAAAGTGCGATATTTTGCCCGCTCAAGTAAATGGCTCGGCGATAACATAAGCTCGTCCGTCTTAATTAAGGCCCGCGGCTGTGTTTTGCGCCGTACGGTAGATACGGAAAACAAATCGACATCTAAAGCCTGCGTGTACGGTAGCCCTGCTGTGTGGTCGTTTAGATCAGTGTTGAGCTACCCACAATCTGTTAGCCGCCCCACACACACACATACACACACATCGTGCTCGAGAAAATGGCGTATTTTCACCGAACACACTACAAATCGACGGAGAAAATATGGCAAACATTCCGATAACGGAACGTTAACAGTTCGTAAGGATTCAACGAATTAAGATGTATTCGCGAATCTCTGGAAGTAAACGGTAAAACTTAGACATAAAAAAATTTTATTCTTAAATTGATTTCGAGAGGAACTTTCGATTAACAAAAATTAATTGTTATAAGCAAATAACTGCATGCAGTTTGAATGTTTAATTTTTATTGTAAATTATGAGTATATAGTTCTATACTAACGGAAAGAATTTTATTGAAATTTTATCTACAAATTTAGATTTTATAGATACAGAGGTGAAAATAATTTTCAGACCATCAAAATAATTATGTAGAAAATTCAAGTATGACGAGCAATGTTGCAAAATGTTTTGATAATCTATCAATTAGTTTGAGTGTTCTATATAATTATTTTATGTAGTCCAGAAAATTATTTTCAAAGTTATATTTCTTAATTTTTATATACTTCAACAAAGCCATTCTTTCCACGGTACGCAAAGATGCTGTCAACTTTCTGGATTATCTTTTCAAATCGAAATAACGCGAGCGATGGCATGAAATTTTAAAAAATCACGCTTAATTAGGGAAGAAGCTAGATTATCAACTCAACTATTTAGATTTCGGAATTTCGAAGCGCGCAAGTATTGTTTTTTCGCAGTTAAACACGCGGCAGTCGAATTTCATTATAACCGCGAATACCTTAATTAAGCCGAGTCCACAATTGGCTATCCGCGAGTATACGATATATATCGACAACTATGGCGTTCCTGTGGCTGCGTCCGAACAATACATCCATGTGCAGGCCATTCCTCCAGGGTCGGGAGGTAGCTCGAAAACCCTATTCAATTACCCCGCTTGAGTACACCGGGTGTCCCGACAGCGGTGGCGACGATACCACCTGAACGCTGCACGCTACCACGAGATTTGTGGAGACTTAATTACACGCGGCGTGCGGCGCGTAGTGGATCGCGGTAATCGACTCGTAGCTGATTACATTAAGGAAATGTCGTCGAGTCCCTAATAATAGAGACGATTGGACAATTAATCGCAGTTACACGATCGCAGATAGACGTTAGTTTTGCAAACGCTACAAAAGGAGGAAAAAAAGATGCCGATTTTTGCCTATAAAGATGTAAGTAAAAAAAATCATATTTTTTGTAGATTTTTGACCTTCTTGATAAAATTATCAAAAAATTCGTGGCATTTGGGAGACACCTTGAAAAGTAAGCAAGAATATTGAAATTTGTTTAAATATATCACGTTCATGCTTAATTTTCAAGGTATGCTCTATCGATCCCGAACTTTTTATTAATTAAAAACCTATCGTATTCAGGAGATCGAAATCTATAAAAAAAACGCTATTCTTTTTACTTACATCTTGTGAGCAAAAATTGGCCTTTTTTTAACATCCTCCTTTAAAAATGAGACTTCTCGTTAATAGTTTAAATTTTGCGAGGATATCGAAGAGATATTATATAATATTAATTTTACAATAAAACCGAAGAATGAACTATGTATTGAATCGGAAAGAACAATTCCAGTGTTAAAAATTGAATTTGTATATTTCGATGAGTTAAATATGAAAAATCGGGTTTCCACTACATTTCTGAATTGTTGGATTATTCATTTCTATTCATAACTCTGTCTATTTCTTTCTAGATCAATTGTTCCAAACCCATATGAAACGCAGCAAGAATATAACTATGTAGCATTAACGAAATTAGGTTAATTCTCGCAAAAACACAAATCTCTTTCTAGAAAATATCGTGCCGCTTATTTTTCGTAATTACAGACGTTCTAGACATTTAGATAACTCGCAAATGATACCTATATGATAGCTACGTTGACCGAATTTAATTGCAGCAGTACTTCGTCGAATTTTCGTGTAATTATTTCTTCTTGTACAATTATGAACCTAATTACGAGTACCTGGCAAACAGGAACGCGGAGTTTCTTTCGAATTATTTACGCGCCGTAAGATGACGACGACGGCGACGACGCCGCGACGTCGCGACGTCTGCTTAACATCTGACGAATAAAGCGAGCGCATATACGCGTGCGGTTTTAGAACCGACTAAGTTGGAGCACGACAGAGTTCGCGGTCCCTGAGATGTCTCCGGCTTAGCGAACTAAAGCAAACTATCGCTGCTGCTTACCGTTCCTGACATACCGCCCAAATGCGCGGCTGGAGACAAAGCGGCGGCGAGACAACTGGGGGATCAACGGCGTCTGAACAACTCCACCCCCTCCTGGAAATTCGCACTCACGCGAAAACGATTATCAGGCCGCGCGAAGCAGCAGACGATGTCTCGATCGTATCTGTGCTATTTACTCTAATCATACTAAAACACTTTCCGTCTGCCGTAATTCCAAAATATACGTATGTATATTTCGCACGTATATTCATAATACCGAATAAAACAGGCATCTCTCAATAAGATGAATAAAGACCTTAAAAAACGGCTACATTTGAATAAAATATTTTTTAAATAATTCATTTTGATAAGCTTTATTTTTTTAATATTACGATATACAGTGAGTGCAAAAAATATTCAGAGGAAATTCTTATTAAGAAAACTTTATTTGTAGAAAATAAACATTAATTAGCAATTTTATACAACGAATACGTTCTGTCCTAATACATAACAAAATACATAATAAAAATATTTCTGATCCTAGAAGTTAAATTTCTCAACTGCACGAATACTTTTTGTGCATCCAAATAATACAATTTTTTATTTTCGCATGGAGAGAACGATTTTGCTGAAATATCCAAAAATTCAGCTAGATACAGATCTAATAATAATTTTGATGGTCTAACAAAATTATTTTCAGATCTGCATCTAGCTGAATTTTTTGATACCTCAGCAAAATCTTTTTCTCCGTGTAAGATTTTTTAAAAGATATATATTTCCTGTAGAAATATTTTTTGCACTGTAAGCTGTAAGCTGTGTTATATCGTCGGTACATTTAAATTTTATTCGTCATCGGTTCCTATAAAGCAAGTCTTCTGTCTCTGTGTTACATTATAATTAGCATAACTTGCCGTAAAGCGTAACATTAAGTTCCAAATATTCCCGCGTGGTTTCGCTACGTTTCTCCTACGCATATAATCTAAAATATGTCAGTTACACTATATGCACACTTATTATATCCTGCAACGTAATTGAATTCCACTTTCAATGACCTCAGGCTGATGTATTAATCACCGAGTACGTATGTGTATAAGGACGTAAACATATTACGTCAATACAATCCTTATGAAGTAACTGGGTCGAGACTAACTCTAATTGAATGTAATCTACTTGCCAACAAGTCGATATGTCCCTTGTCGCGGATACAGATCCAGAAAGAGATAGTCGGACAGAGATGTAGGTAAAGGATACAAAATAAAGCTGATTAAAGTGATTGCATCATAAAAGAATTTCGCCTACAATTCAAGTATATCCATTATACAGGATTGTCACAAATTCGTCATCTTAAATTTTCATAACTTTTCTTGATTTTCAGACAAAATTTCATGATTTTTTTCTAATGCTTCCAATAATATTTTGTATATAAATACAAAACTATTTGTATTTTCGTTCTGATGACGGAAACCGTCATATGTTGAAGGAGTAATTTAAAGAACAACGTAAATTACTATTAATGTTGTTAACACTGCTTGCATTTAATTAAATATGATAGTATTCCAAAATTATGTAGGTATGATGTATGCATATTAAATTTCTTTAAAGACAAGAATTTTCGCTTTTCAAAAAATTCTGAAAAATTCTTTGAAAAAAAAATTCTTTTTTCCCGATTTTCCTGACTGTTTTCAATTTTCCTGATATTTCCTGATTTCTTCGATTTCCAGTTTTGCGACAACCCTGTTATACGTATATAAATTAGATTGTAAGAACTATCTTTGTGTGCTGATGTAAATTTTTCATGATCGATTAATACTCGTAACTTAACTATTATGATTTCTTAGAGGTCTCAGCACTGTTTTTGCAATTTCGACGATGCATTTTAACTCTGCATTGCGAATGGCCGATCGTGAGACGTCAAATAATTGCTGAAATGTGCTGTCGAAATCAATAAAGCTTTCTCGAGGCACTAACTAGCTCCGACTCCTATTATGTCGACCCTCGATCTCACATTTGAGAACTCGATAACTTGTAAAAAAGTTGAAGAACTCGGTGTGCACGAAATGAAGGTAACTTTTCATAATCGCGATCCCTCCCGCAAACCTCGAGTTCTATGCAATTCTATTATCTACCTCTAGCCATCGTTTTAATCGACGACACTGTCCTCTACGACTATTTTCATCTGTGTAGCTCCTTAAGCTTCAATGATAAAATTTCCCAGTTTAAACTCATAGATAATCGCGCGGTCAGTGTCTGTCAAAAAGTATTATTATGTTCTTAGAGGAAAATAAAATTAAGAAAAGAGTTACGAATTGAGATTTTGTTAAAATAAAATTTATTCAACTGTTTGCAAATTATATCTCATCGCCTTATGAATATATAATTAACGCACTAATAACACCGCAGAACGTAGACATTTTACTTGTATCAGATTTTTATTCTTGAAGCCACAAAAATTATTAACTTAATTTAATTTGGTTGATTTATTCAACATTGACTAAATTATATTAAGACATCGTTAACTAAATTGACAAATGAAATAATCTGAATTCAACGACAAATAGTGCGAGAAAATGTCGTGCAAATGTTACTGAAATCTCGAAGAGGGAAACGAAGAAAAAGAGAGAAAGTGCAGCGCATTGTGAATAAAACAAAGAATGTAGTAATGCACAGCAGCATTGCATTGTCAGTGGCTAATCTCGTGAAAGCTGATTGCTTTCCTTAATGATTCTCGTAATACCGGATAATCTGGGACGAGCCCCACATGACGATGGGAACGATTCGCCATATCCAAAAGACGGTCGATTTTACTAGTTAAGTTTTAACGTCGATTTTATTACATCACAAGCCGCTACGATCATTTCGTCAGGCGTCGTGTCGTCATTCGCGCTCAAATTATGTATGTCAGTGGAAGATGGACGTGAAAGTTTTCCGCAACCACGACGCGTGATATGAGTCTTGGAGCTTCGATCAGCGAGATTATGCATCATTAAGGAAGTTTGGTGTTTGATAATAGCGAGAGACTCGCGCTCGATCAACCCCGAAATTCGCCGGGATTTTCGAAATGATGAGGATGAGAATAGTCCCTTTTATTGATAGCTGATTATTGTACAATATCAGAGTTGGGAAGCGTTATTTTTTCCATTTCTTTTCCGTTAATTTTCTGTTACTTTTTTGAGTAAACAATTTGATAATGACGTTGCAATTTTTTATGACTGTCCACTTTTCCAACCTTGGCACAGTCTTAGCATTTAGTTATAAAAAATTGCAATTATCATATTTATTATAATAAATAACACTTTCAATTCTGAACACTGTAAATTATAACATATTTTAATCCTCCATCGACAATGTGAAATTTTCATCCTTTCGTCTGCAACTTGGATCTTGGAACTTTAGTGCAAATTTTTATATTGTTTCGAACTGTATAAAAAATCTAAAAAATTTCTTACATACTTGAAAACTTCAGCAACGAATTTTTATTATTATAAAAGTTGGATCGTATTTTATTTACTTTTTATAAATTTAAATTTGTTTGCAAAATTCACAAGCAAAAAATAGACTGTGCCTTTAATGCCTATAACGATGCCAATAAAAAGATTAATTGACAATGAATTAATTGATTAAAATATGACAATTTTTAAGCTGTAGTATTTGCAAGCTAAACACCTTGATAAAGTTTCAATATATTTTTTGAGCAATTATTAGACGGTTATATTAACTCTGTCTAATAACTAAGAAGTAAAACTACTTAGGATCCCAATTAAGATATAACACCTTGCCTCCAATTACTGTGCATAAAAGATGCATAAAATCTAATTTACTGAAGAAAAACAAAATAATAAATGAATTACGCATTATTTTAATAATAATAATAATCTAAACAATAACTGTGCATATGTCTGTAGAGTAAGTACACATATTTTTACTTAAAAAAACTACTTTAGCCACTGAATAAAATTCTTATCATGTTCTTGTCCAATTTCCTTCGCAATATTATTACAATTAATGAGAATATAATAACAGTAGACAGTAATGAATAATGTCTAGAAAAACTGCATATATTTTTACGAGAGCAATAAATATTATTTTTCAACAGTTATTTAGAATTAAAAAATGGACATTTTATAATTAAACAAGATTAAACAATATATACCTTACGATTAATAACGAACTAGCAGATTAAATTAAAATGAAACGAGTAGAGCTTTACCAGCAAGATTGACGGTTACTACGTCCGGCTAACATTTAACTTTAAGCCAAGGACTTATTAGAAAAATGTCGTCTACCCTGCACATAATTTCCGGCTAAACTTTCCTCGCGCCAATCTTTCTTCTGTTCCACTTAAAGCGTCGCTGCGGTATCATCAATCATTGAACAATGGCGGCCGAAGGCGAGCTAGCAAAAAGTGAAGCTTCCCGGCTGATTGTCGAGTAGGCGTGCATGTGCGCGCAACACAATGGAAACTTTCGCGCTATTGTGGCAGACGGCTTGTTGAACAAGGTTCCTTGGAAATAAAAGCTATCCTACGCCCGATCCCGTACACCCTTTCTCGCGGCCCTCGCGACCCTTCCGCCAACGAAAGCTTGGCGAGCGGAGAAAGGGTTAACGCGACTGCGGATAACCCCGTTAACTCGCCACTGAGTAGCCAACTTTTCTTTGTTTCCGAGGTCGGATGCTTCTCGGGCCTTATCCTTCGAGTCTTCAGACTCTCAGCAGATGGTACCGCGAGACAACATCGCAGCCTCGAGTTGGAGGCGTCTTTCGACTGGGAACAATGCCGGCCGCACGAGCCGTTTATTTCTAAAATGGTCCAAGCCACCAAATTTCGCACGCTCCCTTAAATTACTAGCTAGATATACGGAAGCGCGTATATTTGGCTAGTAATTTTATATCTTTTATTCTTGTATCAAGATAAATACATTAAATTTATTATGTTCCTTATCTTCGTTTTCTTACAATATTAATAGAATGACATTGGTACAATATTAATAGAATGACAATCGGAAATTGTTAAAATTGAATAACTGTTATTAATAAATCTAATAAAATAAATTGAATATTATAATTATAGAAACTTGTCACTTTTATTATATAATGCATTCATCATATAATGTGCAAAAAGGTAAACTTAAATATACTCGTATAAATTGAAAATAAATATAAAAAATGATTAATTTAAATTGCGTTCTTCAATAATATGACTTCGAAATGAATCTTTAAAACTGAATAATAATTAAATGCATATTTTTTGCACTATGTTAAATGAAAAGATAAAGATAAAAAATTTCTCCTTTACAGAATAACGTTTAATATTTTATTTATTTTATATTTTATTCTATATTTTATATTTCATTATTCATATAAGCTAGTTTTTCAATAATTTTTCAATTATCATTCTGTAAATATTGATTACATTAAGATATTGCAATACGAAGCTACGCAGTTTATTATAAACTCAACCTTTGCGGTTGTAATCTAGGATATTCAAGTTATTTGGGTACGTAAACACATTCCCAGCAAAGGATTAATATCCCTATCAGCGCGCAAGCAGAGTCGGAAGCATCCTATATCTTAGAGATAGGAAGTGCGTAGTGATTACAGTGAAATAGGATTTCATCATTTTGGAATAATTTCTCTTGGTACGCATCGGTGTGTAATGCAGCGGTATATATCTCCACCGGCACTTCTTGTAAAAGGAGTCTTATCCAAGTGTCGACCCGCAAGATCGAAATGTGTTCACCTAGAGGCACACTAGATATCTCGAGAGGCAAGCACGAAGATGGAGTGTACACATAAATCGCGTAACTTAAGCCCGAATAATAGACTATCGATTTTGTTCTCGGGTCGTCCGACCTGTGTGTGCGTTTACTTAGCGGAAAATTAACCGGCAGACTTGTGCAACCGAGTCGCAGGGGGATGGATTAAAAAAAACTGTGATCACTTGGATGCCACAGTGTAGTGTTGTAAGACATTGTCCCCGCTTTATTCCCACAATAAACTCTCGCTGACGTGCGAAGATTTACGTATCATCGAGCAATCGAGAGATAAGAATTATCTAACAGAGAGGAGAATTCGAAGAGAGGACAATTCTCCTCGGGAATGTGGCAGTTCTTTCATGTAGATATACGCAAAATATTCAATCATTGTATATGACTAACTAAAAATTAAATAATTTCTTACAAACATTGTGAAACAATTACAGTACAACTTCTTCTTTCATTTTTTGTCTTTTAATTTTATTTTTTTCTATAAATTACTTTATTAAATTGCAATATTTATATGCTATAATAGATATCTACTATATGCAATAAAATTATTAGAAAATCACAGAAATTTAAAATTATGTAATCCCTTTTTACTTAAAAAATTGCTATTATGAGTCCTGTTTTTCTTTTCAAACAGATACATAAAATATCCAATCACTCCATACGATTAATTGAAAAAATGAATAATTTCTTACGACATTGCAAGACAATTGTAGTGCAATTTCTTCTTTCATTTCTTTTAATTTTATACTTACATAAATTGTTTTATTAAGTTGCAACGTTTATGGATACTGCATATAATGAAATTACTAGAAAATCACAGAAATAAAAATTTTTTAATGCCTTTTTTTTTAAGAAATCGCTGTTATAAATTCTGTTTTTTTTTTCAAATAGATATATAAAATATTCAATTACTGCATATGACTAACTGAAAAAATAAATAATTTCTTACTATTTCTAATTGTAAGACAATTGTATATAACAAACTGAAAAATAAATAATTTTGTACGAGAGAGAGAGAGAGAGAGACAGAAGAGAGATATTGAAACAATTATAGTGTAACAATTTCTTCTTTCACTTCTCTTATTTTTATACTTATATAAATTGCTTTATTAAATTGCAATTTTGTACACTGGATACTGTAAGTAATAAAATTACTTGAAAATCGCAAAAAATATAAAATACTTGAATCCTTTTTCTCAAAAGATGGTTGTTACTTCTCGTTTATGAGATTCCATCAAATATGCGTGTACGCAACGTTTAATTATATGCTCGTAAGCTAATAACGAGAGCAGAACTGAAATTTCGTGCTACTCCCTTGGCGGGTGCGGCCTCCGGCAAACCCGGGTCTTAGGCTCTTGTTGAACAAACGCGTGGCAAAGCGCGGCATTAGTTACGAGTAAAGTTTGTAACATACGATCGGGTATATCGCTAGGCTCGCAATAAGACCGCAGGCCTGAAGAGGAAACTTGTGTGCGAAAGCAAACTCTCTCGCGCGTTACGTCCTAAGTTGCGATACGCTGTAAACACTCGAGGAACCGAATTGGATAGAATTGTCTCGGACACGCGTACGATTGCGGAGATACGTTTCGCAGAGAATATCCTGCACGGAAAAAACGATTCTGCAGAAAGCTCTAAAATCTTGCTGAATACAAATTTGAAAACAATTTTGTTGGGTCATCAAAATAATTATGTTGGTAAAAAATAATAATGAACAAAAAATTGTGATATTTTCAGTTTGAATTTCCAATAAAATTATTCTAATAATCCAACAAAATTTTTTTCAGATCTGAATCCAGCAAAATTTTAGATCTTTCAGCAAAATTGTTTTTCCCTTGTGAAAGCTCCAGAGATGTCTGCGTTAGAACGATGTCAAGCTTTCTCTCTTTGCGAGAAAACATCTCTGCTATATGTAGTTTTATACCAATCGACAATTTCTGGAACAACGTCGTTAAAATCGCGGAATACGAAGCTTTAACTCACATATTTCTCATTGTTACAATTTAGATTACAATTCATTCGTTTGTTTCTTTACCTACATGCTAGTTTCACGATAATTAATGATGCATATGGAATAAATCGATAGTTTAATATAAATACATGCAATTACCAATTGTTACGTAATCACGGCCTCGAGTGAACGTTCATCGGAAGGGGAGCGAGAGAATTGCGATGTGAAATAATGCAAGTACAATAGACGCGCCCTTAAATTCTACGCGGGCACGTAATTGCGTCGCTGTATGTGCGTTTACAAGGAATGAGATGTTACTCTTGCGAGTGGTGGTAGTTTAATTCAAACCGTGCGTTACAAGGTGCGGTACACATGTAGTTACCACATCGAGCATCGTCGATCTTGCCTGAAGCAAGCAGATAAAGCGACGGCGACACGTCATAGGTGCGCGCGTGTTCTGAGAGCTCGTTAAAGCATGGTCGATATTCGGTTATCAAGCCCAGCTAACGTTACCAACCCTTATTTAGATCGTCTGATGAGGGACAAATGACAGTGAGTGGGCGCAATAAAAAAGGCTCGACAAGCGCAATTAATTGGCAGCACTAGATTGCCCCAACTCTGGTATAATTGCTTTTTCATGATATCATACAGAAAGAGGCGGATCAGCGTTGCAGATCGAGAGTTTAAAATGCTTTTCTCTTTCATAAAGCGCGCAACCATTTCGCAGTTATCGATGGCCCAGTTCAGAAGTACAACGAAACCTCAAATTTAATATATCGCCGAAAGCTCGTTTTACGTCCCTCGAATTCTTGCAAATTAGATAACAATTTTGTCTGTAATTTTCATTTTACTGAATATATACGATTTTGATATAATATTACTGTTTTCAAACTTGTATACAAATTTTATTTTTTAAAAATCCAATAATTCTATTAAATGTAAAGAACATTAGAAATATAATAAAATATTATTAATATGTATATATATATATATATATATATATATGTATGTTAATAATATTTTATTTCTAATGTTCTTTATATTTAATAGAACTACTGGATTTTTAAAAAATAAAGTTTATATGCATTTTTAAATTTTTTATACAGAAAGAACAATTTTGTCGAAATATCTAAAAATTTAGGTAGCTAAAGATCTGAGAATAATTTTGTTGAATCATCAAAATAATTATGTAGGAAATTTAAGCATGATCAGCAAAAAGTTTTGACCTTTTAGCAATCAACTCGAGCGTTTTATATAAATATTTTAATCCAACAAAACTATTTTTAGATGTAACTAAATTTTTAGATAGTTCAGCAAAATCGATTTTCCTGTGCAGTATTAATGAACTTTGTCAGAATAATTACTTATATTGTTAATAATCAATTAAATTAAATATACATTACGTATGATTTTTAAAAGATGAATGATCGAAGAAATCTCTGTGATTTGCGGATGTCAAAGTCAATTGAAGTCGTTACACGCTTCCAATATATACAGTAAAATAACATCGACCATGTTCGATATTCCATTCATTTAATGCTATCACCGAGTATTGTTCGATTCCGTTGTAAATTCGAAGTGAAATAGTCACAATACGGGTTCGTTATGTATTGTATAAATAAATAAATTTGCGGGAAGCCGTTTACTCGCAATCTTTTCGCGTTTGACCTTTGTCGAGGAAAAATTGAATCCGATTTGATGGAGAAAGCCGCAAGAGATACGGTCCGTCGCTGAATTTTCAAACATTCTGGATACGACACGGATCAGATGGCAGAAAAGAAAAATCAAAATGTTACCACACTTCCCGAGTATATTCGACGAGGTAATATCGGTCGCGTTCGACACCCCAATTTTCTTAATACTTTCGAGAGTAGTTCGATTCCATCTACTGTAGGAAACCCGGGCTGAGAAGTTAGGTATCCATCGTACAACGCGAACAAAATTCGCAAGATCGAGATTGGTCCTGATGGCGGATATAAGAAGGATCGGAGCTGGGCATTCTGTTTTCAGGACACACACGTGGATCTCTCGCTGTCTCACGAAGTTCTAAATCTAGTCGATATCCCGATAACTTCTGTGGCGCGCCCGGCTTACGCTTTTTTTTTCCTCGTTCGTTTGAAAAATTGTTGAAAACACGCAGACCCTCGATAATCTATGCCTCAAATAAACCGCATGAAACTGACCGATTCGAACTTCCGGTCGTCAGCGAAAATCGTCACTAATGATCAGTTTCATCGTTTTCGACTGTCCTTAAAAATCGAAAACGTGGCTCAACCTGAAATTTCATCTAAAAAAATTTTCAAAAATAACATCTAATATAAAAATAACGTCTAATAAATTTTTAGGTACTCGGACTTCCATTTTTATATTTTTACGCTATTGTGAACTTTTCACATTTTATTCTTTCATATAATATATTTATAAAGTCCTGTATGAAATATTTACTGCTCTGTCTCGACTTGCACTACATATTTATAATCCATTAACGAAACGATTAGGAAATAAAAACATTACTTGGTCGTATAATACGCAACGTATTCATCCATTTTCGAAAATAATTGTAAATTGAAACAACGTTCGTCATCAGTTACAAAATAAACGATGACAAAGCAAGTGCGATTTTTATTCCATTACACGCACGCGAGTAATACGATTTATCGTATTTCGCATATACACATACAATTTTGACAATGATGATTTGTAGCGCTAGCACGAAAAACACGATGAACTTTTATAAATTGCCCAAGACTGAAAAATATATCAAGCGCGAACCTTCGACTCTCATCGACGCAACTGGCATTCATCTGGATGAAAAATAGCATGGCAACAGTTTGCCACAAGGATGAACAATGTTTTTCTATATAAATATTGTGCCATCAAGGGACTCGAAGAGGAAAGAAGGGAGTGGGGAGAAAGGAAAAGAGAGATTTTTTAACCAGTGGAGAAATAGTTATCGGTCCGTTGCATGCATGGACATATAAATCTACGGTTGCCGATAACCCGCTTTTCAGAATAAATATCGTTGCGTTTTTCAGTTCTACTGGCGGCGGATCGCGCGTTTCAAATAAACATATTGCAACGCGTAATCCCTAAATGCTCGCCGTTTGTTTGACAAAAAAAAAATGTATGGAACTGTCAGCGAACGTATTCTCGTCAATGCCGATCTGGTGTTTCCATGGGAAACAGGAGTGATTAATCCCAGCAATACCCGTGAGAGAGAAATTATACAAATCCCGGACTGTATCACCAATCTATGTATCGCAAACTGACAAAAGTATTTAAACGGATTATCATACTTCCGTAATTTTCGGCGATCACGATTTAACCAGACTCCTTCTCCTAGTCACGCGACAAGTTCTGAATGTCCACCGACGCGCATGTTCCGTTTTGCGAGCGGCCCGACGAGATAATTGATGTCAATACCGGAATGTCGAGTAAGCAGATCCTGTATAGGCCACGGCATTACACGCTCGCGTGAGGGCTTACTGGACGGCACGCGTCACTCGAATGGATGATGCGATCACATCGATTTGGCTGTGCTACCAGAGTACACCGATCACTCGTGACAACGACCAGTGACACGATCGGTCACACCGCGTAAAAGGTTTCATTTAAGGTTTCAATGTCGCTTGTGTGCCGGGGATGCGTGACTTGGGCTTGGAAAACCGCCAATAATACGACGATCAATCACGCCGCTCTCTCAATCGGTTAATTGATGTCAATATTGAAAATACTAAATCTTTCAATACCGATGACATATCGCAATAATCATTTTTAGAGCGCGTGTGTAAAGGTTTCCTGCGATTGTATTCGATCCGCTTGACGTAAAGGCAAATTTTGCCGAATACTTATGCATTATTAACGTTCCGTGCCGCGAGAATTATCGATGACCTGCGCTGGACTTTCCGTTTGATATTACGATTATAAAAAGAATGTAATTATAAAATCATTTTTGACATACGCGTGTGGATACATTATGATATATATTATTCAAATACAAAAATCGCAAACAAAAGCACCGGTGACCACTCGACGTTGGTCAGGTCATTTAAAATTGGAACGACACAAAACGTGTTAAGCAGTGCAGCGTAGCAAACTACTTTAGGATTTCACAAGTCTGTCCGATTTGGTCTGTCCGTTCGTTTGATTGTCAGTCCAAAAGATTTCTCAGAAACGGCTTAATCTTTTTAAATTCTGTTTTCGGCAACAGATAGAATCTTAGAGCCACTGAGTTTAATCAGTAAAGAAGTCAAAGATCAAGATCAATTTTGATCAATGAAACCTTCCAGGTTATCATCTTCCAGTAATTCCAAGTTTTTCATTAAACTATATATTTAGTTACGTAGGGTTTATTCGCTTATATATTTGGTGAGCGTAGCGTTTTTTCAGATTTTTAATGAAAAACTAATGATCAATGTGCGCATCGTACACGAACTGTGAAATAAATAAGGGCCGAGTGTAATATTCAATACGGTAAGATATATGTTAAACCCATCGACATATAGTAATGGACGGAGCATGCAGCGAAATGTCTTTGATTTTTCGTCTTGGCAGACCTAGAAAGAGTAATGTAAATGTTTGGGCATGAAACTCTCTTTCTACTATTGTCCTATATTGATCGCTACTACTCAAACATCGTTCTATCTCTTTCTAGGTCTGTCAAGATGTCTGATTTCGATACTATACTCCGTCCAGTACTATATGTCGATGGTTAAACTTGTATACGCAAGATACGCGCCTAAGAGGAAGTCTTAGACTAGTCGCGACGGTAATTCCAGGCGCGGTTTAACCACGTTGCCACCGTCGGTAGCTTCAGCAGCCGCATCTGTCTTCCTCCCGATCTTCACCCTTGCTCGGAAACACGAAACTCAAAGTTGCACAACAAGTAGGAAGAGAAGAGAAATGATGTAAAGGAAACTGGAAACGGAGAGTGAAACATGGAGAGTGGAGAAATGAAATGAAGAACAGGAAAGGGTGGAATATAGAAATAAAAGTGAGAGAGAAATATATATACAAGAAGGATAGAGAGAGAAGGAGAGAGATGGGAGGAGAGAATAGCTAACAATAAGATAGAAGGAAGGAACGCGGAAACTTCCGGTATAGAACACTCGAGCTTGATTGTCGCCGACGAATTGAATTAAACGCTAACAGAAAGAGGACGAGAAGGGGTAGAGGGACGAAGGAGAAACAAGGAGAAAACCGGAATTAATTCGAGCTCGAGCGATTAGCGCGAATTAAATTCTGTCCCAACGAGCCATCTCGATTAACCACGAGCGCGTATTGTAAATCGTTGAAGCACGAAGCAAACCAATTGACAAATACACACCGTAAAGTTTCAGCTATGATATTCTCACGAAAACACTACATCGAAAATCGTGCGGCAATCATTCCTTAGTTACGAAGTGTATCAAAATCACCGTACGATATGCTTAAACCGTACGGTGTTCTGCAAATTAATTAAAGTCGAAAGTTCTAATCAGAAAACATTAGTCAGGTTCGTAGTAATTATAAGTCATTAAAGCTGATTGTATCATGCAGAATTTTCGACTTTAATTAATTTCCAGGATATGCTATCAAGGTATTGTTCCAGCTTTTAATTTAATTTGAAATCAAGTGTAATTAAAGAAATATAAAATATTGATACTTGAAGAAACTTCGTCATATCCTGAGGTACGGTTTGTTATCGAGGATAGTGAACATAATGTATTAAAAAATCAATTACAGAGAAGTGTGCATAGTGGCGGTGATACCGATATATATGTATATAATTATTTTAGAAAAAATATATAATTATTTTATCTAAATTTTAAGTAACTCTCCTTTTATCTAAATTATGTAAAAGGAGAATTACTTAAAAATTACTTCTGCAACAAATAAATTAAAATCCAAATTAAAACTGAGTAAAAAAATAATTTATAATAATTAATTTAAAAAATAATTGCTATATGAACGCATGCAGTTTGCTGAAAAACAATCATACAATTTTGAAAATATAATTTTCGTAAGCATTGAATTTTGAACCCATTATTTAATTAGATATAAAACAATTATATATTATCTAAAATAATTATACATTTTTTTATAAAATATATAATTCTAAAATAATTATATATATTCTTTAAAGATCTTAGTAAAAATAAATTTGTATAAAATTTTAAAATATTTAAATTTTATACACATTTATTTTTGCTAAGATTTTTAGAGAATATATATAATATAATTATTTTAGAAAAAATATAGTACTTTATCTCTAAATTTTTAATAACTCTCCTTTTATCTAAAATCTAAATTATGTAAAAAGAAAGTTACTTAAAAATTACTTAAAAATTTTATACAAATTTATTTTCGCTAAGATCTTCTTTAAAAAATATATATACAATAATTATTTTAGAGAATATATAATTACCTTAGAGAGAGAATGTATAATTATTTTATAGAATTATTTTACATAATTATTTCATAGAATACAGAATTATTTAAATCATTTTATTTAACAATGATTTAAAAATAATCATTTATAAATTATTGTCAAATAAAATGATTTAAAAACTAGCGAAAAAAGGTTACATAAATAAAAAATAATATTTACCACCAGGTTGCTCCATCAGTGCCCGATGTCTCTCCCAGACCTCCACCTCCTCTCAGAATATGCACAGGACACTCGCGTAAAACACTCGCGAATACACTGTAATCGCGCGCGGACTATAACTTGAGTCCAATAACTAGAACGGCACTCGCGAAACGCGCGACGCGACGAACCGGCTGCGGTTCGTTAATTTTCAAGTAAATCGGCGACGTTAGCTTCCCCGTTGGATTTTCACACGAAGAGAATGATTTTACTCAATATCTAAAAATTTATCTAGATATATACATTTAGACATATCCGAAAATTTTTAGATATTTCAGAAAAATCATTCTTTTCGCGTAAAATATCCTCTGGGTACTGAGCCCCCTCACTACGTCAAGGTGTACCCGTGAGAGGGAAGATAATCTGAAAAATGTAATAAATAGCTATATTACTATGCTATTATTGTAATCGATTAACTTTTAGAAACGAATATCACGTCTGCAATCCGTTATTTGCGAAAAAGTCAAAGCAGATAAAAGGGCTGAATCTTTTAATTATTCATAGATAATGTCTGTAAGATATGATTAGAATCTATAAAATAGGCTAGAGATTAATAAAAGGAAGAAATGTTTCTTTTATTAATTGTTCCAAAGTTACGGTTAATTTTTGAACGGATCGTAACAAAAGATGCACAAAAACAAAAATTAATTAAATTATTAAACTGTATTAATTGTATTGAAAGCAGGAATTGCGACTTTTTTGCATGAGAGTATTCATATCAACGTTGCTTTTCTATGACTCGTGTGATACCGTTCGTACAAACAAGTAATCGTGTCGCATACTGCTCCTTTTCACATTTCTTTTGAAACATATAATAATAGCAAAAAGTGCTAGGTATAATACGAAATGTTGTATTTTATGAATATTCACATAATACGATTACTAGTATGAATAATTATTCATAAAGTATAATACAACGTTTCGTATTGTATTAGAAATTCTTCGCGAAAAAGATTTCGAAAAGTAATGTGAAAAAAAGCCGCGACACGGCTACGTTGTTTGTACGAGCTTCGGTAAGGGAATAATGACTGCGCGATAACTAGGCGTAAACATGACGCGCCGTTCCGTGCCACCTCGTACCATCCCCAACCGAAGGTCACGCGCCAACCGTCGAAATACTACGTACTAACGTACGCCTATTACAAAATCAGTAAAATAATATTCATTACGTTTTAATATTCTTCGATGAATATTACACGATGCTTTATTATACGATTTACGTTTTATTTTTTGAATTCGTTACGCACACAATTCTATATCTTAGGCCGGTATTCATAGTCAGGGCTTATATTCAAGATCGTCTTAAATATAATTTTAAGAAGTCACGAATCAGAGATTCGTATTAATGTCTCAAGATATTACTTAAGACAGTCTTGAAATAAGAACGGACTGTGAATATCGTCCTTGGATATCTAATTTATATATCTGTAAATGTATAATACGAATTACATTTATAACATTATTATATTTAGTCCTGTTTCATAATTTAAAAAATGTTTGCGTTTATCTTTACTTAAAGAATGTATATTATTAATCATATTATTAATCTTTATTCGAACGTAAATCGTTAAAGAGAGTAATAAAGATTGAGATATAACTCTGAGTACACACCTTAGTTTTGAGCAATATTACTATTTGAGCCTCTTTATGTAATTAATTAACAGTTCGCGTTCGTGAATCTCTAATTTTCGTAGATTAATGCGCGAGCGCTTCACACCACACGTCCGTCTTGCTGCGAAGTCGAGCGAATACCAAAGTGACGATCGACCACCGCGCCGCGCCCCCCTTCGCCTTCGCTTCGCGACCCACCGCTTTTCGTCGCGCGAGACCCCCTTCCCCTCCCCCCCGAGCTTTTCGCCGGGTGCTATTTGTAGCCTATTTAGGCGTTTGAAAAATATTGAACGGTTAGTACAATTATTCAAGTATTTTATATGATTTTGGCAAACGGATATCGCCGTACATTTCGCGTTTTGCTTTGTGGCATCTCGGGCACAATTCTATATTACTTGCATAATTCTTTTAAACGAATTACTAATTATTAGATATTTTTGATATTCCAACATTATGTCTCAATTTTCATAATTCTTTTTAATGATTCATACTTCAATAAAGATTGATAAAATATATGTTTTTTATATGCAAATTTTCTTAATATCCTGAAACAATTTGTGCTGAATACAGCTTTGGCTAAAAGTACTAAACATCTTGTTAATCATTATTTAATTTTTCAGTTATTCATATTAATAATAAATTAATTTAAGATACTACCACTACTGCAAATTATCCGTGTTTCGGAAATTCTTTCTTAAAACTTTCTAAACTTACGTATAATGCCGATCATGGCTCGATAAAATAACGTACGAATTATTTAAAATAAAAAATATAAAATAAGTTCCAGAAACTTATTTAAAATCGTAGGAATCTGTAAAAAGGACAGGTACGAAAAACTTTAAAATAAAAGATGTAAAAATAATTTCCGAAAACTTATATAAAATAATGAATTAATACTAAATAACGCTTTTAATTTTTTTATTTAAATTACATACTTTAATTTTCGTCGCTTTTGCAAGTAAATGAAAATTATTAAACGGTTCTTATGTACATTTTGACATCTTTAGAAAGTATTTGTAAAGTTGGATATTTATAACAAATTGTATATAAATTGTTATAATTAAATATAGTTAACAAAATGAGAAAACTGTATTTTTTTATACAAAAATGTAAAACTCTGAAGCAAAAATATTTAAAGGATAAATATGTTTCATATATAATATATATAATAATATATGTTTTTAAACATGTACATTATTCCAATTATAAAATGTTTTGAATGTCAATTTTAAGATATTGAAATAATTTTCATTTACTTGCAAAAGCTGCGAAAATTAAAGTATGTAATTTAAATAAAAAAATTTAAAGCGTTATTTAGTATTAATTCATTATTTTATATAAGTTTCCGGAAACTATTTTATATCTTTTATTTTAAACAAGCTTTTTGCACCTGCTTTTTGCACATATTCCTACGATTTTATATTTTAAATAAGTTTCTGAACCTTATTTTCTATTTTTTATTTTAAATAATTCGTATGTTACTTCATCGAGTCATGATCGGCGTTACAATAGGTCTTAAATTAATTTATTAACTGAAAAATTAAATAATGATTAACAAGATGTTTAGTACTTTTAGCCAAAGCTGTATTCAGCACAAATTGTTTCACGATATTAAGAAAATTCGCATATAAAAAAACATATTTTATCAATCTTTATTGAAGAATGGATCATTAAAAAGAATTATGAAAATTGAGAATTATCGAAAATATCTCACGCGAATAATTACTAATTCGTTTAAGAGAACCATGCAAGTAATATAGGATTGTGCCCGAGATGCCACAAAGCAAAACGCAAAATGTACAGCGATATCCGTTTGCCAAAATCATATAAAATACTTGAATAATTGTATTAACCGTTCAATATTTTTCAAACGCCTAAATAGGCTATAAATAGCACCCGGCGAAAAACTCGGGGGGGGGGAAGGGAGTCGCGCGCGACGAAAAGCGGTGAGTCGCGAGGTGAAGGCGTAGGGGGGCGGCGCGGTGGTCGATCGTCATCACTTTGGCATTCGCTCGACGACCTCGCAGCAAGACGGACGTGTGGCGTGAGGCGCTCGCCCATTAATCTACGAAAATTAGAGATTCACGAACGCGAACTGTTAATTAATTACATAAGGAGGCTCAAATAATAATATTGCTCAAAACTAAGGTGTGTACTCAGAGTTATATCTCAATCTTTATTACTCTCTTTGACGATTTACGTTCGAATAAAGATTAATAATAAGATTAATAATATACATTCTTTAAGTAAAGATAAACGCAAACATTTTTTAAATTATGAAACAGGACTAAATATAATAATGTTATAAATATAATTCGTATTATACATTTACAGATATATAAATTAGATATCCAAGGACGATATTCACAGTCCGTTCTTATTTCAAGACTGTCTTAAGTAATATCTTGAGACATTAATACGAATCTCTGATTCGTGACTTCTTAAAATTATATTTAAGACGATCTTGAATATAAGCCCTGACTATGAATACCGGCCTAAGATATAGAATTGTGTGTGTAACGAATTCAAAAAATAAAACGTAAATCGTATAATAAAGCATCGTGTAATATTCGAAGAATATTAAAACGTAATGAATATTATTTTACTGATTTTGTAATAGGCGTACGTTAGTACGTAGTATTTCGACGGTTGGCGCGTGACCTTCGGTTGGGGATGGTACGAGGTGGCACGGAACGGCGCGTCATGTTTACGCCTAGTTATCGCGCAGTCATTATTCCCTTACCGAAGCTCGTACAAACAACGTAGCCGTGTCGCGGCTTTTTTTCACATTACTTTTCGAAATCTTTTTCGCGAAGAATTTCTAATACGATACGAAACGTTGTATTATACTTTATGAATAATTATTCATACTAGTAATCGTATTATGTGAATATTCATAAAATACAACATTTCGTATTATACCTAGCACTTTTTGCTATTATTATATGTTTCAAAAAGAAATGTGAAAAGGAGCAGTATGCGACGATTACTTGTTTGTACGAACGATATCACACGAGTCATAGAAAAGCAACGTTGATATGAATACTTTCATGCAAAAAAGTCGCAATTCCTGCTTTCAATACAATTAATACAGTTTAATAATTTAATTAATTTTTGTTTTTGTGTATCTTTCGTTACGATCCGTTCAAAAATTAACCGTAACTTTGGAACAATTAATAAAAGAAACATTTCTTCCTTTTATTAATCTCTAGCCTATTTTATAGATTCTAATCATATCTTACAGACATTATCTATAAATAAATAAAAGATTCAGCCCTTTTATCTGCTTTGACTTTTTCGCAATGATAACGGATTGCAGACGTGATATTCGTTTCTAAAAGTTAACCGATTACAATAATAGCATAGTAATATAGCTATTTATTACATTTTTCAGATTATCTTCCCTCTCACGGGTACACCTTGACGTAGTGAGGGGGCTCAGTACCCAGAGGATATTTTACGCGAAAAGAATGATTTTTCTGAAATATCTAAAAATTTTCGGATATGTCTAAATGTATATCTAGATAAATTTTTAGATATTGAGTAAAATCATTCTCTTCGTGTGAAAATCCAACGGGGAAGCTAACGTCGCCGATTTACTTGAAAATTAACGAACCGCAGCCGGTTCGTCGCGTCGCGCGTTTCGCGAGTGCCGTTCTAGTTATTGGACTCAAGTTATAGTCCGCGCGCGATTACAGTGTATTCGCGAGTGTTTTACGCGAGTGTCCTGTGTATATTCTGAGAGGAGGTGGAGGTCTGGGAGAGACATCGGGCACTGATGGAGCAACCTGGTGGTAAATATTATTTTTTATTTGTGTAACCTTTTTTCGCTAGTTTTTAAATCATTTTATTTGACAATAATTTATAAATGATTATTTTTAAATCATTGTTAAATAAAATGATTTAAATAATTCTGTATTCTATAAAATAATTATGTAAAGTAATTCTATAAAATAATTATACATTCTCTCTCTAAGGTAATTATATATTCTCTAAAATAATTATTGTATATATATTTTTTAAAGAAGATCTTAGCGAAAATAAATTTGTATAAAATTTTTAAGTAATTTTTAAGTAACTCTCTTTTTACATAATTTAGATTTTAGATAAAAGGAGAGTTATTAAAAATTTAGAGATAAAGTACTATATTTTTTCTAAAATAATTATATTATATATTCTCTAAAGAAAATTTTAGCAAAAATAAATTTGTATAAAATTTAAATATTTTAAAATTTTTAACAAATTTATTTTTACTAAGATCTTTAAAGAATATATATAATTATTTTAGAATTATATATTTTATTAAAAAATGTATAATTATTTTAGATAATATATAATTGTTTTATATCTAATTAAATAATGGGTTCAAAATTCAATGCTTACGAAAATTATATTTTCAAAATTGTATGATTGTTTTTCAGCAAACTGCATGCGTTCATATAACAATTATTTTTTAATTATTATAAATTATTTTTTTACTCAGTTTTAATTTGGATTTTAATTTATTTGTTGCAGAAGTAATTTTTAAGTAATTCTCCTTTTACATAATTTAGATAAAAGGAGAGTTACTTAAAATTTAGATAAAATAATTATATATTTTTTCTAAAATAATTATATACAAGGTGTCATGAATATACGGCCCCACTCGTCCCGAGCAGGTAGAATGGATTAAATTGAGTAGAAAAATCCTCTACCACCGCTCGGTGTGCCGTACTTTCGGCAATAATAGGTCGAGAGGACGTGCACATTCGGCTATTTTTAAACGTTAATATTTCGTTAATTATTGCGAGCATTACAAAATGGTAGAGGACTTTTCTATTCAGTTTAGTCCACTCTACCTGTTCAGAACGAGTTGGGCCATATTCATGACACCCTGTATATATATATATGTATATATATATGTATATGTATATGTATATATATATGTATATGTATATATGTGTGTGTGTGTGTGTGTGTGTGTGTGTGTGTGTGTGTGTGTGTGTGTGTGTGTATAATATAAAATCAGCATCATAATTTATTATCAATATTTATTCAGGTGCATAGAACGATAGCATATGTGCATCTCTCGTGGTTATCTTCTTTGGTGGTTTTGCGCGAAATATCCACTGCATACATGAGTAATACATTACCGGTAATGCTCATACATAGATGATTTTTGGCGCTATTCGAACGCCACCTATATCCTGTAATATGCGCGATTCACTAGCGCAGTTACAGGATAAAAGGGATCGGAAATTAATTTAAGTGACTTGATCGGTGAAAGCGAACGATGTTATCTCGATGAAATTCGCTCCCTATATCCGCGATATTTCTAAATGGGACGTGCTACATATGTATGCGCTATTTTCGAGTAAACCGATTTACAGTTCGCGCTATAATTGAACATTACAGTTTCAACGTGACCTAGTGATTTCTAAATTGGAAAAATCATTATTTTTTTATCGAAAAGCTATTGTTTCAAGTATTCTTTGGTAGTTCACTTCAATATTCAATAAATTTTTCGGAGACACTTTTATAAAACACATCACATTTATATACACTTATACATATATATATATATATATATATATATATATATATATATATATATACATGTATATAGGAATGAAAAAATATGTATGTGAGATTATTTTCTAGCAAATTGTTTAAATATCCATGCTAGAAATGTGTATACACATTTTTGAAATAAATATCTAAACAATTAACTAAAAAATAAAAATATTTTCAACAATAAAAGACTATAAAAGCATGTGATAAACGTTATTCGTGCAGAAGTAAAAATATAACGAAATCAGAAATGTATCCAAATAAAATTATATATGAACAAAATATAATCTTCTATCGAAGTGTCTAAAAATTTAACTAATTATGTAGGACGCTGATGAGCAGTGTTGCAAAAAGTTTTGATATTCTGATAACTAGCTTAAATATCCTATGTAATTATTCTAATGAACCAAGAAAATTATTTTTAAAACAGTATTATATCCAGTTAAATTTTTAGATACTTTAGCAAAACTGTTCTTTTCACAATACATACATACATATTACGTAATAATAAATATACAAAAATAAATAAAATGTACAATAAAATAAATATTAAAAAATAAAAACAAAAAATACTGTTACGTTATAAAGCTATGTTATCAGAAACAAACAAATGGAAAAATCTATCAGTCTACGCAATTTTTTGGCAAAGAAACTACCACTAGTAATTGAGAGTTCGGAATTAAATGGATAAATCAGTATGTCATTCAAATTTTCCAATATTTCACAGCTTGACGCGCATTCGGACTTTGGACACTCTAAAAGCTCCAGATAAAAACGAGCATTATACCGATATTTGTAACCGAATGTGCCAACGACCGTGCATGTAATGTATATATTACCCGAAACCGATTTCGGTGGTGCATGTATACACGTACCCTGTCGCGACATTCGACGACCATCGCACCATCGCGCCTGCACGTAGAGAACGCTCGTAGATGTGTACTTACACATCGCGACTCACATACAGCTCACTATGGGCGCGTTATGTTGCGCCCGGGGGCACGATAATTCAGCAGAAAAACCGCGAAACATTTGTCCGGCCGCCATTAATTCCGAAACTGCCCCGACGTTTCTGGCGAATCTGCATAAAACCGTAACGTACCACTCGATAATTCGACCGATACCGCCCGCGCCGGCCCTTCCATCCAACTCTCACACATCCCCCGCTCATCGCTCTTCCGCCCATTTCCCAATCCCCTTTCTCTCCCTTACTGCCTATGCCGCCAGGTGGTTCGGATCGTGTTTTATCTGCCGTTTTTTCCGCGCTCTGCACTTTCCGCAATTCCCTACAAATCCGCTCGATGTCACCGGCATGCGAGGGAGGAAGCGGACCCTTTGCGATCGTGTTACACGATACGGCGCAGCCAATAGCACTCTCGCCTGCTTCCGGCCAAACTATAATACACTCTATCCGCGTACGGTCAACTTTCATTTCTCTCTCCTCTCCTTTTACCCCTCCCCTCCCCCCACTCTCTCTCTCTGTCTATTTTTCTATTTTTGCAAATGTAAAACGCTCTTTTCGTTTCGCATGTTTCAGTTTAATCTATCGCAGAGTAATTTTCTTCACTTGCGATATGCGGTCACTTGTATGTAGATACCGATACGTGTAAATACCAAAATTATAGGAAATAAACGTATCGCAATAATCTTCGTTTTACTGGCATCTTTCAGAAAAAGTTCAGCGCGTGGATCAAGTGTAGCTCGCAGCTGTAACATGAAAAGAGATCCAGAGATATCGAGTATAAGGTAAACGGAGACTATTGTGCCGCAGCGAATATTTCTGCGACTACATTATGCAGCCGTTACTACATAAACTTTTATCGTCACGCAAATCGACGTGCAAGAAAACACGATCGTGAATTGATAAAAATTTAAAATTAGTTTAAATGGGAACATTGTGGCCGGAGACCGAAAGCATTTCCCTGACTACGCCGGTCGCCATCTCACGACATCTGTAATTAATTTTTCAAAGGCATTACGGTAAAATTGCGAATATGCGATGTTTTGCGAGCGAGTTTTAGTAAAAGGAGAGGCTGCTTCGTTTGCTTTAACGCCCGTTACTTTCTAATTAAACAGACCACCGAAACCGAGAAATGGCGAGCGAATACTTTTTTTTAGGCCAACGCTCACGGTAAGTTGGCTACCAGAAGTCAGCAGAAGAAAAAAAAAAAGAAATTGAGCCGCTAATTAATTCTGATTGCATTAATTGAAGGATCTCACGCGAAAATCATTCACTTGGTTTTTAGCAAAGTTTCAGAAAATAAATTTTTTAAAAAAGAATATGACACTCCAAATTTTACAAAATAAAAATAAATATAAAGATATTATTTACATAGTCTATCTTAAAAATTGGTTTCTTTTGTCTATTGTATTAAAATCATAAATATCTAACTTATGCAGACGCATTTGAAAATCATCTACGCAGCTTTCATTAAACATTTATGTGTCTAATCTTGTACGATTTTGAATTAAAGAAAAATGAGAGACGTTCTTTCATAATTTCAAAAAACGCACATACACAAATAAATTAATGTATAAGTTATGAAATCGTTAATTGGATTGAGCTTGCATTATTTGACACTTACACGTGTTTTTCGCAGGACGCAATTTTGCAAGACCAATTTTGAAGATCGACGGTCCCGCAAATAATAATTATAGCAGAGACACAAAGCGGCTCTTGAGAGTCTCGCGGCGCACCTCTTGTGATCCAATCCCACGTCATCCCTTTAAAATCCCTTTGTCGACCCCGATAATCCCACGTTGGACAAGGCTGAGACGGTACTCAGCTTTCTCTTTTTCCAAAATTCTATTACCACCTTCGTGTTCGCGCGTAGATTTTATAATCTCTTCATCACGCTGGGGAACGATAAAGAAAGAAAGAGAGAAAAAACGAGCTATCGTTGACTTTCTAAATTGCAGAGAATAATACTTACAAGAAAATACTTTCTGTGACGTCGAGTCGCACTTTGCTGTAAGATATCTTGATTATTTATATCATTATCCCGTTTTTTATAAACTAATAAATAAGAATCCCTCCAATTTTTAAAACATAAATATCTGAAAATTTAGTTAAATACAAATCTAAAAATAATTTTGTTGAAACATCGGAATATTAAAAATAATTAAGTATGTAGGAAACAAACATAATGCTACAAAAGTTTTAATATTTTAGCAATCAGTTTGAAAATCCTACGTAATTATTTTGATAATTCAACAGAATTATTTTCAGAACTGTGTGTTGTGTCTAGTTAAATTTTTAAACACTTTAGCAAAATCGTTCTTTCCGTGTAAATAAAATATTGTTTTAAAATAATGCTTTTTTATTTACTGTATTTGCATAATATAAAATAAAAGAAAAGATTCCAAAAAGAAGAACTTTCTTTGAAAAAAAAAGAAAAGAAAAAAGAACTTAAAATTCCTTTCATTATCTCTCTAAGCGGATTATGAAATTATTGAAAAAGAGACAAAAATGGGTACATAGTCTCTCGGATGGTCGTAAAAATTACACCAGTAAAGCATAATGACTTTTTGCGAACAGCTTCGGGACATTTTCTTTATTTCCTTCATTTTATATGAGTTATCGAAATATGTATGCGTCGGTTTTGTGTGATATTCGCCGAAACGACACAGCAAATATGTCAATCGCTAATAAATACAAGCTTCTATCCTCAATCCGCGTGATTTCGCGACTGACTGTGCGTATATATACTGAACGACGATCGGCCAGTAGATAATGTTAATTCGCGCCGTATTATATTTTCTCCTGCCATTCTTCTCCTGTGTACATGGCCGTTCGCTGACGTAGATTGAAAAAGCAGCCCCATTATAAATAATTTAAATGCATTGCTGGGGAGTAAAAAGCGGATGGCAACTCGGCGACGGCGCCGGTAAAATTGATATGACGCGACTCGACTTTTCTGGCGATGCGAACGCTACTCGCCGTAGTCAATACATTTCCAACCGTGCGAATTTTATATACACACACACACACACACACACACACACACACACACACACACACACACACACACACACACACACACACACACACACACACACACACACACACACACACACACACACACACACACACACACACACACACACACACACACACACACACACACACACACACACACACACACGTGTGTGTGTGTGTGTGTGTGTGTGTGTGTGTGTGTGTGTGTATTTATTTGTCTGTGTAATTATTTATTTACGGGTTTCTCCATCAGCCTGTTGTTCCTTCGCCATATAAATCCCAAAGACGAAAGCACCCGCGAGTTTCGATTTCTCTTACGTTATGTAGATTATCAACGTGGTATTGTAAAAATATATAATATATTATAGTTATATTTTGTGTTTCTCTTTTTCTTCTTCTTTATCTGAGAAAGCTCTCAGTGAGAAAGTGAATGGATAAAGAAACAATAGTTACGTTCAGCAAAAAAAGTAGCTTTGTTGTAAAATTCTTTAATATGATTGGTTATACATTTAGCAAGGAAAAAACCAGTTATATTAAAGAATCTTATAACAGTTGGAAAGCTGCTTGTTTTGCTGAACGCAACCTATGATTTAAATATCCAAAGTGTATTTATACTCAAAAGGAGCTTCATATGGTTTGCGACCATATTTAAATAGTTACATTCAATCGATATGTACACCACCAAAAAAACGAGTATTGAAACCTGATGTAGCCTTCATGCAGAATTTAGACTCATTGACAATTTAAGCACACATAATTAAGTAAAAACATAAAAATAAGTAAATAAAAGAATATTCATACGAGGTCGATTCAAATTGCCGCGGCAAGATGATATTATCTGGCATCAATTTTTCATTGACTTATTACAAATATGCATGCAAGAACACACCTGGGGTTGCAGTTCTTAGGGTGCAGACACAATAAAAGGAATAAGGAATAACAACGATTTCAACATATCAGAAATTGTATATCTGATCTCTGATCAATCAATTGTTATTCCTTATTCCTTCTATTGTGTCTGCACACTTACATCATAGGTCTAACTGACAAACAGAAAATAACGAGGGTCTGCCGTGAGTCCCGCACGACTTTTCACAGACAAACGAACGTGACTTTGCGACGTACCGTATTCCGCGATAAACCGCTACAAAAGAAGTTTATATAATTCTATAAAATAAATCACGATATGGAAACGAAGAATAGAATAGGAGAAAATCGAGGAAAATGCGACGATGGTACGAGACTAATGTACGAGTACACGTATCGTCGATCTAGCGTATGAAAAGAAGTCCCCTTTTCCGTAATTTCATCAGATTTTCTCGGCAGAATCCTAATCTCTCGGCACAGTATGGATGTAACGGACGTCGCCTCCTCGTTCGATAGTATCCTCCTTGATTCCTTCTCAGCAGTTCGTTTTCGTACTCCTTTCTTCGACTGTAACTACGATGAAGACAGTCATAGTCGAATAGGACGTATAGTATAGACAGCTCCAACATCGAGATCTCCGGGATTACTATCTTGGAGCCTAATCAGCCAGATTGCCTGCAATTTGCCGTCCTTATCTAGGCGGTACCCTCGGTAAATCCTCCGGTTTTCTTCTTTCTTTGGATTCTAGATGGACTCCTCTCTTTTTCTCCCTCCCTCCCCTCCTTTTCGTGAGGAAGATCAACCTTTCGTCATCAGATGGTCGCTTCGCGGAAAAATACTTCTTCCTTTGTCACATCTCGACTTACAGAATGCGCGCGCACGGAAATCTTTAGCGAATTACACGGGATTTAGGTAAATCGGTACTTTTTTCACGGTGAGGTCGAAAGAAGATGAGTCGCTTACCACACAGCGTCGGAAATTGCGTTCAAGTTTGGGATGATAAAAAGAAAGGGCTTACGCCCTGCAATGAGATATAATTCTTACGTAAGCAGGAAGAACTTAGCGCGACAATATCGAATTCGCGTGACAAAGGCGATGTAATGTAACGGTACTATTGGAAACACTAATTGCATCTCGAATTGCATCACGAACTGCGGATTTAGGTGTCTACATTGTGAGAAGTGTTTTGCTATTTGTGATATTACATGATAAAATAATTATGATGGAGTTCCATTTTTATAGTTATTACTATTTTTACAGTTATTAATAATCTCATAAATATATTATTATATTTATAATAATTATAAATAATTATATTTACAATAATTATAAATTATTATAAAACAAAGTTAAAGTATCGACGAGACAATAAGAAAATGAGTATCAAATTAAAATTAAAAAGTTACATATATTAAAGAAAAAAGAAACAATTATTTTACACTTTACAAATATCAATTATTATATACTAACTATATTTTTTGTCGTATATATAGAGCTGTATATAAACGTAATTATATTATTATTAAGTATTAAAGCAGTAATAACTACAAAATGGAGTTCCTAACTGTAATTATTTTATCATGCAATTATGATCATAAATATCAAAGAATATATATACCAAACTTTTCGTTTGGTGTACGTAGAAGTTGTCTTAAAATTATTAAAGTCAAATTAAATTAGCAATTTTTTTTTATTAATTTATTAAGCAATTAATTTATTAATTAAAAGCCGTATATTGAAACTCGCGAATAATAACAAGGTGCCATTATCTTGGCGTTGAATGCTAGCACTAACTGAATTTATGATCAAGCTAATCTGTATTATTCGCGAATAATTGTTTCTGCCTGGAGGTCGTCAATAACATAACAAAACTCGCAAAATTCGAAAGCGCGGAGCATGGATCGTTAATGTCGATTATGGTACGCAGTTGCGCGGAAACTCTAACGCATTCTCGTCAACACGGCGAACAATTGGTAATCGAGAACTGGCGCATGCGGTAATAACAGTATATTGTTAGATTGTAACACTCACCCGCGTTATTACTGGCGAAATTTAGATCCTTACCTGAAACAAAGGATATAGATGTTATTAATACATGTATAAACAATATCGATCTCCGGATACGCAAGCTGTGTCAGAAACATTCAAATTATATCAAAATGTTAAATTAAAATGTCAGAAGCACAAATAGACGGAATCAAAACTTTCGAGAGTATTCAGATTGATTGCATGTCTTGTAATTTCTCATGCTGTAGAAGTACAAAGTTCATTTCACGACGTATAATATTATTAAGTTGCGCTAACAATAATATAAGATTAAATATTAGCTACAGTTTATTATAGATATTAGCTGCAGCTTATTTTAATGTACATTTACAGTTTCTGATAATCCAAAATAGAAAATAATTAGCTGAGGTAGCTAGATTACAGACATAACAATTATAGGTACAATTATATCCAAAGTTGTTCGAAAATTAAGGTTGTTATTATCGAGACGTCATTGGTATGATAACGTATTTAAAAGACATCTCGCAATTAATCGCATTTATTTTTTTATCAGAGCGATGCTCGATTTAATGCGATTTAAACCGATTTAAACTGCTTTCCTTCCGTTATACTTGGGAATTAAGTGCAGCTTTAGCGACCGAGATGTTAGAATTTAGTTAGACACGCGATCCTTCGTGTTGCACACATATTATTTCGCATAAACTAACCACGTGTAATCCACGCGTAAGTAATCTACCCAAGTATACTGCAAATACACGAAATGTTTGTAGTTACATGTGATCCTCTGGAAATGTAGGATCAAAGGTAATATAAATAAGATACTGGAAATAAGAACATGAGCGAAGAACCTTGCACATGCGTTCCTCTATATAGAGATATACATTTGAATATTTTGATTCGGGATTTACAAAATGTAAACTAGATATAGCTGATTTCGTAAAAATACAAAAATAAAAAATTAAAAAAAATAAAAAATAAAAAATAAAAAATAAAAAATAAAAAATTACAAATCATGTAATCCCTTTTTCGCTTATTGAAAAGATTTTAGAATTTTAATATGTTTTATGTTTCAAAATCAACAACTAATAATCAATGCGCAGTTTGAAAAATAGAAAATTGTAAAAATTATACAAAAATATTATATAAAAATATTAACGAAAAGAATGATTTTGTGTGTGCTGGAGTATCTAAAAATTTAGCATCTTAAATACAGAGTTAAAAATAATTTTGTTGAATTATCAAAATAATTATATAAGGCGCTTAAGGTTGCTAGAATGTCAAAATTTCTTGCAGCAGATCGTCATGCTTGAATTTCGTTATACATAATTATTTTAAGGTTCCAAAAAAATTATATTTACTATATATATCTACTTAAATTTTATTAAATATTAAATTTTATAGCTACCTAAATTTGTAGATATTTCAGAAAATCATTCTGTAAGACACCAAGATCTATTTTGAATGCAGCTCTCTTTTTCAATTATTTGTGTTATTCAAATATTCACATATTGATTTTCCATCATTATTGATGTATTTCGAATTATAAATAAATTGGTTTGAAATGTATAAGATATTGTTTTGCCATCCTAAATATTATGAAGCAGCATAAGAAATAACACATATAATTATTGAAAATATGACTGGTATAAATGCATGTGACTGGCCGTAAAATTCTGAGAAAGGCAACTCGATGTAATATTTACATGGTAATGGACCTAGGGAATTCGCGACGTTTTTCCTTCTCACGATAAGGGATGCACCGTCGTCTGCAGCAACTCATACGGTCTGAGATTCGTAGATCTTCGCAGTGGTACTCAACTTCCGTCTGTACGGTTTCTTGAGTCAGTGAAACGCACCGGAAGTCGTTCCTTGGGAGTTCTAAGCTCCACGACGTCCATGTAACCACGAAATATATATTAAATCCGGTTGTTTTATTCATGCGAGGAAAGGCAGAACTCCCGTAGTAGTGGACTTTTTGATAGCGACTCCCTTTATGGACGCTTCCGAAGGAAAAATGCCCTGCGGATCAGCACAGGATAGAAAATCCAGACGGTGGGCAAGGAAAATCGCTAGACGATGACAACGAAAAGTATCTAGAAACATAACCGATACAGGACCACTGTTTCAAGAAAGTATCGCCATCGGGGGTTCTTTTCCTCTACGCGAAATCGCGGGTCATCGACGAAATAGCTACTGTTTACTGTTCATTCGCGATGTCTGTCGAGAGAAATAGCGAACGAGGAGGAAAGAGAAATTACATTTATCTGTACGGTACTACTTCGTCCGGAAGAAAAAGTGTAATAAAAGCAGTCTACCTATATCGAATGTATAGAGTGACAATTATTTGAAAACGGAGTTCCAGTTGCAATTTTTTCAATTTTGGTTTTTCAGTATAAAAGATCCGGAATTCCTTTTTATATTTATAAAGAACTATGAAGAATGAGCTACTGAAATGCATTATTTCTTTCATATTAACGAAATATCGTGCTAATTTCATACATCTTTGTTGAAATATCTAAAAATTTTGGTAGATGCAGATCTGAAAACAATTTTGTTGGTCCATTAAAATAATTACGTAGGAAATTCAAACAAGATGAGTAATGCTGCAAAAAATTTTGACCACATTTCTGCCACCAGCTTGAGAGTTCTACATAATTAATTTGATAGTCTAACAAAACTTATTTTTAGTCTGTATCTAATTAAATGTCTGCATCTAATTAAATTTTTAAATATTTGACCAAAACCATTTTTTCTCCGTTTAATCTCGTTTCTTTTTCGTAAAAATTTTAAATAATAAATAAACTCCGATCAATTTCTTCTTGATGAGAAAAATTATTCCTCTTCTTCTTCGATAGAATACAAGCCATATACATGTGTGTCTTGTACACGTTTAGAATCATTTCGTGTATTCTCGCACTTCTTGATAAATTTACGATCATCATCAAGATAGATCAGTCTCGATCTATGTGTCGATTCACCTTTATCAAGAATGGATGTGTAATGTGGGACAACCACTCGAGCGTGATCGATAGCGTCGGTGAAAAAATAAAAGACGATCACCACTTCTCCGTCTCCGATCGAAACGATCCTCGGAGGACACCGACAAAGAACGCTTCGACCATCACGAAGATTACCGCACCGGACGATCCGCACCGAAGTAGTAGCAGCCGGCACGAGGCAGATTTATTTGTTGTCTAACGTTCCGACGAGTCCTTCTACATTATTTACCTCCCCGCAGGGGGTAGCAAACGCGCGAGACACAAAAGGGTGGATTTCACATTCGATCGTGGGATCAATGGATCTCGCTTGTCGGCAAGAGATTTACTGTGGTCCTTCCGTCGCGACGTTGGGGTCACTGTGAAGATACCTTTATCCGCGCGACGATCCACCCATCAGCCTCCTCTTTGTCACCCGGATTGAGGATCGCGCCTGGGTGTAGGTATATACGAAACAGACAGGAAAAAATGCAAATTGAGAGAAGGGATACAGCCGTGTCGTGCGGCCTGAAGGGAAAAAATCGCGTTAAGCGCCGCCGACATTTTTCATGCTGACAGGTCCGGCGAGGGTGAAACAAAAATATCTTTCGGCATTCAAGCAAAATACCACAAGCTGGAGAAGAGAGATAAGGCCTGTGTTAATCTTTAAGTGAAATCTCCCAAATAATGTCGTACGTATGTCGCCAAATTTTTTACACACCTGGTCCATAAATAAAAGACTCCAAGAAATAATGTAAGAAAGTATGTGTATCAATTGTCTTGCAGCGACAAATTTCGCATTCCTTAAATAATCAATAAGTCTCGTAACACGCTCTAGAAGAAAAACAATTCGAAGATATGCAAACGATTGCACGAAAAGAACGATCTTGCTGAAGTATGTAAAAATTTAGGTAGATACAGATCTGAAAATAATTTTGTTAGAATATCAAAATTATAATAGAATTATATAAAATTAGAATATTGATTACATATTGCGCTTAAATATTGATAACAAGCATTACAAAATGTTCTAGCAATCTGCTTAAGGGTTTTATATAATTATTTTGATACTAACAAAATTATTCTCAGAGAGAGAGAACTGTATTTAACAAAATTTTTAAATACTTCAGCAAAATCAATATTAAGTGAAAATCAATGAGATTAAGTACATAAGAGTGATAAATGCCATATTCGGTTAGGATGGTTTTTCATTTTCAATAATAATTTTTCTCGCGAGTTTACGTAATTTCCAATTTAAGCTAACTGTGCGTGGATTATTTATCGATCTTGAAATATAATCCTAAACCGAAGTAGTAATATCACAAATTAAATAGTTTAGCAAAATCGTTCTTTCAGTGCGAAAAATATGTGCTATGTGAATAAATGTTAAAAGCAGTACGCGAAAGGTATGGAATTAAGTAGAAAAAGATTGGTGATTGAAGAAGAGAGGGTGAAAGATGGCGTAAACAGCACTTTGTATCGGCGCGTTCCTCGTACTTTTCTTTCAACCCCGAGCTGTAACTCTCTCGACGAGCTTTAAGTCCACTCTTCAACTTCCCTCTCTGCCGAAGACGGTTTTTTCCTCTTTATCTCGGCCGCTTTCGATCAGTCTGAATCTGCCACTTAGCGCGATCGTTCCTCCAACGGCGAGACGCCAACCCTTCGGGGACGAATAGATGGATTCCTCGTTGAAGCAATAAGTAAAGGCAAGCTCGGTTTTAGCAACAGAAGAAAACGGGTGACAGACGAAAGGAAGAGGAAAAGTACGGAGGAAGGTTGACTAGTCATGACAATATGAAAAAGAGGCAATTTCAAAAGTGGTTGCTGTTGAAGGCAGAAGCGAAAAGCCCAACGAGAATTACAATCGTGCGTAGCATTTTAATACCGTGTTTGCACGATAAAATAACAGATATAATGGAGAAATGAAATTATCTTAAACTAACGGAGAATTGTTGAATTCATAAATCTTCTTTTATATATACAGTCTCACAATCATCGTACAATATTTCAACAGAATAATCTGACTATAGTAAAAAGTCTTAATACGAAAATGCTAAGATGACAATAGTTTTTGAGTGACAATTAACGAGATAACCAGATAATATCACAGAATTTGTGTGTTAAAGTCGGTAATTACACAGACACACGTTATTAATTATAGATGACTGATCGATGCGCGCATCTATAAGTACTTTCCATTTGGTGACACAAATCGACACAAGTGTCATTCTACCTTTATTATACTCTCTGAATGTGAAGAAAAATAGAATAATGTTTGTGTCGACTTGTGTCATCAAATGGAAAACACCTTTCGTAACTACGATCCTCAAAATGCGAATTCTATGGAATATTCGTTACCTTTGATCGTTTATAATTAAAAAATAATTGTGGTCTCGACATTTCATATTATAAGATTTTTTTACACTATTTTACCTTCAGAATACGTTATTAAAATATTATACAGTGGTTGTGAGATATTCTGTACAAATAGTATGATATGAAGTTAAATAATAACGAAAAGTAGATGGACGTACTTCGATGTAAATGAAAAAACTACGCTGTCAACTTATTTCATTTTTAGCAAACAGCTGTATATTAATAACAGTAATGTCATTTACATCAGTGGGTATATTTCTCTGCACTTCCACTTTTTGCGAAACTCATTTTAATCACACGAACTTAGAGAACTGTAACTTCTCATTCAGCTTGTCCAGCGTTACGGAAAGACGGCAAAAAAGCGAGATGGCCGTTATCATTTCACAACTCAGGGAGATATATTTATCAGATTTGTTCTCGAATTTTTACGAGCATTCGATATTTGACTCACCTGTGATCAAATTCGTGTGCCTTAACGATTCGCACGAAAGTACTATGCATAAAGGAATCGCTGTAATATCAAACCATGGCAGCATCATGAAAAATTAAACGTCTTCGACGTCTGTTGTTCTCGGGGATTGAGAGAATCTTGGATTTTACTTCTTTCCGACAATCAAATTTTAATCCCTCTACAGAAACCGAAGAGGCACACAATCCGTAGAGACACAGAATACAAAATCACATCCGAGATATCTCTCTCGAATTTTCCATCTTTAATGCATTTTCTGCCGATAGTTTATAACGAAACAAGTATCTCGCGAAGCCGTTTATCATTTTATATGATGGTACATGATGTGGCACGTGAACACGTAAAAGATATACACGGAAATCTCTCTTTTTCCAGAAAAAATATTTCTTTCTATTTTGAATTCTCGTCTTCCTCTCCGCACGGCTACGTGCTCGCGTTTTACGCACATACCAATTTCTCACGCGATCCAGCTCCGAATATTGAACAGATTTACTCACGTAAAACTCCAAATTTTTCGCGACACACATTTTTTTAAGCACATTTTTCAAGTGTTTTTTGATGATTTTTTTAGACCTTAAAAATACGCTATTTTAAATATTTAGAAAAAAAATCTATAATGACAAGATTACAAATTAAAGAATCCAATAGCTCGAACAGAAATTATCTATAATATAGTTAAGAATAAAAAAACGACACGATTAAAATAAAAAAATAAAGAATTTTTTTAAATCCTTTTCCTTTTTGAGTATAAAAAAACAATATTTAATTTTTTGTTCTGATTAAAAGTAAATATGAACAAATTTATTAAAAGATTAAAAAATTGATTTTTTTTTTCGAAAGCACATTTTCTAAATTGGTGTTTGTAATTAAAGGATTATCCCCAATCAATTTCAAATTCTGCTAAAATCTAAAATAGTCATTTTATCCTTATTTAGATTTTTTGCATTGCATCTCTCGTATCATTACATTTTCGATATCATTAACTTTACACTCAAAAAGTTCCAAAGAGTTGTTCAAATCTTATATAAATAGAAAAATATTTTTAGAAATCTTTTCATTAAACAATTTTTTACATTACCAGTTTCTTTATTGCCTTACACGAAAGAAATCTCTTAAGTAATGTATAATTCACAGTTTTAATAAGTGCTCGCAAAATGAACGAAAATTCAGTCAGAAGAGAATATATATTGACACCAAAACCGCAATTCTCCTACGTTAGAACTCATTTGATCGTCGATGAAGGTTTATGGCGACGCGATTCTTGGGGAGGCATTCGGCACGTATATTCAACAGATCTTTATTGTCGGCGAGGTCATATTCGCCATCGAGATAAATCGTAGCTTGCAGCCAGCCGGCTTTCTTAGATGCACGCGATTGGCCGTCCACCGACATTGCTGAAGTGGAATAAATAGCATCGCGACGCCCGCGCCGTGCGTAAATGAGATGGATATTAAGTCACGAACAAGCGTTTATTTTTCACTCCCGAGTGAATATTAAAACCCATAATCTTGGCATTTAAACATCCTAAACATTTTTTAATTAAAATCTCTCAATCGCGTTCGTGTTGACGTTACATACACAATTTTTATCTAAATTTATCTAAATTTTCGTAGAGAGGAATTAATAATATATTATAACAATATTGTAAAAAATAAGGATCTAATCATAAAACTAGTAAAGAGAAAATATAATTAATAAAAAATTTATATATAAATATATATGATGATAAAAAAGTTTATGTGATAAAGTTTTGTTTAACAAATTATTATCAAGCTGATATTATTTGTCATTGCTTTGACATTAAATGGCATTGAAGACATCATTTTGACATCAAAATGACAAAAAATAAAGTCAGGTTGCTACTTGAATAGTAAAATATATTTAAAAACAATTCTGAAGAGTTATCTTATTAAATATCAAAAAAGACTCTGCAAAAAGTTTTTATTGATTGATAAACTGAAAATTTATTGACTACCAGAAATAATTTATCCGTGGAACAATGCGTCATCATTGATATATTTCCAAAACGCTTTAGACCTTATATTAAAGCTAAAAGTGGCTTTGAATCTTAATTACTTAATTTTGGTCATTTCAATAAGATATAACTAACAGTTATTTGTTTTGTAAATATACATTACATAATGACTTGATTAACATTTTGGCTAAATTTGTTTGGCATTCTGTATATAAATACAAATTCCCAAATAAAAGTATCGTGTTTATCTCGAGCTCTCTACTAATTAGAATGAAATATAATAGATTTTTTTGTGAAGTAAAAATAATCGTTTAAAGTCTAAGGGAACTCATATGAGACATGTGAATGAAGGAAACATTTAACAAACCGTTCCGATCAAACATAAGATCAAGCATTTCCAACAATGCGGCAACGTTTCCCACAACTTCGACGTTTCGAAGTTCCAATGGAATTCTCAGCGTCGCTTTTGGTGATCCTTGATGCATACACTTCGATTTTGCCCTTTTCTCTCCCCTTTCTCGCCCTCACTACTTCAGCAGCATGGAAAAGCGATATACCACACTATATCCCACACGTGCTATTGTCGCTCTTGAATATCGTTGAAATCGCAAGAGCGTTTAGGTAAAAAATTGCGGCGAAAGGGAGAGTGTAAAGAAGAGAGAGAGAGAGAAGAGGAAGAGCTTTATCTTTCTCGCGACGGGATCTCATCGTTCGCGGGATATGGACCGTAGAACAGATGGGTGCCTCTCGACGCGAGGATAGAAGAAATGTTATCCTCCCAGAAATTATTCCCTAGCTCATTCCTTTCCCATTCGTTACCCCCTACCGACACCGGAACCATCTCTTCCGCCGTTCAGACGATTCTGCGCCAAAAAGACGGTCCGTCTGCACGAATCTTCCGCGCCTTCCTTTCATCCGGTCTGATAAATTCTTACAACGGAGAGATGATGATGACGCGTTAAGAAAAGAAAAATTTTCACACAGCTATCCGATCAGCAATGTAGTGCTGTGTATTTTGAATGGAATATTTCATCTCGATCTCGCGCAGAATTCGCTTCCGAGGAAAACTTCCGGAAGTGATATTCGCGTAATGATCAAATTATCAAAACATAAAAAGGCTAAAGAGCCAAGCTTGTTTGTTCGTGCTACAGTATGTTTATTGTGGAATAACAATTAAATATATATAAACGTTTCGACTTTTTTACATCAGATCATTAGTGTAATAAAATTATCGCTACAGTTTACATTTCAAAAGTTTCGTATAAAGACCGAGATTATATATTAAAACTCTTGTACTCCGAACGCAAAAAATTGTCATAATTAGAGCGAATTTTCTATAGAGACCTTATATTTTTATAAATAATGATCAATATTAATGAAAATCTAAATTTAAAAAAAAATACCAATACATGTAGAAGATGAATTCAATGAAATGGCGACTCATTAAGGAATTTATACAGACAAAAATGAGTCAGGTATTAGTAAATAACCGAAGATGCTTAATAAATTTAATGAAACGATTTTATGCTCATAATAAAATTCAGTGACTTTTATAAATATCTTTGCTATATCTAGCTATTTCATTTGGAATGAGAATCGATTTGTTTCAATTGTCAAGCGTTAATAATTTATAGATGAACTTTTATTTTCGGCGAAATTCAGACGAAAAAGTTTTGATTGTTTAGAAGTTCGCACGTTACATCACTTCTATAATTAGACTGCTGGTTCAGTGTGATGAAAAGAGATGAATCTGATTCCGAGCTGTTCTTGTTTTAGTTCAAGTATGTGTCCTATGTATCACGTAACTATATATTATGTGAAAACAGTGATTGTCCATGTGAATTATACGTGTGACAATACGTGAACTTAAACACGGAGCTGCCTTCAAACATGGAAGTGAAGTCGGTAGTCTAGGAGTCCGTGATTATCACACCATGTCTTGATACATCATTAATGCTAGCAAACAGTGGTTTAATAGGTATTAGTAATGTATCAAGAGAGAATCTTAACTTGCAAATTTCTAAATTTTGAAGAAAATAATCGTGAAAGCTGCAAAAGTAACAGTATCTTTAATTTTAGCACTTTAATTATTTTATATTGTTACATTAAATGTATTATAGATTACTGTATCATAGATTAATATTCGTAATACTTCTTTGCAGAATACATTTTAGTAAAAATATCTGTTTTCTTGCTCTCTCATATCTAAGACAAGCGTGGTATAAAAATTCACCTCCGCTCCAAGCCAGACATTTCCATAATTCTCCATGGCGAATACCGGAAACGGGAATGGCTGATCATTTGTTCAGCACATATGGATAGCGTATTTCTGCATCTATGTTCTGTGCTTTATTTTTCATATATTATATAAGAAGAAAGTTAATCGATTGTAAATCGGACAGATTATACAATCATGATGCTCTAAATCTCAGATTACAATTAATCAATATTATCTTACAATTGCAAATAGATATTCAACGTTGATTTTATTATACAAAAATTCTGTAATTACAATTTTCCAATTAATAAAACATTATGTACTGTTAGATAAATCTATTAGAAAATCTGAGAATATTGAATAAAAATAAATAATAAATCCTAGGATTACTTGTAATGTTTAATAGAATAGTTTAATAGAAAAGTTTATGTTTAATAAATAGAATGTTTAATAAATAGAAAAAATATGGATAATATTTTAGTATCAGCAATTTTAGATGTGAATATAAAAGAATTATATCACTTATCCTGATGATCATGATCTCGCAAACTTATATGATCTTATCGTGCCGTTAGGCGACTTGATTATTGTCTCTCTTGATCATCCCTTCTCTAAAACAAACGCCCACCAACACAGCGCAGTCCGACGTTTCGGTTGATTTAAAGCCCCTAATCTCGGGGTAGAAACAACCCCCGCGGCCGGTCGCAGACATCCGTAGAAGCGGTACAACATCGGCGCGGAGTAACAGAGACATGCAAGCGCAAGAGGGAAAGGTTAGAGAAACAGGGGTAGTAACTGAGGGCTTGAGCCGAATGGCTGACCATCGCCCAAACATTTCGAATCGATCTTTGCCATTGCAGTGAAGTAGGTAATTCGGCTAATTCATAATACTAAGAATAATTTACAGATTATAAAAATTAAAAATGTTCCTCACTGTTACAGTATTTTTGACAGATTTTTCTAGCAGTTTAGACTTAAGTTTAGTTTCAATTTTTTATCTGAGATGATAATATTATTTAATTAACTGATTTCTGTAAGAATAAAAATTAAATATTTATTGCAAAGATTTTCTTTTAAAATCTTTAGAAGATGCTTAAGAAAAATTTCTTCCGCTACTCGCACATTTCTAAGAAAAATTCTAGCAATACTGATGACGACGATCCCATTTCGCGGTAATATGACTTCTTCGTCTGTCTGAGCTTTAATCTTATCAGTCCTGAATGATGACCTGTGGTACTATGTAGTAGTGCACGAAACTACGTAAAGACACGAGGCTTCCCGCGAGAGGTGAGAGGAATAGCGAGCTTTTTCTTTCACACCAGTCTGAAAATGGCCATTAGATGGAGGAAAACTGGAAATTATTGAAGTGATATTGGAAACCGATAAGGACGCAGACGAGAATTGCTCGAAATGGACGCTTAGATATGTGTTAGGCCGTACGTGATAAAGATGAGAGGTGAAGGGAGGAGAGGGGCAGTTAGCAAGCGAAATTTTCGTTAGCGCGATTTCGCTCGGGATCCAATAAAGCTACCTGCGATACGTAGAACAGGCTTCGTAAATGGTGTCGAGGATATTTATAGAATGAAATATAGAACGATGCATACGCAATTATCGATTTTTGAAATTAAGTAGTGGGCCGTAAGCTGTTAAATGTGTGCGATATGACTTTAATACCAATTTAATTTACGCTCTTTGAAAAGTATTGATAAACACATAAATGTGTTTTGGGATTAATCGCAGCTAAACTACACGGAAAGGACAGATTTGCTAAAATATCTAAAAATTGAACTGAATACAGATCTGAACATAATTTTGCTGGATCGTAATAATTGTGTAGGACGCTAAAACCGATTGCTAAAATATAAAGAAGCAAAAAAGTCAAATTTGATATAACGTGATAAATAATGCGTGAAGAAAATAATAAATAATTAATTAAGATAAAAAAAACAATTGTATAATCTTAATTAGAACGTTTTGACTCTTCTTGAAGTTACTTATATTGACAATTAAAATTAAGGTGTTATTAACATTCACTTAATATGAACTCAAAAATGAAAGATCCTTATTAGAGGAATGTTGTTAAAAATATATGGTTACAAGGTTTGGAATGTTTTTCAGATATTTAAAATTATAAAATTATAAAATTATAAAATCATTCTTTCCGTATACTTAAGATGAGCTTTCATTTTCATTCTTTTTACTTCAATCTTCATTCATCACATATTATTATATTTCAAAAATGAATAACAAATCTTTAAAAAATGCAATCTTTTTTTGGGGTGTTATAAAAAAACGAACATGCGAACAAGTTGCGAGATCTGCTGCACAAAATTATAAATAGAAGCAACTATGAATAGAAGCATAATAAAGATCGGTTTGCAAGAACATCACTGATGAGGACCTTCGCAGTTCGCCGGATTTAGAAGCCTGGGCAAATCGCGGAATTGCTTGCGCTCAATAAATGTAATTAACCCCGGTCGCTCGTTGAACGAGTCTCAGTGTCGTCGACCATGCATCTCTCGCCGTGAGGACGAATATTCATAAAGCCCGTGTATAACGCCAAGAGCCTGAATTAAGATCACGGTTGAGCGCCGTATTTGCGCTGGCCAAATATAATAAGACACGCGGTTCTCATTCTTCGACTGGCAGTCGTGTATGATATGGACGAGTCGAGGTTCAGTACGTCTCCTTGAAATCGACAAGAAAGTTATGTGGGAAGCATGCTGGAATAAAACGAACCGAGCGAACGCAACTGCATCACAATCTTAGAGAATAGGAAAGTCACTTTATTAGAACGATTGCTGGACTTTATTAATGTATATATAAATTGTATATAATATTATATATAGTAAGATATTAAATTGACGGGATATTAAAACGCGCAATAATTTGTCGCAGAAAGTCACCTTGTCTCTAGATATGCTACAAAATGTACATTTATTGTGATTTTTATAAAGAAAATATGGTTCTTTGATATAATTATTTCATATACGATTAAATTATTACACGAAATATTCTTGTCATAATATAAATGTATCGCAATTAATGAATTGTCACAGAAAGACGGAAACCAATAATTGTGCGATAATATCGTTAGTAATTTTATCGTAATAATTTCTGTAGGCGATCCATGTGACAGTAAAGATATACGTAATTGCTTCTTTCACGTAAAATCTTCTGGTAAATTTTCCTTTCTGCTATCATAACATCCGAACGGCGAAGTATTTACTTTATTTCGACATCCTTTTGAATCACGACATCCTTTTAATCGTAATTAATTGTTTCTAAATACAGTTCGACGGAAAAATTGTCGACATTCCGTTGCAGAGCGGCGCACGAAAAGTGCTGCGCTCTTCAGTTTTACCGTCATGCTTCTTTTGCTCAATTAGCCCCGAGGTCTGACTGTGCTGGCGGTTGGTTCCATCGTTTTCCAGCTGGCGAAATCGACGAGAGAAGCAGAACGTTTTCCACTGGCAAGATCAGACATATCCCGAGTTTCACCGAGGTGCTTACGTCCTCGTTGGCACTAAGCTTCGCAGTTAACGCGGCAAAAAGACGCTTAGAAAAAAATATAAAGGGAGAGAGAAGTTCTAAGGAGAAAGAGAGGGAGGAGAAGGGAAGAAAAAGTGAGAAAAGAGAAGGAGGAACTGATTGTAAGAAAAAAGGCGACAGAGTTAGAACTCTAGATTTATGAGAGTATAGTGCATTTCTTTTATTTGAAAATGCCGACAATCGCGTTTTCTTATTGGTTGTTTTTCCTACTTTTGGATCTAACTGATCCATCGTCCAATGAGTGCTTAGCAATTTTTTAATATGATATGGTTATTGAGTAAAAACACAGCAGTCGTTTGCACAGCTCTTATAAATCTAGAGCTCTAGTCAGAATCGCGGCAAAATTCTCAAGTAGTAACGTTCAATCTGTGGTCAGACATAAATGGACTAGGACATAGGTCGGGAAGGAGGAGGGCGAAAGACCGCATTGTTCGTTACGAAACAAAAGGATCGGTCGTGGTTCGACGATTATTCGCCGTTTACTAGACCGACCGGCATAAAGGGACGGCAAGGGACATTCGAAGCGAAACGAGAAAGAGGAAGATAGGAAAAAAGACAGATATCCGGGAGAATAAAGCAAACGCGGCTTGGCCGATTGCCGGAACAAAAGAGCGTTAAACGGAAAAGCTGCAGTAAAGGTACAGGTGAAGTGTAGGAGAGGCGAAAGAAAAAAGAATGGGAAAAAGAGAAGTTGGCCAGAGAGAAGAATAAGGATAAAAAGTAGGCGCGAGCTCGGAATAGCTAATAATTAATTGATGAAAAGTTCGATGGAGACGGTAGGAGAAAAAACTAAAGCAAAGAGACGTGAATGGCGCGGAATATGGCGGATACAAAATGAAGCTTCTTAGTCAAGTTCTAGCAGCGTTATAACGCTCCATAATTCCGCACTCGTACAGCGTTGATCCATGATCTCATAAACTTTTCTTTTTTATTAAATTTTTTTCATAAAAAATTGCGTTTATAATTTTTCATTTATGTAGAGAGAAAAATTATATTACAAATCTATTTTGTTTCTCTGTAAAATACATTATTGCTGCAACATTGATCGTAATAACAGACTCGTAATTGAATCGCGGTAGCTTTGATGCGTTAATTATCTCCTAAAAATGATTAAAGAGAGGTCGTGTATTATGAAGAAACATGACAGGATCTATCTGATATTAAGTGATGAGAGTGCTGTACGATTGCATCGTAAACAACATACGAGTGGCGTAAAGCGAGAAGAGCGCTTTCATAACTTGCTGCCAGGCGTATGCGTCAATAGATAACAACAAAAATGAAGTTCCTCCGTGAAAAAGATGGTGCGCTAAGGTACGGCTTGGCACAGCGCCATTGTGTCCCCAACGAGCATCTTTATATGGCGGAAAAGTTGGCAGAATAATGCACTTCCTTTGGGTGAACGTCCGGTTTCGCTTTACTACACGTTGAAAAAGTCGCAGGAAGCGAACCGTGTTGTACTCGTGGAATTACGCCGCAGAAATTTCGTCAAAGAGCACAAGCGAGAGAAGAAACTTGTATTGTGGATTCAAGTATCCATATCGTAAATTCGCAGTCTGCTCTTCTATTCGCATACGAAAATACGTACATCATAGAAAAGCATCCGGAAAAGTATATGATATTGATGCAAAGTAATTAGAATTTTGACAATTTGTTTTGCCATTCAAAACTTCAATTTGCGAATAAACAATGATCATTTAAAATAATGATTTAAATTTGAATAACAAATATAGTTTAAATAGATATCTATAGGTATTTATAGGTATCTTTGATTAATTTTTTACCGTTTAATTCAAATACACAGACAAGTCGTTTTAAAAATAATTTATATTTTATATATTTAATTTTACATAAACGTTTGCACTATAATTATTTATAGGACAAAATTTATATTACTTATATTCTTTATGCGTTATTTATTGTCAAATAAACGTTAAAGAATTCATACTCACTTAATTGCTTCAGCTTATTTGGTGGGTTACTTCGAAAAATAACTCCAATTGTATTTACGAATATCAAGTCTAAAAGTTACTCCAAAGTAAAATTGCCTCATTCTCTCGAAATTCTGAAAACATATTCTGTATGCAGCTATGAAGAATAAAACTGCATTTGCAACGAGCGGCATCACTTCCCGGCCAACGATACAAGGTCAACAGACGTGCGAGCTAGTTAAGTCTAAGAGAACCCCTGCCTTTATTATATTTAGCGAGCGCAAACAATCGTTCCTGCAATCTATGAAGCCGGCACGTGGTAGTGCAAGCAGCTAATGCTACTTCCAAAGTGACTCCATTATTGCAGTCGAATATATTATACAAACATGGCCGCCGCTGGTTAAGACCTACACCAGGCGCCCGGCCGCTCTTGGGTTCTATACCACCCCGGTACCAAACTCACCCCCGCGCCTTTATGCATTAGTGATGAAGTGCTTCCTAACCTGAAATTGTCTTTCTCACCGAGACAGGCGCCGGCACGCCTGACTATCCACGGAACAACCTTTGTTCTCGACTGCGAGCACGGATGTCGCCTTCATTTCTCGCTATTTTCAGTCACTTGGGACGGACGAAGGAGAATAATTTAGCATGACGTATCAGCAGCTGGATATCCCGACTACACATTTTTCTCCTTATTTAATATTACATTTCTTGCGTCAATTGAATTACGAAGAAGAAACGCAATGACTGCTATATGAATTCTCGGAATGATTGCTAAAAATGTGAAAAAAAAATAAATTATAAAGCAAAATAATTGAAATGAAAGCAAGTTTTAATTCATTAGATTTGTTATGCGTCACTGTTCACGTTACACTAAATAAGATTGAATGTGGTTAATACAAAAGACTTTTGCTTAATTTCATTTTATCTTATTTATTTAAATAAGATATTTAAGACACAATTTTAATACAATCATTTAATTTAAATAAATGTAACTAAAGTTTATCACAGATGATAGCTCCTCATTTTTCGTCGTATTATTAATTTGAAAGGTATCACCTTAATTTTATTTTATTTTATTTCAATAAACACAATTTTAATGCAATAATTTGATTTAAACAAATTCAATTAAAATTCAGAACGTTTCGAATCTTTCGTCGTATGTATACATAATCCTCTCACTCTATTGTAAAAATCATTTTATCTTTCACGAAGAATCTTATTTTCTGAAAGGAAAGATCAACGTGAAGAGGGAATAATCATTCTTTCAATCGCACATTAATGTCGAATTCCCTGGTGAATTTTGCATCGACCTAATCTCGATCGAGTCTAATCGAACAAGAATTTAGAAGTAGCGAAGGAATCAGAAATAGGCAGCCTTCATCAAGAAGGCAGCCCAGCGAAAGGCAAAGAGGGAGCAAAATTATTTTTTTAATATCCAAGATATCAGGACGAACAGATACGCAAGAGAAGTCGAGTGCTCCATGATGAAGGAGAAAGAAATGATGTTATTCAGGGAACCGTAACTGGCCAGAGAGAAAAAAATAGATAGATAGAAAAAAAACGAGGTGAAATTAATTTTAGGAAAGAAAAACAAGCAATATATTAGTTCATTTGAATATCGCATGAACCGATTCCGCTTCTCAGCTGTGAAAAAGAGTTGGGAGGTTCTATGCTTGTTGCCTCTTAGAATATCGTGTCGCCGCGATAATATTCTTCCGGATGAATAATTTTATTTCTATCTGCCTGGGATATATTAGTTCTTCCGGATCCGCGGTTCGGCAACTTATATCCTCCATCACGTTTGAACTTTGCATACACATCCTTCTCCACTTTCTTCTCTTCCACCCCCCAGTCTTCTTCTTTTGCATCGTTATATTGAACGTGCTTTTGCGCCCTTATCGTAAAGGAACTTTTACGAGCCCATTCGCCGTAAGAATTTTTTGCCAACTTTATACGCACGTATGTGAAATTTTATATATATAGGTTACTATAGCGTCCATTATTTCTCTCGTCAATTGTATACCTACCTCGCGCTTGTATGTGCGTGTCGCCGTATATTATTCGAATACGATTTATAAGAGAAAGCTCCGACATATCATTACATGATAGCGTGCACGACGTGTGGCACGGTGTGCGTCTATTTCACGAATTGCTCCGTAACGTGACGGCGAGAAATGGGTTTTTCTGTCGCTTTCGGCAAAATAAATATCTAGAAATGCATGTTGACAAATTGGAGGCACTATCTTGTACACACAAATTCGTAGCATAACAACTTTTGTTGCTGCTGTATTTATAATGATTATCGAATCACGTGCACATTCATAGAAAAGATTTCCGGATGTGATTTACTTTTTGATTTATCCTATTACTTTTTGATCTATCATAAAATAGAATCAATGTAGAGACATATTTATTATTAACAAAGAAATATTTTGCTTTTAAAAATTCTTAAATCTAGAATGAAATAATCTTGGTTTCGTGAAAATATTTAAAAAACCGTATAAACTTATATATGTTACTCTTGTGTCTCAAGATAATAAATCAATTTTATAATATTTCATTCGAAAGAGAAGAGTAATAATTATTGATGTTATCTTAATACATTATTTTAATTTTACATTTAATAAAGTTGGGATTGCATTTAACAAAGATTGAGTATGCATAAAAAATATTATTTGTTTCGTTATCAGAAATCTTTTCTGAGAAAGAAAAGTTGTCACGTCGATTTATTATTTCAGAACCTGCAAATTCATTTGGCATTCGGATTATGTCATGCAAATAAATTTGCAATCGTTAACGCGTTTGAATCTCTTAAAAACATTTGCTAAAAATAAAGACGTAATTGGTATTCGCCAACAAAATAGTTGCTTCGTCTTCCTTGACTTTAGATGAAAAAGGAGCAATGCACGCAAGCTGCAGGAAAGTAATTACGGTTGTAGAATTCTCTCTGATTTTATCTACACGGTGTCCGAAATCCCAATTTATGTTCTTTTTATCCAGGAATTGGGGGGGCGATGCTCGTTGCTATCGATGTCGTGATCAGAAAAAATTCAAGGAAGATACATTCTAAGAAGAGAAACAATTATCCACATCGAATCATGAAGAGAAGATCCCTCTACGATATTTAGGATTCGCAAACTATACATTATATGAAAAATATATGATATTCTTTACACAAAGCTTTAATAATTGCACTTAATATCTTCATAATATATTATTATTATTTAATATATTATTTCCATTATATTATTTCCATTTAATGTATTATTTTCATAATCAGAAATAATTTCAAAATGTTTATTAAATCTTTTAATTGCTTATCCATTGTCCTGATTTTATATCGTTTGTTTATTATATTATACTTGTATTTACCAATTGTATTTTCTCCATTTCGATGCTCATACTATTCATTAGGGAAAATGTATAACAAGATTTAATACTCGACCATTTCCACCGATTTCCCTTGCTATTCGCATTGTACTTGCGTTAACTTTAATTTTTCTTTCCACGCCATAGGTAAAACGGTGAAAACTGCTGGGAATCGAAGGCGAGTAGTATGTACAAAGGCTCGTGTGCGTTTGTGCGGAAGGTAAACGTACAACTTTAATACCGTCGGACAATTTAATGGCTCTCTTTCTCCTTACTTTTGTCCGCCGTGGGAGGATATTACCAGCGTGGTAAGCAGGAGTTGCAACGAAAAAGCAATTCGAAATGAAAGGAAACGGCAGGGCGGGACGGCGCCGGCGAAGCCCCGAGAAGAAACGACTTTATCCGCCGTCACAAAGAATAATTACTTCGAATGTTGAAAAGCTTTCGTAACGCTGCGAATACACAAAGCCACGTCAGAGATGGAGGGGTAAGGGGATGAGAGGGGGAGGGGGGAGAAGGTAGAGGAAAGAGGGATGTGAAGGAGGCCGAGTCAAGTAGCAAGTCATTCGCTTATCTTTCCGACCGTTGAAAAATGTAACGTGCCGCTTGACTTGCCGCGAAAGTGCCGGTTCTCGTGTAAAACCAGCGTAAGCCGCCCCGTCATACCTCGCAGACCTTTCGCCGCGCGCCTGCCGGTATCGACGTATAAAATGCATGCGCGACGAAAATGGGAAAATACTGAATACCGCTCGCCGTAAGTCGTCTCATACAGAAAACATTACGGGATACGTATGTATGTGTATATATATATATATATATATATTTGTGTGTGTGTGTGTGTGTGTGTGTGTGTGTGTGTGTGTGTGTGTGGTGTGTGTGTGTGATGTGTATATCTCCAGTAAAATAGAAACCTGTATATCATTCACGAGCTTTTCCTACCCGTTCTCTTTATGTCTGATTTATTCCCGGCGATCTGAACGCTTGTTCGCCTTTAGCGAAATAGCGGGATATATTTACGAGCACGAGACAGAGAGATGAATTTTTTGAATGTAAGCGGTCGCTTGTCTCGCATTTTTGGTCTATGACGATCTATGATAGCATTTTCCTATCGAAAGGGTTTTTACAGTGCTGCCGTCCAGTCATCGGACCAAAAAAAGTGAAATAGCGGCTGCTTTTTAACGGAAAAAATGATAAAAAATAACTTTTCGAGCAGTAAAATAATAACCAAAAATAATACCTTTTATTAAATTTTCAGAATAATTACGATCGTAGCCTTAAATTATTTGAACAAAAAGAAACATTTACTCTTATTCTCACTGATCTATCTTTGGATAGCCAAATATATAGTAATGTTATTATTATTTAGATAAAATCCAACACTTTTTCATCAGATAATAAAAAATAGATAACATTTTTAAAAATGCAATAAAAAAACAAATAACCTATCGAAAAGGCTTTTGCAACGCTGGCAGTCATCGGACCAAAAAAAATGAAATAGTGGTTGTTTTTTTTCATGGAAAAAGTAACAAAAAGTAACCTTTCAGAAATTAAAATAATAATAAAAAAATAATACCTTTTATCAAATTTTCGAAGTAATTAAAACCACAGCTTAATTATTTAACAAAAAGAAAATATTTACTTTCATTTTCACTATGTTCATTTTTCGATAGCTTAACAAAAGGATAAATACATTCATCAGATAATAAAAAAAGATCAAATTTTAAAAATACAAAAAATCACAAAAATAGGTTCTTCGAATATACAAAAAATATTTCTAGTTTTTGAAAGTAATGTCTTTTCATTTTACATCTATCTGAAACTTAAAAGCGACAAACTTAACAATAGATTAGCACCTAATCAGAAGTAGTGAATGAGTAGCGATCAGATGAAACCATAAAAACATGGATATAAAATATTTATGTTTTACAAACTTCATATTCTTTCAGGAAAAAAAGAGGTGATTATAGTGACTTATTTTATGGATTTTTTATCAAAAAAAGGTGACTGGATTGCAGCGCTGGCTTTCAAGATGAAATACAGATATCCAGAATAATTGGCGAATTTATCGAAAAGAGACTCTCGAGTAACGTTAAATTTTAACGTGTAATCTCGGCATGAGCGGAATATACGTGGAAAATTATGAGTGCGATTATACAGTGTATAGCGCGGTAAACGAGATGAAATGGAATCATTATTTTCCTGATTCCTACGCGCGGACTTTTTCCTAGGGAAAACGCGATTTCCCTTTCAAATAGTCGCGCGCTTCGGACCGGCGCGGCGCGTATTATTCCGGCCGCGTGAATGGATGGAAATTGCCAAAAATAGCCGGAAACGGATGTGCACGGGTGGCTGCCTCACCGAAGCGGAAGGGATGTGACGGGCGCGGGAAAGGAGGGCCCATTACAGTAGTTGCGAGAACTGACTCCAGTTTCGAATTATTGTACCGATGTTCGATCAATGAATGGAAAATGGACGGATGTGTGAAACCGTGGTTCTTCGTAATGCCCTAGCGAGTAGACAGCTGTCATATCATCGGTCGGGATTATTAATAATCGTATCGATCACGGTATTTCATGCTGCTGAACCCCTGCATTTCTCGGATATTTTTCAAAATCGGAGATAATTTTAAAGCAATTTACTCGATCAAAGCTCGAGGCAACGCTCGAGGCAACACTCGGTGTTTAATATTTAATAATATGGAAAGAAAAACAATTTGTTTTTTTTTCTATATTTTACATATCGACATAATTTTGAATATTAATATAATATTCAATATGGTCTTTGGAATAAAGATGCTATCTTGAAAGGCGGAAAGCTTTTATCTCGAAATCTCTTAAAAACTTTTCATCTTTATGTATCCCGCGACCTAGCTCTCTACATTATATAATGAAACTCTGCAACGCCATAACCATAATTATCTAAAATTCCGGCGAGCGACACGGAACATTAAATAATAATCGCGCCCATCTTGCATAACTCCCAGGGGTCGCGCGGCATCAAACCACTGAGTGCCGGACTATTCCCATGGCAGAGCCGGGTCGCATTACAAACGCGGAAGTTGTGAAATAATTCGTCACGCTCGGACATGTACAATGATACCTGATCCGCGTATGGTGGAGTACAAGTGAAAGCTCCGGATCGCGGGCCGAAAAGTTTTTAAATAATTACAGAGAGGCGCGGGATTGGCGGATGCAATCGGCGGTGGCAGTGTGAAGTGAAGCAACGAAAAAAGGGAGAAGGATAACGGTGAAGGGTTGCAATTGAGTCGGATAGCAGTCCGGTCGTCCCTTTTCCCCTAGCCCTATTCTCGCACCCCTTTTGGCTCTCACCCTCTCCCCTTTCGCCGTGTTCGTCCCCGCACATTTCCCATCCTCGTTCCTCCCTGAGGGCATTAATGGGAAAAGTTTGCTTTTATCTTTTAAATGCCTGGCAACACTACTAATTTCTAACTTCGGGCGTTACTTGTACCTACTCCAACGATCTCGAGTGTACCGGCACGACCAGTAACGCAGTCACTACTTTCTCCCCGACCGATAGAAAATCACCGCCATTCGTTCTATCCGCGCGCGGGATCTAATGGGGCGGCTTGGAAAAAAAAAGAAGAACAGAGAGACGGTAGGAAATGAGAGAAAAAAAAAGGGGTGGAAGGGAAAAGAGCCATCGGCGCATTTCTCGATGCACTCGCCTTCGATCGGACACCGCCTCATTTCAAATCGGCGAATCGAGACGTATTTTATTTAAAAGTTAGTGAGTAAGAAAAGTACTGTAAGAAGTTTGCCAATTTAACATTATCGGATATTCTCTTTTTTTTCGCAGAATCCACTGCGTGTCAGTTGCATTTGAATGAAGGTCTTACTGTCCGTACTTGAACAATGATGTAAGTTTAAATTCTGTTTTTGCATCTCTTACCTTCTCTCGTTAGAGCAAAATTAACTTAAACTTTTCTTTATACGTAAAACACAATATTTTATAATAAAAAATATCAAAATATATCATTACTTCACTTTTTCAATTTCATTTTCATTTTTTTTTTTTTGAGACAATCCTGTAATATAAAAACGTGTGAAACATTACATAAAAATTACGAGTTTGGAGATCAGTTTAATTTTCTCTCGGATTAATATATGATGTCAGCGACATGTTAAGCTTGGAATGTAAAATATTTTAAAAATATATTAATAAATAACGTATGTAGAGCGCTTTTTTTAAATCAGAATAAAATCGCCAGAGATTTTAAATATAAGTGAATCTCTGTTATATGCAATTTATAATCGCTTTATATTAATATGTAAGTAATCAAAAAAAGGTTTCATTGAAGCATCTAAAAATTTAGCTAGATATAGATTAAAAAATAATCTTGGACTATATCAAAATAATTAGGTAGACCGCTCAAGCTGTACTTAGAAAAATATTTTGTTGTTCTAATAAAAAATTGATTGGAATGATCAAGTTTTGATTAGAACACAATTTAAAAAAAAAAGTAAATAAAATTGTCGTTAGTCACACAACAAAATAAATGGTACGTACCAAACATTTCTGTTAGTTATTGTTAGAATGTCAAAACTTTTGTAGCAATCATGCTAATCATGCTAATCATGCTTTAACTTTCTACATACCTAATTATTTTGACGGTTCAACGAAATTATTTTCAGATATTTATCTAGGTTTTTAGATAAGCAAAATCGTTCTTTCCGTGTATTTATTTATACAGAATTTTTTCCTTAATTAATCTTTAGAGGCTATACTAGCCGAGGACAATAACGGAGAAAATGCGAGAGAGTCGCCATTAAGATGCTAAATCTCGTCTAGCCGGATCAAAACCGTCACGCTCGAATGCCGCGAAGGGCTCCCGGGAAAATGAAAGAACTACACAAGCGCGCCTCTATCTTCTCGGCGATAAAACGGATTTTATGTCGCGTTTAAAATAAGCCGTGGGACTGGTCGCGCGAAGGAGCAACGCCACTCGAGGTAATTATACTCCGCTATCTCCCGTGCGAATCGTTAAGGTTGTACGTAAGTCTAAATAAATTGAATAAGAGCAGAAGGCACTCCAGTTAATTAAGAATACATTATCCGCGCGCGCAGTTACATCGCGTTCTGTGCACGTATTTCCATCGCTATCGTGGAATTCACGATGATGTGTGAAATTGCATATGTGCGAAACTGACACCACCTCTCGCGTCTGCGAGTTCCACGTTCGGAATTATTATTTTGCACTTTGCATTTTGTTTTTTCGACTACGCGCAATTTCTGTGATGAAAATATTATTCAGTCGTTCCTTTTTTTTTTATAAAACACATAAATATTCATAAAATAGAATTATGCCATGTAACGATTTAGGGCCAAATCCTCTCACTTTCGTATCTCATATTTCCTCTTTTCCAATTTGAACGCTAATCTTGTATAATGATATAATAATATATAATTTCTTCTTCGTTTCGTCCATTAATTGTAAAATATGCGCTTGGAATATAACTACAAAGTAATTTGTAGTAAGCGGATTATGCGATATACAATAATTTTAATACCATTAATTTCACGGTTGTTAATTTTATAGCTCGTTATGGTCAACAGTTTCATCGAAGTATAAACATAATATCAATTTGCTTCGTTTATTTACCGTGAATTGTGCTAACCCGATAAATCGATCATTAAGCAAAGCTCAAGGCGCTGAAGCACGATCAACGCGGATCAAGAGAATTACAAGTTCAAAGGGATTCAAAGCCTGATGAAAGTAAAATACAGGAAGCCGTTTTCTTTTCTTCAGTTTCTTAACGGAACAATTAAGTCGGTTTTCACATTGCATTTAAAATAAACTGTCAGACCGGCCGCGAAGGAACAACGTTCCAACGTACATCAATTACAACGGCGTATCACCACCGCCCCCGTTAATTAATCCTCCCTCGTTTCTTCTCTTCCCCTTTCCCGCGGAAACCTTCTTGCAAGATATATCAAGAGAGCACCGAGAGAATTGGAGGATATACGAGATGATCCTCTGACGACGAGCTCGGATTCCACCGCGATTATTGGTCTCCTCGCGCATGATTAATTAACTCGCGCCGTGCGACTGCATGTCTGTCTTACCGACCTCGTCTTTCCGATGTATGTATATATATATATATATATATATATATATATATATATATAATAGTATGTACACATAGTAATACAAGTATATATGTATATTATTCATATACGCGTGCATACACTTGGCACATCTAAGATATCGCGACACGAAAGATTTTATTTGAAAACCAAATGCTAAAAACCACAAACTCGTTTAATATATGAAAGGACGGTTTTGTTAAAATATCTAAAAATTTATTTAGATACAGATCTGAAAATAATTTTCTTGGATTAAAATGATTATGTAGAGACGCTCAAACTGGTTACTAAAATGTCAAAACTTTTTGCAGTATCATTCAGCATGCTTGAGATTTTTATGTAATTATTTTGATGGCTACAAAATTAAATCATAAAGCCAAAGAGAGTTCCCAATGGGAAGGGACCTCCCTAAATTTTAAAAAACAAAAGTAATAATTAAAACCACTTAAAGAAATTATACTTAATAAATATTCAGAAGAAATTAATTTTAGAAAAGAAGAAAGAATTGGAGGCAAAAGTTTTTAGAAAGATTTTCTGAGAATTCAAAACGGCTAGTGTTATAAATTTAAGTTTATCCAGTTTGAGAAATCAGTTTACATAATTTTAAGAGAAAGTAAATTAGTAAGTTAAATATATGTGATTTTAATCTGCTATAGTAATAAATTGAGAATAATAATATAAAACAAAATAAGTCCAATAATTCTTACCACTCGATTATCTTTCCTTCCTCCAGATTCAAAATGGTTTATAACTTAAACTATTAGACACTTTTGCAAAATTGTTTCTTTACAATGTATTAATAATATTAATGTAAGTAACAATCGATGCAGCGTTTCTGGAATGCAAGATTTAGAATCGAAAATAAAGGCTGAGCCAGAGTAGCATACATTTAAATATATATCACATTGCGAGGATGATAATCGAAGTTAACTATTAAAGCTGGTTATTAAAAGGAGTTAATGTGCAATAATTAGTTTGAGATGTTTTGCGCGCGATATACAGAACTATAAAGCACAATGAATCGAATATAGTCCACGTAAATCTCAATTCGATCAAATCGAAATTATATCTTACGTTTAATAATTAATTGTATTTTCCAAATAATATCACACACGAAATGTAATTAAAGTTAATAAAAGTTAATACACATATACTGTTAAAGCAGATTATTAAAATATATTAATAAGTGATAATAATTACAGATAGTGACAGTGTTTTGAGAAAGTCTCGTCGCCGGAAGTGCACTCTGAGCAAATGTAATAAATTTGTGCTCACCATAACAGATTACGCGGAGTGTAATTAGGGTTAACCCAGCCGTCCCGTCGTACAACATTGCTAATCCTAGTGGAAGGAACCGCGATTGGTCGGCCGTTTCGTGTCGCGGCGAGCCGGCAGATAAAGCTGTCCGGAAGTAGTTTAAGCCAGCCACGGACGTAACTACATCTGGACCCATTAGGACCGGAGATACAGCTCGTTACAAGACAACGAGCTTTCGACCCTGGACCCTCTGCCGGATGCTAATGGTAATCAGGAATCGTCGAAGGGTAAGTCAAACCGCGCTGGTATCAGGATACGAGGTTTGATCTCGTCCACGAGATAAGATAAAGTGACTTTCTCTCTCCACGAGGATAATACAAATAAATGGTGGTTACTTGATGTATGAAATTGAATCTATAGCGATACGAGAAATCTCACATAGAAATAAATTCTATCTGAAATCTAATTAAATTTAAATTCTCAATCCATTTTTTTTTTTAAGAATAGATTCTGATCAGAAAATCTATGAAGATTCAAATCAAAGTGCAATATATTCTAAAAAATATCGTTGTGGATTTAACGCTTCTAAATTTAAAATCCATGAAATGTTTATATAATTCTAACTGTGTTGGTGTTAATACCAACACAACAAGAATTATATAGACTATTTTTTGCAGTGTAGATTTTATCAGTAAACTCATTAAATAGTGTGAATAATGAAGACAAATAAAGTCATTTCTGATTATATCTAAACGAAAACTAACAATAAATATATAAAAGATTTAATTTAAAAATAGATTTCACAAATGATATCACGATATACCTGTTTGAATCAGATTTGCTTATTCTGATTGGGATCTACACTGTATCTGACAGAGAGAAAGATTTAGAGACAAATTTCTATGCCAAGTACAGAAAATTCTTCCTGTGATAACGTTGAGAAATAATACAAGACGCAAAATGGCGAAGGCGTGAAATCCATAATGACAAATCCTGATAATACTCCGCAGGAGCGTCGTTTCTAAACGTTTCTGGCACAAAGGGAGATTAAGGAAGCCGGTTACATTGATGGAATATCGTATACATCGCGTGTCTGTGCACCTCCCTGTAACATTTCGCGTTGATTAATTCAACTTCCATACTGCAGAACTGTTCGCGTGAATTGACGCTTCTTGGTGGGAGTATCTTCGGTAATGCAATACGCGGCGGTGATGCGACGCTATAAATCGACACATTCGATCGTGCGTTTTAATCTCCGTTGAAAAAAAAAATAGAAAGAAACATCCATAAATAACCGTGCTTTCTCTCGTTGTACTCAATCGAGCGCAATGTATCATTGCGAGTTCTCGACGGGACTCTTACGAGCGTGCGAACGTTACGAGGGACGTTCGTTGATCTATGCAAATTAGTAGCGGTGAATGCAGCCGACTCGCAGCTATACCATATCAGGCTTAACGTGCATTAACATACGTAAGACCCGCCGCGCAACATTATAAAGTCTAATATATGTAAGAGGGAGGGGGTGGTCTGGCGCGTGCCGCGCACGCCGCGTACAACTTTGCCGACTTGCTTAACTTCGGTGTTAGTATAGTTTGACCAAATGGCACTACCGTGCCGCTAAATGATAATTGATATGCAAATGATCGATAACGCGAGAGCCTTTGTACACCTTTCTTTCGTAATTGTGCGGATCCCCGCTTCCTTTTTTCTGCTTAAAATATACGAGTTTCTGTAATTCTATAATAAGAATTTATTTCGACATAGCGCTTACAATGAGAGAGATGATACATTAAATATTTTATGATAAAATACTTTTAGCATACTTGTGGAAAAATCGATGACGAGTTAAATTTGTGAAGTCTACATTTTAAAAAGTATGGATGTAAATTTAAATTATATGTAATTCTTATCGTATGTTAATATTAACACCTACATGGTAAATGGATTAAAATCTTTTAAATGGATTAAAAATCCTTGGTGTTAATTTATATTAACACCAATACGGTGAGAATTATACAGATACCGTATGGTGCCAAATCTAGACCCATATTTTAAAGTGTATATATTTTCGTGTGTAGCGCAGTAAATGCACTTCTAAGGTGCGCTACGTCATTACGATCTTAGATCATTGGTGATAAAAAATTTCAGAACGAGATCTAAAGTAACAGTATTTCTGCTTGCGCTTAAAGTGCTCTAATTTCCATCAGGTACAAGTCACCGAGCCATAGTTCCATTGTCGAGAACGAGCTAATCATATTCACGCGCGCTATCTGATTACGGCACTACACTGTGTCGCCGTCATAAAGCGAAGCTACGTCTACTTCAAAATCTAGCATGCATAATGCATCGTATGCATGCGGCAAACAAGAGAGACTGGGGAATAAACGCGAACAAAAACACGTTATTCTCTTGCTGTGCGCTTTCTCTCTCTCTCTCTCTCTCTCTCTCTCTCTCTCTCTCTCTCTCTCCCCCCCTCTCTCTCTCTCTCGTAGTCAGTTAATCATTGGATGGTGGAGAAATCTCGTTTGGAAATGACCTGTTCTCAAAAGAGAGTCCCTACATATGGAAATAAAAGGAAAAGCTCGAGCATGACGTCGCCACTGCGTCAGCACGTACCGCGATACTTTTTAATATCACTTCTGTTATCCTTTGACGGATTCCAATCCATCTGTAGCTTCACGCTTCCATCCCTGAAAAGCTGATAGATCTCAGCAATGTTTAAAGTTCAGTGCATTCGTGTCATTGGTGCACACGCTATAATGATGAATAGATTACAGTTTTAAAAGCACTCGCCTCTCTGACGGTTTACACTTTCGTAGCTGTAAAAAGTAATTTATCATATCTTTTCCTTCTCGTAAAAAATGATAATGCAAAATACTTATCTTGCAAAAAGTTTTCAAACTGTTTTTCAAAGTAAAAACACTTCAATAATGTTAAAATATTTTATCTGTAGACACACACATATGTAATATTACGTATACATTAATATTTATAGTCTAAATTTTTTAATAAAGATTATCAAGAATCTCTACAACATATTTTTTATATGGCTTTTTTCGCTTATTTGTATTATTCATATATTTTTTGATTTACTTACAAAAATATACGGTATTGTTCGTTAACTAAAATAAAATAAAATGAATATTTAAATTATTATGTAATATATATATATATATATATATATATATATATATATATATATATAGAATTTGAATGCATAAGAGATAAATTTTCTCACAAATAACAACTTAAGATATCCATTTCAGATAGCTTTTTACAATGATAATATAAATTGCAAAATGCGAGCCGTAATTCAAAACGTCTTTAAAAAAGGAACAAACGTAAAGAAAATGTGAAAAGAAAGGAAATTTAAGGAAGTACTTTCTTCGGGATTAATGCTACATAGGATTCCTTTTATATCTTTCCTAGAATAACGTAGACGTAATAGATATTAAAATCACAAATATTACGAGCATTTTTCGAAGAACTATTAAAACTTAAATTATATAATAAATCTCTAAATATACAGATTTTTATTGAAATAATTCATTAATATAATTTCTTATCTTTATTTGTCACTTATTGCATTAACTCAAATAATAATTCAACTAACTGACTTTTCAATGTTAATATATTAGGTGTTGGAATTAATTCGTAGCGTTTTTAATGAAAGAATGTTATTTATTTCACATGAGCATTAAAAAATACATTAATGAAAGTACTTCCCATCTCTTGTAAAACGCTACGAATTAATTCCAACACCTAATATATAACGAATTACTAAAACCACACATGTATAAGTACTAGATATAATATAAAAATAATATAATATCCGATACGATCGAAATACATAAATATTATTTCTCCCATTCGGTAATATTTCCCTTATATATTACTCTTTTGAATGCGAATTATGAATTGTAAATCTCTGCTTTAGCCACTCGTTTGAGAATAATGTGTTAAAGGAAAACAATTCTGCAGCTAACGCAAACGTAATGCCGAACCGGTATAAATCCATTGTTCGCCTCCACGAGTAGCTCCCGTCTGGCGTAAGAGGCGGATCGGAGGAAGCTACAGCTACGAGAGGGACCCAGGGTGGAAGTGGTGCTAAATTCCACAAAAAACGAAGATTAACCTTTTGTCTCTGGGCCCGCCACGATGTTCCTTTGTCCGAGTTGAGCACTCTGTCGCGACACTCTGTTTTTGTCCAATGGCGCGCGCGATCCACTCCCTTTCAAACTCTACCGTCGCCGTACACCCCCATCCCCTCTTCCCTCTCGCGTTACCTCCGCAGACTGGCCACCAGTGGTTCAGTCCTTTCGGGGTTCGTTTCAACCCCCGTTCCGAATACCTCAGTTCCAACCCTTTTACACGACCAATGCTCGCATCTAGACATTCACCTCCGGCCACGTCCGACCCCTGTTCTCCTCTTCTCTTGCCAAAGTTAAATCCTACGGCTCTGTAAAAGCCACCCTTCTTGCACTCTCTTTCCCGCGCCAGTATATTCCTCCGGCTTTTCCCAGACTGCACCGGCGCATGCAAAGGTTTGAAATATTTTAACCAATCCTCGTGAAATGTGGCTGCAAGTACGATATCCAGCCTCGTCACTGTCTCCCTATCGCGGTTCTCTCCTCATTCCCTTCCTCATTCCCCTCGTCATCATTCGCGAGCTTTTTGAAGTGCACGTAGATCGCACCGCAAATGAGCTATCCGACGTAATTCCCGCCAGAAGTCGCATAGCGGTGACCAAATCGGCGAAAAATCGGTGAGATAAAATGACGAGTATGTAGGATAAAGAACGGAAATAGGATTGCTTTTCTTGTTTACTAGGTAATCAATATATTATTTGTTGCATAAGAAATTCTATCAACGTTACGTACACTTCTGTTAACAAAATTATCTCTCCATTACATTAATGTCAAAATAATTTTATTGATAAAAATAAAAATTGATGAAATCATTATGTAAATAATTACGTGTATTAGTCAATGTTGCGTTTAAATAATTTCTTACTAGTCAATGCTTTTTTTTTTAGTTACGCAATAAATAGTAAATTTCCTCTATCATTGCAAAACTTCACAAAATTTTTTTGGGAACACAAAAAAGCTACTGTCTCTATATACAAATATTGTAAATTTAATATTTACAATAAATGACTATAAGTCTCTTTTCGTATCGCTGACACCGCTTCGCGTCTCTTCCGACATGCCAGAGTAGAATGCACTGAAGAACAATTCACGCTAAGTAAGTTATAGCCTGTAGTAAGACCGTTGAAAGAGAATAGGTCGACCACTATGCGGTCGGTCTGACCTCACCGCGAGGCATTCCACTGCTACTTAACGCTCAATACGTTCCACTTAGGGCTGACCCGCGTCTACTCTCACCACTAACGCTGCCTCGGACGTCGACATCTCTGCGTATTAATTTCAGAGACCAAACTGGGGCACTCGTTCGCTTGAAAAGAATCCGAAATATCAAAGATTGGATGATGAAGTTTGTAACAGAACTTTCAGTAAATTCTTGTTCCAAAATTAAATAATCAAATTATTATATGAATATATGCAGATTTAAGATGGAATACGTTGATAGGAATTTCAAATCGTTAATTATACAAATGTTCATTACATATTATATTAATATAATATACATAGATTAATTAGTGCAATTCACTTATTAAGCTAATTCTATATATTACAAGATACTAAATAATAAAAAATATTAAATAATACGCATATTTTGTTGAAATTAGAGAAGACTGAAATTGGATTACATCTACAAATAATTTAGCCTTATTGGATATAAAATTATTAATATACTTTATTAATATAAAATATTTAAATAATATATGAATTTAAACGCTTTATGGCCTAATTTTGCTCTTAATAAATAATAAGATTTATCTTTGTTGTTCCTTTTTTAACTATAAATCACAACTTTTTTCGCAGTTTTAATAGCGCTTTCCCCCCTTTTTTCGCTTCCACAATAACACAATGGGGAGAATACAATGGACCGTTAGGTATTTTTATACGGATTGAAATTCGGGTGACTTGCTGAGCCGACGTTTTCGCTAATCACTCGCCGGTATCCGATGCAAAACGCTCGGTTCGACGAAGCGACATTGGCGAGACAATAGAAAATTTGCAGTCCGCCATCCACTTTATCCAATCGCATTTGGTTTTTTGGCGCTTTTTTCTGAACGAGAAAGCGACTATCGCGCTCCGGGCAAATCTACCTCTCTCTCCTCCTCCCTCCTACCCACCATTTGAATTATGCGATTATCAGACATAACGGTCGGCGTACGTGCGGTCGCAACGGCGCATTGTTACAATCTCGCTGCGATGCATCGACCGGCAGAATGTCGTTACAGGCCCCGCGTGATCGAAAAATAGAGAAACAAAGGAAGAATGAGCGAAAGAGAAAGAGCAGTGGGAACGAAATGGATTTGTTATGGACTATGTTTCTAAGGAGACGTGAAAAAGAACCGCAATGATACCATACTGAAAAATCATACTACAAAGTATAGGCGAAAGGACAAAAATAACAATTTCTGTAAATGACACAATTACTTTTATCTTCTCCGTCTATAATCACAACTTTTTTTCCGTAAACAACTCTTAGCAGTTGAATCGATTTTGTGGAGCAAAACGGAATTCTCTCGGTCAATGTAAAGCTTGATGACCAATTTTCAGCAATGTGAATAAACATTACCAATAGTGAAATCAAATCCGATTGAATTTATGCGATTAATTATACCTATCAAGCATAACGGCCGGCATGGCATCAAACATATGGCCGTAGAATGGGTGTCGCGATCACGAAACGCATCGACCGTCACGATTTCAACAGCAACGTGATGATCGGTATCACGGGTGATTCGCTCGGGCGAGAAAGAGAAAGAGAGAGGAAAAAAAGATTGAAGGTCCATACGTTAAAAAAAAAGGATCCGCCATCGGTGAAATACTGCCTAGAAAACCGAACGGTCTTCATAAATCCAGCGCGTAAATCAGTCTTTATGGAGTCTCCCTCTGAGGGAGAAGGGATGGGAGGGAGGCGACGGAGGTTATTTGGAACACTGTGTGTACAGGGTGTCTCAGAGAGATTGAGATCTGGGGATCTGCCGCAGAGATGCATTCTTTGACGGAAATGTGGTCGATTTCCTTCTCGCGCAAAACTTTGATCGATGTTTTTCCCCATCTTGTTTGTTATAAATTTTGTTGCACCAATATCTTCGAAAGACCAACCCTTAAAATCCATCACGTTCATACATATATTTATGAAGCGTATAAACTATAAAAACAAGTTTTTTTTAAGCACATAAAAAGAACAATTTTGCTGAAATATTGAAAATTTATTAGTTGGATATAGATCTGAAAAAAACTTTGTTGGGCCTTCCAAATAAGTAAGAATTTTAAGTATGTTAAATGTTGCAAAACATTTTGACATAGTAACAATTTGTTTGAGAATCTTACATAATTTTTCACATTATTCGGATTATCCAAAAAAATTATTTTCAGATCTGTATCCAGCTAAATTTTTAGATACTGAACAAAACTTTTTCATGCACTATTAAAATATTGAATATTAAATTGATGAGATTATGACACGATTGAAAGCGTCTGGTTCTTAAAAAGATCACGTGTTATCGACGAAACTGTCAGTTGTATGATTATCGGGATTATAGGATCGAAAATTAATAACAAAACGCCAGCGACGAACGCATAGGATAAATCATTTTGCGCCCGATAAATATTTTCACCAAAGTTGGCCTCGAAAGGTAGAGCGGCTATCGGTCACGGATATCGGCCAGTGATTTATCATCGATTAAACGGACGTAATGCACCATTGTTGCTGGAACGTGCAGCCAGATAGGCAGGTATACGAGGTCGTATCAGGATTCCGCTCATCCTGGTATTGACTCGCAATCGGCCGTGTATCTTGGACTCAGCAGCGGTGGTAGATCCATCGAAAGGGACGCGACCAGAACGACCCACAATGCCGCGCATTATTGCCGCAATCGGTTATCCGACTGATTCGTCTCCTAAGGACCGCTCTCCTAGAACCGTATACAATCGGTTCAATACATCTCTCCTGCCGAAGAGCACTTTCGTAACAATATTGCTGAACAATATCGGAATGCGCTATTCAAAACCAAAACCGTATCAATCTCTTCATCTGATTTAATAGCAGAACGTCACAATTGATTATATTACTTGCGAATGAAGCCGATAATAGAAAACAATAGTCTAATTGATTATTTCGATTACTTAGAGATTGAATATTTTGGTTGCATATACTTTCCCTCAAAAAGAATGATTATTTCCCTTTTATTTTCTGCCCTTTTCCGACAAAATATCTTAAGGTTGGATATTAATTGAATTTGTAGATATTAACAAACACATTGTTCAGCGTGTATTTCCCAATAATCGATATGTCAAATTTTGAATGTTTGAAAATATAGTGTATGTATATATATATATATAGTATATTAAATAATAATAAAATATATATAGTATATTTCTAAAAAAAAGACAGAGAAATACATGTATGTATTTTACGAGGCTATCCAAAGAAGCAATATAATATAATTACTATAAATATTACAAGTACTATTTAAACAATTTATTTCTCTCTCTCTCTCTCTCTCTCTCTCTCTTTCCTTTCTTTCTTTCTCTCTCTTTCCCATCTTCTTTTTTCCCTTCTTCTTTACATGGTTTTTCTAAAATATCTAAAAATTTAGTTAGATATAGATCTCAAAATAATCTTGTTGGAATCATCAAAATAATAATGTGTAGACAAATTGTGTAATTCAAACTAATTATTAATCAAAATGACGTTAAAACTTGTTGTAGTATTGCTCATCATGCTTCAGTTTTCTAATTATTTTAATCCAAGAAAATTATTTTCAAATCTGTATCTACCCAAATTGTTAACATTTCAGCAAAATCGTTCTTTCCGTGCAGAAACCGCCGAAAGCCACGGAAATGTGTAGACGAATACTCGCTATCATAGTCTTCCTCTTTGCTAGCAAGCACGTTGTGCTTGAACTCGATATCGCACGAGCACAAAGGGGCTCGTCGATGTGAAGCTATAGCACTGGCATTATGGGTACATAGAGGGTTCAATGTGACAATCCAAAGGATGTATTCAGCGCGCGTATCAGCCTTAACAGGTGTGCTCCGCCACCTCTATATTTTCGTACGTGAATTGAAACAGTAGCAAGCCTTCATAGAAGATTATCACATTCAAAAATTCAGAAAAAGATTTATAGATAATCATCCGATAAATTAACAATTGTTTTACATTATATATGATTATTTTAAAGATTCATTTTAATAATATCGAAATAACGTAAAGCTTTCAACATTCATTATTTATGTCGATAATTAATGCATTTAAAATACTCTATTGAAGCAAAGCTTTACTTATAATTATCTCGTGAAGTTCGTATTATTTGCATTTTTGAAGAGCAATTTGTTCGAACTTTGTAATTCTCATTGTTAAATACATAATTCTATAATTATACTTTACTTTAAATTTCAAGAAAAGGTCAAAGAAAAGGTCGATTAAAAGTTATTTTATAAAGTTTATATTTAACGTCAGTACGGTCAGCGCAGAAAATATCCTACGCGGGATATTTTCTCTTGCGGAAAAAAAAACTGATTGCTCAAACATGAGGGAGTCAAGGTGTTAAAAGATCATGTAAAACGTACCGCGTTTTGTCGCAGCGCACAGCTCTACTTTCGTCGTCGTTTCTCTCTCGGATGAAAAACTGTTTCTGAACGAAGGTTTTCACAGTTTCTTTCCTCTTTGCTTTCAAAGGAACGACTAGTATGAAGTCGGAGGAGAAGAGCGGCGCGTGTATAAATCGGCAGCGGTAGCGATACAGAGCAGGAGTTCGTAAATCTCAACCGGGTGATCTCGAGGGAACCATGTCTCAGTCACAGCACGCTGCTGCGGAAGTTAGAGGATCCTGGCAGGAGGATATACACACACAAACGCGGCGGCAACCGGGTGGCGTACAGGTATACGAGAAACCGGAGAAACCGCGTCAATCTCGCATTTAGTTAATGCGACTTTAATCCGCTAATTTAAGGTCGCGCCGTTACGGCTGGATTTATCGACGGATTCAACGCGCGACGATTTTAACGAATGACCGCGGTAAAAGCTACCGGCGACGGTGCTTGTACGTGGTTACCCGATGAAGCATGTTTCGAAGACTCAGGTAATCAAATGGATCCTCACAGTGTGAGCTGATGTGATATTTCAAAATAGCGTAAATTATATTTACGCTTTATTTGCATATTTTTTCACATTGATAAATATTATTCAAAGTTTCAAGAAAAGTTTCTCTGTGCTTTCTAAAACTTTTAGAGTGAGTTGTCACTTTAAAGAATGAAATCTTTCTTTCATTCTTAAAGATTGAAAAGTGAGCCGTTCTTTTTCAAGACCGACTCAATTTTTACTCTTTAGAGTGAGATTTCATTTTAAAGAATTTGAAAAATTACAGAACGTATAAATTTTTCTTCAATAAAAAATTCATAAGTACATCCAGAGAAAAGATTTCCGGATCTAATACTATTTCTTTTTAATTTATCATAAAATAGAATCAATATAGACAATCATTTAGTGTCAACAGAGGAATATATTTTATTTTTAAAAATTAAATCTAAAATATTAATATTGCAAGCCGTATATACAACAGCATAAAAATTTAAACGCATAAAAATATATAAACTTAAATTTCTATGTGTGTTATTTGTATTAAAATAATAACCAATCTTATATTTAAATTAAGAAAGAAGAATATAAATTATTTAATATTATTTAATATTAATTTAATATTAATATTGTTTTTTATACTGCATAAATGTTGCAGTAAGATTAAGTGCGTAAAAAAAATTTTTATCTTGTTATCTGAAATCCTTTTTGAGATGATATATACAGATAAATTTAACCAACCCGAAGCACAGTAGTCAATTAAGCGGAAGAAATCCGGGTTAATTATTCACTCGGCTTAATGCATACATTAAAACGTGCAAATTAATTACTTAATGCGCAAAGTTAACAGTTAAGTAGTTACGTCCAAGTTAGACATCAAAGTGACCACTGAATAACTGCTAAAGTTTAATCCTGAGTTAAACTGTTTAAAGGATGTATAATACATTACCAATATTTTTTATTTGTTTTATGTCCAATACATCCATTGATAAATATAATATTACTATAAAATTATATATGCTCATTTTAATAAATAATATAATATCTTAAAAATATAAGGATAAAATTAACTTTGATAAACTAACTTTGACTAGAAACGTTTGACTAAAATTAAAATGAGAAGTAATTAGTTATATCTAGAGCAATTAAATCATTTCGATGAAATCACGTTTTGATTAAAAAATTACATTTAAACTAGACAAGCTAAAGATATATTCAGTCTAGAATAAAAAAATACAGTCAAGACAAATATTATATATCTGTATTTGATAAATGTCAGATCTTATTTAATAAAGATCTCATATATATATATTTTTTTTTAAATTAAATATTTAAAGGTAATTTGATAAAATTTTTTTTCTATTTCCCAGATAAATAAAATATCTATAAATTAGTATATGATAAATTAGTATACACAGTATGGAATTCTATTCAATGAAAAAATAACATCAGCAAAATACGTAATCGAAGATGTTAATTAAAATTATAAAGCAAAAATAAAAAATAAAGAAATATGTTTTTATTTGTTTAATAAATCCTAGTAGATCAAAACACGAATTACTGTACAATTCTCATTTTGCAATAGTAAGTAATTCTTAGTTTTCACGTCTGTTCCAACAGAACCTATTTTCTCGAAAAATAAAAACAAGAGAAGAATGGTGAAAAATGTCGATAAACGAGGCCGTCGGTCCACGAGATTCGCCCGGTTGATTAATTTATGCCCTCGATTTTCGGTAGCGCGTGGATATAGGCGTTGCTGTCTCCCTTTTTTAGTTACCGTGTGCTGGCGCACTGACATTTTCGCGCCGACTGATATCCGATGCAACGGGCCAGGAACACAGGGTCGTCGATTATCGCGCTTTCAGAGAGAGTCGACAGCTCGTCGCATTATTTCTGTTCTTCGTTGTGGATTTAACCTAGAAATACTCGACGACACATCGTGTATTTGATTTCTGCGACGTCGCAGGAAATCGTAAGTACCTATAGCTTATCTTTCCATTTCTCTTATGTCCATTTCATCAACGATGTCAAAAAGCAGACCAAATTTATTTTCTTAACTCCAAGAACTAAACTTAGAAGAAAAATATTATTTATTTACGATGTAGACACAAGCTAGTGAAGTTATTTCTGAGATTTGACAAGACTCTTTTGCTCCATTATTAACATATTAGTATTTTACTTCATAGACAATAAGAATTCCTTCTAGTGACACTACTAAGATTCAGAGACGGAAACTTTTTCTGTAATTTTAATTTTACTTTCTAATTTTATAACTGGATTATATCACCAAAATGATCTTACTATGCAGATATAATCTAATATCAGAAAATTGAAATAAACAAATGTGAAATATTTTTCAAAATTGGAAGAAATATTAATATTTGGAAATAAAGGTACGCGATTATTCAGTTCTAACAATACACTGTTATATTTTTTTTAAAAATCATATTAAAATTTTTATTTAACAAATGTCAATCAATATTATTTCTATAAATTTTTTATAAGGATATAAATAAATGTAATGTGAATCGCCATAAAAATATTGTAATTTGAATTGACTGCTACTTTTTATCGAATATTGATCAATATTTCATATAAAAGATAATAAAATTTTATTCGTTTTATCTTCTTTATTATTTGTTAATCCAGCTACTTTTTACAATCATTTTTAATTCTCTTGTAGGTGTATCGTAAATTTTTGTTATTACATGTACGATTCTAACTAGAATCCTTTAAATAAATATCGATCAATTAACGAAATCTCTTCGAATCCCGTGAACGTTTCTGCTGTAGCTCTCGCGCGATATCGGGAAACTATTGCGGGAAACTGTTATCGGCGAAAGTCAATTAGCTTCGTGCTCGGCGGCTTGAACATACAACGGCACAATAATGTAATAAAATGTTTATGTTACTGCGCACCTGCCGCTTATCGTAGAATAAACTGAAGAGAAGATCGGCCATCGAGAAAATAAGGCAGAACTTGATCCAAAAGATATCAAATATCAGTTGATCTTTAACTAATATCATTATATTAATCATATTTATAAAACAGTGATATTTCGAGAAATTACTAATTACTAAAAATTTTCAAATTTTCTAATAAAATTCTTTTTCTGTAACATTATATCTCTCAAACTCAAAAAGATATTTTAGGAACTAAATCTAATAATTTATTAATAGCTACTATCGTTTGTTATCGTAAATGTAAAAAAAGAGAATGCGATTAGCGATAGATATTAATTTAATTATTTAATTCTGACCTGAAGTTTTTCAGATTCCTGCTGAGATTGAAACTTTAATAAAGAATTAAATTTGCATTATTATTTTATTATGAAGTAGATTCTACTTGGAAAAATATATAAAATAAATTAAAGTCGACTTATAATTGTAAAATAATTCTAGACTTAGAAGAAACTTTCGTTCCATACACAATTATTTAATAATTATTATAATTTGGCCAAGTCTATTTTAATATCAATAAAATATTAACATTAAAGAAAATTAAAAAGCACGACGTATATTATTAGCATGTATTATCAATTCACGTCGTTATAATTATGAATAAGGAACCTGATTAAATTTCTCTGTCTTCTCGTTAGAATAATAGTGATTTTAATCCTGCAATGACTTCTCCACTACTGATTCATAAATAGAACGAAGTGTTGTTACAGACAATAACTACGCGAGTAATTGCATTACGCAATACGGCGCTGCCACGCATATCGGATGCGATATCGAGTACACTCCAAGAGTGGTACTCCAGCAAACTGAGACGCTTTAAACGAGTTTGTTCATCGCACGCGGATTAATTCTGATCAAGGTATACTAATTCCAAAGCAAATACTGAAAGTTTATTGGAAATTGCGGACTGCAATTGCAGCGGTGTTTTCACGTCAGTGTGAGTATCTTATAGTCCGTTCGTATCTATCGGTAATCAATAGTAATTACGAGAATTATCTATTCATTCATAGATTCTATTCCATTTAATTTAATTTATTTCTTTTTTCCAATTCTAATTTAACATTTTTATAGTTAATAAAATAATAATGAATCTAGGCAGATAATAGATAAATATTTCATACAACATCATTAATTACTCAAATCCTCTGATACCATCTCTTTAATCATTAAGATAAACAACTGTTCATTAGAACGTCAACAGAAAATTCTTCAATAAAACAGAATTTCCGGTCATATTTAACAGCAAGACGAGCGTTTTAGTTTTCAAAGTTTCTACTGCAGTTTTCTCCGATAAAATCCAGGGAAGTTTGATAAAATCTGAAAACGCGAGATAAATAGTGACACCAAAATCCCCTACTCGATACTGAAAGGCTGCGTATCACGCAAGTCGTTATTTCTCCCGTGACAAAGTAACGATTGCGTAAAACTCCTTCCGGCATCGACTTCGCGTAAATCCTCGACTCTTCTCCTCGCGCTGATCGACATCTCGCGTAGTAAAACCGAACGGGATCGAGCGCGGGTAGAAAGAGGCACGTTTGAAAAGCAACAAGAAGAAATCGCGAAGTAGCTGGTACGAGGTGAGAGCGAGTTGGATTTAGTAGACGGAAGGAAGGATAAGGAGGAGGAGAAGAAGGAGGAGGCTGGGGAGAGCCGAGAGAGAGGCATGCGGCTCTCGTCGGAGAAAGTTCTCTCTCATCCGCCTGCGGGAAGCAATTTCTTAGCGTAACCTTATCACCGTTCTCTCGTGAGGTAGGTGGGACGCCGCCGCCGTCGTACTCGATAAAGGCATACTCGCGGCTGCCGCGTGCCGAACGAACGCGTGGGATGGAAAGAAGTGAGTGAGTTCCAAGTTTCTGGGAAAAACAAGTCGGAGTGGTAAAAAGCGGGAAAAGCAGTAAAAGTATCAAAAAAGCTCTCCCCGCCATTGACCTTCGACCAAGTTTCGTATACGCTTCCTCACATTCTCGCGACCTTCTTGCATACATTCTTCGCGCAATAAACCTCTTCCTCCCTCTCGTTATTTTCCAGTTACGATCGTTCTATTCGTCGGGGTTGTTTTCAGATAATTGAGTAATCGATAGTCTCACCGTCTCGCTGACGGTGGTACCTCAGCATATCGTGTAATTGCGGTTAAATGGCGATAAATCATCTCTTTGTGAAAAGTATACGGCCGGGTGGTATCTACGGTGTCGATGAAATTGATGATGAATTAACGAGATTGCGGATGGAGTGGATATGATAAACAAGCGCTCCGTCAATAATTGATGACAAACGATTATTCAGATCCCTTTTTTACATGCTCGCTTTCAGAAATGTACATATGTATATACGCGCGTGCGAATAAGCGTAACCTATACGCGCTTGGGGTCGTTAAATAATAAATCGATTCGACGGGCACTTCGACGGACGAGCACAACATCGGCGTTACCACTCGAATGTACGTAGAGGCGTCGTCCCGTTACCGGTAAATCAAATGGCCAAACGGCAAACCGTCGCGTATCGTTTTCCCCGGCTTTACTCTCGAGAGATGGCACAATGGCGTTTCGGCGGCCTTTTAACGAATGAAAGCCACCCGGTCCTCACCTCCGTCCCTGTAGACCGCAACGGTTTCGGTTTCGTATCGCATCGATCCGTTCATTGCGGACTAGGTTTACAGGACAGCGGTTCTCAAGCACGTGCACGCGGCATATTCAACATTTCGTGTCGCATTCTGGAGGCGAACGTCTGCGTTTCTGTCACGTGTTTTTCCCCACGCACGAGAAGTTCCAATTTGGACTTTAAAACGTTCCAAGGATTCCGCAGTTCTTTTATTTATGTTATATACAGCATGCTGTACTCCTACACAAAGTTGCACAAAGTTGTAGCAATATTGCAGAGATTTTGCAGCGATTGCTGGGTAGAATTATAATGTCTGTTTTAGTCAAATTAAAAAAGGTATCAAATTAAAAAGGTTTCGACAAAAATTGAAATTTGAATAAAAATAAGGGTGAAATTTGAAAGTGAAATATCGCCAAAAATGACCCAGATTTCAGACAATGGGTTATCTTGCTGGAACCCTTTGTCCCAAATCTGGGTCATTTTTTGTAGATACAAGCGAAATTTCATTCTCAAATTTCACTTTTATTTTTGCTCAAATTTGAATTTTCGTGAAATAAAGGTTTTGAGTTAACATTTGAATTAAAAAAAACTATTAAGAGAGAGATATATAGAGAGAGATATATTTAAAAAAACTGAATTTTTTTAAAAACCTAAAAGAGTAAAAAACTTGGGACAAAAAGCTCAGATTGCACTAAGAGAGTAAAAATATTAGGTGTTGGAATTAATTCGTAGCGTTTTTTAATGAAAGAATGTTATTTATTTCACATGAGCATTAAAAAATACATTAATGAAAGTACTTCCCATCACTTGTAAAACGCTACGAATTAATTCCAACACCTAATATGACAAAAATATCAAGATGTCGAGGTCTTTTGATGCAGTTTTAGATTTATTTGCGAATAAATATAATACAAATTCTTTATGCAAAGCAATGAACCAATCATAAAAGACCAGTCATTCCTGCATTATTTACACGTGCTCGTAACTATGCAGCTAACGTAATATGTGAATACATGCATACACCCGTCTGTTTGCACAGAACTTTGCGTTACATATAATACGTAACGTATTTCCCCCGACGTTCTGTTGTACATACGCATTTTCAATATCCGAGCGAATATGCAGAACCCGCGAAATAGCTATTAAATACACTGTATTGAATTAATTGTCCTAACAGCCATTAACAAATGAATATGATGGGAAACATTGATATTAATTTAGTGTTAATTTGAATTAATATAATGTATCACAGGAAACGCTACTTTAGAAGAGAAAATTTTCAAAAAATAATTTGTTAAATATTAAAATACAAACAGGATTGTCAGCTTAAAGCGTTGCAATCTAAAAATTATTGGAAATAGCAAAATCCTTTCTCGAATTATTTAGCTTATAGGAGCCTTTGTTGATTTTTATTTATATAAAACACAGTATGTTCTTTTAAATACAGATTCATTCTATTTTTTTTATTCTATATAAAATATAAATAAAATAAAAGTAAAAATATTAATTATTTAGAAATTTAATGAATAGAGAAAGAGAGAGAGAGAGAGAGAGAGAGAGAGAGAGAGAGAGAGAGAGAGAGAGAGAGAGAGAGATTAGAATTTACGAGATAATTTCGTTGAGATTTGTTCGTTGTTAGATATCAAAGAAACAATGGTAACTCAAACTTCAGTTAAATAGCATTTCATTATTTTTAACTTCCCTCTGTGTTAAAATGTAAATCAATCCATTTCTGTGGTTTCAAAGTAAACAACGTTCATATTAACGTATGCGCTTAATAAATAATAAATTAACTTTGAGTTGAAATTAATACACGTTCTTCAATTAAATTGTACTCCATTGTTTTAATTAAATTAATGACATATCGAGTAGGAACAGTGGTAACTTATAGAAATGATTAAAAATAACTCAAACTAAGTACAATTAAACATTGTAAATTCAACAGTATTATTTATTTATTAAAAACGCCATCTATTCAATCTTTCTGTAAAAATATTAAATTTTTAATGATCATTTTAATTCTCGGGAAAATTTGTATTTTAATTTCCTTCCGAAAGTTTCATTTTCAACTTTTAAATCAATCATAAGAAATTTTTTGTCACTCCTAACAGTTTCTAAAAAAGTTAATTATGACGCTTTATTTAGATCTACATACTGATGCATTTTTGCAAAATAGAAAAGTAACGCGACTTTTACTCGACAGGAATATTATTAATTTGATGCAATTTCTCTCAACTGAATTTTTTATTAATAGTTATGACAAACTATGTAATCAACCATGTCACTGATAAACGCGTCGAGCGTAACATAATATAGTAGTCACAGAGGATGCAAGAGTTACAGGCAATTTCGATATTAATATAAACATGGTGTTTATTGCACAGGCACATAACACAGTACATGACATGTAATCAATATCATATAGCAAGGAGCCAATTTCGTGCTTTATATCGCTACAAACAGCTATCTTATATTAGACTTTATGCAAGTAAGTCCGTGGCTTCACGAAATGTGCATGAAATATAAGATCTCGTAAGTACACATATAATCGACCGGTCGAATATTGGTCAGTGGTATAATATTTCTGAATAAAAATGCTAGCAAATGCATGAACCCTTGTCGTACACGATCACGGCTAATTGTATCATACATATATCTAATAGTATCCATTCAAGCCAGTCTTGCGAACGATAACAACATCGATGTTAATTACCAGCAATATGAGGTTGCAAACTATCTTAACACATACACTATTGTTGAAGATACTATCGTTATTAACCCTCGACTACAGCAACGGGGGTTATTTGAAGCGAAAATTTTAGACGGTTGTACAATCTTGTATGATTGATACTGTAAGGTTCTAAATTGTATATAAAGAAACTATGAACTTTTCCTATCAATCGTTATAAGGCGATTCACTTACTACATTTTGTAATTCAAATAGAACGTTTTAGAACTTAGGTGTAATTTTCTTTAACTGTAGTTAAACTTATCGAAATTATTGTACGATAGTGACTAGCTGAAAACAAATCTAAATTCTCATTTCTATTCTGTACTTTAAACAGAACATTTTAAAATTTGGATGTTCTTTCATAACAGTTGAAAATGAAATTTAAATTTATTGAAATTATTGTACAATTGTAGTTGGTAAAAAAAAATTCTATTCGAATAAAAATCTATTAAACATACAGAAGAATATTGTCTGTGTAATTTTTCCATCGTATCCTTCTTGCTTAAAAGTATAAAAAAATATTTTAAATATTGAAACCATTAAAGAAAGATAAATAATTGATTAACAGAGAAAAAGAGAGAGAAAGAGAAAAAAAGAGAGATTTCTAACAAATGTGAAGCTGCAAGAATGTAATTAAGGAGCTGATTATTTAAACTACGTAAAGTGAGCCTTGCTCTAATTGAAATTGAATCTGAGAGTTAATTATCAAGGCATTCAGAAATTGAAAAGAAAAATCGAGCAAATCCCACATAGCTCGAATAATTAATTACACGCTTCTTTCACCACAAAATATTTGAAAAATGCATATCATGCAGCAATTAAAAGTGCTGATTGCATATGATGTAATAATGATAAAAGCTCAAATATAGAACAGGAAACTTTACGTCTTTTAAAAGAATAATACGCCGTGACGAATTCAGAAATTCGTCAAATTCCAGATTGATCAAAGAATGCGAGAGAGCGAGAAAAAAGGCAATATATATGTATATATATATATATATATATATATATATAATTCCTGCATATCCCACGCGAGCGATATCACGGATCCCGCTGACGAGAGTTAGCCAACGATAACGAGAACAGACACGGTAACGAGAGTAGGCATGGTAACGAGAGTAGTCCATGATAACGAGAGGATAGTCTAAATTGTAGCGATTCGATTAAGTCGCAAGGGGAAAAGGCAAGATGCGCGACAAGATATTCCGGGGACGAGAGAAAGCCCGTATTCGAATGTAAGTACTTAGAGAGGAATGGAAGTCGAGGGACCCGATACCCCGAGTCTGATGGGCAATTTCGTGTTTGGAGAGCCCGGAAGCGGGTTGCGCCCACTTGGGATTACCTCGGTAGTGACTACGAAAAATAAGGCGTGGAGACGAGTGCTCGGTAATACCAAGTAGACTGTGTCAATATCTGCGTATGCGATGCACGTACATCGCCGCAGGGAAACGGGTGCCGGCGGAAACATTGGTACCAAGCGAGAAATTTTCCACTGTGTTATGTTTTACTAAGGATTGTTTGCGCTTGTATTTTACCCAAATATATACGCGTGTGTACAGCGCATCGTGCACGCGTGTAAAATGCGGAAGAGAGGGAGAGCGAAGCAATTCTGAGTACATGCGAGAATTCTGATATCCCGTTGTTCGCGATACCGTCCTTGTTTCGCTTCTATAATTTTCTACATTTGAGTCGGACACCGACGGAAATTACGATAACACCTTTCAGAGATCTCAGCATAGTGGGAAGAGAGCAGTTTTTAACATCACGAAAAGAATTTTCCTAAAACGTTGTGTTTCACAACTTCGCTTTTTTATTCTGCTGAACTTTGAATATTACGCGACAAGCAATGAAATTTGTATACGCGAATTTTCAGCGTATTATGTATACTCATAAAAAAATATTCAAGACGATTTAACGAGAAAATTCCAAAAGATTTAAAAATTACAGTGATACTAAATGCTCTTCTTAAAACTTTTTCAATCTTCTCATTAAATCGATCGTCTCGCATCTAATTTTTTGAGCATATTTTAATTATCTAAAAGAATTTTGTAATCTGTACAACGAATTCGGAAAACTTCCTGACCTATAATATCGACGATTTCATATCTTAACACTGAAAATACCAAGCGATTATTATTGATGGTTTTCATTATTTAAATTAATAATATTATATATTTCTTATATACAAGACATATTTACAAATTTTTTTATTTCTCAATAATTATGTTCTATATATTGATGAAATATTTGAATTTTCATCACTTTCTTTATTTCCACAATAATTTATTCTTTTGATCTTCTAGCAACGTTGGCACTTCTATTAAAAATTGTTGTTGCATTTTATCGATTTATGACTGTTCTCTATGATCGGATCTCATAAACAATTATGAGATTATAATTAATCGCGCGGAATAACGAAATAGATAAACGTCGTTAAGAGGCGCGAATGCGCCACGCGCACGGAAGTGGCAAAAAATGCGTCTTTAAGAGCCGTTCACGGTATTTGTGGCGAACATGGACGCGAAATACGTGTGTTGTCGCGGTCGTTTTGGCGACGATAACGCAATTTCACGGTACACGAAGCCACACGCGCATTCCGTGTAATTGAGCCATGTCACTGCTCGTTTGAAAGGTAACATTCGACCCGCATTCTCGTCGAGTTATTCTTCGGAATAACACGTCGCTGAACATCGCGTGTCAGGCTATCTAAATCTGCGATTTCGCCAGGAAGTCCACCTCATTTTGCTAAAGCATATCGGCGAATTCTGTTCGCGCGCACATTACCAACGAAGTGGAAATCGCCGATTTCGTTCGTTCGCTTTTTTGCAGCGTTTATGTATCGTGTAGCGTTAATCCGTAGTATTTCTCAGCGAAAATCGATTTCAAGCTAAGTAAGTGCGATACAACATGATTTCGAAAAATAAATAGTTCTAAGCGATACGTGAATTTTCACAAATATAATAATAATAGATTCTTGATTTTGAAGTGTGGTATATTCTAGTTGAGGGGAATAATGGATGTGTGGAATAAAAGCACAAGCTTGTGTATTACATAAATTCATTTGATATATCCATTTGTGTATAATAAAAAAGTAGCAAGTTATTTTAATTTTTAAAATCAAGGTTTTGTAATTACACTGAGAAATCCATTTCTTGTTTGAATATGGGCAAATTTTTAGTTGATGCAATAAAATAATTTAGTTAAACCAAACATTTGGTTATTGTAACATTTTACTTGTTTCTGATAAACATTGACATCTTTAATAAAAACAAAATGTTACAATAATCAAATGCTTTGCTTCAACTAAATTATTTTATTGTATCAACCAAGAATTTGTTTGTCCATATCCAAACACGAAATTAATTGATTTAACTAAATGATTTAACTAATTTCTCAGTTATAGGCCTTTATTCCACCCATCCTCTTACTTAATACCTTTATTAACAAAAAGCTAATGAATTGTCCGAAAGACAAGTACAGAATTCTCTCTCTCTCTCTCTCTCTCTCTCTCTCTCTCTCTCTCTCTCTCTCTCTCTCTCTCTCTCTCTCTCTCTCTCATCTTTCGTTTGGAAAATCAATATTATCATAGCGTGCATTTGTAGCAGAGTTATAATATAGTTATAGTCGAGCTTCAAATGAATGAGAAGTTTCCCGCGATTTAGATTAGCGTACCATTGGTATTACGTAGGTATATTATGATTGAAAACACTTACCCTCGATAATGGGATGGCGCGGTTTGTAGGACATGTCTGAAAAGAGAAAAAGGGGTTAGAATTAGTGAAATTAGTTACAAAGGTATGCACACGCAGTCAATTACTCACAAAGCTTGGCATCTTTATAATACTTTTACCGTCACCACAATTACAACGCGAACGTTCTACCATTCTAATTTTAACAACGCAACGTTTATACAATGTTTATTTCCTGTTTAGCTATCGCATTACTTAATTACACGATTCCAATTTAGTAAAAATAAAAGATAACAGCAGATAGTTTTATCGCCTTCTAGTTCTCGTAATTCAACAAAATTTTTCATTACAAATATTATAATATATACCATTAGACGTCATATTTTTATGAAAAAATGAGCTACTAATTTGCCAACCCATTATAAATTAAAAATAATGTATGAAACATTCTGTACATTCTGACGTGATCATGCACCGGAAAACTATATTGCTAGTACAATAAATTCGTAAAATAACGTTCGCGTGCTTCTCATCACGAAACTAGTAAAAGCCTTCTATCTAGCCGTTTAAAATGCAAACTAATTACAACGACACAATTAGCATTTGTGTGCAAGCTGTGTGAAAGAGAGATTGCCTTCCTCCTCCATCCCAAACTTACTCTCTCCTCTTTCTCCACATGGAATTAAGTAATTTATATTAGTGTTTACGTCACGATAAGATTTATTCTATTTAACTGCAACTTAATTAAAGGCTTTAATTTAATTAAAGTCCACCTTAATTAAGTGGCCATTCTTATTAGCTGTCTGGGACACAGCTCTTGTCACGTAACAAGTCCCACGAGACATGGAAATATAAACACACAAAGCGTCTATATGTCCAAGAAGTGCTTAGGGAAGGCATGAATTTAATACCGATATTCCAGGAATAGAAATGTTCGACAGAAAAATATGATATTTCCTCTCATTGTTGTATGTCTATAAATAAATAGTTATTGATAGCAAAAATGGTAACATAATGCAGCAAATATACATTTAATATATATGTATATAAATATGTATATAAATAAATAACATGTTTATTTTTAATACAGATTCTGTCCTTAAAATCATACGTTGAATACTATAGCAAGTGCAATATTATATTACTCCTCTTTAGCAGAATATCTTCTTAAAAAGTGTATTAGAGGACGAAATCTATTTTTCACTCTACTCTTCAAAATTACAAATAATATTTAAGGCGATTGTATTTGCCAGGAAGGATGTTGAAATTTTGAAGAATAAAGGTTAATTTAAACGAACAAAGTGAAAAAAAATTTCCTCCTTCAATATCATTATATTTATATGTATAAGAAATTTTAAAAAATTGAAAAAACAATCCCATTGATAGTAACTATTGAAGCATTGAATGGCTATTTTAACAAGAATAGAATGTGTAAAAGTAAAATGAATTATAAAATAAATTGTGTATTTTCCATGTATTTATATTAATTTGTCCTCTATATTTGATATGCCACTTATCTGTATTCTTCACTGTTAATCCTGTATTATTTCCAATTACTTTATTTTAACTTTTCTCAAATTATTCAAATAATCTTTCTCTAAACGTGACAAATAGAGAATAATATAGCACTTGTATAATTGCAATGAATGAACATCAGGGAAATTTGAATACTCCGTTGCGTTTGTAAACGAACGCTTCGAAGCTTCTCGTGAAACTTTTAATTATCTTTTTTCACAGAACCCTTTAATGAAGAGGTTCCATACGGTCCTATGATGTCGAAAATAATTACAAGTTTTCGTATGAAATTCGAGAGATGCGCGGAAAATGGATTGCCAAACGGCGAACGTCCATCACGAAAGCACCGCGATATCAGTGACGTATTGTGTGCGTCGTTGTCAGGATGGAAGTAACGGAGAAAATAACTGGAATTTCTCGAGGCAGAATATTAATCCTCCGCTTTCATCACCCCGCCGCTCTAAACAAAATTCCGCGGCGAGTAAATGCATATCGCGAACAGAGGAAAACGTAGCAGTCCCACATTAAATTCCAGACGCTTATTCTTTGACAAATTCGGGAGCCAACTCTCCTTTGAAATTTAAATTGCAACATAATTACCAAACTTATACGCATAGACATAACATACGACCATAATTAAAAAAAAAATTACATATGTATAGTTACATTGAAAGAAGATTGTTTATTAAATGAAAAAATTATTTTATAGAAAAATTATTAATTTATGAATGGCCTTATAACGACTAAATCTATAACTCAAACAATTAGAAATCGAATTGCAATCAAATTGAAAGAGCTCAAGTCATTTTGACAAATCTTGATAATCGTGAGGGCTTTTCATTTTGCTGACACAAGTGTCATTCTATCTTTGTACCCTCTGAATATCGAGAAAAATAGAAGAAAAATAGATGTTCATGTCGACTTGTGTCACTGCAACGTCAAATGGAAAGCATTTGATAATGAGACCAAGATCTGTTCGTCATTGCAAATCCAAGTGGATAATAAATGCCTTCATATAATGTATAATTTAATATTCTGTGTAAAAATAATATATTACACATTTAAATGCATGAATCTATTTATTGCAGAGGGAAGTGTGTTATTTTTACACAGAAAACTAAACCCACCCACGTACATAAAGGCACTTGTGACACTTATTAAACATTTTTATTCGCGAAAAACCTATACGAAAGACATTGTAAGCGAATAAGGAACGTAAATGTCTCCATCGCAAATCAACCGGCATAACGACGTATTGAAATGCGCGGCGCATATAGAGTGGTGTGTTAAGCGCGCGAACCGGGCGTACCATAAATTTCGAAATCGGACATTCGGAAGAGAGTGCACCACATCGCCGAGGACAGATCGCTCAGGATTGCACGTGTATACCTGGTGAATACGCCGTTGCGGCGCAGTTCCAGCCACGCGGCGCCGCCAAAGCGTCGATATGTATGCAGGTCGACTGTACGAGAATTTGCGCGCGTCGATATCGCACCGATATTCTCCCTTTCCGAGGGGTATACGACACGAGATACGACACGACGCCGACGGGGTTGACGCACCGTCGGAAAACACATGTCGTCATACGCCACGGGGGATAACGCGCTAATTGGCTTGTGAGACGTATATCCGCACGCGTGTGCATCCGTAAGAACAACCGCGTGCAATTTGCATAAAGACGTGGCACACGAGATAACGAAAGCGCGAAACGTAATCCTGTGCGAATGAGATGATTATGATTAAATTATGACTTGCATATCAAATAACGTACTTGTCACTTTACCGCTCATTTGCTATTTATTATAAGATATTATGTTTATCATATATGTTATATTTCTATTTTCATTATAATACAATAATTTATATATAAATATATTGTATATATATTTCGGTTATAATATAATAATCTATGTATAAATATATATATCGGTTTCTATTACACAAACTGGTCGCTATAAACTCTCCGTTACGCTATTAGATTCACACATGATTTAATAATTATGAAGCGTAAAAATATAGATGTATTATAATTATGCACATTATGACGATAAAATAGTTTTAGTAATTTTAATATATGTATACATAAATTATATAGATCTTGTCTGAATTATATAAACTTTATACAATTTTCTAAAATAAATTATTATATCATAATAACACTTTATTTTAAAATACTTTTCGTTAATGCAATTATTTTACTATTTTCTTGTAGTACATTCAACCGTATTTCAAATAATTAATATTATTTGTATTTTTTCAATTTATTTATTGATTTTTATCGCAATTTCGTAATTTATAATGAAATACTATTTTCCTTCAATTTTTTAATTGCTAATACTATTTTTTCCTCAGAGTACAGTACATGTTCATACAGTCTTTCAACTTTCACTTGTATCACCGATGTGCATGCATTTTTTTTTATATTTTGTATGACGAATTTGCCTTGTAATCGGTCTGTTTGCAGAATGTTTGAGAATTACTCCACGCAAGATAGATATCGACGAGCGCCAAGGCCCATCCGGATATCGATTTCGTGGCGGATAACCATCGAGACAATAGGACACAACGCGGTTGAATAAACTCGTTAAACGTCCGGGCTATACGGATTTGCGCACGGAAACTTCACAGAGACGGAAGGTACATCATATCCGGAAGATTGTACAGATCGATTTTATGCGCACTCGAGGACTCGGCAAAGAGCATTGTTCCTGGGAGAATTGCAGGACACTGATGAGAATTCGAAAGAGAAAGAACAGAATAGAAAATAGTCAAATTCGCGAGGAAATTGACTGTTTTCGTGGAATAATTGTAAATAGTACATGTTATAAATCAAATTGAAAAATTCTACTTCTATCAAATATACAATATAAACAAATATAAATATAAAATGTTTATATAAACATCTGTAGTTGTTAGTAATGTAACATACGTATATTTATAAAGCGTTGTTAGTAATGTAACATATTTATAAGGCGATAAGACATAATTCGCAAACAATCGGAGTGCACTTACCAACAAAGTTGATTTCAACTATTTCAACCTTGAATTTGAGTCCTCCTCAGTGGAGAAGTCGAGTAAGTACAAACTGATTGTACATATAAGAGGATACATTACAATCAGTTGGTACTTGACTTCCGCACTAAGGAGGACTTAATGTAGAATCGAAACGTTTAACTTTGTTGGTAACACATTCTAATTAGCAAATTATATCTTATCATTTTATAAATATATTATTTATGTCCCAACAACTACCGGGGCTGCTGATATAAGCATCTTATTTATATTGGATCTTATTCTTGAAGTCATAAAACTATTTTTCTTTTCGAAACATCTATGTAACTTTAATCGTGGTAGACAGGCGTTTTTCTTTGTATTTGATGTATTCATATATACGATTGTTCTGAAGTGTTAATAGTATTTTTTTTTATTTAATATATTTTTTTAATTTTATATATATATATATATATATATATATATATATACAATCCCGAGTCAAAATTTTGCTTCTACTTTGGTTCTTTGAACCTTAATTTTAGGACGTAGATTCTAGAGATTTATAATAGATTCTAATCTAATGAATTAAGCTCCTACGTTGAGTCTGTAAATGGTAGTTATTAGAAAATTTCCTATTTTTAGGTTCAAAAAAAATTTTCTAAATTAAAATTGTAGACTAAGTAATATTAAAAGAGGTCCTACTTAATTGTTCAAGTATAAAAAGGTTTATAAAGTTTAATTGAGATTGAAAAAGATTCAAGATGGGACTAAAATTTCGGGATATGTTTGATGAAATTTATATATATTTTAAATCTATAACAGCGTTTCTAAGCAGGTAGTTTGACTTCCGTGCGCAGCTGTTATATGAAAGGACAAACCGAGAATGAAGCATTTACAATCCAAAAACGACGGAAACGAAATACCTTAATGCGCGCGATAAATTCTCGACAAACGGCGTTGTAAATGCGGCTAAATTTAAACGTGCATAAATATTCGACGCGCGCGTAATATCACGCATTTTAGAACGATTGAGCGCGTTCGAATACAACGGCTGGTAATTCATACGCTTTATCACGCGTACTTTATCGCGGTTCATAAACATAATGTCTCATACGTGAGGAGAGTAGGGGTAAGGACCATTTTATCGCGCAAGAATTTCTAGACGCTGTTCTTCATTCATTTTTTTGCATTCGACAGCGACGCGAGCTTGCGGAATGGTCGCAAGATCTCGCTGGAAAATACCCCCGACTTTCTGTTTCCTCATCCGCGAACGTACATGGTATGCCATATACCTGCCAAGTAGACGAGAACGCTATATGTAGCGCACGTACTGAAGAGGATACATTACACGGAATATATAAGAGTCGTAATGTTATAAACGAAGCACGATTTTGTCTGCTTGCTTTGTTATTTCTCCAAACGCTGAGCTGCAGAAAAGCTCATAAAGACAAGCTCTAATACGATACATGGCCATATTACGAGTAAATCGAAGATAGAAACAAACTCTTGTATTATTACAATCAATTATACGTTTATTGTTAAGAAGAATTTACATCATTAAATTATTTATGCATATCGGCACAGCAAAATGAACAATGTAATTTATGACACTTTATTTTCTCTTGCAAAACGCAATGTTATACATACACATATTATTGCATTGCGAGATAAATCGATAGATTGCGAAAGAGCGTAGTAAAAAAATATTTTATCAAACGTACATTTCATATACAAGAATAAATAATAAATAGGGATGTGTGTTTGCTCTTTCTCTCATTTTCTAGAAACACTTTTCGTGATAAGAACGGACTGTATTTTCTGTGAGTGCACTTTATTTTTCGTAAACAAGAGTATCGCTTTATCGCGCGTACTAGCAAAATGCACGCCGCTCCATAAAAGTGTAGAGCGTCGCGCAATGTAAATGTAAATTGCATTTTGCGTGCACGGATAAAAATATTTTCGTTTACCGTGCGAGGTGACGTTTACGTTACGAGGAGATATTAATTTTATTTATTAGCGTGCTTATTAGCATCAGTATTTATCACAATGTATAATTTTTCCGTAAATCTACATATTCAGACTATGGATACATTATTGCAAAAAAAAAAAATTACGACATTGCAATGCTTCTAACGTTCCTTTATAATTTCGTATTTCGGGCCGAGTACATCTTCTACAGTGTGACCGGAATTAATCAATCAATGGATATGTGTCAATCTCAATATATTATACGTGTGTCTCGGTTATGAGGCTGAGGTGGATCCCTAACCAATTGGATCACAGTTGACTGATCAATCCAGCAAGCTTATCCATGTAACATCAGCTCGAAATCTTCGTGGATATTCGATACTGTCGATAACTACCGAGCGTCTACAGAATACTTGATGGAGTTTACATTGCAGATCTCTCGAGATTTTAAATTATCACACCAGCTAAAAACGTCCTGTGATCTAACCTGAGGTCACATTAATCCTAAAGTTCGCGAGTTCATCGGATATTTTATATAATTTTAAAATTCTTTCTCCTACCACATAAACTTATTTCATTTTCTATTATTAGTTACTTGTTCTACTATTATTTCGATTATATTGATCATAAATTATTAAAAATAAATTAGATCATTCGGCGGGCGAAATCAACGGAGGAAGTCTGATCGGCTTTGATAATATCTATGTTGAGAATCAAGTCATGAACCGTGCATGTTTGTATGTTCTGCGAATCTATCAAATCTGTTTGTATTTGACGCTGCGCGGATTATAGAATTGCGAATCTGCTTATCACGTTTGCCAGAGCAGATGAGACTCCAATGTAAAAGTCAAACAGTTCTAATTAGAAATTGGAATTTAAAGTTAATTATTTCACGCGTTGCTATAATACATATAAATGTAAAATTTCTTACATTGCATACTAACGACGTTTCGAAATATAGTTCGAAGATTCTTTCTTATTACAAACTTATCTTTTTCTCGGTTATTAATTAAGCTACTAAGAGGACGAATTAGATTACATTCAATGTGCACGGGAGAGAAAAGAGCTTAAGAAGATTAAAGCGGCAAACGCTTCGCTCGCTCGACAAGATCAAAAGTCATTTCCAAGTTACTGCAACGGGCATAAACGGTGGCACGCTTGACGACTCGGCTAAACTAACCCATTACTTCTCTCCCGAGTGTCGGAAAAAGCGCGGAAAATAGAGCCGCGATCGCGACCACTCGCGCCGGCGATTGATTCTCGCGATATTTCAAGGGAGAAAACTTCCTCCGAGTCCAGAGTTCGATCGAGGTTCGGGGGCGAAAAATGAAGAAAGTTTCCTTTCCAGGGGAGATTCGCGTTCACGTCTTTCGTAACTGTGCCCATGTGCACGATATACTTATGCCGGACGTGTCGATTTTTCGTTCTTGGTGGAAATCCACGCAGCGCGAGTGAACGAGAGAGACATGCGTTAAGTGATACAAAGCGTAAGAATTAAGTAGTCGAAAAACAAACACACTGGTAAAATCATAATGTCAAATTACACCCAATTTGAATTATTTTTTTTTTGGCTACTACTCAATATATCATTAATTTGACTTAAACAATGCAACTCAACAATGTAACGAGAGAAGAAAATGTATTAAATTTTATTCAAATTTAAATACTTTATTATCGAGATTGATAAAAAACATGTTTGAAAATATGCTTTAAAGTTTAAAACATGCTCAATATTGTTGTTTTTAATATGTTTTAAACATGTTTTTTTATAATACTGTTTAAAGCTTATTTGAAACATTAAAAACATATTTAAAAGAAGAAACATAATATTTTTCTTAAAAAAAAACATTAGTCTTTACGAATCTTGTTTATTATTTATTAAGTGCATATAATTAATATGGATGTTTACTGTAAAATTAATCTCGAAAATGGATTGGTCTACATTTTCCCGTCGCGATAGCATCCTCTTAACATCCAAGTTAAAAATAACAAAATGTTATTTAATTCAAAAGATGGATTACTATTGTTCCTTTGATATATAACGATACATACAGAAAAAATGATTTCGACGATTGTTAATGCGTGATTGGCGTGACCGGATTATGCAATATCTTTTGATAAATGGCGGAGGAATGACGGAGTCGTGTCGTCATAAAAATAGCTCTCCCTTTAATCGAGAAATAAGCTACGAGAGTATACGATCAATTATGCTGTAATGAGTTAAAGGCGATATCCTTCAATGATAGCACAATCAGTTTCGCGATATAATTAAATAAATAGTCATCTCTCTTCTTATTTCTTGCGCTTTTTATTATTTGCATCCCCAAGTGACTGCAAAAGAACTGAAATTTTCCTTTGTTCGTCGAAAATTTCAAATAAACTTCCGTATCAGATAATATTACAATCTTGTGTAAAGCGGCTAATGAACTCTTACGTGACCCCCGCAGCGTTAGGTGCGTGACAATTAGCTTTTCCACCCTTCTATTTTAACGTCGTAATATCGGACTTTCATCAACGTTTTCTTTCTTCCATCGAGTCGTATGAAAATGCTCTCTTGCTCGACCATGTAATCTTGTAACGGATCAATGGAATGATGATACAGCAATAATACAAGACTCCGTTAGGAAAGGCTAAAAGGGAGACGAAGGGCGCAAATTCGCGTGATTGTAGCCTACTCGAAAATTCCATTAAGCTGTCAACTGTCACTCGATCCTGTCGGACGTGATGACAATTGACGATGATGATGTTAACTGCAATCAGTTGCTAATAATTGTCAGTCGGTTGAGAATAAGCCTTATGTGACTTACATAATTAAAAGAAAGTCACAGCGACATCTCATCGATATTATCGCTCGAGATATCCGATATTTTGTAACATATATATGTAAAACATGAATAACACACGTTTATCTCGAGTTACCAACTGTTATTGGTGAAACATCAATACTTTCGGATTAGCCGTCAATTCGGCAAACATCATCAAATGAACCGAACATTGAATAGCCCAGGTGAGATCGAACGAAAAATTTGGAGTTTATTGCATAAAACTCGACAGCGCTTTGACAGACAACTGTAGCGGCAGAAATTGCCGCGACAGTTTTGTAACTCAATAGTTTCCCATTTCAGAAATCTTTTCATATGTCATCGACAAATTGTCATGTCTCTTCGTTTTGCGCAAAACTTTTACATGAACGGACAAAATCCGATACACATGTACGACGATCTTTCTCCTGGAGAAAAATAACATCGATCGCAAAATCAGCGATTTAAGTCTATGCGAAAAGAAATTTTTCTAAAGTATCTCAAATTTAGATAGATACAGAATTAAAAATAATTTCGTTGGAATTTAAAATAATTATGTAGGAAAAAAATGATGAGCAATGCTAAAATATGATAAACAATGCTACAAAAAGTTTTGACAATCTAGCAATTCTTTTGAGCGTCCTACTGATTACATTTATATATATAAATATTATATGTGTGTACATAATAATTATTTTGATAATCTAAAATTATTTTCAAATCTATTGTATATTCAACTAAATTTTTAGATACTTCAACAAAAGTATTTTTTCTGTGTGCCGATTTCATCAGATAAGAAATTCAATGTAAGAAGTCGAGTTCGCAACGAACAAACTTGGACTTACAGTAAAATAAATTAGCGAATAAGTACACAAAAAAATCGATGAAACGTGCGAAACAATATATCAAAGAAACGACATTAAGCAGAAAACATTATATTTTCATATTGCTCACAAGCAGAATATTCATGTAAAAATGTAATTTACAATGATGAAAATACAGCCTGGCTTAAAACATTAATTTCTTTCGACGTTATTCGATAGCACCGTCTTCATTCGAGCAGTCGCGAATTTCTGCTGTAATGGATTAATGTCACGCGAGCAAGTGATCGATCTACTTCTACCAGCGACAGGCAGCAGGCAGCTGAAACTTAATGATTGCATAATCGCGTACATCAGTATTAAGAATAAAGGAGCCACGCCTGATTTTCGTTGCAAAATCGTAATAATTAAAGATCGGACGAAGAACAAAGGCGGCTAGCTAAAATGTATTCAGCACAAGCAACATCAATATTAATATTAGACTGATTAATATTAATTAACTTGTGGCAATTGTTAACACACCTTAAGCGAGTTGATTAAAAATAATTGAAAAAGATACCTAAACATAAATCTAAGTCAATAATGGTTATACTTCCATATAGATTTAATAATGTATAAAGATTAACAAGCAATTGTATAAGCTAAAGATGATTCAAATATACTAATTTCAGTTATGAATTTCAGTTATAGGAAAAGATGGAAAGGTGGATCTCTTCTCTATAATGTGTGGCCTATTTACGATTTTATTATAATTAGTACATCTCTTACAAAGTTTTTAATATGTTCTTATTATTATATATCGAAGTTGCAAAACAATTGCCGTGCCATGACAGACACGATTTATTTATTGACAACTGATTTTTTTTTTTACGAGGTACATTAAAGTTAACTCGGAAGTCATTTGAAGCTGGCTATCATATGTGACGTGAAGATTTATCTCAGTATTTACAAACCGTGTTCTGAATGTTCTGGTTCAATTTTCATACACGATTTGTAATGAAAACTTTCACCCGGGGATCAGTAGTTGACATCAGCCATTATAATTGAATGAGCATTATGGAGATCATTGGACATGTAATTTTCCCAAGTAGGTTATTAAGCATATTAAGTGCTATTTATCTCAATTTGTCTTTTTTCACGTTGTATGCAACACGTAAAGAAGACAATAAGTCCAGTCATGATACTAACATATAAATTATTTATATAGAAAGGTTGAGCTTTCGACCTATACTAAGACTTAGTAAGTCTTCTTTATTCAATATGATGTATATATCATATAAATGCTAAAAGGTTCTTTAACACCCTGTATAATAAATCATAAAATACAATTATAATAGATATAATCATAATAAATAATTCAGAAGAAAAACTCGTTTTACATTCGCTTTGTTTTATCAAAAATTTACGAACGGTTTGTGCAGAGTCACGAACAATGGTCTGTACTATATATAGTAACAGTAATAACCACAATTAATGTCAATTGTGTAAAATTAATGCGCACATAGTTTCCACCCTCCCAATTTAACGGAATGTCCTAATGACCTCGGTAATCGTAATCGTCATCATATATAGAGTTTATCACCAATTAATTAACACCCCGCGTAACTTTGTAATTTATCGTACTGATTGAATCGGCACAGATGACATTACTTTGCAAAGATCCGACAAACTCGTTCACATCGCTTGCGATGGCCGAGAAAAGCTTGTAAAAACACAAGTCGGAAGGCGAGCGTCAATCAGCGCGCACACGCTGGAAATTACTAAGTTCCGGCAAACTCTCGACGGTAAGTTTGACGTTCTTAACAAGGCGCACCCCGGCTGGCTCGCGTAGTTTTTTCCGAAGAAATTTTACACGGCATCCCAGTACGACGACCGGGCGCGGCGACCGACATCCTCGAGAAGGGGAAATGGCGCGGAAATGCGCCCCTTCCCGCGCGAAATCGCGCGCGAGAAAGAAAGGCCGCGACGGTTTTATTAAATTAAACGTCAGTTTTACCGACAAGGCTTCCCAAGGAGCCGCGTCCTTATAGCAACCAGTTCTTTCCGTCCGTTGGAGTCGTGGAAGTTGACCACGTCGTGTTGGTGCCGCGTTGTTCCGCATGCGGCTTCCGTCAACCGAGTTCTCGTCTCGCGTTGAAATTAAATTTCCTGCTTCTTTATCGCGCGTTTATAAGAGTCCATCTAAGTTATAATATTCATATATAACAATCAACAATTCTCAAAGAGTGCGCTATAATTACATTGAAAGAAAAGATTGGTTGCTGTAACAATTTAGATAGTAAAATATGGCATAGCATTTTTATGTGGCTGCAGCAATCAGTTTTTAGTTGTAACAACAAATTTTTAGTTGCATTAGCCTATCCGCAATGTCAGTATGATTTTGATAGGCTATGATTTAGATATATGATTTTACTATCTAAATTATTGCAGCAACTAATTTTTTTTTTAGTGTATGCAATGCTTTCTTTGCGATAAAAGAAAATTCATAAACATCAATACTAAATTCTTAAGACTCCATTAATGTTGATCGTATTAATCACATTTCTTTTTTGATGTAAAAGAAGAAGCCAGTATGTCAATCGACACGTTCGGCTTTAGTGAAGGACAGACCTGATTAAAATAAAAATTTTCTTACACTGAAAAATACTAAATTTTAAATATTTGATATAGATATGTAGATTGATATATGGATTAATAGATATATATATATATAGATTAATTTCATTCGAGCCTGCATTAAGAATTATTTAAATATTTGTTTAAATAGTTCTAAGTAAATATTTACTAAATTTAAACATATATTTATTTGATACAAAAACTATTAATTTACGTTAACTATTTTTATTGAGTAAATATTATTTACTACAGATAAATGTTTACATAGTACTAGTCAAAGAAATATGTATGAAGATTTTTAATAAAATTTTCAGTGTACTCTTCTATCAATTCTTTGAAACAAATTTCACTCCGAAGAATTTAGAGAGCAAATTTAATATATTTAATATATTCATCTATTTCTGAATCTATTCGCGTGCTCTGTCTGTACGCTGCATAGTTTTCCCTCGGAGCTAATGCCTCGAATTACAAGTTCAGACAGCGGAAGTGAAATAATCTGTATTAGCTGTTTCGCGACACTTTCCCGGCTCTCTCAATGCAAATAAAGCACGGCGCCGAGTAAATGCCGACGCGAGAATAGCATAATAGGAAAACTATTTGGTGTAAGTAATCGCGACAAAAAGCACGCGGATTTCTGCAGGGAATGATCCTGGAAAGGGCGCTTGGCAGCACGAGAGCTTCTTGTCGAAGGCCGCCGATACGCGGTGCTTTTTCTCGCCGCGAAAGTTTTCGAGTTTCAAAAAGCTTGAGGAAGGTTCAGGGTGTGGAAGCGTAGGACTAGACGAAATGTTTGTAATGGAACATTGGTAGGGAAAGCCAGACATGGAAAGAGGAAAAGATAGAGAATAACAGGGAGAGAACGCGATATAGAAAGATGGAAAGAGAGTGGGATAAGAGAGGCAGAAGTTGGTGGGATTTATAGGTGCTGGACTTATTAACTCGACGGCGAAGTTAACATTAATCTTGACTCCAACTTGGTAACTCGCGAACAATCCCAATCGCTCGCGATTGGTGCGACCTTCCCACCCTCGACATTGGTCGGCGCGCTGTTCATCTTCATCCTTTCGGGAAAATCTCAGAATTGCCGCAAGCGAGAGCGATGGGAAAACAGAAAAGTAAAGAGAGAGACTTTCCTTAGCTCGAACGTAGAAACGAACGCTGGAAATGCAGAGGCGCACCATTGTGCCGGTCACCAATTTCCGAGCGGAGAAGGGGAAGCGGAGATTCGCAAAGTTGCTCGTTCGACAATCCCGGTGGAGAGTTAATTCGAGGCGAGCACCCGGAAGGATCGGACGAATCTACGTGGAAGAGGAGGGATCGAACTTGCCTTGGTCGGAGCTCCGGAGAAAACTCGATGGCACGATCACCCCCCCTGTGCTTAAATCAACTTGATACTTCGATTAGTTTCTTTCTCGCAGAAGTTTTCGGATCGGATTTACATGCGCGGACGAGGAAACGCCGTCGCCAGAGATTCTTGCGAGATACCACGCGTATGTACTTACTCGATACAAAATCCTGTTCTCACGGAAGCGATAACCGTTCGAGAATTGATCAGGATATAAATTCATCAAACGATCATCTCATTTCATGCAATGAAGATTTTAATGAAATTTTTCCTTATCGCGAAGTACTTTCACGATAAGGTATTTATCGATAGATAATTTATTGATAGAGTAATGTTTACACATCTCATACATGGCAATAATTCGAAAATCAATCATCATCGTTTTTTTAATTGTATCACTTTTCAAGTGAAAAAACAATATAATCGCATATCAAATTGAATACATTATTGTTTTCTATTAACTTTTGGCAATTTATAATCATTTCAATTTTCGATCTATGCCAGGTTATCTACGAGGTAGAAAATTTCTACGTCATTTCATATCACCGTTGTTCAGCGGAATCTACATGGAGATAATTCACATAAAATTTAGTCTATCTTAGGTGCTCGTCTAATTTAATGCTGTACACGAAATAAGATGTTTCGTTGTGACGAATACGACGTTCTATGTAACACCGAACTTTCTATTTCACTACATTCTCTTGTGGACGACATTCTCCCGGCTCTCTCTCTCTCTCTCTCTCTCTCTCTCTCTCTCTCTCTCTCTGTATAATAATATAATTTGAAATCGTATGAAACAAACGCGCTAGCTCTTTATGAGATGGTAAATCGCTTCAAATCCTCTGGCATACGAACTCCCGTAGCTCACAGCGCTTTTACAGCTTGCGAATTTATCTCGCCGGTGAATTTGGCTTGTATCAGTTAAAAGGGTGCAAGTTTCGCCTCGTAATTTCCGACGGTTATCGCGCGCAACCTAACGAATTTTACAGCCGCAACGCAATTTCACCGATTTTACAAGCGTCATTTTGAAAGCGCGATAAAGCGTATCGCGATGCAAAGCTCGTATGCGCGATGATATCGTGATTTTTTTCGTAGGTACGTATATTATCGTGACACGACGTATTAATCATTAATAACGCCAGATATTTCCTCACACCTATATTACTTGTTCCAGTATACATTTAACTCTAGAACGTTATCGTACATAAATTTGACGTATGTAAGTGATCGAAATCATTAAGCGCTAAGCTACGTCATCAGTATTATAATAGAATATTATTATAACAGAGCATGAGATAATTTTTAAACAGTTTTATATTATACATATATTGATCGGAGATAAAATTCAACGATCGTTCCATTTTATGTAATAAAGATTAGAAAGATTAGAGAAATTTTTTATTATCGCGATTACGTAAATCACGCTACATAGTTTACTGATGTACATATTGCTCCCAATTACTTTAAAAGTAATAACTCAAGTATTTTACTGATAAGTACACGTTTGGTTTACGTATTATAACAAATAAATTTTGTTTTCCGATACGAATATTGAATTTTTTCATTATATACATATAGATATAATACAACAATGATTAATATTTCAAGATTGAATTTAAAAGTATATTTTTCTTCCCTTTTAAACTAGTAGTTAGATTATTTATGTTTATACAAATCTATATTATAAATATTATGTCATTAGAATTGTGAAATGTATAAAAATCTGGTGTTGCATTAAAAGTGGCCTATTTCCTTGGTCGTAAAATTTCTCATTTATCTCATTTATTAATAGTATATATTAATAACAATATTGTATCAATAACAATTCCAGTGTTAATAATCCTAACTTCATTAGCGTTCTAGAGTTAATAATTCTAACTTATTATTACATTGTAAAAAATAAAACGTTAATTTTAACTTAAATACGTATAGTGGATTTTCTGAGACATGCAAAAATGTTAAAATTAACATTTTTGTGTTAATTTAAACATTCTTCTATGTCTCAGAAAGTCCATTAAACGTCCTTAAGTTGATTAACATTTCATTTTTTTACATAGTGTAATAATAATAATATCGTTCTACATAAATGGTAAAAAATCCATGTTTACAATACATTGTAAAAAATTTCAATTAAAATGTTAGCTTTCAAACTTATTAATCAGTTTCGCAGTACTGATACTTCCATTTCCAATATTAAATGGACTGTCAGTTTTCTCTTTTTTAGCCTTTTTATGCTGATGTCGATATCAAATATTGATACGCAATATCGCAACAGCTTTATCGGTGTTCGTGCCGCAAAAGGTAAGCTCACAATCTCGTCCAAGGTGCCGCAAGGCAACTCTATTCGCGATTTAGCTATTATCGAAAGATCCAATTTCGCCGTGCCTTCTTCTACCCGTTCGTGCCCTGCGCCGTCAGGCGCAATGGCAATCGGCGCTACTCCAATACTCCACCTTCCGCGTGACGCCCGCCTGAGCGTCGAAGAGGAAGCGGGCGAGGATTGCGAAAGGGCGTTCAAGCACTTCAGATCCGCTGTCCGTCGCGAGTGAGAAACGAGCGAGTCGATGGATTCGCGAACGATCCGCCCTATCTTTCGTTGGGCGATCAAACACAACTGCGGCCTTCGCGCCGCGCAGGAATCTCCGGAACTTTGCGCGTTCGTGCAGCTGCATGCGAATGTGTCGTGTAACGCGATTATCTCGGATAGGGCGAGGGGTGGTTTACACGTGCAAACGTGAGACGTGGAAGTATGTATTAGGTTAACAATGTTGAGGGATGATGGGGAAAGGGGGGAAAAGAGGGAAGAGGATGAGTTGCAGGATGAGTCGCTGCAATCTGATTCGTAACGCTGAAGCGCACGCGATAAGAAACGAGGAGCGCACTGTGTGTTAACTTCCGAGTTAAACATTTCGCTCGTCAGGATGCCAAATTTATCCGCCGCGTCGAGTTACGCGCGCGGTTGTTCGAAACAGTGTCAGAAGCATCCGCAGTAGCTTTCATGAGTCACTATGCATCGTTCAGTTTAGGACATTTAAATTTTTAGATACAGCCTTCCATCATAGTTGCATCAAGAAAGTCACTGTGCGAACAAAAGAATGTATTTTGAAAGTTTCTAATAAAACTGATTACCTTTTGTGTAAAGTTCTAAATTAATAAAAGTAATGCAAAAGTCCGCCATATTATTGGAGCTACTAACTATATACCAATAATACTAAGCGCTTATTGGGCTACAGACAATTAAGTCCAAAATGACAGTCGAAGTAGCCAATACGAAAATTGCCGGTATTTCGGCTTAGATCAAAGAAATGTGCTACTTTTATTAATATAGAGCTTTATCTTTTGTGATCATTAACAAATATTTATAACCACTTGAAACATTTTAAGACATTTAAACAAGCTAGGATCGACTTTAATATATGAAGACGAGGCCATTTAAATTAGAGAAGAAGAAATATGTAAAAAGACCAAAAACGAATATATTTAAGATGTTATGAGAGAATGTCAATGAATTTATTAATATGACAATCTTTATTAACAAAAATGGTAATAGTAATTAATATGTGTGGCTGTCATAAAATTATTGTAATTATCGTAATTATTATCGTAATTATTGCAATAATAATAATAATAGTAACTGTATATAAGTAAATAGAGCAATAATTATAAATTATTGTGTAATTATAATAACTGTAACTATTATAATTATAGTAACTATTACAGTAACTGTTGTGATAATCCTTATTAATATAAAGATTATTACATTAATAAATTATTCAACATTTCATAATATTCTAAATTTCTGTTGGTTTTATTTTTATACATTGCTTTGCATATTATAAAAATTACTGTAATAAATACCATTATTACGAGTTATTATAATAATTACTATTATTATCTCTTTTTGTTAATAAAAATTATCACATTAATAAATTAATCAACATTTCAATATATCCTAAATTTGCTTGTTATTGGCCTTATTTTTACATATTGCACATTACAAGTCATATTAATATTTACTTATGTTGGAGAAAAAGTTATATCTCCTGGGATATAGACTTCTTCAGAAGGAGAAAAGACGATTGAAGTTTTTCGTGCAGTATTCAGGATAGATTTAAGATCTCATGGTTAACACAACGTTATTCAAGAATAAATTCAACTGAATTTTATCATGGAGGAGTATCCTGTTCTATTTCATCACGAAGGAACGCGAATATGTTAACGAACCCATGGTATTTACATCACCGTGGATACACATCGGTGGCAGTTTATCCAGAAGCTGGCGCAGTCTCTATAATTTATGTGGAACAAACTCTGACTGCGGGTTTATGGAGGTCGTACGATGGCGGATAAGGAGCGGGCGAGATATCTCCGGCCTTAATATGATCGGCGACGCCCTTAATCCTGAAACCCCGAACCCTTCCACTGCGCGCGGCAAGCTTGCTCTAGGAATGAGGACGAAATGGTGGAATCGCGGGAAGCTCTCATAAAGGCAGATGCGGACACGTGCCTTACATACTAAAGCCCGATCCTGCGCCAAAGCCGTCGCACTGCACGTTCGCGTTTATATATAGGGTGTTCCAAAATCTGTCGCGTCGTCTGCCAAACGCAGATTCTTCGACAAGAGAAACGCGTTCCCCTTTGGGAGAGCGAAAGAGATTAGTCTTCGTTCGGCAAACATTTAAATAATCTCGTTTCTTCATGTATTTGAATCTATCGCTGTACATAACTTGTTTCTCCCCAACAATTAATAAGTAAATGTCACGTAACCGCCACCGTTACCATGTAATTCACCACTTAATGCTCTATGAAATCGGAATCATCGCAGACGGTATTAGAGGTCGCGCCGGCATCCGAATTGAATTTCCGAAAATTCCTGCGAAAACACGTCGGTCCGACAAGCCGCGCGCGGACAGACGATAACTCCGGGATTCCTACGCGCGTCGGGATTCCGTCGCCGTGGTTGTATTGTCCGCACCGGACAATGCGCCGGCTGATTGCGAAGCGGCTGGATGAAAACTTGACCCGAAAATAAACCGAATCGCTCGATCGCCCCGGTCGACTGCCACCAAACGCAACCGCTCGAAATATTGGCAGGAAGGGAATCAACATGGACTTCTGTACTAGGTGTCTTGGGGCAAATGAATTCATCCTCTATCGCGTGTGCTATGCGGGCCAGATCATACCTTATCCGCAATAAGCATCAGGTATAATAGAATACCAGTTTTTAATTTATTTCAGACAGAAATTAAATAGAAATTAAATTTCAAATCAAATTTTAATTGTATATAAATTAAATGATTTTTTTCGTTAATATTTCGCAGATAAAATCCGAGAGTACCAACTTGAATAAAGATTAATATTTTCTAAGCTTGTAACTTAGTTGGTCCAAGTTTTTCATTCAACGTCCAATATGAAAATGTTGAGATGTATAATAAAAGAGACTAAGAAAAGTACACGAAACAAAATGTAACATTCTATAGAACCCATTGAAACACATTTGAATTCAGGCGACGTAATATAAACAATAAGAATTTATTTTAGATAAATTTGCAATGTTAAGCCCATTCTACAACTACAATCACTTACAACTATGCTTATGCAATTGTATGAATGGACTTCATTTTCGTCCAATATTTTTATCCTTGATCTCCCTTATATTGCCAACTAAATTTTTATCATTTAATTTTTAATTAAAAAATCGACCAAGAAATACTCGAAGCAAATAAGCAAAAATCTTTCAGTCAAAGTTGGTTTTGGTGTCTAATAATATCGCCAATTAAATTTTTATCAATATTAGATAAAAATCGATCGAGGAATACTTAAACAAAAAAGATCATATTTGATTAAAATTATTCTTGGTTCCTAATAATATTTTTATGTATTAATAATGTTTAAATTTTTATAGAAAGTGACTTTGGAGAACATCTGATTGTAGAACGCCCCGTATACGAGTGAGCACTGAAATGATGATTCTTCGATCCAAGCAATGGCCGGACGCTATTGTCATGCTATCGCAGGTGGAACGTCGATTCTGTCACAGTCGCGTGGAAAAGTAGACGTGGATAGAAAAAAGTGGTTTACACGACGATTCACGGTGATTCACGGTGATTTGCTAAAAAGAGGATGTCCACGCTCTCCTCTTTCAAGCCGCCTGCAAATCGCGCACGTTGACAGTATCTACGGAATTTAAGCGTTTCCGCGTGCTTTACGAATCTTATTACATTATCCCATGTTGTGCAAAATGCCTCAACGTCACAACACCAGCTACCATTGTTCAGCTGTAATAATATGCACAACAATGCAGTAACGCGAATGTGTCGCGCGAAAATCTCGGATCTATTCGCTAAAGAGATTGCTTCCGTCTCTATATCCGCTAATGGAATTCTTTCCGCGAAAGGTAGGGAAAAAAATGAATGGACGATGGTAGAATGCCGCCAGCGTAAAAATTCAGTAACGTAAAACACAACGACGGCTATTCTCAGGCAGCAACAACATTCCGTAAACCGCGTAAAAATATAGCGTCCATATCGAATACTATGCCCGGTATCTGAGAAAAGAAAAACTAACGCAAAATGGTTGGCAGCTTAGTTTTACTCTTTCCCTATAATAATACTCTTCCGCTCGATTACAAATACAAATCGGAGTGTGCGTTACTCGTTTCTCGCGAATGACTTAGTCCGAGACAATCGCAACGAGACAATTTATATTTGCGAATGTGACGGAAGCTCACCTAACCGCGCTATGGCATCTCATAAATGAGAAAAAAAGTACAAATGCGAATACAGAAAACTGTTTATAGAAATGTACAAAGGTTATACGACTTGAGGTGATATGCAAAAAAATTATAACGTAAGATCTTTGCAAACATTGAATTTCTAAAAGATAAAAATAATATTCATGTATATATATATATATATATATATATATATATATATATACATAAAACCGCCTTTCGCCAGCCACGTGAAATTTTGCACCTTCTATCAACAACCTGGGTTTTTGAACTTCAGCACAGATTTTTATATTGTTCCAAATAAAAATCTGAATCAAATTTTGCACAGTTGTGAAAAACTTCAACGAATTTTTTCTATCATGGAAGTCGGATTATATTTTATTTATTTTTTACAGATTTAAATTTATCTAGCAGAATTCACAATCAAAAAATCGATGTGCCTCCAAAGTCCAATTTGACCGAGGAAAGGTTATAAAAAATGATAGTTTTGATATAATAATTGTTTCAAAATGGTACGTTCTTTTAGAGCGTTGTTAAAGACTGTAGTAGATCTTTCTTCGTATGATCGTAAACAGATAGATAATAAATCTTTATAATTATAAAGTTATTTCGGAACTTATTAGCAACGATAGGCTGAACCTGTAAGATGCAATACTTTCAAACTTAATTATTAATCTATATTAACATAAATCCTTAAAAAAATTTTACGAATTGGAGTCTTAAATATACATGAAATTAAAACAGCGACTTTAATCAAGAAAAAGTCTTTTTACTCGGTTATTAAATGTGTTCGAAAAATATATTTGTTTTTTTCACTGCTAGCGTTTCTTAAATAAATAGAACACAATATATATAATTATTAAATAAAAAATATATGTATATATGATTATTGTATTCAGGCAATTTTATGTCGCATGCGATTGATAATATTTTATACAACGTTAACTGAAAATATATTCACTTTGCGAAGTTTATAATTCATTCGAATAATTGAAAATAAACCATCTATGCAAACTACGAGACAGCCGATTGCCATAGCGGAGGTTATAAACTGTTATGATCCTGTGCTATCCTATAACAAGCTTATCTGCGGGGAAGGGTCCCGGTTTTGATATAACGCTTGACCATAACCGCGTAAGCAGAAAAGTACTTCTGCACACGTTTTCACGATGGTATTTATCGCGATATTTCATACAGCGCGGAATATCGCACGCTTTTTTTCCGCTTTGCGGATGTTTCCACCTGAAAATATCCATAGTCCGACGTTACGTTAATATTCGCGTTCGCCGCATTGTATACATTTACTTCCTAAAATTTTTTAACAGGATCCATTAGCGAGTTTGGCGTCAAAATTAATCATTTGAGCGAGCGCGCATGAATCGACAAAGTTGTTCAATTAGTTACTCGCTCATTACTCGGTAAAGTAAGTAAAAACGTTACGTCTATTCGTATTATTTTTTTCTATTAATTTTTTTGTTATATAATAAATTTTTTACATAAAAAATTTCCAAAGTTTCTCAAGTCAAGTTCACCAATTTGCTCTCACAAACATCTAAATCTAGTCTTCAGCTTGCCTCTATGTTAGGTCACAGGAAATTGCTAACTTTCCTAGCAATGCAACTTCGCGTTCCTTCCTGTTGCCATTCGTCCTCAACAAACACGATCGCGCACGAAGCGAAAAACGGATTGGTCTGTCCAGCGCGGTCCGTCATTCTTTTCCACCTATTTTCCTTAAACCCACCGGTCCGCCTTCCGTCTACTGGCCGCATTGTAATTCCGACCGAACAATTTCGCTAGTGGCAAGTCCCTACGTGCCCGGCATGTCAAATTCGACACATAAAACTGCCGTGGAGACAGTAACCGTTCCGGCTTAAAGTATCGTCGGCACGTGTCACCGTCGTCGTCTCCGTCGTCGTCTCCGTTGTCGTCTCCGTCGTCGTCTTCGTCATCGTGTTAGCCGCTTATTGCCGTACTGTGGCTATTACTATGGCAAACGCGAGAACGCCAGTAAATAATTGGTATCGGATGCTCATTAGCTAAATCACCCATCGTCATCACCGAGTCGACTCACGAACGCTGTAGTGTAACAATAAAATACATTAGGTGCAGTACAGGATGTTTCAAGAGAAATAAATAAAACATCTATATATATATATACACACGCGATATATGAGACAGGTTAGTTATTTTTGTTTCAAGGACTACATTTTTTATATACAAAAAGAATGATTTTGCTGAAATATCTAAAAATTTTATTAAATACAGATCTAAAAATAATTTTGTTGGACCATTAAAATAATTTTATAGAAATCTCAAGCATAATGAACAATGTTACGAAAAAATATTATATTATGACAACAAAATATTATATTATTAGTCAACTTGAATGTCCCACATAATTTTGATAGTGTAATAAAAATATTTTCTGATCCGTATCTAGCAAATTTTTAGATAGGTACTTCAGTAAAATCATTCTTTCCAAGTAAATATTATTGTCGTGAATCTTATAGATTGGAAAAAAAGTCGGAATATATTCATCTTGTGAATTGAAAAATGCGGAATTAAGCTTTGAAAAGATTACACATCGTAATCGTCAGCCAATTATAAGTTAACTTTAATAAAGATTTGAAAAATTTAGGAAATACAGGACAAATATAGGACTCTCGTCTTTAATCCTTGAAGAAGAAAAATTGTCTACGTATTTGCTTGCAAGTCTCTGTAGCTAGCAAGAAGTGCATTTAGGGCACCATAAAAACAAATGGCATTTTATTAACAGTAAACGGAGAAAGAAATAACGCGGAAAGTTTATTAGCAGTAATTATTCTCAAATGTCCCATAATAGATCGTTCTCGAACAATAGTTAAGCATTACCCTTAATTAGCTGTTGTCAAGAAAGTAAATTTAATTAAATCGATAAACGCAACTAATTATTCGTTCAACGTTACGTGTCGGAAAGGAAGATATGCTGTTTAACCTTTTCGCCATGATAAGCAACTGATATCAAAAGCTATTTCTGAAAGGTGTACTAAAGTTCAATTGTTTCACGTTTGAATGTACATATAATATAATGCCTCTTTTATCTTATTTTACGTGAAATTTGATTTAGAATTACGAGCTTTAAACTGAATTCAAGAAATTAGTAAATTTGTTATGCAAATAGCCGCATTATTGTTTATAATAAATTATAACGGACAGCATTAAGTAAGTTTTAAAATTAAAGCGTAAAATTAAATGTTAGAACTAACAACTCTCAAATAAATTCTAGCATTTTGCTATCACTGGAACCCCGACGAATTCTGTTACATGCGATATTAATTCGGTATGTCAAAAACTATAACAACATTTCTATTGCAAAAAGTATCTACTATGTAGAACGTACTTTTACAGAAATATATTTCATACGAAAAACGTTCACGAATTATTTTTAAGCGAACGAAAAGTTGAACAAACGTTTATTTCTCTAAAAAAAAGATTGTTGTGCGTAAAAAATAAAAACGTGAAACTTTCTCGCAAAAAAATATATCGTGTCAAGTAATAGTAGAAACTCACAATTAAAGTACAAGAGTATTCCAGCGACGAAAACAAAGATGACGACCAGGAGCACCAACAGGAGCAGCAGTATTGTCGGCCTGCACCAAGGGCTTCTGATTACCTCAGTTTGCCTGCTATCTTTAGCTCGTTTCTGATCAACAACCGCAGATTCTCCGCTAACGTTTACCACGACGCCCTTGTAAGTATATTGGGGCGCTTTCTTGTCCGCCAGGAAGCCATGATCATCCTCGGGATCCGAATAAACTCCGTAAGCCTCAAAATTATTCTTCCTGTATCCGTTCATCTTCTCCGCGCCAGTCTCTTCCTGATCCTGGTGTTTCCTGACATATGCGCCGGAGGAAGATGAGCCCAGCTCGCCAATTTTCAATGTCTGATCATACGACTTGTCCGGGTATCTGGATGACGAGGTGCTCTCATACTTGGCCCTCTCGTAGCTCTTCGAGCTCGTCAGCTCATATTTAGATTCGTAGGTCTTACCACCGCTGCACTCATACGACTGCTCATCATACTTGGGCTCGAAGGTGGGCCTGGATTCGTAGGTCGACTCGTAAGACTTGCTGGTCTCGTACCTGGGCAGAGTGCCATACATTTTGCTGACTGAATGATATTTACTCTCATACTGTCTAGGTGGCGGCTCCTGCTGTGCGGCGCAGGTACCCAAGTCGTAAGCGGAATCGTGAGTCTTCACGCCCGATTCATAACCCTTGGAAGCTGCTGCCTCGTAGATCTTGCCCGGATGAAGATGGTGATGGTGATCTTTTTTAGGCTCCAGCTTCAGCGTTTCTTCGGCGTAACGCGATGCGTATTCGTAGTCAGTTAGGTCGCGCGAGTATCGTCTACTGGGATCCTGAAGCTCTGGATAAGCTCTGCTGAGCTTTTGCGCGTCGTTTCGATCGTAAGGCGCGTCCAGGTCCGATTCCTGGTAGGTGCGCTGATCCACGCGGCGATCGGCACCGTATCTTAACCCGTCCTCCGGATAGATTCTGTTGTCGTATCTCTCGAGGTTCTCCCGCTCGAAACCGACGCCCGCTTTACGATCGTAGTTCCGATATCCCCTTGACTGATCGTGATAGGCCCCCTCGTAGGCCGGCACCGCTGAAGCGGACGATTGGAGGTCTTGATAGGATTTAATTTCTTGGTACTCCAGATAACGGGAGGACCTTCGCTCGCTACCATAGTCCATCGAGCCCTCGACCACGTTAGGCAATTTGCTGCTCAAATTCTCACCGGTTCCGGCGGACAGCGCCTGACAGGTCTCCGCATGCTCGACCAGATTCGGCAGCCGCGACAATGAGCTACCTGGCGTGTTCTCCGTCAGGTCGAGTTTGAGGCCGTTGCTGTTGGTCCTGCGCATTTTCGAGGATTCGCATGATCGTTCCGCGGAATGACCGCGCTACGACCCGTGGACGATAGCAGTAGTCGGAATCTGTCACGCTGATTAGTTAGGAGTGCATTTTTATGTTAGTAGCGGTTTCTTCGCGGGGTTAGTAGGTGAACACTACACCTGGAAGCAAAGAGAGAAAAGGAGGTGTGGTTAGTTTGGTTAGTGAAATTTATATTTCTATAGTTTTAAGCAATGGTAAGGATTTTTAACTTGCTACGTTAGTAAATTAGTAAAATATTTGGAGGATAAACAATTTAATATACAGATATCTTATCTTTTAATGCGATAATTAGTCAGTAATGTAATATATTTATGTGTTAAGTTACTCCATAATATTAATTCATGGTTTCTCCTAATGCGAAAAGTTTTAGTTGGCATTTAATTTAATAATAATAATAACAATAATAATTTTCTTGATCTTTTATAACGGTAAAGCTAGTTGTCGGCATGAATAACCATCTATTAGTGGTTCATTATCGATGCAAGTATCTCTCGATACAACATTCGGGGGAAGAGGAAGGGTAGTCTATAAGCGCTTCTCTAGACTGCGATTGCCCTCCGCATGCTCGGTAGCTCACGAATGGCCGCTATAGGCAATGATGACGATAATACTCGATCGTGCGTGACCGAAATGCGGCTGCATCGCAGTCAATGATAATGCGGCCGTCGAATGTATATCGGACGGAGTTCTCGGAAAATTGAAGTTGCTTAAACACAATGAATAGACGATTGCAACGTTTCAAATTGAGCAAACAATTTCTTCCAAATAAAGATTCGTTTCTTGTTAAGATTTTATCTTCTTTCTCCTTTATTCAGAGTTGTTTTCGTTTCCCAAATAACTTCTACTTTATATCGTTGTACTTCTACTTTCATATCTTTGGTGTTTTTTCAAACACTTGCCAATATAGATGCTAATAATATAAGTTATATATATATATATATATATATATATATAACTATATATAGATATAGTTATGTCATTACGTATCATAAGTGACTTTGTTTAAATAAATTGAATCTACGTTCATTTTAGTATACTCGTATAAAAGCGCTATGCTTTCATTTCATTCATTTTTCGAATAACTTCACTAAATACTCTACTTTTTATAATTTAAAAACGTTCTATAATATTTAATATATTATACAATAATCACATGATCATACAATCTGCAGTATTTTCCAACTCAACAAAAAGCAGAATAAGACCATTGCAAATCGTAATGTATAATAAATGCCTTCATATATTTTATTTAATTTATAATAATCTATGTGTATGATTTAATTTTCCATATAAAAATGATTCTATTCTACATGTTTAAATGTGTAAATCCATTTTTGTATACGATGTAATATATGTATCATTTTTACATGGAAAATCAATCACACACATATACATACATATATATTATATATTTATATATATATATATATATATATATATATATATATATATAGAAACATTTATTACACACTTGGATTTGCTTTTATCGCAATTGTTACATTACATTTAACGAGAGTATATAATATTTCAAATTTAAACTTGGTATGCACTTGACGCAAATCCAATTGCTTTCATCGCACTTTTAAAGTATAGCTGTTTCAAAAAGTCGGATCACAGATTTAACGGAGTCTACATTCAACAGAATTCCGATTTTATATAATTTGTTGAATAGGCCAGCATGGCGTCGTCAAATCGACGCCGGATCGATAAATCACATTATTGAGCCAAGTCTTTCGATTATAGTTATATAATACCGCCTGCTCGACTCTGTTCTTATTGTCAGTCGACAGGACGTATACTTACGATTGAACGCCCACGGCGGATCAATCGATAATTAATTAAACGCGATTGCGGAGGAACGACAAACGTCGCGCTCCCGGAAGTTTCTACGAGAATACCGACAAGAATACCACCGTCTATCGTCTCTCCCGTACTTGTGGACTTCCTTGAGGAGTGTTTCGTAAACCCGCCGGCTGCGACGTTTGCCTTACATTGTCGTATTACATTCGAAACGGCTGACTCTGCCTTTAATCCTTAATGAACGAGCCGGTATTACGACGTAACTTTAATCGAATAAAGTTTCGATCGTCGTGGGTGCTGATTTGCAGAAATTATGGGGCTTACAAGAAACGGAAACTCCACCTGGTAAAGAAAGATACGATCGTGCGGAGATAATCCAATTATGCTGTGATGCCTTGGATATTCAAATAATTATTTAATCATCCGTCTGCAATCATATTTTTATTCCTTCCATTTGCAAAAATGAGTGTAAAATTTAAGAATGAAATTTCGTTTATATAAAAAAAGATCCAGATTGGATTAATTTTTTTAAGATGTGTTACAATTTATATATTCCGTTTTTATTTAATTCAGGGCTGCTTTCAAAAATTTCTTTTTACATTATTCTCTAAAAGATTCACTCTCTTTTAGAATGAATCTCATCATTCTTAGAGATTAAAAATTGAGTCACTCTTTTTCAAGACTGATACAATTTTCACTTTTTAGAGTAAGATTCCAAAAAATTTTTAATATAAACTTTCTTTAAGATACTAGTATTTTTTAGCAATTAGATCTTCCTTACTAACAAGAATTTATTCTAAGTCATGAAATTCAAGAATACATATGTAGACTTTATGTAATAAGTGAGATCTATCTATAAGAATAAAATAAATTGTGAGAAACGATCGAAAGAATTGTGCTTAAAATAATGTTTACATAATTTTTGTTTAGGTCACGTAATCAATTAACGCCTCTCTCCTATTAAGCTCTTTAGATTGAACACGCTGTCTCTCTTTCTCCTCCCCTCCCCTTTTCTCTCCTTAATATAATAGAATAAATTTAACAAATAAATAGAATAAAGCGAGTAAGAGTAGAACAAAAAAAACCGTTTAAAAAACCGTAATTTTTACGGTTTCGGTTTTTTTTTACTGGTAAAAAAATCGAAACTGAAATCGGAGCATTTAATTGATATTTTATTAAACCGGAACCGGAATCGATCCAAAAAAACCTTTTGATCCGGATTCCTAGTTCTTGCTTTATAATTGCATTAGAACGCATGCAGGTAATACATCGTAACTGTAGCTCCATTATCAGTAATTATTTCTCGATATTTTAAGTAAGCGGTTTAACGTGACAAAATAAGAATATTTAAGCGTTAAAGCGCCTCACGCTGATAGGAGGCTGCGCCTTCCTGGTAAAGGCGATCAATCGCTGATGATCCTCGCGTCGGCTACAAGCCGGCGCTGTTCGTCATAAAATTTTCTCTAGCGACTAAACTGGAGTAATAAGTATGACAAGGGCTCAAAGGAGATTGCTGTTCCGCATGCAAATATGATTAGTTCCGGCGCGTAACTTCATTTGCGTATATTAAAAGCGCGGATAGCTCACTTTATGCAAACGACGACGGGATGGGCGTCGAGAATAAGGAAGGAGGGATGGGGAGGGAATATAAGTAGAGAGAGCTGTTGAGGGAGACGAAGAGAGCAGGGGAAAAAAAAATGTTTCGCGAAGAATTATAAAGAGCAAGAGAAGCCGTGCTTGGTGGAGAATGGACGAACCGGGAGCGAAGCGGAAACAGGCGCGAGAAGAGAGACGTGGCGTCCTTTTCTACATCCTGATTGTTGGTCGTTAAATGTTCCGGCCGCGCGCTCGACGCCTTGCATTTAAGCGTAACGTAACTTCGTAGAGAATGGTAATCGCGTGTCATCCGGTGCTCTCAAAACTGCATCAAGCTATAAGCTTCTCGTACGGGAAAAAAAAGAAAGAGACATTAAAAGAGAGACTCTGTATTTCTAGTTCGTCTCTGTCCACGGCCTGGCGTTCATTTGTCAAACGTTCGTATCTGCCAACGTGGTAAAGCATGACAGAAACCAAATATGCTTGATACTGCACGGATACACGGTTTTTTCAAGCCAATGCGGCAAACCTCCGACGTCCTATTTACGCCCATCTCTTTCTCCAGTAACTCAAAATCCGACACAGTGTCATTCGATGTCGTGTTTATTTGTCACAATGCCCGGCATCGAGCGATCAGAATGACGATGGGTTCTAATAAAAAAACCGATACAGTTGAAGCCGGCGCATCTATCGTATTTCCCCGGCTGTATTTGATTCTCTCCTTTTATTGTCAATGTCACGCAAACGACAGTACACGACGGTAAAATTTCTCTCTTAATGGAAATGTGCCAAAAGACTTGGAAACTGCATCCCGTACCATCTGCCCCATTCTATCGCTCGGACGGAACTCGGATTTCGCAAACGCGAACGCTGCGTTCAGCTCGTCCGTAGCGGAAGCGGAATATCCGGGGCATCGTGTCGAAAATGCGGAATTAATCCGCTTCTCGCTTTTTGCCCTCCGCAGTCGTGCTGTCGCGCGCGTTTTCTCTGGCGTTTCGCATCGAGTGGCGACGATTATTGTCGCCGCTAAACGCGCCCAGGCTGCAGCCGGAAACAATTCGGGGGTCCGCGAGTCGCCGGATTAGCAAACGCAAGCCGCCCGCCATTCTCTCGGTTCCCGTTTCCCGTCGCATTCAATTCGCTTCCCTCGCATCCACCTTTCCTCCCGAATACCAACGAGTCGTGCTGCATATACGGTAATACGTATGAAACTATTTTGCTTAATGAAGCACTGTTAAAACTTTCTCCAATAGGAACCTCCGAAATCCCGGGTTTCGCTTAGACTTCCGTGATTCTCGACTTCGTCGTCGGATCCTTCGGACGCCGGTAGATATTCCGAAATTGTGTGCAGCATATTCCGCCGACTAATAATTTTATCTTGGTATGTACGGCCATTCGATGCTGGGAAATCAATGACTATTGTGATACAATATAGTGGATATAAAAAAAGTGACGCCAATTAGCCGGAAGTGGCCATTTTGTGTCCTATATCTGAGATATTTATATGACGCAATTCCTCGTCTTAACTTTTTCTTTCTTTAACGTTGTTTTTTTTCTAACTAACTGTAAGGATACTTAATGGCGGAGCCAATCAGCATTAGGCACATGCACTTTTTTGCGCCACTCTCTTTATACCCACTCTAGTACGATATAAGACAGAGCACCACATAAAACATTTAGGCTGGGTTGTTTCATCTTTCGGTAAACTTCAACTCACTGTCTTATTCTCTTACTCTCTTATTCTCTTATTCTTTTACTTTTTTGTTTATCTAGTAGATAAATCATTATATATTAGGTGTTGGAATTAATTCGTAGCGTTTTACAAGTAATGGGAAGTACTTTCATTAATGTATTTTTTAATGCTCATGTGAAATAAATAACATTCTTTCATTAAAAAACGCTACGAATTAATTCCAACACCTAATAGTTTATCCGAAAATGAACAACTGACCCTTAGAGATACCGATCGCCATCTCATGAAAGCTAAAGTTAAGCGATATTTAATTTATTTGAACGTATTCAGGGAGAATATGAACATTTTAATAAAATGAATGTACCGCGCAAACACTTCATATGACTATGAAATACCAATAAAAGACGATGTCAGATCAAGTTGTATATGAAGAAGTATTTCTAAAGATTATGTATAGCAATTACCATTAAGGCCTGAATTCATAGTTATAAATCATTTTTAATATTTAACTAAGAGAGTAATTAATTCCAGATTCATATTTTGGATTAATATTTTATAGGTCGCTGTATTTTATGAATCTATTATTATTACAATTCATAGTCAATTCAATTAGTTCAATTATATTATCTAGTTTAAATAATCACAAATTCATCAAGAAAGACTTGATCATAATTAATGAAAGCTTTTTTATTTAACATTTTGTTTAATCTTGTAATAATTATTTAAAAAAACTCTCCATCAAAAATCTAATTATTTATTATATAGATGATTATAACCATTATGTAGATAAAAATGTGTTAGAAGAAGAAAATAACAATTAACGAATTAATGTATTAAATGCTCTATGTATTATATATAGAATTTATCATCCAAATAAATAATTAAAACCTACGACTTATCAATGTAAGATTGTCGAAATAACAAGTAATTCATAAATTAGCGTTTTATGAATGAAATAATATTTGAAGACTATGAATTCTTATAAAAATTAAATATAGATTGCCGAATAATCAGAAAGTGATGAAATTGTGATTATTTATCAAATAATGGAAATAAACAATGAATACCTGAGATTTCGAATAGCGAGAGTGACGTTAGCAATTGAACGAATGAAAAATATTGAATAAAAATTGTATCAACTTCGTGATTTTTCAAAGGTTGCTATCTCCAGTCCTTTTATTGTGTGTCACAGTAAATGCGAAACGAGAGTATGAGTTTTTTGAAACGGAAAACCTTGCGTTATATGTTCGAAACGATGTCGCCGTGCGAGGATATTGAGTGTTCGCAACAAATTTGATCTAGGCATCCCGATTGCAATTTAATTATCCCTAACCGATTTATGCATGTAGAAGACTCTCGCAGTCCGTGTCACGAAAAAATTTCATCCTATGAACATCGCTACGTAAATCTCTATTTTAATTAATAAATAATTGGTTATTTAAAAAAAATGTAATGAAATTAAGTCGCAGTATCATCGAATATTTTGATGTATTTTGATCGCAGAGGAGAAAAAGAAAGAGAAGGAGGAGAATATAGAGAACATCAAGAAATATTCGAAAGAAACATTAAATTATCTTAGGGTGGTTAACTTTACTCACTTTAATTTGTTTGTGTATACAGAGAGTCTCTTACCGCAAGTTTTATTTATCGCAGAAATATAGGCGTGTTTTAATAAATTTTTCCTGGGAAATTTCTATTTCTTCATTTTCCAATTTTTAATATATGTTGATATAATAAATATATGCGTAAAATTTCTATAAATTTTTTTCTAAATTTTTATTACAAAACGTGATAAATTAACCTTATGATCTTTATTTTAGTTTTGTTGATCTTTATTCTATCAAATCAATATATTGCTATATTGAGAAAATCGCCGCTTTTCAAAATATTGTATGTAGTAGAAGATACATTTCTGAAATCTGCTGTTATATTCTTTTCTAAAAATTTACACAAGAGCTTTTATTTTCGCAACAAACATTTAAGAACAATTTTTAACGTTTTTCAGAGCACATCATAAAAGCAACGGCGTCGTCTGTGGACGCAACCACGAACGATCGAGAACGAAATTGCGTTTTGTAAAGTCTCGATGAAAAAATAAATAAATAAAGCGTGTCCCGCGCGAAAATATTTACAGCCGCGGTTGTGAATATTTGATTCCTGCGCCCGACCGAATAACATGCCTCGAACGATTTCGCTCGATGGCACACGACTCACGGCAATTTTTGCTAGAACCGAAACTTGATTCGTACGTACATATCGACAATTTGCCTACGGAAAAGCTGAATTAGTTCCGGCTAAGATTTGTTTGGCCGCCAGCTATCTAGCGAGATCGATATTCCTGGCAACGACGTTATAGGCAATCGTCGATTCCGATATACTCCGGTATTCCGACCTGGATTTTTTCAGGGCAAATTGCAACGAAGAAATCAACGTATCGCTACGATTACACGAAGCCGTCTGCATAAATCTGTCGATCGAATCTTCGCACAACCGTCTGCAAACTTCTTTTAATATTTATTACAATGCACACATAAAGAATTTTGTTACAATATCTACAAATTTTATCAGATTTATAAATATAGAAGTAATTTTGTTAAGCTATCAAAATAATTATGTAGAAAATTCAAGCATAATGAACAATACTACAAGAAGTTTTGATTCAAGCAACTAATCTTCATATTTTGATAGTCCAATAAAACTATTTTCAGGTCTATATATCCAGTTAAATTTTCAACAAAACCGTTTTTTTACTCAATAAAAACCATGCAATATAATAAAGTTACAAAATTAAGTGACGAGAAGAAACATAAAAAAGATAATAGACTTGTTTTATAAGTCTAAATTCTGAAATTCAAAAAAATGTGAACACCTAAATCTATCGCTGGGGGAAACTGAAAAAAATGTTGTGCAAGTAAGTAATTTAAAGCGTGTGATTTTCCATCGTTCGAAAATATACAACCACCCCATAACAACTACGGTAACAAATATTAAATTTCTGGCGCAGGGTTTTATTCCAAAATTGCAATGCTGCGCACACATCTGCCGGGATAGTCCATTTGGTTATTCCATAAACAATTTTTAGCGACATTCCGTCGCGCAAAATCTGCCCTACATCGAAAAACATTATCGGCTTTACGAAGTTTCAACGCCGGCGACTGCATCGACAGAACGCGGCATCATTTTTTGGCCGTTTATTCGGCCGTTTAGCGCGTCATGAATGATCCGGCAGCCTATCGCCCCGCAAAATCACCCGCTCTTGTCGCGAATCTCACCGTCGGTCTCTTCCACTCGTCTCTCTTTCTCATCCCCGGTGACCAACTCCCGACAGTCCCGTAAAAACTCTTGAATTATTTATGTTTTTTTCCGGGAGCCCGCAGTTGCAGTGCAGGATGCAAATGCGTCTTCTTTTTTGCCATCCCTTTGAATGTTTAATGTCGGCCCGCAAACAGAACTCGACCCTCCTTCCTATCCACCTCCCGGGGTTTCCATCTGCCTTTCCTCTCTCAGTCGGTCAGCGAGACACGGAGAAGCAGGACCGGACGTACAAAGGTAAACGAGATAAAGAAAGCTTCGTGAAAGAACATAAAGATGGGAGACTGTAATTAGGGTTGAAGAAAATTAAGGAAGATTGAAATACGAAAAGAATCATCGAGTGAGATATTAATACAACATTAATCGTAATTGCAAAACTTAACAACTAAAATAATAATATAAAATTAATAAGTAAAAATAATCAATAGATAAATTTTCAAAATGAAATATAAACATCTGTTTAACGATAGTTATTAAATATTCTCAGATACCAAATGGAAAAAAAAAATTTTTCTCTCTGATACTTCGTAATTTTTTTTTCGTTATTATGACTGTATGAAAATATTTGTAGAATATCTCACTGAAATTATAAATAAAATAAAGACATGTAAAAATAAATGTGTTTGAATCCTTATGTTTTCTTATTAATATTCAGCGGATATATAAATATGAAAGACAATGCAGGCGGGAGAAAGAGAGAAGGTTAAAAGCGTAAAAGGAGAAGGGTAGATGAGAAAGCAGGTAAAATCGATTTTAGGCGGCTGGCGCATCGACCTCGCGCGAGTCTCGAAAGTTACGTATTAGGTGCTTCAGCCGTAATGGATGCAATCAAACGTTAGAATTACCAGATGGGGAGAGGGAAGCGAGAAGAAGTGGTTGAAAAGGGTTGCCTTGCAGTTTCAGGTGCATAAACGAGCTTCCAGCTGCGCTAGAAGAACATATGCACCTGTAGTGGCACTAACGTTCAACTGTGTGAGGACTATATAACGTACGACGTGTTACAGTACGTTGTTTGCTAATAAAAAGAAAGCTATGACAAATCCAATGGGATTCATGTCTCGAGAACAAATGCCAATTATCCTTGTTACTCACCTTCTTCCAGAATTCTTTTAATTGTCAGTATTGAAAAAGCAGTAATTAAATTTTAATAATAAAATTAATTTCTGTAATTAATAATTAAATTCCAGAGCTAAAATGTCGCTGATGAAAATCCACTTCAAAATTAATAGTAAATGAGATTAATAAGGCACGTATTTTTTCGCACCTATATTTGTCACTTATTGTTAGACAGAAATATTTTTTCATAAAACTGCAGATAATTCGAGCAGGAAGAAACTCGAGATCTTCTCAAGACTATTATTATCATCATTACTATTCTGATGTTTTTCTCGTAAAATTAATACCTAATTTTAGTTCAAAGAATTTCCTCTCAAAAATATTATATTATTATTATTCTGTGACATATATATGTTTAGACCACAAACACGGCGCAGCAACATTTTCGTAAAATCTATTTAGTGCGCAATCGTGATATTAGCGAGAGATTCTCCGGTTCATAATTTGACGTTATCGCAAAGCCACGTGATAAAGCACGTGTGGACAGAATTACGAACGTCTTTCCCTTAATTTTTAGCTTTATTACGTCCACCAACCAGGCTTTATCAACATAAATGCTCAGACTCTCGCCGCCGTATTAACGGTCTAACCACATAATGTTCGGAAATATGCCGCCGACATTTTCGTCCTTGCGCGTCACTGCCTGCGATACCTTTTCCCCCCTTTCTCAATATAGGCGTTAACATAATACACACATACTACCAACCGATGTTGCTCACCGATCTAATTTTAAGAGCGTTTTGTAGTTCGAAAGCTCTCGATACAGCTCGCTACATCTTATTGTTTCAGCACAAAGTCCACAAAGGCTTTGCACGGTATCGGTTTTATTTTCGTGAGAAAATATTGCAAAATTTTATTTTTATCAAAGAGTTACATGTGCAGTCCATAAAGAACCGCCATATACGCTTTATAACAACAATTTTTACGGATTGTACTTTCTTAGGAAATTCAAACATTGTCACTTCCGCCTAATAAAAATGTTCCTATAGGAATAATTGCTTTAAGATTGCTTTCAAGACTTATGCTACTCATAAATGTTAACGTGAGTCCGTTAAGGAATACTAAGAATCGCTGTCTTATTCTTATCGTAATAATGCTTTTAGGTGCCGATGTTCCGCTTTCAACTGGCTGCGCGAGTAGAGAAACCTTTCGATAGTCAGCCATATTGTCGGGAATATACAACGAGTGCAAAAAGTATTGGTAGAGAAGATATATTTGTAAAAAAACCTTACAGAAACCTTTTAGAAAATTTGTTCTTCAAAGGTCATAATTGGAAAGCGTAACGTTCTGTTCTAATATAAAGGGCTTCACGAAAATAACTGTGTTCAATGTGATACGATAGAAGCTAAATTTCTTGACTGTATGAATACTTTTTGTGCGTTCAAATAATACAGTTATTCATTTTCGTTTATTATTAAGATAATGTACATTAATCATATTACATCCTTTTAGGTAAAATCATTTTGAGAAATATACACGATCTATTTTATTTTTTGCTAATAAATTGCTAATTAATGTTTATTTATGCTACAAATAAAATTTTTTTATCAAAAATCTCCTCAGTATCATAAATATCTTTTTGCATTTATTGTAATAAATATGCACTACTACAGATAGAATATACAATGTGTCACGAAATGTTGGCATTCTAATAATGAATCTGGACACGGAAATAACCTGCGAATAAACGTAAAAAAGGTTCTGTATAAAAAGTATCCGTGGAAGCCTCAAAAGCATTACAGTATATCTTCTCACGGTAATTCTAGTAGTAGCTACTAGATGGAAAGAATGATTTTGCTGAAATATCTAAAAATTTAGCTAGATACAGATCTGAAAATAATTTTGTTGAATCATCAAAATAATTGCACAATATTCAAGCTATTATTAGAAAGTCGTAATTTTTTTGCAACATTATCATCATACTTAAATAATTATTTTTATTCAACAAAATTTTCAAATCTGCATCTAACTAAATTTTTAGATATAAAAATTCTTTTCGTAATAAATTCTTATCTATAAATTGGTCAAATCTCTTGACAAAGATCTGCTCCAACTTTCTTTGTGATGGCTCATTTCGAATTTAATTAAAATTTCCAGTCAAAGTTGATCGAAAAGAAACACATTTCATGTCGACCATTTTTATCACCGAAAACTTAGACCTCTCCTTCACCATGTAGAATGAGTCCGTAGCGACATAGTTGACATTGAAACGGTTATCATTTTTCTCGGCTTTGCCCAAGACATCTGCAGTCGCTCACGAAACACACGGCAGCTTTGCAGGACACTCTGTACGTACACATAAAACAGCTCGCGCGTTCCGAATGAGGCAGGTTGCGCGCATTGTGTACGTGGCTGTTAGGTTACCCCCGGTATGGCCCTTCTGCGTCCAGCAGGAGCCTGCAGTACACCCTTGAGGGCACTTCGGTGCTCGTGCAACGTCTCGGCCGGAAGGACTTTCACGTGGAGCGACAGCGCTACCTACCCTTACATATCCCCGTCTACCTATTTTTCTCCACTCCTCTCACGCTCGACGCGCCTCTTCTCTCTCTTTTTCACGACACCGTTAAATAAATACTTGAATAAAAAGAAGAGCGGTAGTCCTTTCGTGTTTCCTTGTTCTTTCCCGAAGTAGAGAACCATTTCGCTAGAAAGCATATTATTATCCCCTCCCACGACCCCTAACCCGCGTCGCTTATCATTTACGTAACGTCTGACTTATGACTCCTTTTGCCACTAAAAGGTTTACCTCATCTGCCGTTGTAGAGGATATAATGAGGCAACTAGATATATAAGTACTCTACTCCATTATTTATATAAAGTAAAATATTTCTAAGTAGAAAAGAAAGAAAAAAAAAGAAATGAAAAAAGATATAGATATCTTATACATATTATAGTTAAATATAGATATAAATCAAGTAGCTATCTAATCAAGAATCATATATCATAATCGCATTTTTTTCTTGAAGTCATTCTTGATATTTTATAGAATCAAGTTAATAAATTTATAAATTAATAAGATCATCATTTAATTATATTAAATTTATAATAGATATATGATACATTATTAATCTATAATGTTATAATATATTATTTATGTTATGCGAGTGTATATGTATTTTATATATTACAGTATTCATGTTTAGATTATTATCATTAGCAAATATATAAATTACATTCAAATATGCAGAAAGTTAAAGTATCGCACAAATGCAAATCTATCGCAATATAGAACACAAACACATCTGGATTCTTAATAATACTAATCTCGTGCTAGAAGAGAAATCTCCTTCGTGTTGCAATTAAGTGCGATTTAAACGACTAAAAGCCGTCCGAAGGGCGTCGATTTTTCTCTTGCACTTCTTTTTACGTTCTGCTGGCCGGCGAATGTTGTTTCTCCGCCAACTTCCTTTCGCCCTTCGTAATTCAGTTTTCCACGGTCCAGTTAATAAAGATCGAACATCAACAGTGCAGAACAAACACAATTATCCCACGGACCTTCGAAAACGATCACGAGATTTTCCGAGTAGCATGAGAAACTCTGTTTTCCTTTAGTTTTAACAAAATTGACAAAAATATGCACCTTGAAGAATAACTCTTTCTCAACGTTATCTAATATTCTAAGAGAAATTATATTTTCCTTAATCATCATGATATTTATTAAGTTGGAAGAGAAAATTACATTTTTAGCCAGTTCGATCAATCAAAATTATATAATAGATTATATTATTCCTATGGATATTAAATATCGATAAAGCACATTTAGATATAATTCCTTTTTATAAATAGTTTTAAATAACAGGACTAATCGTACTATTTGGTAAAATTTTCTCTGGAAAAACGTTATTTCGAATTAACTTGACGGCATCGTTAGCCGAGAATCCATCAAGCCGCGCCACCGCAGTATAAACATCCGGTTAATCGCGCATAACATTATCGTGGAGAAAAAATACAGTTCGAAAAGGATACGTTTAAGCCGAGGGAGCTTCATCATCGAGTTGCGAGAGGAGAGCTTCGCGCATAATACGAATTTATCGATCATCGCGGTCTTTCAGCTCAAAAGTTCGTTTCCAACGAGGAGTAAAAAGAAGAAAAAAAGAAAGGCGAACTGAATTACGAAATTTTAGAACGGCTGGAAAGGTGGATCTCGCGTAAGCGTGACGACGAGAGAAAAGCGGGATCGGTTTACGCCGAAACCCGCTCGGCGAAAAGACTGCAAAGATAGCAGCAGACAAGAGATAAAGAAAAAAGAAAGAGAGAAAGAGAGTACGACTGTGTTCAGAACGACGCATTCAGACAACTCTATCCCCGGGATTTTTCTCTCTATGCGCACTTATGCGGTACAACCTCTCATCGCGTTTTATCTGCTCCGTCTCTTTCTCTTTTCCTATGAAGATGTTAAATTATAAAAAATAATGGAAGCGGCTAAATTTCTCAGACATAACTTTTCGAAGTAAGATATCGCGTAGTATAACTTTTAATACGAAAGGAAACATCGCTTAAATAAATGTAATAAATAAGTAAAGAAGGAAGAAGGAGACGGAGTAGAATTTCTCTTGGATGTATCAAACTCAAGGTTCGAGAAGTGAAGCTAACGAAATCTCCGAATAGATTTGATAAAATGAAAAAGTCCTGATCGAATCTTCTGTCAAATATTATGCAGAAACGCAAAGTTAATACAACTGATACTTTTCAGCGCGGTAGCTTCATTTCGCATATTGAAGAAGAAGGAGAATTAAACAGCCTAGGACACATTCGAAGGTAGAACGTGGATAAAGTAGGTCGGAGAAAGAGAAATCGCGAGATAAAACGATAGGATGACACTCGCTCGTTGGGTTTACGATGAAGAAGAACTGGAGGAAACTTAAAAAAGCGAACGAGATAAAAGTGCTGGCAGCAAACGCGACCGAAAAAAAAGCTCTCTCTCTCTCTCTTCCATCCCCGCATAATTAATCAGTTTCGTGGAGCAGTAATTACGGTGTGTTTCCGCGCGATCGCTCGGATGGTTTCCGCGGGAAAAAAGAAGCAAGAGAATAAGGCCGGGAGGGAGGACGAAGGAGAAAAATAATAGTACAGCCCGTGGCAAAGGATAGCTAGTCGGAGGAGAGACAGGAAAAGGGGAGGAATGGGGAAGAAAGTGAAGAGATGGTGGTGGCTGCAAGGATGCAGTTTTTTTCAATTCGCCGCAAACAACGTGCCGTCGATAAAATCTGCATTATTCCGCGCCGCGCCGGTTCGTTAGTATTATATACACTGTTAGGCGAGATTATGCTCCCAGAGAGAGGATGGTAGATTTACTGGACTTATTTAGAAGTGATTATGTAGACCGAAAGAGAAAGAGAGAAAGAGAAAAAGGCAGACGTCTAGTTTCTCATCCTTGCTAATAAACAACTGCTATTAGCATTATAGCTAGAAAATTTCTAAACTTTTCCGTCGGCGAATTTTACACTAAGTTTACATTCTGAATTTCCAGCATGACCGTTAAAGCAAATTTTAAAATATAACGCGTTTAAAATATAACGCAATAAAAATTTATTAAACTAAATAGATTAAGAGCGTCTGAGAAAGATACATAAATGTTATTACTTAATTTATTATCTATCTCATTTTTGTTTTTGTCGAGGATTTTCAACGCGAGTATTGTTGCGTAGAAATTATTGCAAAAGTATAAGAATGATTTAGCATCAAGATTCGATTTTGAATTTGTTTTATATTTTGCAGAAATTATTACTGAAAGATTATTACTGAAGTAATCGATAATATATTAATTAAAATATTATATCACGTTTAATTGTATCGTTGACGGTACATTTATTACAAATTTAAACTAGGATTTCATTCATACAATTGCATTTACTGAATACACTACATACTAGATGTCTAGAAAAAAGTGTACTCTAAAAGTCGTGTACATGTTTAATATTACAAATAAGACATTAATGATAATAGCTGCTGACCCACCGAAATACAGTAACACAATATTGTTATATGTACGCAATTTACCAACGATTATCGTTACAAAGTCAGAGTTGCTATTTAAGAAATCGATACCGCGAACATTAAGTAGAATTAGAAAATAAAAGCCATGATATTATCTCTGCGATACTCGGTGTATTACGAAAAAAACGATTACTGAAATATCTAAAAATTTAGCTAAATTACAGATCTAAAAATAATTTTACTGGACTATCAAGATAATAATTAGACACTCAAGCCAGTTGCTAAAATGTCAATATTTTTTATATTATTGTTCATCATGCTTGAATTTTTTACATTGAAAAACATTTTAATAAATATTTGTCAAATATAGTCACATATTTATTTTAATACAAAAATCATTAATTCGATGTATGTATCGTTTTTTTTATTCAGTAAATATTTATTTATTATAAATAAATGTTTACTCAGTATTATTTTAAGTACGTATTAAAATTTAATAAATTTTTTTTTAGCATATATAATTATTTGGATGGTTCAAAATTATTTTCAGATCTGTATTATTTAGCTAAACTGTTAGATAAAATTTAGCAAAATTGATTCTTCCATGAGTAATTAATTGAGCAATGTATCTACGAAAATGAATAACATTTTCTTCGGAGTTTAGCACGTCGACTTTCGATGAAACTGCACTCGTTTGCTGGTTCACTTTCTTTCTCGCGGATACGTATATACATTCCGAAGTTTTATTGAAAGCGACCAATCGTTTGATTCGGTCTACAGCGTCGGCTGCTGCTGTAAAACTCTCTTCTCCCGCATTAAAATCGTAAAACCGGACGCGCGTCGAGATTGCGGCGCGAAACGCCATAAAGCGTTACCGACATCCCTGAATTACGACTGGACTCGTCCTTAACACCGATTTCGGCCAATTCTCTTCCACGATCCCGCTTGATCCAGCAATTTCTGCCACTTCAAATTCGTCTGAATTTCTCATAAACGATGGCACGACCCTTTTCACGCTCTGCTTTTGCCAGAATAAAAATTTTTCATTATAAAATATGCGAAATCAAAGTTTTATCATATTCAAAACGTTTCGTCGGACAATTTTCAGTTTCAATAGACATTTTAAGTGGAATATGCAACCTATATCTCAGACGTAGAAATGTCTGATTTTTATTAGTTGTACTACTACCTGCTATATATATATATATATATATATATATATATATATATATATATAAAAATAACTACTTTTCTGAGCTTTCGCGACATTGTTAGTCTTAATATTATTTTTCTGTATACGTCTTTATATCATTATGCTCTCATTTGTTTTGTAAAATGACTGATAACGGATCTCATGTGTCACACGCTATTCTCTTATTAAAGTATGTACAGCTGACATGTAAGTTCATTTTTAATTCTAATGCTAAGATTGACTATTATTTATTAGAATTTTTATTATTATAGTAATGGTATCATTTTATCGATTGACTCACATACACAGCATTCAAACAAATACTATGATGTTTTAAGATTTTAAATTTAGACACATCTTTATTTTTGTAAATTTACCAAGCGATTTAGTTTAATAATGTATTGTTTATATAGTCAGTAATCAAAGTTTTATCGTATTCAAAACGTTTCGTCGGACAATTTTCAGTTTCAATAGACATTTTAAGTGGAATATGCAACCTATATCTCAGACATTTCTACGTCTGAGATATAGGTTGCATATTCCACTGAAGATGACCAAAATTATGTCTAGATTTTTATTAACAAACATTATTTTTTTAAATACAAATAACCTAAATCGACTTTTATAGGCTTTTCTTTTTACTCTTATGATTGTATATCACTCGAGACTTCTTGTGTCTTAATATTACATCAACCTTAAATTATAAACGCGTCCAAATGCATCATCTCTTTCTTTGTTAATTTTTATATTTTTCTGTTTTTGTTGAAATAAATGCAAAGTAAAGATTCGGATCTGTGTAGACGTACAAGGGGACTTTTTGCGGAACGATGACAGTAGTATATTAGCTTATACGTGTGTAATATGAGGCATTTAGCTCCAATAATACTAGCAGAACAATACGGAGCTATATAGCCGCATTTTCAGCGTTATATGCGTTAACCTCGCAAGAAGGTGCATCGTATTGTTCGCGTCTGCACGTGTACACCATTACACGTGAATATTCACGCAGGTAGAAACGACATCGCGCATAAAATTACGGGACGGTCCCCTCGGAATCCATTTAACCATTAATTCTCTCGATTTTCGCCGGGTAATTTCATACGTTATGCTAAATGTACTAAGTTACTGTAATAAGACATGAGTTCGGTCTGCGACAGTATATGTTCAAATAATTCATAAAGAGTCGGCAGATTAATTGTTTATTTCGTCATATCGATTTTGCAAAGGTATTTTTGATAGACAGAATATATTCTTATAATCGAAATATCATCAATCTTGAACAATATCATGAATTTATGATTGTTTAAAGTTCGGAAATAATCTATAAAAAAAATAGAAAAGGGGAGCAGACTGAAGATAATAGATCAGATAATACATGCAAACTTTCTATGTAATAAAATATGTTTTAATTAAGATGTAATAAAATTGATTTTTATTTGAAAACCTCTCTTCTCGTATGTGTTGATTTTCAAGCGACATCGGATTTTTAAAAAGCACACTGTGTAGCTAAAAGTTGCTGAGTATATATGTAGGACAATGTATAATTAAAGTTAAATATGCGTTCCTTTCTTTCTTTCTCTCTTTCTTTCTAAACTATCGACAAGTTTTCAAGAGCAAAGAACAAAATTCTCACAAACGAAGCTCTCTTCCGCGCGTATACAACGAATAAGGGTTGCAAAGAGTCCGTCATGAAAGAAGAAGAAATACGAGCTGGTGAACAGCCGACGAGGAAAAGTAGTTAGAAGAAGTCAACAAAAAAAGACAATGAAAAAGAGAGAGGGATAGAGGGAGAAAGAGAGGGGTTAATCCAGACTTTCCTGGGAAAGGATGGAGAAGAATAAAGACCAAGGGGGTTGAAGCAGACTCGCTTTCATACGGTCGTAAGGGTTAAAGACGACATTAGTTACGCCTAAAAAGCTACAAGTTATATTCCTTGATACAACCAGAAACGATGTACCATGAAATAAAATTGAATGAGATATCGGAAAAAGGTCAGATCCGTCTAAAAAGAGTAAAGTGAAAGAGAAAAAGAGCACGTTGCGTATTATTAGATCATCCATTCTTCAAATTAGTAAATTAGCAAATTAGTAAAAAATAAAATACAATCGAAATATTCTTGGTTATTATACATTCGCAACAATGCATTACATTTTCTACAGGAAAGTCAGATTTTTTTCTGACTGTTAAAAATGTTGATTCACGTTCTTTCTACAATGATCAATTCAATTCAAGACAATAGCGCGTTTCTCTTCTCTTTTATCCTCACCCTGTGTTCCTCCTCTCTTTTCACCTCCAACTTTTCAACAGACACGCCGATCGCCATACGTCTCGAAAAGAGTACAAGTCATTCTTGAATAAGTTTCCTCGTGCTCGACGGCCAGATAATGGGAGAGTCGTTATGAAGTAGAAAGGATGCTAAAGATCTGCGTTTCATCTCCGTCCGGCCGGAAAATTACTAAGTACTCCAACGTACCTCTCCAGCCTTCTTTCCTAATTATCAATAGTTAAGGATCTAAGGGAGCGGAGACGCGCTCCATCGATTATCGAACGGACAATAGTCTGAGCCCTCGTCTGACGATTTAACAACATAGTCTTCCGAACCCGCGGAAGTCGATCAATTAAAATAAGTGCTTCTCGTGCTTCTCTGCGTAAAAGGTGTTGTACACAGCGGCATAGTGGAAAATATACTGACAAAAATTTCATAATACCTATCAGATATGAATGAAATAATTTCAAATGTTCGGTTAATCAAATGTAATCAAAATAATTTTATTTTTCTAAATATTTAGTAAACATTACCAAATAATAATATAACAGTTTGACAATTATTGCATATATATTTAGAAAAATGAAATTATTTTTGATTATATTAACTGAATATTTGATTGAAATTATTCCACTCAATATTTAATAGTTGTATCACTAAACTCTTTTGAGTTATAAAACATAGAAATGACAAAATAATTTGATCATGTCAAGAAACAAGAATATAGATACTCTTTCGACATTATTTGAATAATTTTCAATCAGTAATTTTCTCTCAAATTGAAAAAGTTTTTCCCTTTTTCTTTTGAAAAACTTAATTTTTTTAATCGTCTTACTTTTAAAATATGAAAACGGTGTATTCATTTAGTGTCAAAAAATATGTGTTCCTATGTTACGGATTAATATATTTTATTTATATATATATATATATAACCATTCCACAACATTTTCTTGATGTGAAAATCATTACATCTTTCTGTGAAGAAAACTTCACGACACAAACTTACGAGACTAGACTTTGTATGCTTCTATGTGCGCCACTCTATCGTTCGACGAACGCGATCAGCCGCGTCGCCCTTGAAAAACTCCGCAATCCTTACCTCCTTAACTTTTACGAGCGTTTGGCTGGTTTACTTTTTACGGCAGCGAAAGTTCGTTTGTGGTAAAGTAGCGCAGCGTCGGCAGAATGATTTCGCTGGTTCTCTGTAAGTGCAGCTCCTAACGGGGTCGTGCAGTTAACAAAGGGAAGAAAGTCCCAATCTGCCATTGCCGATCCGTGACAAAACGACGTCGACCATGGGGTGGAAAATAAATGTGTCGAGAAATCAAAAGGAAAAGCACTATATTCTCAACGCGTCCCTCGCCATTAATCCCCTTTGATTATAATTTAAAGTGGCGTTATCACCAGGAAACTGCGGTTTTCGAAGGATAATAAGAAAATCGTCAAACTTATAAAAAGAACTTTCTCAAAGCATAGATCGTATTTTCTCTTAACGGTCATTTATTCCCTGTTTATAATTTACTATTTTATGTGCTCTCCATAGAGAAAACTGTAAACGAACAGAGCGACAAAGAAGTAAACAGTATGGCATAGCATACAAGGTATCTCGATACAATCCTCTTTGTAAGAGCTAACTTCGTCTGCCGATAACAAAAATTCTTTTCGCGCCTTTCATCTCGGAATAATCTTCTTATAGTGACTAACTTTATTTCATGATAATAGAAAATTCTTTTCGCATTTTTTGCTCGAGGATTGGAAACCTTCTGCAATTTATGAAAATAGATTGCCTCCCTTTATCTCGCTATATATTTATTATTTTATCTCACAAAGAGCAGAGAATATATCGTTGCAAAAGTATTTCTTAATATTAAATATAAAAATAAACATTTTCTGTGCGTTACCCACGGATATATATATCGTTTTTACTGGAGGTTCTTCTAATTTAAAAAATTGCATGTTCCGTTTTGCGAACAAAAGTGCCTACTTAAGCGCCGCGGAGACTTGTAATCAGCAAGAGTCGACGCGACGCGATGGCGGAACGCGAAATCGAGAGGACAAAAGGAAAATGGCAAAAGGACCGTGCGATATAAGACATCTCGGTGAAGAAGAGGAAAGCGCCGTTACGGTAAATTACGCCGGGAGTACAATGCGAAATATAAAAAGCGGGGTTGTAATAGGCGGGCATAAGTAGTGACGTCTAAAGGGAGGCGAGATACCGTGACCCGACCGACGAATAGCAGCAATTCGCGAGATAACTGCGATAAATTCATGGAATAAGCGTTGTAGGAATCGAAAGGGCACATTCTGTATGTACATCCTAAATATGAATCAATTAAAAAAAAAATCACTGATAGATTGTATGGAAAGGTCAGTTTTGGAGTATCTAAAAATTTAACTAAACTCAAATCTAAAAATATTCTTGTTTTAACCATCAAAATAAATCGTTTAAATGAATATAATGTAGTGCAGCAGAAAAACAAAATTTGAAAAGGTTAATCCGATTTAATATGTCTAATATATTACTGAAAATCTCATTGGTTATGATTTTTGACTTTTATTGATTTCGCCTCGGTGGAACTAAAACCTTGGGTATTTATTTCTGAAAACAGAATTTAAAAAAGTTATGAATTTTTGAGAAATTCTCGAGACGGACAATCGAATGGACAGACAGTGAAATTATAAAATAGTTTGCTACGCGCTGCACTATTTGATAATTATATATTCTCTAAATCTTTGGAGTGGAATCTAATTCTAAAGAATGACAAAGAGCTCAAATAGCACACAGTGCTTACAAAGTGTTAACAAAGCGTTGAAAAAGCGCATATAATCGCTTTTTTTAGTTTTGTAAACGCTTCTGTACTACTTGGGTGACATTTGAGCTATTGAAAAAGAGCAGCTCAATTGTCAATAAAGAGTGAAATTTCACTCTTTAGAATTAAATTCCACTCCAAATAATTTAAAGAGACGCTTGAACTAGCTGCTAGAATGTTACAACGTTTTACAGCATTGTCCATCATGCTTAAGTTTACATAATTATTTGGATGGTCCAACATAAAAGTATTTTCAGATCTCTATCTAGATTTTTGGATACTTCAGTAAAATCATCTTTTTTTTCGTGTATGTTTATCTTTACACAAATTCATTAGTGTGAAATATTTTTTTTCTACAAACATCGATGCTAACAAATACATCAAAAAATGTCCCCGATATATGTATGTAAGAGCTATTTGCAAGCTGTCGATCGACGGACGGATAAGTAAACAATCGATGTATTTTGCTTTCTCGGAAATGGAAATCGAAATGCAACGTTTGCAGACCCAGGACGTGTTCAGAAATGCTGATATCTGACGGCTCTTCAGTTTTCTCCAGTTTCGTTCGACGACGCAACACGTGGTCGCAATAATATTAATTTTAATACAAGAAGTGCACTCATTATCTACCTCTCTCAATCCGGCTGCATATATTTAGCAGTAGATTTCAATATTATATTCTGCTTGAAAGATTATCTGATTTATGTATAATATACATATTGCGTTTGCGTCTTTGCGAATACGAGAGATTCGCAAAGGAGATTGCGCCAAATCCAAATTCACGTATCTAGATAAAACTGTCCTTATCTATTTCGAATGCGTGACGATACAGAAGCGTTACAGGAGGAAATCGGCGCGAGTGGATCGCGCCCCTGGGAATATCCCGACATAAATTCCGACGTTTCTACTCGGTATAAATCACCGAATGACGCATAGTCGTTCTGAAAGGGGTTACTTTCCACTAGGCGTCGAATGAATCAATTCCTGACGCCGGTATTTTCTCGCGAGAAATGGAAAATGAAATCATTAATAAATCAATCTCTCTCACCGACTTCAACGTAAAGAGTTCAAATGTAAAGAGACGCTTTCCAACGTAGCAAACGAATACCAAAATCGAATCAAATTGTCATTGAAATATTTAAATTGAGGTGTGTTGCTGGAGATACCATTGATAGCATATCAATAGGAATAATTTGTGCTAAGCCAAAAATATTTTGATATAACTATTTCCTTTACGATTTTTTTTTAAATACTAAGTCATCTTTTTTCGTCCACGTTTCCAATATAGAAATAATGTGCATATTCTTTAATATAATATGATAGATGCAATAAAGGGAACATCTTTAATGAATATTATCAAAATTAAATCTGAAACTTTATAACTGATATATCATTATTAATTATATCATAATGTGTCGCAATATAATGCATTTCACCATATTACATTCTCTCTTTATATTTCTTCACAGAATTCTAGTAGAAATATCATAGATATAAGGCTTAATAATGGATAATCATTTTCGAGCGATAATGTATTAAAAGTACAAGTTTAACACTTTGATACTTATAGCGCAAAAACTATTCATTATGAAGCCTTAGATCTATAATACCTTTATCTTTTTTATTCACATTATGAGCTTATGCATTATATGAGAAAAAACTAATTCATTTCACTGGGGTCCAATTAACTTTCCATATAATTAGTACGAGATCCTTTCGTTTATATTATGTTCGTAATGGAATAGAGCGGACTGTCGGTCACAAAATGTCCTCTGGAAAGGGTAGCCAGTTCACATCACGCAAAACGATTTTAATTTCTGCACACTCCGTGCAACAGGCGGTGATCCAACTCACGTTTAAGTTTGTGTTTTTACGCACGCCTCTCGATACCTCTTGATTCTCTTATTAAGTTTAAACTGTAGTATATTTTGCTCTTTGGTATTTGACATCTTCCTTCCGTTCACGTATATCGCGTTCGTTGCCGAAATCACTCGCGCATTCACTTTTGTGCGCCCCATTTGCATTGAAGTGAATTATCGAGGAATCGTTTTACTTAAGCTAAATTAATTTACGTGCCACGTCAAGAGGCATCCACGGCACAGTCCTCACGCGTTGAAGTCTGAATTTATCGGAGTTGAATCCATGGCCGGTTCCGACTACGTAAATGCATTTTGTCAATAATGCACTTGATAAACAATGTACGCATTGTACGAAGGATTTTCATTTCAGTCACAGACAGAACCACTCGATATTCACTGATATTCGAGCTGATACTCGTTGTTGAAGCTGGTGTAAGCCGAACTCTAAATTACGACAAATCTCGAAAGCTGTGCTGCAATGAAAAAAAAGAGTCTGGTAATGGTTACACCAATGTTGAGTAAAATAATTCCATTGAAATATAAAATAAAATAATAATATTGAATAGTAATAATAAAATAACTTCAATCAAAATGTGTTCGATTAATATAAAAATAATTTTATTGTTTTACAAATATATATTTGATAATTATTATCAAATAGTTGTTCGTATTATTATGTTTGGTAATAATTACTAAATATTTAGAAGAGTAAAATTATTTTTACTTATACTAACCGAATGTTACATTAAAATTATTTCACTCGATATTTGACAGCTATGACCAAACTCTTCTTTCAATACATGAATAAATCTCGATCATTATTTTAAGCTTACAGGAACCTCATAGAAAATGTTTCCAAATATATTCAAATATAATTAGGATCATTTAAAAATTTCTATCCAAAGATGAACTCTCAACTCCCAGAGAATTTGTCTATAACGTACTTCTTTAGAACGTTAAATACATTATACATGAACGCTGATCTGTATGAATGCTGTTTTACATCCGTCCTTTATTTGTATCTGCATAAATAAACGTGGTATTCGAGCACCATATGAATTGAAGAACTATGTACATAGAAGGAAGTTTCTAGCACAGGAAGATTTTCCTCATGGTCGCGTTTTATAAACGGGAAAGACCTTTCGTTCCGAGAGAGACGGGATTCCGATCCGGTAGTAGTCGTGAAGAAAAAAAATAAGAGCTCGGCCCCTCGCGGAACGTTGATTTTATATGGATTGTAAAAGGCCTTACAAGGTGCCTCCTACGCGTTACGCGATTTGAACGTCCTTCGAGTCTGGCCGATATCTTTACGTGGATCTTGGATCTCTCAGGTGTTCCTCTTCCGCCCCCTCAGTTGCAAAGATTTAAATCGCGCCAAACTTTCTGACGATCCAGTAAAGATTCCTCCCACGAGAGCAGTTTGTCGTACCGGTACTGTCGTCCTCTCCGATCCGGTTCGTACATTCTCATATCCCCGTGGGTCGTGGAAGACACTGGATGTCTTCTTTACCGGATTTCTTTTTGTCCGCATCAGAGACCACGAACGGTGTGCGAAACCGACATCTCCTCAGTAAAAATGTAACCGAATCTTCTAATTTTGTAATGGTAATTAACGTCGCAATTTCCTATTATAATTATATCCTTTATTGGACTTCCTTTTGCCTGCTTCAAAAATTTTAAAGAAACGCGAAGCCAATATTTCCTCAGTAAAAATATAATTAAACCTTCTAATTTTGTAATGATAATTTTTTTTAACGTCGCAATTTTTTCCTACTATAATTATATCTTTCCTTTACCGGAAATCTTTTTGCCTGTTTCAAAAATTTTTAATGAAACGCGAAGCCAATATCTCCTCAGTAAAAATGTGACCAAATCTTGTTTCAAGTTTTTAATATGTAATGTGTGGTAATAAATGTCACAATTTCCTGTACAATTATAAGTATCACCTCTTTGGATTCCCTTTTACCTGCTTTGAGAATTTTGAGCGATACGAGAAGTCGACATCTCCTAATAAGCAAAAATCTGATGGAATCCTGATCTTTTGATTTTTTAATAATAATGAATGCCGCGATTTCTTGCATTTATTATCAGAGCTTTGTGTCGTAATAAAAGTATGTGTGCAAGACAACGATAGACAGTCCACAGACAACAGTAATTATTTATTTTCCTTGTATTACTTTATAAATACAATGCAGCAAAGAACAGATAAGCAGAGTACTACGTTGGAAAACCGTAAATGTAAATAAACGTTTGCAACGTGAACCATAATTGCAATGCAGAAGTTACAAAGAATTATGCAGGCTTTGAAACTACTTTTTAAACTAAAATTTTACTAAAGTGGAGTTCATTCGTAAATACTGATAGAAAATAAAGTTTTGTTTTGTTACTGCAAGGCTGTCCTACGTAGTAACATTTAAAAAAAGAGATAACATTTTGTTATTCTTATCTGATAAAAAGTAACACTATATTAAAACTTGACCGAATGTCTGAAGTTGGCGACTGAAAAATTCTTCATTTGCCAATTAAATTAATTCATGGTCGACTCGTCAAGAGTTTTTTATACGCCGTTATTATATACCGTTATCGTTGAAAATATCACGCAATATACTTCTATTCAACGAATGTTTTTAGTTCAGCAAATTAACTTACAACTAAAGTTAAACATTAATTTCGTAACAATTTTAATTTCTCTCTATAGTAACATTCTTAAATGGTTTTTATTGCGGTTAAAGTAGTTACTACGTTATCAACTTTAAACTTTTTAACTATACGAGATAAATAAATAAAATAAAGAAAAGAAATATACCGAAACTCCATTACTTCACATTTTACTTAACTTAGTAAAAAAATAGAGGTTCTTTTTAGGAGAAGAGTTATAGTTAAAAGTTTCGGAAGTGACAGCGGTAAAAACCGATAATATCGGATAATCCAATATTGGAACTTCATAACGAAGAGTTTAAGAGTGTGGTGGATCGGGTCAAATATATAAAATGTATAAAGATTTATGACATAAAAGACTAATGTTAGTAAAAGATTCTCTCAAGAAAAAAAAACTGAATTAACACACTATTGTATCAAAGTTGTTAATGTATAGCATCTTTGATGTAAATTTTATGCATAAGATATGAAACATGAAAAGCAATGGAAGTTGTAAATTCTACGTAAATCTCGAAAGAAACTATTTCCTAATTCCTTTAATCTCTTGTAGTTATAACGACAAAAAGGATGAATGACACGAATATAAAAGAAATGAAAGCAGCAAAGAAAGTTTCTTTTTCATAAAAAAGTGTAAAGTTAATGTCGTTAAAATTAATTGCTTAACTAATTAAATGTGTTTCTCAACAATCTGTTAATCCACATACCTCTATCCTTTCTATTTTTAATATTCTTTATTAAAAAAACTAAGCTTTCCGAAGCAAATTTAATTAAAATGTTTTATTATAATGTGAAACCCGTATTCAAAAAGTTTCAATCACAGGACTGTATTATTAATCGGATGCGTACGATACGGACGGAACGAGATGAATTTTAGCGAACGTGAAGAAACTTTATGCGTTCATCCTTGTAAATTAAATAACGTACAGATACACGTAGTCAAACGAGCTCTGGCGAAATCAAAATTAGGATAAAATTACGATGGAAAGTTCAGTCAATGTTGAGAGAGAAGAGAGGAGGTTGCCGATATTCTGCTTTCCTAAATTTTTTTAATTTGCATTATACATAGAATGGGCATACCGCTTCGCCGAGATTTTCCCTTAACAATTTACAATTCAACACCAATAAAAAAATAACAGTAAGCAAAAGTATTACATTTTACATAATATAAGAATATAAAGAGAATGTTCGCGATAAAATCGATGCTACGATAATTTCTTAAATTAAATTAATAGTTTCTATATTAAAATTTTAAATATTAATAAAGCTCGGATAATATAATAATAATATAATATAATATAATAATATAATAATACATAGATTGTAGGTATAACTTAAATTTTTATCACCTTGATTGTTAAAGATAAAATTAAAATTATTTATTAATCTATTGTAGAAGTAAATTATTCTAAAAGTTTAGATTGTGAGAAGAATAATTTGTATACATTTTCACAGATTATAAAAAAATTCGCATTGAAACTTTTAATAAAACCGAGAGTTCCAATTCACAGTATTTTCCGATCATAAAGATTTCGCATGATACACTTGTAAAATGTGAGGGGTGCCCACGAATATCGCCATTTGTAATCGATGACCGATGAAAACAATCGTGCCAGTATCATCGCGGCTATTAATCGCGAATCGCGACGAATAACGATTTGTTGCGAATAATGTTGCAACGTTTCCAAGCGATATTCAGTCGGTAGTATAATATCGACAAGCTAATGGCTGCGCTCACAAGAGACTTCCAGTTTCTCCTTCCACCTCCTTCCATTCCCGTCCTACCCTCCGGCTTCTTCGATGTTCACAGAAAGTCCTCGATATTCCCGATCGTCTTGTATAGATCTGCCGATATCCGGTATTGTGTTGCCCGAAAGCCATTTGTCCCGTGAAATATGCACGCGACGCAAATGCTGCGCGTGTCCCATCGGGCAGATCAAGAAATGGCAGAAATCAAAATATCGAAGAATGCCAGAAGGCTTCGAGGTAATATCAGATGTTTCGCCTCGTGATTTCCGTCCGGACGTTTCTTTTCCTTATTCCGTTCCGCGAATCATTTCCGTGACGACAATTCGCCATATAAAAGGAATACCTACGTCTAAATAAAAAACCGTGAACTCTGCAGAGAAATGTCGCTGAACGCGACATGGACTCTGTGGATTTGACGGTCCGACGAAATTTTCATGTAGAATTTTAAGAATTCCAAACGTACTAGCATAAAAATTACAAGGGACCAGAAGGAAACGTAATCTGCGCATTAAATTTATAAAAGACACAAAATATATTGTTATCCAATATTATTATTAAGATTAATCAATTATAGCATTTTTATGTTTGATATGAGAAATCAATAGTTATTAGATTAGAAAGTCGAAATTTTCAATTAATCTTTTAAACAATAAAAACAGTCTTTACATCATACACTAGTACGAATGTACATGTACGTTTTAAATTTTGCATCAAAGCAATGTTGCTCGCTCTACTAACAAAAGTAATGCAGCAAACAAAATAAAAGAAAAACATCAAACAAAATTACTAAAAATTGATTTTAAAAAGCATGATTTTAATGTGAAAAAATTTCACTTCAGATATAACCAGCTAGCACTCCAAAAACTCATTACTATTAAAGTGGAAAAATTAACAGAATTATGCGCGATGTTTTTAGAGACGAATAAATAAATCGATGAGCCCTGGCTAATATGTAGCTATTACGTGCTGTTGAACACAAAAGACAAGCGAATTGTCTATATCTTTAGTATCAGAGAAAACAATGTGGCGAGAGGGACATTTCTCGATAATGCTGCAAACGAAAAGGTCCGCGTCGTTGTTGCTCGATCAATCGACATTCTTGTCTCTCGATATTTCCCGCGCGAGTGGTGAAATGAAAAATGGTGCATAGGAGTGCAAAATCTTGTTGAGTGCTTTTTCGAAGAGCCTCTGGGTCGGCTTTGACCCTTTGATGGGCCCCGTCACGAAGTTAATTGGGAATCGCTCGACCAGCATGCCGAAAAAGTCAGAAAGAAACGGCGAATGAGGCAGCTATCGAAAAGAGTGGTAAGTGGTGATGTGTTGCACATGAAACAGAAACTGTCGTATAGAATAGAAAACTCTGAATGATCATTGTTCTTGATGTGTGGCGCAAGATTAACTCTCAAAGAAGAATCTGATGTATTGAGCAGTGCAAATGAATTGTTTCATAGTTTCAACTAAATAGCTCGAAGCAAAAAGGAGTGGAATAAAATTAGAGTTCTATAAAATTGAGATTTTTATTCTTTTTTTACTTTCATAGAGAAAATTTGGCTTTCATTAGCCATTAAATGTTTTGGCGTATTTTTTACGCCAACTTTTTTTCCAATGTTTTTTCAATATTTTTTTCATTACTTATAACTTTATTAAAAATACATATAATTCACAAACATATTTATTTATTTATTGTGTATAGAGAAATTACCAAGTATACACAAATGGTGAGACACCAGCAGAACTGCTGTTACTAAACCTCCCAAAAAAACAAAACGAATTACAAATTGCAGAAAAATTAGTACAATTCCAGAAAGATAAGCTTTTTGTTTAGTAAATAATTCGATAATTTTAAGAAGGTAGAGGACAAGAATAATTTGAGTATAATTGCAAAAAAGCATAATGAAAATAATAAACGCAGACTTATTACATAGTAAACAACAATTAAAAATACACATGGAGAAAAAGATACGTTGAGAGCCATTAGTAAGAAGGAACGTAAAAATGATAGAGGAAGAAGATAGGCCGGAGGAAAGAAGCTTTAGGAGAAACAATTTGTGATCAATTGTATCAAAAGCCCTCGAAAAATCAAGGGCAATAAGCGAAATTAATAATCCTGGGTCGAATCTTCGTAACACAGTAGATAAGTGAAGTAATAGTACGTGAAAACTGCAAAAGCCAGACAATCAGGGATCGAATTGCACTTTCGGAAGAAGTCATTCAATTGATCGAAACAAATACTATATACTCTGCCATAAAAATTAATGCAAATCTATCCTTAAAATATTCTATATTAAATCCCGAAACTAACTCCGACTCACCTTCTATAAAATCTATGGGTCTACGATTCAACTCAGCCATTACTCTTAATTAAAATACTAAAAATAAAGGTATAACTATAATTCCGTACCACATATGCATCTGTCACTTCAAAAAATCGATAAAAGAATACCTTTTCCTCAAAATAATTAATACTAAAAAATCATAATTAAACTAACCTCATAAGATAAAGTCTAAGAAATACCTCGATCTGCCTCCATCAATGAATATATAGAATTAGAAAATTACCCTATAAATATAAATATATAATACGCTCAAGCAATCTAGAGAGGAAAAGAGAGATAGAAATTGGGCGAAAGGAGAAGAGTGAAAAAGAATTACTATTTTTAAGGATTGAACTTATAACACTTATGTCGTTATTATTATCCGAACATGTAGATAACGCTAAATAAGTGAACAACATATAATTTACATTTAATTACATTCGCATTTAATTACATTTGGCACTGATTATGGCGCGAAGATATATCGTCCCGCACGAAGAAACATCATAATCCCGAAAAATCTAAAGAGACAAGAAGATCGAGCAGGGGATGAACGACACAAAGTTTTCAGCGGAACGAGTTAGGACGGTTGAGGTGGAAAAACGCATTTCTCGGAGCAATATATCAAAGAGATACGCGTGTCCGGGCAGATCACGAGCAGCGCCTGGCGGTGCCCGACGTCGTTCACCCCCATCACCCACGAGCAACGTAAACCACCGGCGCTACTCACGGCCCCACCAGTAAGCCCTGGAGAGATAACCTAATGCTTGGCCCTATTAACGCGGGAGTTCACTCTTCCCTACGATCCCCTCGCCCTTGGCGTCTCTCGTGCCTCGAACCATCCCCAGAGCGTGGATCCGGCATTGCAAGTGGAATAGAACGGGGCCCAGCGGCTGATTCACCACCGTGACGGCCTTATTCTGATTATCTTCGCCGCTTTTAATTGCCAGCTTAATGCACTCGGCCGCCGCACTTCGCTCCCGCCATCTCGCCACGATCTTGGTCGTAGCCGCGAAAACGAGAATTTCACGGGCATTGTCTCCCTCTCATCTCGTAGAAAGTTACGTCGACGGGGAAAATTAATCGCGGCGCAACGCGACGAGGTAACACGGAAGTATAGCACCGAAAGTCAAATGTTAATAATACTCGTATTCAATAAAATTTTCACCGAGTCTCTCTTCCTCTCAGTTATCAGAATTTCCGCTGCAGGAAGTTATTGTCGGAATTCATCCATTGATACAACGCTGTTAAATTGAAATGTTATCAGCAAAATATATTTTATAATCTATATTAAAAATAATCTATATTAATAATATTGAAAAAATGTTCTGATTGTACTAACAGGAAGTATAAATAAAAGGATTTATTTCAAAGAAATGTTTAACATCAAATCGTAATCATAAAACGTTTTACGGTTTAATGTTAAACATTTCTTCGAATTAAATATTTATGTTAAAATTTAAGAGCACTACTTGCAGCACCGATTTCTATTAGTATTACTTTCTTTATTACTTGTTTTTTATTAGGAAGAATATTTACATTACTAAGATTATAGATTAATACAGAGCAACTTGTAAACCAATTACTTAAAATGAAGTCGTTTCTCTCTTTCTAAGTTTGCGACTTTTTATCGAGCACGAAAGATGGATATCAGTCATTAACTACTTATTTCATTCTTAACGTGACTCCGAGCGTAACACGTATTCGCAAAGTACACAACGTCCGATTTGTATCGGGCCATCTGTTCCGATAAGAGCGGATTTGGAAACCGCCGAGTGATAAACGATAATTATAAACACGTAGTCACGGAAAGAATTACTCCCGAAAGTCTTATATACAGGAGAAGATACCGCACCCAAGAATGCAAAATTCGCCTGACAGAACGAAGTAAATCATTCTGGTTTGTGATCAATGAAATGGAACCCCTTTGCGGTACATCAGTACAGCATGAAATCATCGGTATTACAATCACGTAGTATCCCACTCATATCGCTCTAATGAAATTAGATACCCCATAAATCACACTTACGGTCGAGGCTGTAATGAATGGTCGAAAAGGTGGAGACGAGCTGATAGATGATACGTTGAAGGCACTTAACTGCATTCAGCAATTTGAATTTACAGACATCCGTTCAGCCAATTCATGGATTTTGCATCAGAATGCGATAATACTTCTACAAATTCTTATTTAAAAATCCATCTTATTTCAAATTTAATATAAATTATTGTCGCCTTAAAAATTTAATTAGCAAAACGTCTTTGATATTCAAAAATGATAACTAAACTGTAACAAAAAAAAAAGGATTATTGCGACGAGAAATAAAATTTGTAAAAATAGGTACAATTAATTTTTCGAGTGTAACGCTTCGCGTGCGATCTTCCTGCGATTATCGCGGCCACTGGCAACATTAGCTACTACCGCGGATGCAAGTTAAATTTAGGAAAGTACTCTTTATCCCGCATTGGTCGGCAATCGATTCTACACGGAGACCACCTACCCGGGCCTAATCTAGCATTTACATGCTCGTCTGATTGCGTGTACGGACTCGGCGAACGAAATCGCTGTTCCTCGTGGGATAACAGTTGACAACCACTGCTTCCTTCCTTCGTAACTCCGGATTAGCGTCACTATCGAGGGTACTAAATGTCCGATCGCTATCGTATGGGCAACGCTGATAAGGGTATAGGGAGGCACGCACGTCTAACACGCCCGATTCTCGTGCTAATCACTGTTTTAATCCAATCCGTGATAACGACGAGGGTTAGTCGTGACGATAAATTGCGTGATAAAGCCCAACTCTATATATTTTTTCCCCCCTCTTTCTCTTTCTTTTCGGCTATCGCCTTCCTCTTTCGTTAACCCAACGAGACACTTTCAACGGTGCGGTGCACTGGCTCGTAAGCAACGCGGTCTCGTAATCTGCAGTTCCACTACACGAACACTGGCGATGATTATCCTAATCCCCTTTTACGAAAGTTTAAAATGACATTTACAAAAAAAAAATTCCACTTGCGAGATACGCCGTTAGATTAATGAACACGGTAAGCATACAGGAATTTTGCTGCTACACGTCAACTTCCCTTTGAGAACATCCGAACTTTGAGGACACGTCCACAACACACTCTCGTCATCACTACGTAACTGACAACGAGCATCAAAAGAACGGTTTTGCCGGAGTATTTAAAAATTTAGCTAAATACAGATCTGAAAATAATTTTTTTACACCATCAAAATAATTATACAAGATACTCAAGCTAGAATACGCTTGCTAGAATATCAAATTTTTTACAGCATTGCTCACAGGTTTTACAGTCCTTTATAATTATTTGACTAGTCCAACAGAATTATTTTCAGAGATTTGTATCTAGTTAAATTTTTAGATATTTCAGCAAAATTGTATTTTCCGTGTATATGTTTTAAATGATCAGTATGTTATAATTAAAAATTATTATTTTATGTTTGTTGTCCATTAAGGGTCTCATTAAATCAAATGTTAAGATTATCTTTTATTTATTATTTTAATTGAAAAACTAAGTAAAGTCAAAACGTTTCCTGTATATTATTTAGTATTTTAACTAATTGAGACACTCTAATACCATTTGACATTTTTAATCTAATTATTTGCTCATAAATTGACCTTTCTATTATCATTATTCTAAATTATCGTTATAAAAATTATCATTATAAAAAATATTGCAAGGATATTATCGTAAGTTCAGAAGATACTTTAATAGACTAAATCTGAAGTCTTGATGAGAAATCTTGATTAAAACAATTCGGAAAGGTCAGTTTACGAATCAGAGTCCCAGCAGGTAGTCTGGAGCTTCGTCAAGAGCTTCACTGTTGCAACCATAAACGCGCTGCATGTTCCTTTAAATCGTTACCATCAGCCCTTCCATTCACCGTCCATACGCGTACACATTTGCACAATATTTGCAATTCGCGCATCCACGTTTAACGTCCGATCTGATTTCAACAAACACCAGTCAGCCGTGTACTAAATAAATTCGATAAACTCTCGGATGAAATTTTTTACCGCTACGAAAATTAAAAAAAAATATTTTTACATCGAGTCCATTGATTTCATAGATTTAAATTCTATTTCGACGAAATAAACTTTTGCAGTAAATTTCTTTTTTTTTTATGATGTTTTCATTTAATTTCGCGCTAAGGAAAGGTGAAGGAGGCACATCAACGATCGTGCGGCTGTGATCGATCGTACAACACATCAGAAGGAAACCCAACGTGACAAACAGAATTCTCAACTCGACGGCTTTCATGTCGCCTTTTTTCACAATTCATTCTTGGCCTTATTCAACACGATCTAAAGACATTTTGCGTGAGTTATAATGAGTGCATGCCTGCGCGAAATGTTTTAACAATTTAAATATCTGTATAAGTTTATTACATATGCTAGAAGTTTTCAATATTATTTATATATTTCAGAAATTGATATTAAAATACAATTCAACAATTTTTGTAACAATCGATGAAGAAGATTTAAAAGCAATAAGTATATAGAAGAATTATTATATACTTTATAAAATTTCCACATGAAAAGAATAATTTCGTTGAAATATTAAAAAATTTAAGTAGTTACAGATCTGAAACTATTTTGTTTAGCTATGTAGAAATAATTACGTTGAATAATTACGTAGAAAATTCGAAAAAAGCAATGCTGCAACCAGAATTTAAATGTTTTATACATAACTATTTTGATAGTCAAAGAAAATTATTTTCAGATCTGTATCTTTAGCTAAATCTTTAGATATTTCAATAAAACTGTTCTTTTCATGCATTGTTCGTTTCTATGTTTCATTACTCGCTAAAAGATATTCGAAATTTTTTATTCTATTATATAAAAAAAGCAAGATATTTCATCGTATTTTGCACAATTTATTTCTTGCTTCCGAGCAAAAGCTTGGAATTATGGCTGATCCAAATGAAACATTTCCACTCTGGTGGAAGTCATCCCTGTCATTTATTATAATTTATCATAATTTATTGGTCAACCAGTCGTATAGTCATATCGCAAGAATCGCCGTGTTTGCCTCGGACAAATCAGTCATCATTATGCACGCGTCGGCAGGAACGTAATTATAATTAACAGTTTATCCGCTGTCCAACACTACGTGCACCACAAAAGGATCTGCCGCGATCGGATTTTACGATTATGATGACCGGAGTACGATATCGCGCGGCAGGAAGCAAATATTTGCTGTAATGATCCCATCGATCTTTCATCCCTTTGACAGTGACGTGAAATCGTAGCGCAAGTAATTTGGGGTATAAATTTACACACAGACTTTCATCACATACCTCCTTTAGGGCTCGAAATTTCGACAGAATTAAAAAGAAACGAATTAAGGAAAAGATGAAGATAAAAAAATGTCTATTTATAGAGATTTATATCTTTCATATGACTCGGAAATTTCGATCATTTTGTTTCAGCAATTCTTTTAAATTTTTTTTTACAATTTCACAGAGGATTATTTTATGTATATATAAAAGATATATTTTTTAGATATGAATTCGCACAAAAAAGTGATTCAGCGATATCGTGCTGGGCAGAGCGTCAGTCGAACTTCGACACGCAGCAGAAAGCTAGACGATGCGTGGCGATAAAAAATACACGATATCGTAGATCGACGCGCTTCGTGCGTATCGCGGAGAATAATATTTTATTGTCATGGATTGTTAGAGAGAAAAATGTTGCGTAGACAAAAATGTGCTGAACGCTGCACGACGCTAATAAAAATCAGCGGTGTTCTCTCACGGGGCGCGTATCCTCCTCCTCCTCCTCTGACGTACGCGCGTATATGTATGTATGCAATGTATGCATCATGCAAGAGGCGATAACCAATATACGCGCCCCGTCGCCCATTGTATTTGTGCGTGCGCGTCGGGCTTTTGAAAGAGAGGGCACCGACCCACAATTCCCGAGTCCACGTCGGGTGTCGTCCCGTACGCTCGTTTTCCGTGACCGCGATATACGGATTCTAATGCCCGAATTTCATTTTGTTTAGGACTACAAATATCGGATCGTAAACTACTGACCCGTCGCGGCAAGGATATATTCAAGCAGAGACGGGGTGGTGACAGCAGAAATCATGCATGCACCCTTTTGTTGTCGATCCTTCCTCCTTTCTCTTATTCCGCTTTGTCACCTCCTATTTCGTGACGCAGTCTCGCGTTAGAAATGTTAGAATCCTACGTGCACGGTGTTGAATTCTGAGAGCAAGTGCAATGAGAGAAAAGCATTTGATATTTGTGACTATAATTGCATTGGTAAAATAATTACGGTTAGAAGATTTATTTTTATTAATGCTAAGTATATAATGTTAGTAATAATAATAGTATAATATTTATAATTTTATCAAAAGGAAAATTGTTGGTATCAAAAATGACTATAAATTATATTTATATTATTATATATTGCAACCATTTTTTTTCTCTCATAAAAGAACCTCGCGAAGTGTAAAATTCTTTTAATAAAACCTTGTATGAACTTTTAATTCAAATTGTTACATAATATTACTAACATAAATATCTCATTAATTCCAACGTCTTTTGTATATAATATATTCCTGATATTAGATGAAATAAAAAGAATCAGACAGTTACATTTATTACTTGAATACTATAATAAATACTAAAAATCAAATGCAATAAGAGAGAGAGAGAGAGAGAGAGAGAGGAAGGCAGAGGAAGCAGTCAGTCAGTCAAACATTTATTGCCGAAATACTTTTCGGTTTCGCGCAAACCAAATCCCATATATTATAAAACATGGAGAGTTATCTTCTTCGTTGAAACGCCATTTCAAGCTCGAGCGCGCGCGCGCTTTGACACGACACAGAGCGTAATTTTCCCTTTTATCGAGTCTGCGGGACGTTGAAATTACTGGTCCCGTATCGAATCAGATTTTCGGATTAAGCGAGCCGCTCGAAGCACTGGGGTATAAATTTCAATGGTTCGGCAGCGGTCACTTAATTTTCAACAGCGCCGGGTCAAAGCACTTTCTATTACCTTGCATTACCGCTAACAATGCACCTGCAGAGATCGGTCCAGTCCGACAATGAACCCCATTCCAGTTTATACGGCAATGGCGGGTTCGAAACTATCGCGACAGAATTGCATTTTCAGTATTAATCCTTTTATAGGATCAAACACAGTTTTATGGAGATCGGTGAACAAAAAAGGGGTCGGCAATTGTTATATTGATTTGCGACAGATAGTCAAATGTAGGTCTTCTCGTATTTAACTAATTGAATATAAAATATATTTTAAACTTACAATTCGTATCTAAGATACGAATCAAGATAAAATTCAATTTCTAGATACGTACTCTAATTATGTGATATAAAAACATTTGTAAAGTAAAAAATATAATATGTAACTAAATTATATATTAGGATATACATGTTTATTAAAATACATATAAACTTATAAATAGAATTCTATTCTAAAATCTCTGTCTGATGTCTGTAAAAAACCGTCTAAATGGGTTTTAAATAATAAACAATATTTGCAATAAATACCTAAATACAATAATTATCTAAATGCAATAAATACTTAATAAATTATTAGAACAGTCATAAACATTTGAATTTAATACTTCAAGTATTTTGAAATAGGAAAATAACCCTTTAATATAACTATCTTAATAACTTTATAAAAACTAAAAAATAGGTTGCGAAAAGAAGAAAATTAATAAAATTAGCATTAATTCTCATTTTTAACAATCTTTACTTCTAATGACAGAATAATAAATTTGTAATTGTCCAATAATAAATGAAGTTTTTTTTGCTCGGTCGTATTTCACGTGATTTGATATTTTTGTATCAAAGTCCTCTCATTTCGAACAAAAACAAATAACAACGGTCATAGAAATAATAAAAACGGAAAGATTGCAATTTGAAGCAATTTATTTGTTTACCTCGCCATTTGAAAGTGTTTATTTTTCAAGATGTACAATTGGAACATTTCATACAGCTACTATATTGGAATTTCGAAACGGTTTATTATCCGCGCTGAAAGCAACCGCGGGCTCTGGAAACATCCTTTTTTTCGCGACAAAGCATCTCGATGTCATCTACACGGCGCCGACCGACGGTGCCTCTCTAATATGGCTACGTGCTCACGCGGCAAGTTTTGCATACAAATTGGCGTAGAAGTCGGAGCAGGTAAGGTTTGTTTACGGTGACGAGTGCTCATCCAACTCCCGCGGAAAAGATGTCGGCTCGGCCGTGACAGTACAAAAGCGCGGCGAGAAAACTTTGAAGAATTTTAATTGAAATTACTTAATTAACGCCGAACCCCGCGGCAAGACGTCACGTGTATACATGCACGTGCGCACGCAAATGCAGACGCGTACGCACCCGTTGTCGTTGATATGTACTGTGGTTACAAAGCTGACGGAACAACGTGACACACAGCACATTTTCTCAAAACTTCCTACCTTAATTTTTACATTATACCTCAATTTTCTAAATCTCATTATTTTATTTCACTTCTACGGTTATCTTCGTAATACCGTTGTAAAAACTTTCACGTTAATACTCGCTCTAGTTCACACTACTTTCACGTTACTTTACATATCTTACGAGTTCGGAAACTTAGAGAGAATAGAACAAGAACCCTGCGGACTTTGGTCTCGACCGACCTCGTTTCGTGCCTGAACTTCTATCCTGCTGACCTAAACGCCGATGGAAACGGACACGAATATGAAGCGACGTGCATCGAACGAGCAAAGCAGCGCGGCGGGCATTATTGGAGAACCTTCGTCGGCCTTGAAACTCATCCCTCCGGAACTTGGCACGTCCAGGACAGGATTACAGGAAGGGACGGCAAGTTTCCGGTCTTCCCCGAACAATTGACACATCGTGGTAATACGTGTTCCCACCGGCACTAGATATACATACCGACTCGGTTTGGTCCCCAGTTTCCTATGAGGGGAACAGTGGGGGGATAGATGCCCCGACGACACATCCCGAGCACAAGCTGCGGAACTGTCGTGCCAGTCCTGACTTTGTCGCGCACTATCTGGCTCGCCGAGTGTCTGTCTACATTGCTCCCGGCAGCTTCGGGCTGTTGCACCCGACTAGTTCGCTATAGGGAATGGAGTAAACTTGTGTGACAATGCTCGCACACCTTCCACTGTGCGTCGGTGACCCGACATTTTCCAGTCAGCCACATGTGAAAAATAAATCTCAGTCGTGTGGTTTCCAACTCTGCGACTTCCAACTAGATTGTAATTGGATGCTGCAGAAATTTCGTACTTCTTTTTAGAGATATAATTACGTAAATACTATCAAGAAATTGGCAGAAATTGAATTTTGAATAATAAACACGAGATAGAAAATTCGAGTAATTCAGTCAAGCTTCAGAGATAGAAATGGACCGAAAAAATTGCCCTTTAGCTAATGAAATTTTCCTTAATGGAAGATTAATTTAGAACCAAGTTGTCAGAACTTTCAAAACTAATATTGACGCATATTACGACACAAAGTTCAGCACTTGCTGAAACACTATCAATCCAAGACGTCATCGTAGAATTCGTGCACGAATGCTTTTTTTGCAGCGCCTAGGAACGTGCAAAAAAAAACTCGATATATTTCCTTCACATCACCTATCGATATCCAGAATAACAAACAGCATCGTTACTCTTGATCGATCGCATCACATTTCTGCTTCTCCACTCACTCACAATTCAAGATCTGACTTAATTGCGTACAACAATTCCATACGAGACAATAGCTGCAAAATTTCCGATTGGCTGAGATTGTAGTTGGTAATCATGCTCATTATAGTTTTGAATAAAGCGTGACATTTACTTCCGGTACACGCTTACAATTAGTGAAAGCCAGTATTCACAGCGTTGGTCGACAATGAATCATATGCGTTATACCTGAGGTATTAATCATCGGATTGAATCGTTGCACCATCTACTTTGACAATTTAATCGATTTGCAAAAAAAAAACGTACAATTTACTTTACATCGTTGCATACAAATAACTAATCAAACGTTTTTCACTCGCAATCTTTTAATTAAATAGAGAGAAATTTGACTTATTTATTTTTTTGTCATTTATATAAAAATAAATATAATTTAAAAAATTAGTTGTCCTAATTTATATACATGTGCAAAATAAATAATGTACTGCATGTATCATCACTCACCTCCCACCGCGCTCCAAAAATAAATAATGTATAATTTATGCATTTACGTATAAATTTAATAATTCTTTTTTGTTTTTTTAATTTTTATACATTAAAATTAATTGCACATTAATACATCAAGAACAGAAAAAAAACTTAAACAAAATTTAATAGAAATATATAAATTTTAATTTTGCTTAATGAAATAAATTTGCTTCGAAACAAAATTTTTTCTGTCATTTGGAGAAAAATTGGAGACAGTCAGTTGTAAGTTATTTTCAAATGTTGACACAAACGTGACAGGTATTTTTTTATCGCAACTAATTTTAAAAATCTATTTCATAGAAATATTAATGCAAATTATATAAATGTTTTCATTATCTTTTTCTTCAATTCAAGCCATTAATTTCCAACTGGCAATCAAAACTTTTGACTAGATAATAACAGATAGATTTAAACTGAATTTATTTTGTCTGTTAAAATGTCAATAAATTGTTCTTTTCATTCATTGGAATTTTTGAACTTAAAATACCAAATAAAAATAGATTATCCGAGTAAGCTTAAAATTCTGAAGCCTAAATATTCACGTCAAATATCAAATTTCTTAAAAATTTTGTGATTCCCAATATAACTTTTACGCGACCTCTTGAAAAGTCACAATCAATAATTTGCTTCATCTAGTCCTCTCCGATATGATTTGCATTAAAATTCCAGATAAACATTTACACATTCCAACAGTTTAAAACTATTTGAATACAGTGTTACCGAAACAACGCGATTTCGTAGTTCGAATTGCTCCTTGCAAAACCATAACAGTCAACAGGGCGTACTTCCTATATGTGGTCGACACTGTCGTTGTATGAACTCGCACGTACGAGTGACGCTTTTACTTTCGGCCGAACTATGTTTGACTTAGGGAAAATTCTTAAGCCTGCGTAACTGCGTGGCCCTGGCCCGGCCGGCCATAGCCCCACTGGTGAACGATTCATCAATTTGATGGATAGCGCCTAGAGATCCAACATTTACAAGGATAAATGCGGCTTCCAACTATATTCGGCCCACGCCTGAATACCATTATTTACCTTAGAAAGTTCGCCGGCCTAAGGCTGCTGGAAAGTCACGTACATCTTGGACTAAATCAGTAGGTTACAGCATGAGATTCGTTGTACAGATTTCTTCCCTTTTCCTCGTTCTTTTTTTTCAGTAAACAAGTCGTCGAATGGAAGTACACTTGAAACTAGGGCAACCGATATCTTCGGAATCGAAAAGTTGGAAAAATACATCTAAAATGCCTCTACAGTGAAGAAAGAAGAAATATATAATTCACGATTAAATTGTATTAAAAAAAAAATCACGTCTATTTTAAGAAATATGATGAATGATCCTTGACATATTTATACATAAGTTTCTAATTTCATTCCTGGAGAAAAGAAATGATAAACGATAGTCAACGTGTTAACTATGCACGGTTCGTGACTACCGAACGATCGAACTGACCTTCGCCCGAATATAGTTCCGGCTATTCGGTCGTTCCGCTGCGATAAGAATGAACTATGAAATATAACACGACAGGCGCCCGCCAAATATTGATCTTCGTTATTTTAGGCTCATCTAAACCAACGATCGATTCTATACTATATAACATAAAAATATTTACCGTATGGTTCTAAGTTTAGAATACTAATAGATATAGTAATATTTTTATATAGAGCGACAATCGAGTCAACAAGAAACTTCATTAAGAATACTAATAAACTAATAATTTGAATACTAATAATTTGAGTAATTCCGAGCATCTTAAAAATGATTACGTAAAACAAATTAACAAATACTAAAGAAAATTAAATACAAAAGTTAAAAAAATAAACTAAGCACTGACTGAGAAGATATGCTCTGTTGGAATTCCAACACTGCAGCTTTGAAATGCCCAAAGGTGCACTATGCCATGCATTTATTCATGAAATATATTCGGCCCTAATACAAGTATACTTCGCATTCATGTGACAAATTTTACTATCATTAAAGCAGTTCCAGACAATGCATTCCAAACAAGCCCAGCAAAATGCATAAAATGGATATGCAAAATATACAAAAGCGATGATGAAATAATAATATGTGATAATGACATGTTTAATTGATTTTATGACACAAATGCGATATATATCCGTTAGTATTTTGCCACATTATTATTAATTTATTACGTAATGCATATAACAATCTCCCTCCCTTTCTTTTTTTTTCTGGTTTCAATCGTTACAAAACATGTCTCTCAACATCCGGCTGATTAATTCCCCATCAATGGAGTGTTTCCAACTATTCGCATTGTTCAGTAAGTATAAAACCAGGAAATTAATTTGTTTGTGTCATCGAAATGATAGTACGCACAGTAATTTCGTTTAACCCGTCAGGAGGAATTCGTATTGTTGACGAAAGATGAAAAAGCGGAGAAAAGGAAACGAAAAGAGAGACTGGGGAAGAATTGCAGCGGTCCGCTTGCGTGCGTAAAAGTGACAGGCGTATTTGCAAGCCGTCGGTGATTTAAATAATTAATCGAATTAAAGCTTCGGACCCGGTTCAGTGCCGGTTACAGACCACGCGCAGATCTTTCGTCTCTTCCCTCTTCCCTCTCGGTCGCGCTTGAAAACTTGATAATTTAATTTCACGCGGCAAAGGAAGTTAATCCCGCCGTGACGACAGGGGTGACACAGCGATACGAAAAGGAGAACAGCAAGCGAAAGGAAACATAAGAGTTGAGAGCGCATTCGCCACTTCCGGCACGATCGGACGGTCGAAAGAAACTTTTTTTAATTTTTGTTTGCCCAGCCGTCATAGTTACTAGGAGTTATATTTAAGTCGCCTTATACAAGTATCAGTCCGACAAGAAGGAAGACAAGAAAAAAGTAAAAATTGTTACGTCTGTCTAAAACACATCCATTTTTGTCTCTGCTTTAAAAATTATCTATCAGGAGAAAGAGAGAAAAAGAAACAAGATGCTTGGATTCTGTGTTACTCGAAAATAATCTTATCAAATATAATACTGTTACGTTAAAGTAAAAAATTAACAATATTATTGATTTATAAAGAATTCTTTAAAGAATTTATCAATATAAATCAATAAAAGAATAAAAATATTTAATGATGAAAAATAAATATCTTAATAATTTTAATAATTTTAGTAAGTGAGACGAAGTCTTCTCTGTATGTTTCAATAAATAATAATTGTATATAAATATTTAAAATTAATTTTTCTTACTAAATAGACCCGTTAATTAGAAAGGTAACTGGACTCTATATGACCTAATATGCCCTATTTGCTTATCGGTAATTACATGATGAATTCAACAAACAATACTATTAAGTTGTGCAGGCTATCTGTCTAACTCGATTGCATCAGTGTATACATACATACATCCGATATAACCTAAATATTATTTTTCTTAAAATTTTCACTACATTCAAATAAATATTTGTAAATGCTTTATATTTTTTTAACATTCAGAAATGTTTTTTTTTAATCTGGTAATCAGTTTTCAATTTTGGATTCAACAACAAATTAAAAAAAATTGCAAAGTTTAAGTAAATTATATAGAACCCAATTATATTAATTTAGATATAATTATGTAATTCTAATGCATCAAAACATTGTATCTGATTGTGACAAATATAAGCATTTGACTAAGTATTGATTAACACAATTGATATTCAGTGTAGACAAATATCTGTACGTCTCGTAGAAAATGAAGAGGAGAACGTAAAGGTGTAAGCGTAATGCAGAAAACGGATGTGTAAACTGGAAGGAAGCGCACTAACTGCGCCTGCGTATTGCTCTCCTTTAAACTATTCTGATAATAATACTTGCAAAATGGAGATGGAAACGTAGCCGTGAATCGGGATTAGGTATTAAGATCATTATAGTACAATTCCAACCCCTATCGTTTCTGTGATCCTTGGATTAAATTCGCGACGCATCGAGTGAAGAGAAGCTTAAGTTGAAGATCCGCAGAGACTTTCATGAATCAATGAATGCAAACATAATGCATAATAAATCCGTCATGATATATATGTATATAATAACAGATCCATATTCTAACAGATTAAGAGAACAAACAGATCTAAGAAATGGACTTAAGAAAAATTATTTCCTTAATCATAACAAAAATTAGCTTTTAAAAGTATCGATCCTGTCTAAAAGGTTTTAAAGACATCGCAGCAAAAACAAGCAAGAAACAGAATAATTTCCAAGTTAAAACTTCTATCACTCATTTTCACACAGCGCTCCACAAATTCTATAACTTTTTACATTCCGGTATAAAATTAATTTTGCAACTGTTCTACTTTGTGACATTCATATTCAAATTCTCTCGAATTTATATATATAAATAGGGACAAACAAAATAATATAAACACCTGAGAAACATACTATTTACTATTTACCTAAAGTCATTTGTTTTATTATGAATTACAGTGCACTAAAAGTCTTCAAATCGACTTTATTATGGAATATTATGGAATTATATTCGGTCTTTACTTTAACTCTAGCAAACTATTCATGGATCCAATGTACCCTATGCGATTTTTTATATTGCTGTAACTTTTTTATAATATAATTTGAAGATCCGGATTGAGGCTGAAAAAATTTACTAACTGTTCTGATATAATAAGCCTGCAAGGGTACTTTTTTTGCATTATTCTCGATGTGAAAATACACAAAAGTTCAAAGAGGGTACTTGGAATCCATTTATGATTAATTTGTAAGTTTTCGGCGTTCTTATTCCTTTATTTTTTATTAGATGTACATTTACTGAGTTTCGGATAGTATAAAAATAAGCGAGCGATCTCTGAAGACTGAAATTTTTACTATTTATTATATTAAAATAATTCTTTTTAATTCCATACAAAAATGTAGAATTAAAAAGAATTCAATATGATAAATAGTAAAAATTTTATAATCTCTGTCAGTCTTCGAAGATCACTCGGTCAAACTAAATCCTAATAAACTTAATTATATATACTATAATAATATTTATGCAATCCTTTATCTATTATTTTATATTGTTTAAATAATAAAATTTTATTTATTAATTGTAAACTTAGGAGTAGATTTTTCAAAAATATCAGTTTTCGATAGTTCAAATAATTATACTTTTTTGAATGATTCATATCGTATTTTTTTTTAGAAATGAATTTAATTTATATTTAATTTAGTTTTTTTTTTGTTAGTCCAAAGAGTCGACTAAGAAAATTCTATGGGTTTTTGCTTGAATATTAAATTTAAAAATTTGAGAATTTTTTTATCCAAAGTAGTCATTTTTTGAGAATTTTTTCGATAAAATTTCTTTTAAGTATTGTAATTAATTGAAAATATTATTTATTTGATTCATATTTATCTATCTTTGTCTGACTTCGAGATATAAATTTGACACGTTTTGAGCTAAAAAAGTCCATATAGCATGACAAAGTTGTAGAGTTTCACAGACCTTAGTGTAGCTGGGAAGGTAACCAAAAATAACAATAATCTACTTAAGAGTTAAGATCCCCTCAAGTAATATATCCAGCTATTCATTTAATATATAAAAAAATTGAATTTCCAGGAGACAGCAAAACATCTATACACACGATTAATCATCGAGCTTTGTTTGAGCCGGATCAATGATTTTAATCGCATCAAGATCCTATGTCATCTTAACAACGACGATAATCCCAGTGGCGACGTCGCGTCAGGCTCATTACGCTAGATGGATCAGGCAATCCACATTTTCGTCCTGGAGAGGACAACGAAGTCCTGGCACTCCTCGAGCATCGATGATCATCGATAATGCAATGAAGAAGGAACCAGGCAGCTGTCACTCGCACGCGTCCCTCGTGCAACATCGAGCCGACGGTTTCAACCCCATTGAGGCGTACGGAAAGTAATTAACCCCGTGTTCGCTGGCCCACCCACTTCTCGGCTCCCGTTTCCCGTCATTCGCTTCCCCGATCGGCAAGGTCGAAGCACGGAATTCCTCTTCGCCTCGCGTCTAATTGACGCGCATCCGTGCGTCATTCGTCGAAACGACACTTCTCCATGCAACGTCATCGAGTCGGAGTGGATCATTCGATCGAACAGACACTTTGATTTCAATCCGTAATGAAGGAGTCCTCGTGCGTATTATCCTTGTTGCTTTGATATTATCGAATCCGCTTTCAGTACGACGTGCATCGTATTCGAAGGCCGAGCTCGACTCGTAATCGCTTCGTTATGCCGTAGAATTAACCATCCACAGGATTATCATGAGCAGTATTCAATAACTTGTGCCGTTACAGTTCCACGTATAATCGGAAACAACAATATAACAAGACAGATTTCTATAAATATTACTGAGACTACACTTAGTTAGATATCAAAGGACTAATGTAATTCAATCCTTTGAGTTAAATAACATTTTGTTATTTTTAACTTATGCCTCAAAATGTGTAAATCAATCCATTTTTGTGATTAGTTTCAAAGCAAACACATCCAAAGTATTATTAACGTGTGAACTTAGAAAATAGTAAACTAAATTTGAATTAAATTTAATATGTTTTCTTCAGTTAAATTGTTCAATTCTGTTGGTTTAGTTAAATTAATGACATATGCTTAAAAATAAATTGAGTATAATCTGACATAAATTTAATAGTGTAGCATATTCAGAATTGGTTTTAATAATTTCGAGATCTGTTTGGATCAATTATAAAAATATTCATTTTGCATGAGTTTACCAAAAAGAGACTTAATTAATCTGCCAAATAATCAAACTCTAACAGAGCGCCAAAGTTTTAATGGTCTTCCAATTTGTGCTTTCTTCTAAATACATATATCTCTATTATTCAAAGTCGGATTTGAACAGATATCTGAAAATACTCCAGAGAATATCGATTGTCAAACATTATTAAGACCGAATGTCTATCTCTATCCGAGAAACAAATAACTGCAGTCTATATAAAAACGGGGGGGGGGGGGGAAAAAAACTCGGAGATCCATCTCGATAAAGACCGAAGCGAGGTCGAAGAGCAGAGAGGAAGCACGAGGCAAAATAATGGTAATCAAACCGACTGCCGGTGTCGTCCAGAATTTTGTTCCATGCAACGCTCGTTAGGAGAAAACAAGAAGAATGGAGAAGAAAAAGAGAGGAAAAAAGATCGCGGTGACCGGGAACGGTGAACGTAGGCGAACAAAAACGGGGCACGTGGATTCGATAACCACCCAATACAGGAGACTTGCAAATCCAAATGGACGGATACAGACGCACGAGCGCGCGTCCTCGTTTCCGATTGTTCCCCGGTTGTTTCTGGTCCGGACGAAAATGCGGTGCACAGAAGTCACGTTTCCCCGATCCGCGTCAGACCGCATTTTCATTTGCATTTATACTCGGGTGAGGCGCGACGGCCGGCGGAATTGAATCCACCGTGAAGTCGCAACCCGCACCGCAGAACCGGAGTGCGTATCAAGCGCCAAATAGTGAACGGGGGCATATTGTTGCAGTCCGCTGCTCGCGCGCGGGTTTGCCGATGGAAATTAGGGACTTGGCACTACCATTTACGAGCTTTGCACGAGAAACCCTCATGGAACGCGCTTTAAATGTCTGAAGATAAGGTCTAAAATATCCCCGGACCGCAATATGCGCGTTGATTACGGCGTAATAAACGAGGATGTAGCGTACCGTACGAACCACTGCAAAATAAAGCGCTGCGAGGGACATAAAAGCAACGTTAACATTATTTAAAAGAGCACGAACATTGTTAGCATCCTTTGAGGAAAGCAAGATTGCATGCTGCGTGTTACTTACCACGCCAAAAATCAATTGTATACTTCTACAATTGCGTATATATGTGTACTGAAGAAAATAGTAGACGGCTCTTAAATACATAGAATATTTTTTTAACAAGATACGCCAGCATTTTTTTTCCTACCGGAAGAAATCAACAATGTTTTTGGATAACATTATACTCGTTGAGAGTATAACTCGATCCTCGTTATTCTTTTGCGAGTCTCCAACGACAAACCTTATAATGCTCGGAGAAAAGTGAATGTCGCATTTCGTTAAGGCCATTCTTCTGTTTCTAGTTTCTTCTCCTCGCCCCTGTCTCGACGCGGCTTTCCCTTCAGTTTCCCTGATCCAATTTGAGCACTCTCGAAATTCTACCCTTTCAAACCTTGACTTGAACCGTCTCTCTGCCGCCCGTAATACTTCTGCCTCTCCAGTTAGAGCGTATGTAGCGCCTTCTCTCTTCCTTAAACCTCCCTCGCCGTCTTTTTCCCAATTTCTTCGCTCAAATACGCGGAAACCAAACTCGAGGAAACTGTGTTCAAGTCTAACTGAACTCTATTGAGCAAATGGTGCTTCAAATCCCAGATTCATCGGTACAGTATATTCTTAGCACACGTTTGACATTAGATGTATCTATCCGATCCTTGTCTCAAGTTTATCTCGAACGTTTCCTATACTGTTAAATATTAAAGAAGCAATGGTAACCTAATTCTTTGAGTTAACATTCTGTTATTTTTAACTTTAACGTGTAGATCAATCCATCTCTGGGGTTAGTTTCAAAGAACAACGCATTACTTAGTAAATAATAAAACTGAATAAAAAATATATTTTCTCAAATGAAATTATTTAACTTCAAACCAATTGTCTAATTCCTGTTTTAATTTAATTACACTCTCTATAAATCTCGTGGAATGAAATCTCACTCGAAGAGAAAATTTAGCCCGTCTTGAAAAAAGAGTGAAAATACGGCCACTCTTGATCAAGAGTAGCAGATTTTCATTCTTTTTTTGAAGTGAGCTTTATTCTTTTGGAATGAGATTCACTCCGAGTGTAATACCAGGGTAGATGGAACCTCATTCCAAAAAAGGAATTGAAATTTCACTCCTTTGGAGTAAATCTCATTTCGAAAGAGTAAATCTCACTTTAAAAAGAGTGAAAATCTGATTCTCAAGAGTGGCCATATTTTCACTCTTTTTTTCAAGACAGGCTAAATTTTCAGTCTCTTTGAGCGAAATTTCACTTCATAAGATTTAGAGAGTAGAGTAGAAACTATAAATATTATTAAAAATAACTAAAATTATAAGTATAATTTGATATTATAAATAAATTTAACAATGTACTGCTCGCGTTCAAAATTATTGTGCAATTGCAACTAACTAACAAAAATAAAAAGCATCCCATCGTTATGAGCTACATTCATTTTTTTAAATTCAGATTCATAATTGAAAGTATATCGCCAAATATCGCCAAATATTCCGTTAAAACTTTGATATCAGAATTTAATTCATTCGCGCAATAATCGTTCCAATCTTTTATGATTATCTACGAATATCTGAAAGGAACGAGGAGACAAGACGTTTCATTAAATCGCCTCGCAATCCTTTCAATCTTCTTGGAAATAAAAGTTTATGACAAGCTCTCCCAAAAGGCTACCTAAAAGTTTTCCCTCACTTTTTCGCGAGCCTCTAGAGAAAGCTCTCCTGCTGGAAGAGGAAGATCCAACCATCGCTCTTCGCTCTCCGACATCACCCTTTCGTCTCTCACTCATACCGGAAGTCCATCCCTTCGCCTTATGTCTCCATCTCGATCGTGACTCAAATTCCGTTTCATTAGATGAACCGTTCGAACTAACAACATTCCCGTTCTCGTTTGAAACCTCGAGGAGAACGACCCCTCGAATCACGGAGCCAAGAGGGGTGGTGGCAAATGTACGAGGGGCTCGGCTACGTATATAGCTAACTGTGTGTAAAGGAGTAATGAAGTCGGCGAATCAAGACAGAAATTGAATTCGTTCGATTTTACGCCCCGATTGCCCCCGTACCGACCCCTCAGGGGCGAGATGGATGCTCGCGTGCGTTCTCGCCGAGAAATAAAGTTCCCCGTCGGGCGTGTCAAGAAATAAAATCTCGAATATACTCTGTGTTTCTTACATACTAATAGAAACCATAAACGAACCTTTTTTTTTTATTCATATCATTCTGGGAAATCGAGAAACAAATATTTGCAACGAAACGTTCGAACCATTAGTTTATATCAACATGCATTAATTTTTCAAACATTGCACTTGCACGTTAAAAGCTGAAAATATAATTTTATTCTCATGATTTTATTTAGTTGTAAAATTAGAGGAATTTCTCCTTCGTACTATCATCTTTATCTTCTCTCTCTTTCTTTTCCAGCTCATTTGTACAATTTAATTTATTATACTAGCAAAGTTAAGTCTTTGCACTACTGTAAAATAAACTACTCCTCTCTTCTTCTCTCTCTCTCTCTCTCTCTCTCAAACCTCTACTCTCGAGAGTAGAAGAAGAAATGCGCTAATCATCCGGGACACGAATATACAGCTCGCCGGAACTATTTCTTCTCTCAACGACTAATATAATCTCTCTTTCCACCGCTGCTGTAACAGTGCGAGCTGGCGCTCTTGTAGACATAGTACTCGAGACCACGGATCTTCTCGCCTCGCGAAAACAAATACGGGAACCGCGGATTGTTCTTATCTCGCGAATACGAATAAACAACGGGCCGGCATGCAGACCGGCAAAACCGACGGCGGGTGGATTGTCGAATCTTGGCACGATTCCTGCAGTTGCAGTTTGGCTCGGCCTGTCCTTACCTCGACCAAGTGTACCGTAAAGAAAGGCGCACGCGACACAAAAGCGGAATACTCTATTCTCCGTAAAAAGACGTAGAACATTGTGCGGTTACGCGATGTCAGACAGAACGCTTTAGCCTCTGTTTGTAATTTTGATCTTAGAAAATAACGAAAAAATATATTTTTTAATAGATTTTAATTAGATAAATACAAATACCTATAATTGGACTAAATTAATTGATACTCTATGTTAAAATAAAATTAAGCGGAATTTTTCACATTACCATAAAATATTTTAGCATGCTTTTTGAGGCATGCTAAAATATTTCTCTCTCTTCTTCTCTCTCTTTATCTCTTTACTATTTCAGATTGTCATTAAAAGCGAGAAAACACAATAAAAATTCTTGCAAAATAAATTAATATGAAAATATTTCAATAAAGTAACAGTTACATCGATAGAACAACCGGTAAAATATATCACAAACTCTCCTTTTGCTTCGTTAATTAATAAATAACGATATATTGAGTTATTTATTAATTAACGATTAAATAAGGAAATAAATTATGCATAACTAAAAGTGAAATGAGCTATGTTCATAACTATGACAAATTATCAAATATAATAACATACAGAAATAAATATAATTTCTCCCCTAAACAAAAAGATAATTCTCGATATATTTTTGATCCTAGTGAACAGAAGCTTTAAGACTTTAAAGAAATATGTGTAAGTCGCAATATGTGAGAAATTCTTAAAAAATGTGCTCACAGTTGATCTTTAAATTCTTATTCTTATATGCTCATGAAATTTTTTTCTTAAACCAACTCTACTTTTTGTTCCAGCAAAGTGCGCAGTGTATTAAGAGAAGCTTTTACACACGACATTGATTATATGTCACTCTTGGTGCATAAAAAAAAAACAATGTGAATTTACGAAACAGGATAATATAGCACCTAAGGTAATGTCGCGGGATTATTAGTTCGAATAGTCCGAGCGTAGCTTAAGTGCTTCCTGAAGAAATAGGTGTAAAGTTTCGTCTCGTCGGTAACGAGTGAATGATCGATCCCTTCTCGGGGGACGTCGACCTAAAGCTCTCGCTAGATATTTTGCGACGTTCATGTAAACTCGATCGCGAACGTAATACGTCATGTCTGTCTTTACTGTCCAGGACATTACTGCGTCCCCGTGGATTTTCCAGTCTACAAATCGTTTTCGAAAAGTTAATAATCTAACTTTTAATAACTTTCATAAAATAATTCGTTAAGTTTAAGTAATCGCCTTTCGATAAAAAAATCCTCAAATCAAAACCAACGTTAACAGTTTATTTGATAAAGGATTATCAAACTACGTTACGTATATTCTTATATGTCACAATACAAAATGTCATAAGATTTTGTGTGATATACATTAACATATGTTCAAAAATTTATTATCTTTTCTATTTCAGGAAAATACGAGCTTATTTCACGTGCATACTATCTACCGTATATAAAATGTATGCATAAAGATTACTGTGATATATGACTATATTGATCGGGTTAAAACAGTCGGAACTTTTGACATTTCATAAAAGATATTTTTAAGAAAATAAATTTACAAAACGAGGACATCGAGTGACCTGAAAAGAGCCTTTTAGCTGAAGCATAAATAACTTAAGGACAGATCACACTTAGAAATTTACAAACGGGACACCGTGGACAATACCGGCACCAACTCTCAAAATGAAACGAATTGAATAAAACAAGTGTTACCGGGAACATCGCACAGACGGAAGCATGCTTTATGGAGTAGCATCAAATCACCTGGGCAACAGTCCATTGCCGTAACCACGTCGATAAATCGATAGGGAAGAAGAGTGGGACGGCGGTTTTATCGATACCCGCGGTTTCCGATTTCCATTCGCCACGAGACGCCCCCTTAATCCACGTTCTTCCATCAGCCAAACTATCGACCATGACCTCGAACCCATTTCAATCCTCGACGAACGAGCACAAATAAATTATTTCGATCTCTTCTTTCATCCTGAGTCCGCCTTTTCAGGTCATCGGAGAGGAAAAGAAAAAAAAAGATATCTATGCCGATTACTAATCAAAAAGAAGCTACGTTGTGATAAATATACATCAAGCAATTTCAACTTGAAATCCGGATATATCTTGTCCAAAGGGAAAACTTCAAATTATTATTTACAATCGCAAGAATACATTTTAATGTACGAGTAGCTCTCGACCTTTTCATGCACTTCTCTCTTTCTGTTATAAAATGCTTACATTAATCTTTGATACACACTTAGGTTATTCGTATTTTACGCATTTCGTTTCTTCGAAATAGTAAGAACACTAAGTTATTGGATTGTCAGTGCGGATTTTTCAGTAAATGACGTTCAGAAACAGGATTTCTATAAGAGAAGAATTATAATATAAAACAAAGTGTATGATATCCCTTTGAATACAAAAATATTTAATAATAAAAACATTTTAATTAATTTTAATAAATAATACCTATGTTTAGGAATAACATTTTAAGAACAGAATACGTAAAAATCATTAAAAATTTTTTCCTTATATATATTCCTTATGTATACAAAGATAATCCTCGTCTCTTTGCATTATCAAAATGGAACGGTAATTTTCGTGTAAGATGAAGAGTTGGAGGGAAAATTTCGGTAAAACATCTCCTCCGCCGGAGAAATAATTTCTAAGTATACACACACCTCTAATCCCGGACGTAAGAGGCTTACGCTAAGCCGAAGGGCATCGCTCTACCGAGAGCGACAGATTTAATTAGCCAAGCGACGTTACTTGAAAAATCGCAAGGTCGACGGATCATCAGGGAGCAGAATGGCAAAACGTCTGTTCGGAGGGTGTGTTAGCCGGGGCGACACACCCCCGTGGGGCGACGCGCAAGGACTGACAAGACACGGCGCACATCGACCTAGGGAAAGGTTTTCACTGCAGCTGGCTTTAATGAGGCGGGAGAGAACATCTCGTATATGTAGTACCACCAAGATCTAAGTACCGCAGGAGAAGAGGGTATAGCGTAGAGTATCTGCGAGGTAGATATAGGACTGAAGTGCACGACCCCTGTTTATAGTAGGGATAGATGTCCTTGATACGCGAGCGCCGGCTTGCGTTGCGCTCGGAGGCAGCTATCATCTACTGCCATCAAAACGACGACACCTCGTTCATGCTCTCGGCACCAGAGGATAAATTCAGCGGGCGAATAACAATATGTCCAACGGGTAAACGATGGGAAAGTAGAAAAACTAACGCTAGAAAGAAGACGATAGATGCCTGCCATGAAAAAAACCATCATTCATCTCGGATAAGAGTGCAGTGATAAGAACAGTTATCAAGAGAACAGTGACAAAACACTGGGCTTTGGAACTAATAACATTAATCGATCGTTCATTAAAAAGTGTTTACGTCGATATCTGTTAAACTTCTATAGACAAACTCATCTTATTAAGAATTGTCTTTTGGAAAAAAAATTGTTATAGTTTGCAAAAAATGATCAATATAAATTTCTATAACAACAAATAAAATTATTTAAAATTATCAATTTGATACTTAAATATATGATATTTAACCAAACAATCAATTTAATTTTTTCTACAGTCTAATTTGATAAATTTTTGAATTCATAAAGATCAACTAATTTTCTCATATCATAGGTATACATGTTTTATAAATCAAATCGAGTCAAGATTCAAAATACAAGTACGATAATACTAAAACTTTATATGAAATATATATATCACGAAGATTAAGATGCACGATAAGATACATTACAAACATGGTGTCCCAGATTTGTCACGACTAATTTCATTTACGTCTCATTTATTGATAATAACCGATTTCTCTATTAAAAATACATTACATAACAACTTTTAAGCTATAAAAATTAAAGTTATAAAAGTTTTACAAATAAACTTAAATAATATTTTTCTTTAATAATAATTTTCTTGCTTTCAAGTTGCTATAATTAATTCGAAGTTGTTGAGTGCCAAGATACTTTTAGTCAGGAATTAAAAAATGATGGAATGATATAACATCTAACTTCTCATTAAAAAAAGATCAGGAAATATCCGTTCACGAAAAAAGTAGCTAGTTTTCGAATACCCTGTACATGAAGATCTCTACAGTTTGGTTTTAATGAGGCAGATGATGACGTCGCATGTAGCAGCTAAGCCCTAAGTGCCTTGGAGGAGATGATGTTTGCATCTCTCTATAGGCCATGTATCTTCAAGGAGGATTGGCATACAGAAGGCAGGAGGCTGTATGCAATATGTAATAGATATATTAGATATGGATGATACATTACAGATAGCTATGCCTGCAGATAGAGCAACTGTCATCCAATCAAAGTAACAATTATCGATTTAATAATGCAGCCGTATAATAATCCAGTATATAGTAATAAGTTCAATAGTTATTTCAAAAATCGAATTATATAATAAATTTTTATTTATATTTTTTTATACAAAATGCGTTATTAAAAATTAATTCGCATTATCGTCTATTTAATTTAACGCATTGTTGAAACTTTGTTACATCGTTTTATTAATTACCATTTATTTCACAATCATAAATCTTAATCGAAAATAGAATTTTTTCTATTCTTATCGGTATCTAAATTTTTTACTAATCATAAATTTCTTGTGAAAAATTTTTGATCCACGTTATTTTTGATCCGCCTCAAAATGTTAATATAACGTTAACTTAAAAAAACAAATATTAAACTGCAATAAGATGAAATTCGTTGTAAAAATCATCATGTCCGCATCATTCAAATTGTTAAGAAGCTAAAAATCAACCCAAAAAAACGTCACGATGAATCTCAAGAGATTTTAACGTTTTCGACGATTTAATAATTTCAAGACATAAGAAGTTCCGGACACGGACTGTAGTTTCTTCGACAAGAAATTTATAACCATAAGCAGAAATTTGCAAATGTTGGCTGTATTTCCGATGTGGAACCAGCTTAATGAGGCGGCCACGAGTCGCCTTGGGAAAAGCTTTGGGGAGCTGCTACGTAAGTGCAAGGGGGCGGTTAAGAAGGTGAGATACGGAGATAAACAACGTCGCTTGTTTCAACGAGGATGAGACACCGGTGAGCGACCGAGAGGAGGGTCGAAGGCGGTGGATAGGGTCGCGCACTTAAGAGAACTCGAACTGTCGAGCAAACGCTTCACCGTCGTTCCCATTTCAAGTCTACCCAAAGCGCTCAAATGAGCTGCTATTAATACTACGTGAGGGGGATTCATGGCTCCGTAGAGCAGACGTACAGACGTTATGCGGACATTTATTTCTTTCCTGAATCTCTTGTACCACGTTGTCTAGTACATATTAACGTAGAGCGTTGATGTATGCAGATCTCTTATAAGCGATTTAAAATGAGAGACTTTTATAAAAAGGATTTTGCACAATTAGGACAGAAATTTAGAATTATAACAAGAAGTACGAACGTTTAACCTTTGGAAGACAGGGGGTTCACGTTTTAAATCTTCGTTTCTCCTGAATAAAATTTATTATAATTCATTGTATTTCCCTCCCCCTTGTCTTAAAATATGATACTGTTTCACGCTACTATAGTTTGCCATTCTATAAAGATTTGAAATAATAATTCTTTTTTTTTTTAAAAACGACATCTCTTTCTATCTATTTTTCCCCTTCTTATTTCCTTTCGATAAAATTTTCACTAAGAGAAGATCAACTTCACATTGCTGACCTAATCTGCCTTGTTCCAATGCCAATTCTGCAGAGATAAACGTGGTGCAATCTGCGCGAAAAGAGCTTAACCTGCAGTAGAATCCATTTGCAATTCCGATGTAGCACTAGGAACCGAATAAAATTAGATTCAATCAATACACACCGACTACGGCGTCTCGCCTCAATACGTGCATTCCAACGCAACGATATTTCCCCACGAGATGAAAGAAAGGCACGCGCGTGTACATATATATACACATATATGTCAGAAAATAAATAGTCGGCGTCTCACTGCAACGCGGGGCGCCGTCTCGCGATCGATGAAGAGTGCAAGGTGCATCGACACCGCATCGATGCACTTTAACAATCAGTCAGTGGGCTTTTACTGGTCTTTGCCATCCCACTGGTGATCGATAGGCCAGACTGGGCGGAAACGGGTACAACAATCACTCGAGGATAACGGTTTGCTTGCAGATTATGTCGACATGTATATACACACGCGCACGTGGAAGAAAGTAGACACAAACTCTGGGGGAGGGTAAAGTGCAAGTAGCTTTACGCGCCTCGACGATACCACCTCGTACATATTTCAAGAAGCGCCTTCACTCGTATAGATGTCCCGATTATTTTCATTGGTTCGTTTCTCTACCGCGATAGCGACAACTAGCAGGTGGAAAAAACACGACATGACACTCGACCCTTTGAAAGTGATATTTTCGATAATTAAAAACACTCCAGTATGTATGTTACAATTTTTTAATGAAAGAATGTAAAGATCGATGTGATTTGAAAATCATGAAGGGTCATCGAACCGGTCACTTGTTCTCGTTTTGAAACTTTATAAAGATAGAAGTGGAAAACAGCATCTGTCCAACTTTACTCTATACTGACAATGTAAAACAGCGATCAATTACATCTCTATTTTCCTCGTATTTCATCGAACTTTGCAATTCAACCCTAGCCATTAATGTCTCCATCATAAATTATTCCGAAGTTTTCTATAGGATCACTAGTGTTATTTTACATGAGCGATAAGATGAGATAAAAAAATAATTATCTTATCAATTAATGTATATAAAATTCTGTCATATTAAATAATTAAATCAATCTTATACTTTAGGTTGATACCAAAATCAATAAATACACTGTTAAATTTACAATATCAAATTGAGTTTTTAATAATTTGTAAAGATCGTTACTGCCGCTACTCAATATGTTAATGTAACTAAAACAATAGAATTAAACAATTTAATTCAAGAAAATGTATTTTTGATTCAAATTTAGTTTAATATTTATTAAGTACGTACGTTAATATGAACGTTTTCTTTGAAATTAACCACAGAAATGGATTGATTTACATCTTGATACACATGGAAGTTAAAAATAACAGAACGTTATTTAATCAAAGGCCATCGCATTGATGTCTAATAGTAAACTTAAAAAAATTTATACAATTCTAAATTAACTTAAAATTTTGATCTAATTCAAATTGAAACGCGACTGATTTAAAACACTACAACTTTGGAACCGTTAACTCTCGGAATTAAGTCTGTTCCACTTTAATCCATATTTTCCCATATCGTCTCTCCGATCTCCAAGATACTTATATAATCTCCGGATACTTTGATCGAAATATCCATCGTAAAGGTTGTCAATGTCATGGCAACATCGGAGGTTGGCGAGTGAACGATGGAACCATCTTAAAGCCCCACAGCTTTCAGCATCTGGAGACTTTCCCGCAGGAGGACATTTCCGGTGCATCAAACGCATCCAGTTGTAGTTTGTCGCCATCGTTCGCGCGAGAATTATCGTCCGGACGAAAAATCGAGATGCGCGGTCGCAAGAGAAGAGTGCATCGAGAGTAGATAAGAATTGTCGCAGGTGCCTTTTTATTCGCGGGATAAGTCGAAGCTGGAAAGAATAGAGAGCGGACGGATAAGACGGTGCTCGCGAGAAGCGAGAAACGACGCAAAGTAGGATAGAGAGATACATAGAAAGAATGAGAGATCTTGACGCTAGAGAGGAATTTAAATCTGAGGCAGACCATCAATGAAATAAAGAAATAACAGTAATGTAAAATCAAATTAATTAAATGATGTTAAGAAACTTTATTTTAGACCGCATATGTATGTAGATTGCAAATTAATTAGTAAAAAAACACAAAAGCCAACGTTAATTCAAAGCGAATATCTTCATATAATACATTTATTTGTCAAAATAATAACTATAATAATAATAAACGTTTCAACCTTTATTGAGTCATCTTCAGTATTTTCAAATTGTTAGTGATGTAAAAATTTAAAAATACGTAAAAACAGAAATAGACTTATCAACATTTATACATCAATCTTGTATATAAAAATTATGGATATAATAATAAGTGCTTTAGCACGAAATATCGACAGATATACTGAAAGAAGTCTAATTACATTTAAGATAAAACAATGTATACAATATATATACAAAATATATATATACAAAAAAGAAAAAGAAGCAGAGAGAGAATCAGCAGAAATCGGTTTATTTTACGAAGTTTTTGCAGGAAAGAGAGCAAGTATCTTCTGATAGATTTCCCTTTTAGCAACTTTTGTCTCTTAGTCTTGGAAACGGACGCAGCTTTCGAGTTATCGTCCTGACGGCGCGGCTCTACATACAAGACATCTCCATTTAGATGCCACCCCCTTGTACTATCGTCCGTCTCACCCGCCAACCCCCTCGTCACAGGTTCGTCCGATCTTCCCGCGCTCCAGTATCCTCCGTAAAGCGTGCAGCTAGCAAACGTTTTTCTCCTTTTTATTTCATCCCACCCCCTCTCTTCCCATCATCCAAACCATCCTCATTTTCTTTTTCTCCTTCCAGCAAGACGCCGTCACGACAAATGTCATATCTGCCGTTTCATATTCGTCTACAGCTGTAGTATTCAGTTCTGTGGTGGTGTATGTATCACCGGGTTTCTCAACGGATGCGCAAACATTATTTGGACAGATAAAAAGTTTATCACGGCGTCTTAAAGTATTCACAAGAAGAGACTTTGAAGTGCAATTTTCAGACGCGATGAAGAGAGTGGGTAGGTACTGTCTGACGCTCGATTCGTGACGAATCTCTCACTTGCGGTAAACTCGAAAAAATTATCGCAATAAATTCTTTACACTTTAATATTGGAACAATTTATATTAGAATCTTTTTATTAACTTTGTTAATACATACGATGATTTTTCGTCCTTTATAATCAGGGACCCGGATTGAAAGATTTTTTCGGTTCGATTCCGGTTTCGGTTTAATAAAATATCAAATAAATGTTCCGATTTCAGTTACGGTTTTTTTTTTACCTGTAAAGAAAACGGAAACCGTAAAAATTATATTTTTAACAGTTTTTTTTTTCGGTTCTATTCTCTTACTCGCTTTATTTTATTTACTCTTTAAATTTATTTTATTAAGAAGAGGGAAAGGGAAAGAAAGAGAGAGAGAGAGAGAGAGAGGGAGGGGGGGGATTTGCCGGAGTTATCCTATATATTCTTGAAAATTTCATGATTTAGAATAAATTCTTGCAACATATTGGTAACGAAGATCTAAATTTAAAAAAATGCTAGTATCTTAAAAAAAGTTTACATTAATTATGTCTCGCGATCCCGCCGAATTTCTTATATTATATAAGGTGTTGAAGATATTTGCATTTCGATTGTTAAGAGAACTGACGACAGTGATATTGGATTTAACATCGGTGATTTGGACGAAAGAACAGACAGAACAAGGATTAAGAACAAGGATAAAGATAAAAAATTAAGAACCAAAAAGAACTATAAAATTTTATCAGTTCGGTTACAGTTTCGTTATTACAAACTTTATAAAATTTAGGTACGATTTCGGTTTCGGTTCATTAAAAAAAAAAGGATTTGTACAAGAATTGTATTAAATCTACACCAATATTTTTTTGGAGTGTATATATACTTCTAAACTACAGCTTTAGAGAGTATTTATAAAGTTATGTAAAAAAGGAAAGGATAGGGACTATTATTTTTAGCCAGATGCTAATATTTTAAAGAAAAGAAATACGTAGAATACGAATAATCCAATCATATTAAAGGTTAAGAAAAGAGATGACAAACATAATAAAAGCGAATAATCATTTCAGTCACTATACAAGGTAGTGCATTAAGCGCGCAGAAGTTACATCGCATAATTTAAATATTCTAATAACTTTACAATTTATTCTTTAATTTTATTGTGGAACATTTTTCTCAATGGAAGCTGAGAGATGCAATGTCTTCCCGACGCGGAGAGGAAATAAAGTAGAGAACACAAATATCGACGGTAAAAAGTGCTGGGGATTACGACACGACGATTTTCTCTGATAATGATAAAATTATATCTCGTACTCTTCTGCGATTTTTAAAATAACATCATGTCGGATCGATAATAATTCGATTCTTACATTAGATTATAAACCGAAATTTCCACGCCAAATGTAAAACAATGAATATTGCGCCGAATAGTCAATTACGAGGAGTGCATTCGATACGTACTACCTACATTTGCGAAAAATATATCGCATCTGTTAAGTTCGAGCTTGTTCGAACAGATTGGAAATATATCAAAGCGATCGAAAATCAGGCAATCGTGCGTAAAACTGTAAATGGATTGAGAACGGATAATGATAATATTGTATCATTTATTGATATTAATGATAATATTTAATGAGAAACAAAGGACAATGTAATGAATACGATAATGTCATAAATTATAATATAAAAACTATTATTTCATATAAAATTATAATAATTACAGAGAGGTTTATTAACGTCAACAATTTAATTTCGTTAATGCGGCAATTACCGATCTTGGTTACGTTATTTAATAAAAACATGTGTATAATATGCTTGCATTTCATACTTGTCATTCTACATTTAGTGGGGCACGTAAACAGAGGAAATACATGTACATGAATTATGCATGTAAAACTAACTAACCTGAACATTTGCTTCCCCTTTCCTGTTTTAGTCACTTTGGATTTTGCCTCATTTATCTACACCACATTTAAATCTGGTTTAAGTCGCAATGTTTACTACCGGAAACGGAGAGGAAGGAAGAGAGAGAGAGAGAGAGAGAGAGAGAGAGAGAGAGAGAGAGAGAAAAGAGACAAAGAGAAAGAGGGAGAAGAAAATATAGAAAAAGAGAGACAGCCAATTGTTTTCATCGAAATCCTGCGCTCTGCACAGTATTTATATCAGGGCGACACAGTCAACAATGTGACTACAGCTCGCAAAAGAGTTCGATATCCTCGGGCGCAGCGTATCGATTTCCGTGGGATAGGTCACGGTGGCGTTACGTTACGGCATACACATGACGGAATCGTGGCAGAGATAGCGAACAGTCAGGGGGAAAAAAAAAGCCGATCGATGTACGGGTGATCAGAGAGTGGCTCGCAAAGTGGAGTAAGGCGCGAAAGAACTAGTTGAAGCAAAGAACGAAAAAAAGATACAAAGGGAGGAAAAGCGAAAGAGGAATGTGTACACACGTTGCGGATGGCCGCGATCGATCTTAAGTATAGGAGTAATACTTATCACATTCCCGCGAGAGAATGCAATAAATAGCGGCGCGGAACATGGTGGCGGGTGGTTGAAATACTATACTCAGTGGTATAAGTCGGTTACTCGTGCCGCACACGTACATTTCACACTGTTGAAGTATCTTTATGCGAAAAGTTGGACGACGTAAAGAAAAGTACGGCTTTAGAACCGGAAACGTGCTCAACGCACTGTGTGTATTGATTCGTGCATGTCTTTCGCCAATATCAAATAATAGTTGAACAGTTGATAATTTTAGGTGTTACCGTATTTTCAAAACAATATGAATAAATTATTATTTTTATCATCAATTAATGGTGTGAAATTAATAATTATTCGACAACGCTTATTGTTGATAATAATTGTTATTTGTTGTGTAATAGTACTGCTTACATGATCGAATATTATTAAGTAATATATTGACGACCTGTACTGGTTACCAGGATTAGTTGCCGCTTTGAGTTCAGTAATATGAAACAAGACGAGCGACGTGGCAATATAGAGGCAAGATGAGCGACAAGGCAACATCCTGCTAACGTATATATAGCTAAGTTGGGTTAATTAACATTCGTGCGGATATCAAGCGCCTCATAGTCAAGCCTGGACTTAACAATATTGCTTATATTGATTATATGACAACGTTCAAAATCGTGTAGAACTGTAGTCTACAAACATCGGTCCTTTTTTAATATATATATAATTTAGATATAGTTCTTTTACTTCAAAAGTGATGTAACTAAAAAGATTTAAGAAGTTTCCAGAAAAGGAGGAAAATTATTTTTCAATGAAAATTTGAAATTTTTTAATTTTCAAATTTGAAAATTATTGATTAATCAAATAATATCGGGAAAAGAATATATTCTTAACATGATAAAAATGACATAAATATCATTTTTATTTTAAACTTTGTTTTAAAAAATCACTCTTGTGAATTTGTAACAATTTTGACGGCTTTTTTTTCAAAAATCATTCTTTTTGAATTGTTATGATTTTTACAATTTTTTTGTAAAGTTATAGTTCACTTTTGATGATTAAAAATGTTTATTTAATTTATTCATGTTTAACTTGTGACAATTAAAAATCACATTTTTTTTAAGTAAAAGAATATCCATTAAAATTATTTAATAATCATATTAAAAAATTTAATATCTAAAAAAAATTATATTAAAAATGACTTCAATATCTGTGAAACTGAATATCTCCAAAATCAGACTAAATTGAAAGTCTAGAACTTTCATGATAGTAGTTATCGCACAGTATAGTCAGACATTGCAATTAAACGCTGGATTGGATAAGGATCTCTCTTTCATCTCATCTAACGAAATTTTCGTGTAGAAAGATGTTATTTTATCGACTGAACGTGGCGAGTCATAAAGAACTTTGATTTAGCTCATTCAGGCAATGTGGCTGAAGAAAACTTCGCCTCCTCCCTCCCTCCAAGAGCTCGCGTGCGAGTTATCAGAGAAGCCTAGCGACCAGGCCAAATAATAAATTATAAATAACAAACTGTTTTACATCGCTGACGTTATGGCGAATGAGGCATGGCATCGAAAACACAATGCTCATTTTTAAAAACAAAAGAAGGTTGATTAATTACATGCACTACATTATCCACGTTATTATACAAGCTTTTTCACAATCTGATTAGTTACTCTGTTTTTTTACAATGTTTATATTTTATGTTTATATAACAAACAATATTTATTTCTTAGAGAGAGAGAGAGAGAGAGAGAGAGAGAGAGAGAGAGATAAAAAAATTATTTTTCCTTCAAAAAGATTTTCTTGTAATTTTGACAAAGAATTTCTTAACTTTAATTAAAATATCCATTTTAATTATTTTTGTTCAATTTGTTATTTAAAAATCGTTTTGTCTCCAATTCCCAACACACTTTAGGGACGAGCTTTAAGCACTTTTACCGCGGACTATTCGTTCCGTGGACGTTCAAAAGCTCCCAACAGCGAGGCGAAAGCTGGATCGAAATAAATGGCAGAGTCCGCAATAAAACCAAGTAAATCGCCGGTGCATACCGGAGCCTTTTTTCTATAAGATATTCGTTCGTAAATTTTTACTTCCCGCGCTTTCCTATTAAAATTGATTTTTCCAACAAAAAGAACAGCGAAGAAGAGAATAGAGTATTTTTTTTTTTGAAAAAAAAAATTATATCTTTGATACGGAGAGAGAAATAGAGGAAGAGAAAGTAAAGCTATCTTTCCTTTAATAATTCAAATAAATAAAATAATCAATCATGTACTACTATCAATCATGTATAAGCATTTAAATAACGTATAGATAGATAATGAATAGACTTCTAAATAAGGTAAGTAAGGGTTATTCCGTAATTTGATGTGTTCAGATAATGATAACGTAGATATCCTTACATTATATAACAGTGTATACTCCCTCATACTTTATATGTAATACGAGAATGCTTAATTTCTCCACAAATTTCTCTCATTTTCGTGTAGAATAAAATGAAGTGAATAGGAAACGGAGGTCTCTGGCAAAAACATAATTATTTCAAACTACAGGATACTTCGTTTCAGCAAAGCGGAATAAAAATGCCCGGGGGCCAAAATGAAATATCTCATTTTGAATTATTAATTCTCTTACTAGAGAGGGAAAACCGTCTGTCGTTATTAACTTACCGGTTCGCTATTCAGCCTGCAATGTCACGACGATGCACGGTGTATTTTCCTTCTGAACGCATAACATTATTGTATAATGTGCACTTTACCCGATTACGGCTTAGCGTTTCACGTCGAATTATCATGAGATTTCGGATCGCTTAGTCCATAGTTAAACCAGCTGCATGGTCACTGCGCACAAATACGATGCAATGCAATATCATGCGATATTTATGATTATTATACGAGCAATATCTTATTCGATGTATAGCTCCACATAATACACTACTTGTTCAACAATCGTGAATAAAATATTCGATTCGCAAGCTCGCGGTCTACGACATTACCACGCTAAGTAACTGTACTCCCACAGAACTTTGTGATAGAACTTTGCTACTTTCTTGCTTCACTATTCTCTCTCTCTCTCTCTCTCTCTCTCTCTCTCTCTCTCACTCTCTCTCTCTCTTTCATACGTTTACTTTTGAAAATTAAAAATACTTCGCTTATCCAAAGATACCCTTTGCCTCGAGGAGCAGCAGACAACCGGGAAATATATTCCCGGCGACACTCTCAATCTTCTTTTCCGTTTACTATTTTTCCCCATTCCTTCCTACTCTCATGGATACGTAAAAATTTTTTGTATCCAAAGAAAAAAAAACTCAAAATTTCAAGTATTATAATGTTCACAATAAAAATAAAAAATACATACATTAAAATAAAAAAAGATTGATTATAAAATAATTTTAATTTTATAATTATTTTATAATTGTTTCATAAAACAAATTATATTCTTTCCAGTATGACGATTTGGAACACAGCCCTAAGGCAATGGAAAATTTTTTACAATTATGAGAGCTTGATTCTGCTTGTATCTCTAGTTATTTTGTAATTTGCTAACATGTTACGAAAATTCAATTCATATCAATGAAGTAACCGAGAAATGTATTTTTACTGCTGCTGGTTTTAGCAGCATTCAAAGGTATTATTACAGATGAAATAGCTTTTGATTTTATTTCACTTCTCGAGTTGATCGACAAGCCAAATTTCAGAAATTGGCTGGCAGCGTCAGTATTTAATGCAAAATTCATTAATTAAAAAGATACTTTTTAATTAACTTCATAATATAAAAAATTATAATATATTTTTAAACACACAGTGAGTAAAAAATTTGCTTGTTTTTTTCGAATATGTTATATATATATTTTTTTTTTAGCAAATGAAAAGAAAAGCACTAAAGCTTTATTAAAGCAACTATATTTATCAAAGCCATTTATTGCTATTTCATGCACAACGCTTGTTCCAGGACGACACTTTTAATCGTATAAAAATATTCAGTAACACGTGACTATTTTACGATTGTGCTGTGGCGAGGAAAAATGACCGTGCAATAAAGTTCGTCGGACGTGTTTCCGGGAGCGATGCGGAAAATCACGTTTGAGACACGAACTGTGAAGCATCCCATAGAATAGCACACGATTAGCGACATAAACCATCCGCACACTGTGCAAACGACAGAAATCGAGTACAAATTTACCTCTAATTGATAGCCGTCAAACAGAATTCGAGAATGTAAAATGATAAATTATAAATATATCCACATTTATATATATAGCTATTTCCAGTACTTTATATAATGTAACGTGTCTCTTTTACATTGCATTGATCTAATCGCAATAATTTAGAAGGATTCGAGAACACATAAACGTTTAAATTAACGGTGCTTAAATTTTCCAAGCCAATTGTAAATCAATCTTTACAAAATTAATTTCATACATATTATGTACATATATATATATATATATATATATATATATATATTAGGTGTTGGAATTAATTCGTAGCGTTTTTTAATGAAAGAATGTTATTTATTTCACATGAGCATTAAAAAATACATTAATGAAAGTACTTCCCATCACTTGTAAAACGCTACGAATTAATTCCAACACCTAATATATAAAACTTACATTAATCTGTACAGATTAAGATTTGAATGGATGAATATACAATTGTATTTAATAAAAAAATATATGCATCTTGTTTTTTACATTTATTAATTAATTTTTTCAGTTATATTTTTAAAATTTGATAAATTTGATATTAGAATAAATATATTATACTTAAAAGTTTTAATGTATGATTTAATATTTAGAATAAATATATTTAATATAAAAAATTTTAAAAAGATTTTTAAAGAATTTTAATTTCCAAAAATGTGAAATATTTAGTGGTGATACGAAAAGTATTACGGAACTCAGAAAATTGCAGTCACGGAAAGATGGTTTCCGATAAAAATTTCACTTAAGCAATTGATCGAATGGTCTGTAAATAAACTGAATGACGATAGCCTTTCACAATTTTTCAAAACAAGACATAATCCAGGTTAAAATAAAGCTAAACGCACAGCATTTCAATTTCTCATTAGAAGTCCCATATTCGTCGATGTGTCGACCAAAGAATGATTCGCAGCAACTCAATTTCGCTCTGACGGACAGACACGCGTCTCGTGAAGTTGAAGACTTAATAAAGGTTTCTCGTCAGCGATAGTCGCCTCAGGGTGTAAGCGAACACAGCAACGAAGCGAAAAGGTTGGATATACATGTGTATATAGCATACGGACCAACGGGGTGCAAGATCTTTCCGAGAAATATATTATCGATTCAAAAAGTGTTACACAAAGCGAGACTCTGGCAGAATTAAGCACAGATCAGCGGATTTGAAATTCATGCCAAAAATATTAAGGAATTTATTAACTTGTTATATCGCTTATATATTAAATTAATCTTATTAAATCAATCTGTTAAAAAAGATAAAAAAAGCTAAATGGCTTGAAAAAAAAAAAGAAAAAAGAGAGAAAATAATCCTACTGTTAGCAATTAATCGAATGTTTTCGAAATTGCTATTTCAATTATTATATCAAATATACAGTTAAATTTTATCTTTATATCCCTATATACTATATATTAAAATATTACACGTTAATAAGAGTATAATAAAATAACATTTAAAAAATGTTCCATTAAAAATATTGTATCAAAAATATATTGCAACTTTTTAAAACAAAAATTTATTTTTATATTTGCTCTCTCTCTCTCTCTCTCTCTCTCTCTTTCTCTCTCTCTATTTTAATATAGAATAAGTGCAACAAAACGTGAAGATTTAAAAAATATATAGAAGAGAATTACGAGTCGAAAACTGAGAAAAGTTCGCATATCTCTGTCCGAACGATTCGCAATCTGTTCAAACGTTCCACAGGGACAACCTTCATGAATTTTGATGCGGGAAAGATTTCTGGAAATTCGTCGAGAGAGTCGAATCTCGGTTAAAATCGAGCGGGATTTACATGAACGAACGATTTACGCAAGTGACGTACATACGCAAGTGGAGGTCAATGTAAGGGACGTCAAATTTCCGCAATGCGAAACTGTTGCGGCCGTTTGTGATCCGCATATCATCGAATCAATGTATCACGTGCCACAATAATTTCAGTAATTATATACCAGTTTCTCTCCGTCGCCCTTTTTCACGTCAGAATTTAAAAGTTGAGTCAGCGCGGGCGATAGACGTGATGGACAGGCACGTGTTTTCTCTCCGAGATTGAAGACTTAATAAAGCCTTTTCTATAATGGTAGTCAAAAGGCTAAGGACGAGGTTCTATAGAAAAGCATTATAGAAGAGAGAATAATAGATGAGCGCGATATCTAGTCTTTAATCCTTCACACCGTAAAATAATTGCGAGTAACTATAGCAAATAATTAAAATAAAGTAAATCAAATATCCCATTCTTATTTTAATCACTCAGTCTTATTATCAACTATTATCGCTTTAAAAAATTTAGTAAGTGCTAGTACAAATATATAGTGTTATTAAATAAAACAATAATTCGAGTAACATACTCCAATTAATGATATAATAATGTTAATATTAAATGACAATGATTTTCTAAATAAAACAATTATATATGTATATTACAGCGTATTCTAAACGAAGTTCTACGATATGAAATATTGTCTTGCACTGCTAAATATCGAACAAACGAAAATAACAAATTATTTTGTTTTTTTTTTTAACTTCTATGTGTCAAAATGTAAACCAATTCATTTCTGTTCCAAGTTAGTTCTAAAGTAAATGTTCATATTAACGCGCGCATTCAGTAAATAATAAACTAAATTTGAATCAAAAATACTTTCTTAACTTGTACTTTGAATCTATTGTTTTAGTTAGATTAACGACATATTAAATGAAAGCAACGACGACCTATAGAAATAATTAAAAATAACTCAAATTGGATATAATTTAACATTATAAATTTAATAGTGTAATATAATATATAATATACAATTTAACTTTAGAAAAGTATGTATAGAATTTTTGCACGCTATGTATAAAAGCACGCAAACAGTCGAGTTCAACTAACGCGAATTTTTCAAAACTGAATACAGTAGAATATCGAGCCGGCCAACCTGTGTTTTACGATTGCGTGAAGAGTACAAAAGGCAATATGAAGGCGGATGATAAAACGCCACGTTATTCTTGCGGGGAAAGGCGCAAAGGCAATACGCGTGTTGCGTGTGCAGCTGATAGAATTAGCGAAGTAGGTGAATGTTCCTTAGCTCACACCGCGTCATACACGAATACTTAATGCCGTGCGTTAAATCTATCGCGCCAAAAGGGTGATTTGACCTGTGTGGAATCACCGGCGAAACGAGTTTGAAAATCTTTACGAGCTTTCGGTGCATCGAGCGCGTAATACGTAAGATCGCAAACTCGGGTTGTAACAACCACACAGCCCGAGATTTCGATCTCGTTCGTCGAACATAACGTCAAGCAGTTTGAGAGTCATACGCCTGGAAAAGAATATCTTCTGTCTGGCTAAATTAGCACTTTGACGATGTCGCATTTTGTATCAAATGTTTAACTCTGAAAGTAACGTTATTGACACAGTATTGCCAAATATCGATAGTCAAGTATCGATAAATTTTATATACAAGGAAATAAATCGCTCTTAATTAATGTAGCATACAATTTTTGTACAGTTCATATTTTTATTACTGTTAATAATAAAATATTTATAGTCTAAACTTTTATAAACATAAATAACCTAATTATTAACTCAAAAAAAATTAACGAATAAGCACATTACTATTCAAGTAATATGGTGTATGTAATCTAACGTCTCCTCATAAAACACTTACTAATAAAATATATAATAACACTGATTAAAATTTTAAATTACTTATCACGCTCTTTATTATATTAATCACCAGGAAGTTCAAATCGATACATAAACGAATTAATGGATCAATTTTAAGCAGAATTGTAAGGTTCACTTGTAAGAATTTATGATAGGAGTTGTAATTCTGCATACCGTAAGACGTACGATTATTTGTATCTATTTATAATTTTTCGTAAATCTTACGACTAGTAAGAAACTGTCTATATTGTCTATAAAAATACTGCATAAAGTTATAAAACATTCCCAGTCAAAGTTCTTACAAGCTTTACGAGAATTTACGAACCTTACTATTCTGCTTAGAATTTATCCATGAATTTTTAAAGGTGTCTTCTTGTCCTAGCTTTTAACATGACAGAATAAATCTTTTGAAATATAGCTCAATAATAATCTTGCTCATTTGATTTTTTATACATTAAAATTTTTAATTTTAATCTGAAATTAAAATAAAATGTTTCAATAATACATATTTTTTAGATACAGATAAATTTCAATAAAAAATAAAATGGGTAAGAGTGATAATTTATCTGTCTTTAAAGAAAATATATATCATCGAAATATACAGAAAGTACTCATTTTAGTTTTTGTTCAGATTAAAATAAAAAATTTTAATGAATAAAAAGTCAACACTTTTTTCAGGATACCATGACATTGGAATCGATTAAGATCGCGATCGATCTGTCTTCTCCGATCTGTTTTGAATATTTAGACGGGATAGATGATATTATGTACGTTTATAGATTTTCCATTAGACGACTACATTCTGATTTTCTTTCGAGCGTTCAAATAAAAGTGAAGATTAAACTCATGTCCAATATGATCTTCCTACTAATTAAAATCTAGATATCGTGGAAATTAACGCTGGCGATAATTGCATCACGATTGTTGGAGAGAAAAGTACAACGTATAGCGTGTTATAAAACAGTTCTTTAGTTTTGTGTCATGAAATAAAGTTCGTTGATAGAATTTAAATTATCTGACGACTATTAAATTAGATTACAAAAATGAAAATTACCGAATTTTCTTCAAGTAATCACAAAAAAGCGCGAGCAATTTTGATTTAAATAATGAAGTTCTCTCGAAAGAATTGCGCACATTAAACACTACATTCCTTCGTACCTTGTAGCTCCGGGATTTCCCAAGGCATTTGTTTTTTCGAATAAAATCGGCATCAGTCGAAACGTTACTTGGACGACGGGGTGGCACAAATCACGCGCTTGTATCTCACCCACGCGATATATAGTCCGCCTGCTGTTTTTATAATTGATATCGCGTGATGCGATCCGTTCGAGCATGCACTCAATGTAATGCAAATCTCGTAAAATTTCCATTCCGTAATAATTCGTTCTGTGTCGCGTAGTAAATGTTTTTTTGAACCAGTACTCTCTATCTCGTACAGATAATATTCGATGAAATATCAGACAAAGAAGAGGAATTTCATCGCTTCTATGCTATGTTATGAATTACACTGAATTCATAATGTCATATTATTCAATTTAAGTTTTTACTAATTTTTAAAAATTGTTACAGGTCACTATTATTCTTACTCAATATATCGTATTAATTTAAAAGTATCGTTAATTTAACTAACAAAAGAATTAACAACTCAAATTTAACTTAAAAAATGTATTAAAAATATATTATTTGATCAATTATTATTTACTAAGTTTATTATTATTATTTACCAGTTTATTATTATTTATATACTAACTTTATTATTTATTAAGTGTACATTAATATGGACACTCTTAATTCTAATTAAAATTAATTACAAAAATGAGAATTGATTTACATTTTGACATATATTTTTTTTTTGTTAATTACTCATTCAGATTAGGCGTCAAACTTTTACCTGTAATCATGCCTGTTGTACGCTTTTGATATTTTGTCATTTACTATATGTATTGCTTTCAATTAACTGTATAAGAACATTGTATTGCATTCAATCCTATTATTATCATAGTAGCTAAAAATAATAAAATGTTTTAATTTAAAGAATTGATTTTCATTATTGTTCCTTTGATATCTAACAGGATACCGTCATGTCCCACACTGCTTTTGATTGCTTTTTATATTATTGCGTTTTACATAATGTAAAATGTATTTCGCAGTCCCGGACTCGGCGTTTCTAATAACAGAGATGACTTGCGCGTCGGCGGTCTCTTTAAATGAAGAATCGTGTGATAACAATATCGTACTGATGTATAATATATAAAATGCATTACGCACTTACTTTTTTTTAGTTATAAATCCCTTCACGTAGATCAAATTGATTTTACTTCAGTATAAATATTAAACTGAAATATATAATTAAATATATATGTATTTGCAATTCTTGTTTAATTTTTTGATTGTGCAATAATATCCTGATAATTCGAGAATATCGTTCAATATTTATCATATTTTTAATATAATGTATATTAAATGCTTTTTTCGTTTTTTTTTTCTTGAAGAAGAGGAAGAGTATCTCGAATAACAACATTCAAATTAAACCTCTACTTTTCAGTAAATTAAGTCTTAAGCAGTCTAAGATTCTCTCAAAACGCACGACGCTACGTTTGGCAAATTCAGTAAGCTCCATTTCAACAAATTAATTATATAGTCTTGATAAATGACAAAATAATCGTGGTTTCCGTTTGCGAAGGAAGAAGACGGGAGCGAGACTTTGCCAGATCATTAAGAGAAATCCTTTTAGGAACAAAATGCAAGAACGTGCACAGGCAAAGCGGAGATTTCACTATAGCCGTTCGCAGAAAATAGATCTAACGTTCTGTATCCTGCCTTGGATACTCTCTTGCTCACTATTCGCGTTTGGTGACGTGGAAACGCCTCACGAAGAGTCTCCCGTGCGAGACTACAAAATTGCTTTACCGCCCTAGCGCGGGGTCTTTAATTTGGTTTACTATCGGCTCCGACTTTATTTCTTTCTCGCTTTCTCTCTCGCTCTTGCTCTCTTCCTCTCTTTTTCTACGCCCAGAGGACAAACTTTATCGTCATCACCTTTTTTACCGAAGATCTGTCGTTCAGCGAGCCACACGAAATTCGCAGCAAACAAACCTGCGTTACCAGCAGGCGCCAATTATTCGCGAAAGCGAAGAACATTTTGTGAATTTGCGAAAACAATGATAAACGTAAGAGGAGCTCTAATATTATCCCTTATAGTTTTTATCTCTATATTTTTATTAAAATAAATATAATTTAAATATAAATATAATTTAAATATAAATATAATTTTGTTAAATAAGAGTCTTGTCAAAAATAACTGACAACACCTGTTAAAATCAAAACCTGTTAAAATCAAAACGTTGTTTTAATTCAGATGTATAATCAGTGTTATCAACGTCGCTAACAACACCCAGAGAAAGGTTTCTTCAATTTAAAGAAATGTTTCTTTGCTTACGATTAAAAAAAATTTCTTTAATTACAACATAATTTTCTTAAATCAAACAAATCTTTTTATTTAATTTTTAAAAATAATGTTTAAATTAAAGAAATGATGTTCAGATCAAAGAAATTTTTTCTTTATCCGTATAGCAAAGAAACATTTCTTTGAATCAAAGAAACCTTTCTCTGGGTGAATTTTTCGAAAGAAATTGAATATATTAAAAATTACATTTTAAATTATATTTTAAAAGTCCATTATATACACTATTTGTGTTCCTTAATATCCGGCGTTTATTATCCTTATTATTCGGCGTTCATTTTTATGAAGTTATAAGTAATTGAAATTAACATATCGATAAATTAATACAGGCGATTGAAAGCAAAATTGTGACGCAGTTATTCAAGCGTTAAATATAAAATATATTTCTAAGATCTTACATGTTTGTACAATATCGAACATTTCGGCTCAGTTCGAGCCATCATCAGCGATGTACAAGTATTAATTTTAATATTCGCAATTATTCCATCATGTTCGAATCCAAGAATGCAGCGAGCCTCTTCAATTTCACTTTTGAGAAGCTTCTTTGTCAAATATACATGTAACATCTTAGAAATATAATTTATATATAACGCTTGAATAACTGTGTCACAATTTTACTCTCAATCGTCTGTATTAATTTATCAATATATTTATTTGTTATTTCGAGAGCTCAATTTTATTTTATTTTAATTATTTTTATTGAAATAAATTGGCCAGTGTGTGTGTGTGTGTGTGTGTATGTATCGCGCTGTTTTCATACTTTCTAAAATATTTGAAGTGAAATCTAATTATAAAAAATGAAAAAAAGTGACGATTGAGCAACTGTTAAAAAAAGATAGTTTAATTGTCAATTTCTAAGAATGGAATTTCACTTTTCAGTGTTAGATTCCAAAGATTTTAGAGAGTAACGTGAGATTTAAGAGTTAATGTCCATTTTAGCATCCTCTGAACGGATGCCATCGCACGATCAAACATCGGATAAACCGCAGTCCTATTTGAGAACAGACGTGTTGCCTTTTCTTGATCAAAGACCCGCCAGTCTTTCTTTGTCTGGCTAGAGCAAGTAGCTTATATAACGGAAAGTCTCCTTGGGAAATTATCAGCGATGAAAGGAAGAGGAAGGAACTCGTTGACTTGTCCGGAGCTGTTTCGCGAACGACGAAAAGTTGGCGCGTCGTGATTTTACACGAGGTAATCTCTTTTCTTTCCTCAACCCTTCATTCCTTCTACCTTCCGCTATCTTCGTCCCGACAATCTTTCCCCCTTTGCTCCGCTCGGAAAAAGGACGAAGATTGGCTTTACCAACATGAGCCAAAAGTTCCAAGTCTCGATAGGCTATCTCTTTCGGTACCACGGTTGATCGTACGATGCGGTATAAAAGGGCTCTTGGAGTGACCTGCTCGTTTCACCGGCAATACCGTTCGCGAGAGACGAGTACTATTTTCGGAGTCGACGATGAGCCATGAAGTCCCGGCGGTAAAGTCCGGGAATCTCGTGAAATATTCACACGCGCATAGCACGAGAGGCATGAAATTTTCTGATAGCCGTCGGACTCGTCAGTGTGAACGTACAAAGCCCCACAAAGATTACAATTCGCGACATTAGAAAAGTGCGCGTCACAATGTAATACTGAAAATTCCTTTGTCCGAAATGTGTCACCGGCCCGGAATATCCCTCTTGTCCCAAAATGTCGGAAAAGGGGAGGGAGGGTCCGAAACGACGGACGCGTAAAAGTTGGAAAAATCACGATCCCGCGCTATGACAAAAGCGAGTCAGCGTAGCGAAATTTCATTATCCGGAAATGTACCCGTCCCACACGGATATTATTCTTTTCATATATTTTAGTTTCCAGATTTTATTTCATGCTTTTTCCCCCGAATTCCGCACACCCACCCGCGAGTATATATATATATATATATATATATATATATATATCGGGGAAATAATTTTTCGGACATGGTTAACGTATTTACGCGCGCTTTCCCGACTTCACGATCTCTTTTTACGGTACTTTAACGTGCCGGAAATTCGCGCGCCGCCGTTCGCCGTCATCGATGCGGCAGTTTCGGAATCACGCTACGGCCGTAATAAACTGTCGGCTCGCGCGGCTCGTTTCGTCCGCTGAAAAATTGCTGTCCGGCCGCCCTACAAAGTTAGTGCGCTCGCGGGAACGTTCAACGCGGAAAAAAAAAATCCGAAATTGCGCGCAACGACAAAAAGATAATTTATTTCATACGACCGCGGCGCGGCGATGCGAAAGACTTGTGCGCGGAAATTACGATTCAATTGTAATTGACGATATTTTATTACTGACGCTAGCGACAACCAAACACAATTCATTTTCATCCCCCAATTAGAACGTACATAATAACGTACATATAGTCTAAATTTTTATTTTAATATATATTAGGTGTTGGAATTAATTCGTAGCGTTTTTAAATGAAAGAATGTTATTTATTTCACATGAGCATTAAAAAATACATTAATGAAAGTACTTCCCATCACTTGTAAAACGCTACGAATTAATTCCAACACCTAATATGTTAAAAATAGAATTATATTCGTGAACGCTTTTAATTAAAACTTGCTAATGTTCGTGAAACAAAGTTTTACCAAAAATAACAAAGTATCGACTAAATGCCTCGCGTTTCTTTTACTACTGTCTCTATTTTCTCGTGCTAAAATAAAGAAAATGCTCGGTGCAAATTAAGTCGTCAAAATAAATCGAGTTTAAAGAATTATATAATTTACCCGATTTATCAGAAAAGTAGTTTGATTGCATTAGATTCTGGTTGAAAATGGACAGAATAGAATTTTCTGGCTAAATCTGTCATAATTTTAATCAAAACTCTAATTGATATGTTCAAAATCTTCTAATTCATTTATTTTAATTAGAAAATATTCTCAATGAGTTATCCTCAGTGAATTATTCTCAGTGAATTATATTTTCCAATAAATAATAATCGAAATAATTCTGTGTAATGTTTCAACGAGAGATGTCTCAATTGCGGTAGATGATGAATGAGAATTATGTATAGCTAAAAAAGTATCGATATTATCTTTTAATGCCGGATTGGATATGTCAATGAGACAGAATCGAGCTTGAGCATTTTGACTCTATTCCGCAGTTAGCCGAGATAAATGCAAATACAGTTCTGTTCGATTCCGCATAATTGCGAGATAATAAAGCGATGGTGATACGGTGAGTATATTTCACGAAGACACTGGTAAATTATAATACGTGATACGTCGTGGTAAATCAAAACTAATTTTGTCACGGCAAATTATTAAAAAATTATTCTCTCTTCCAACAAATAAAAAAAAGTGAACACTAAAATCAATAATAAACTTTGTTTTTAACTGCTTCAAAATACTCTTATTAAATCCTCGCGTTAGATGTACAATATTTAGAATTTACATTAAAAAAATATTTATTAAGTACCAAAATCTATATTTGCGACCGTATTTCTTACTCATTTGATTTATTTATATCTATCTGAATTTACTCATTACTGTCAATAAGAAACTATTTTCGATTATTTTTAAGGCATAATTTTCTGTTATTTTTAACAATTATCCTTTATACATGTCCAGAAGCATTAGCCTCTTTTTCAGCAATTTTACTATTAACAACAGACTTGTAACAAGATGCATGGTTTACTAAAACTGCACATCTACGGGGCGCAAAAGGGGAATGCGATTCACAAACACTCGACTTTAGCATGTGAAATATCGATGCGAACCGGGCCGGGATGTCGGGATGTCGGGTCAAAATGCCGGAGTCTTGGCCCCAAAAGGTTAATGGCGCGACGACACGAGACACGTGCATGTGTTCGTACAATGTACCCCGTATGCATTGGAGATTTTCGTGTTGTACGTAATTGTTGCGTCCCAATATAAACGATGAGAGTTAAAATAGAGATTAGTCAAACAGATTCAAATAATTGCAAATGGCGTGTTTAACCGGCGCTGCAAGATAGAAAGATCCTTTATAACTAACTTAGAATAAGCACAGATTTTGATACTACAGGAAAGCTTTAGGAAAATACTCCAGAAGCTAATCCTGAATAAATTTACAACGTCAAGTTCAAAGATAGAACTGTAAAGTATGTTAAATCTCTCGAGACACGAAAAAATACGAAACAATGATAATTAACCCTTTATTACTCTTACGTGAGATGTCCAAGACATCTCTGCCTTATAAATGTGTTCAATGCGTAAATGTTATTTATACACATTATTGTATTCAGCACGAATTATTTCACAATTTAAACAAAAATTTTTGCATCCTTATCTAAAGAATGTATACAATATTATCGATCTTTTAATTGTAAATCATCAAAGAGAAGAATGAAAACTGAGATATTCAACCTAATTTCAAAACCATCTTAAGTAATGTCTTCAGATACTAACACGCGGCTCTTTGATTGGCTCATTTTAAGATTTTGCTTATAAATCTTAAATACAAAAATCGACTATGAATACTGGCTATAATGTATGTCTGCCTCTCCCCCTCTCCCCTCCCATTTAACTAAATCTTAATAAATAAATTATATAATAATATCCTATTTATGTACTTTCAAAATTGTTACACTTATGGCAAAATTACGCTATCTAACTATGCAATATACTTACATCTTCGATTTATTAATTTTGCAATTTTAAACGACTTAGGGACGAATATGTCCGTTTGCTCCAAAAGCGAAATCCCTTAAGGGTTGCAGTGCAAAAATTGAAATTGGAAATGATAGCACATAAATCGAAGAAATATTTTGTATAGTTAGATAGCGTAATTTTGCAATTTTAAACGACTTAGGAATGAATATGACTGTTTGCTCCAAGAGGGAAATACTTTAAGGGATGCAGCGCAAAAATTGAAATTATGAGAATATGAAAGCGCATAAACAGCGCATAAATCCTATGTATTTAATTTTCCAAATCGGTTGTTATTAACAATGGTTAGTAACAATGGTGATTGACTAATAGCCTACTCAGCCCTTTTTTCTTTTTGCTAAACGAAATGAGCGCAAAATTCTTTTGTGCGGATTTTGAGAGTGCATAAATAGCACATTATTATATAATTTATTCATTAATATTTGGTTAAGTGGGGGGGGGGAGAGCCAAGCTAGGCAGACGTCCATAATGTTGAGGTTTCAGAAATACCCAACGCGAGAAATTATATTTAAAAAAATTATGCGAGAATAAGATTAATAATAAATATATGTGTGTAATATAAATGACCTCTTGACTTAACATTTGAATAAACTCCTATTAAAGTCACTCCAAGAAGGATTAGAATCATTAAAACAAATTTTACGACGCAAAAGCGATCGACGTGATTTATGATAATAGCGAGGAAAACAAAATCGAGACACACGAGCTCCAAGGAAGTCGGCTCGTCGATTCTTTCCGTGTCGGCTGCTCCTTGAATCATTCGCGCCGCATTCTGTGTAGGTTGCATTCACACGAGGAGGATGAGATAGGCTGAGTGTAGAGACGATAAATGGGATGCACTATTCGCCAGACACGCACGTTTATTTGATCAGGCGGAGCAAACACGACATTTTCCCACGTACGGATACATATTCCTTGAATTCCACTAAATCCGACATATATTTACAGGTGCACATTATAACTAATTCGATGAATTAACAGACAGACATTAGATATTCAACATGTATTTCAACATCTTGAATATTTCACCTTAATTAACTTCGAAAAGCAATAATATGTATGACAGAAAGGAAGAGACAGAAAGAAAGTTTTAATTCTTCATCTATTTAACAGTTTCTGGTTTTTATAAGAATTCATTATCTATCAATAATAGATGTAACTAATCTGATCATAATGTACAAATGATTTTTAATGAAGATTTTTTTATTTCTCTTACTTCTCTTCTGCCTCCAAAATAAAAATTAAAACGGATTTTATAATGCATATAAATTATAAAAATAAAATAACACTTTTCTTGATAAATCGACTTTTACTGATAACCTGTTATCTGACTGCTTACGTGTTAACTTCTAAAAAATCATCGGCTTGCGGCGTAAAAATTTTTGCTCTAGAGCATTATCTTGCCAACTCGTAATCGCATCCAAAGCGCCTCTAAATCGGCTGCATGTTCATGCTCACGTACACCGTCGTGTATCTAGAAAGCCAGACATTAATCAGAACGATCAGACCGACACAGCTTTATCTAAGACAATTTGTATTTCTTACGAGCCGTAATCCATGCATTTTCTCATAAAAAATACGGGTAGTCGGACTAAACTCTGTCCTATTCTCCTTTCCCTTAATATCCAATCTCTCTTCGAGATTTTGCGACTTGCATTTGGCCGTAATTCCGTGTACGATGAGGTGCAAATATCGCAAATAAAATAAAAGCGAGTCCCTGATGAAATCTTTGATTTTCATATAGAAGAAAGAAGTTAAAATAAATTCGTAAATATAAGACGCGTAATTTCAGGAAATTAAAAAATATAACAGACAATTATTGGCAACGTTTAACGTTTATTACTCGCGCGTAAAAGCGATCGAGTGTTCGTTACTTCGCTTGTTACTTAATAAACTTTCACGCGCAAAGATCCTCTCCAAAGTGCCTGGTCTGCCCTTTATCTTCCCGACGCGATAAAATAAACGGACGTCCGGATACTTGAAAAAGAATGGCCGACGGAATTCTTGAATAAAATTACTCAGCGCTTATAAGGTAGTTACAAGGCGGGCAAAGGGAAAGTGGTCCTAATTAAATTCTGTGAAGATTATTTGGGTTTATGATCGGGCGTGATTGTCGAGGATCTCTTCACTGTGACTCAAGCGAGTTAAATTAAACACACCTCTCTCTGAGAAAGATCGTAGGCCAGCCGCGAGCGATTGCTGAATTAATAGAGGGCTAATAATAACGAAACGCTATGTTACGACAATGGCGATAGCAAAATAAATCGCTGAGATATGTAAACTCGACAATGATGAACGGAAAGGAGATTAAATAGCTGCGATTAAGTACGGCGAATTGAGTTTGAGCTCGATTTATTGAAAACAGAATACGGACACGGAAAAAAACAGTTTATTTAAACGACTGTTAATTACAAATTGAATTTGAATAGACGACATTCGTGACCGGTCGATACTTTAAAATATCGATATTAAAACATTTTTGTGCGCACATATAGAGTTGCCTTAGGCAACAAAGAATGTCGATGTCAACAAAAAATATCGATACAGTATGCATTCCATATTCTTTACAGTTATTTGTATTTTGCTTTTCAATATGTGTATAAAAAAATATATTGTTAAATTTCACTGCAAATATTTATTTCAATGTTACTACGAGTACATGATATATTGCAAAATAAAAAATAATAAAACTCCTTCAATTATCGAACTGATATTTAATTAATTAAATTTTCAATTTTGATCACAGAATTTGAAAAATGTGTAAACGTTGAATATTTAAATATATCACAGATTTTCATATGTAAATATTTCCTGTTATTGTTAAATTCGCTAAAGCTAAGCTGTGAATGATGCAAAATATATCGTTGGCGTGTGCAAAGCCTATTCATAGGATTACTAATCAAGCAGAAATTGATAGTTGAATTTTCTCACAAATTTCGGTGATTTGATATTTATGTTATCTCGTTTTCGGGAGATGTGATAATCGCATTCACGCCTCGACAATCATAATGGAGAACCAATAAATAAACCTTGATTAATGGAGATAACAATTTTCATTTACCATCAAAAAGTTGAGCCGGATAGCGATTAATTAACAGATGTTAACAAATTAAACTCATCAATCCGTTGTTTTCATCACTGTGATACGCCATAACACGAGTTTAAGTCAAATTCTAGTGTCTTAGTAAAAATATTTTTTCAAAATTATTATCATTTGCGAATTATATCTTATCGCCTTAAAAAAATATATTTATTTACGCATCAACAACCGCTCATATTATAGTAATTTTATTCATGTTTAATTTATTCTTGGAATCACGAAAATTATTTTTTATTTTATTATATATTTTTTAAGAATTTCTAGGAAAAGAATTCGAAAAACGTATTTTTTCCACAATAAAAAATAACCAAACTTTTTTTAATTGTAAATAAATAATTAAGACAAAAGTTATAATAATAATATATTATTAACTGCATAAAAAGAACAAATTACAAATATAACTGAAACAAACTCGGTAAAGAGATCGAAAACAACCTATCCACCAGAGCTGTTTCTTAGTTACAAGAGTTACGCGGTCCGAAGATCCCGGGCGGACCAATTACACCACTGAATAATTGTCCGAAGTTACAAGTTGCGCTGTTAACAAGTAACGTCGGAGTGCTAACGCGGTTCCGGTTTCTTGGCCCGAATAATTCCGCCGGACTATGCCGAGAACTTCTCACAGTCGTAAACAGAGTCCGAAGAACACTTTTGTCGCATCCCAATAACATAACGAGCTTAGAAAAATAAACGTACCATAAAATAAAGCGAGATCGCTGCAGTAGATAAATTAAGCACAAAAGTAAAAAAAAAATTACTAAATAATTAATTTAAGAAGACAGTATGATAATGAGTATGCAATAAAAATTACGTGAACGAAAGCACATATAGACATCACTTTATTACGAATTACGTGAAGGAAAAACAATAAAGTTTATGTAGGAAGAAAAAATCTATAATATTTAAAATAAGTATTAATTAAAAATAATTAATTATGAAGAATAATATCAGTATTCAAACAAGAGAAGTGAAAAAAATTAAGCCGCGCTAATCGAATATTAAATATTTAATTAAACTCTTTTGATCTCTTTTGATCTCGACTGAGCACGCTTAATTATCGTGGCACAAACCATCGTAAGATCAGGATTAAAAAAGATGAATAACAAACCAATAATGATGCAAAACTGTTGAGTAAAGAAGGGTTTAATAACCGCGTTTAATATTTCAGAGATTAATAAAATCCATGTTTCTGATGCCACATCATATTATGTAGATATTTTGCTTAAGAAAAATAAAAAAAAAACAGAAACATGTATGCCTCAACTTTCAAAGATATGCAGCACGAAAGTAAGTACTTCTTGCGCAATTTAAACTATAAAATACCTTTTACCACATCGGGCCTTGCGATATTGATTTTACAGTCACAAATGTATGTCGACGTGAATTTGTTACGTTTTTTTAAGTCGCAAAAGTGATAAGATTTCGCCATTTTAATTTTACATTTCAAATATTTACAGACAATATTCGAAATAATTAGATGAATCATAATCCGTGTAATTACCATAATTCGTGTAATATCTATATGTACTTCCTGCTTTCTTAGATTTAATATTTACATACTTATATACATATAATAGAAAAGCAGAAAGAACTTGATTTTGCTTAACAAAATCGATTCTTCTCAAGAAATTGAAAGATCCTTCGTCTATAATTCATTAAATTAATTTATAATAATATTTGTAAAAATACGATATAACAAAACGATACATAATGCCTTATTATGTATTTCTCATTATTAATACAATCAAATGATATACAGTTTTGAAATCATTTTTTTGGCGGAGTACAAGTCAATGTCATTGCAAGTGGAAGATCAAAGGATCGCGCGATCGAAATCATGATTTACCGAGTAATCCCCGACGAGCCTCATTACAGTTTGCCTCTAAGTTTCCCCGGCCAATCGAGACTTTATCACACAGGCGTCATCGTTACAACAACGTGGCGTGCCAATCGATCCGGCCGATATCGCGCGAACTTAAGCTGCAACGTGGAAGCTTCCGGGTAAACTTTCCTGCGATTAAGACCGGTAATGTACGAAATTGCGGCGAGATAGCTGTGCTACAGCTCCCTTCCTCCTATCGAGCTTTTCGCCAGGATTTCGACGTGGGGCCCACGTTTATCATCGATCGCGTTACTTCCACGTCGACGCTAACCAAGTGACGTCGCGTCGCCGAATTAACACCGGCGTTTCGCCTTTTACCAAATTACGTGGTAAATTTGCAATTATCGATATCTCATTAAAACGCGCAGTTTTGTTTAATCGACTGACGTAGAAAGCTGAAACTGGCATGTGCAACGTTGGCCAAAATATTGCACTTCAAAATGAAGTGAAAAGCCTAATTGCGGTCCATGCCAAATTTGTGCCAAAATTGTTACCGAACGCGAGGAAAAATATAGCGGCGCCTTCTTTTCCGCGTACAATAACGTTTGAAAATGATATATCGACCAAAATGCTACGGAAATTAATTGCCAACGTGTTTTGTTATTTAACGGTATGAAGCAGTATCCATGGGTTATAATTCAAGTCACGAATAGAATTGAAATGAAAAATCGGAAGCAAATCACAATTTGCGATAAATCATGCCGAGTTACTGAAATTTCCCTATTTTAACACGTTTAGCAATTAACGGCAACGCGTGATGGAAAAAGCTCTACCAACTGGTACAAATTCTCGTGTATTAATCGATATTACCTCAATATTAGCCGAATATTCAGCAATATTCAGAAACAAGTACCTAACGCCTGCAAAGTCGTCTTACAACGCTCGCTACAAGTCAATCTTATATCGACAATTCAATATGAAAAATCTTAAAATGTAACTCTCGACGATTACATCAAAGGTTTAGACCATAATACGACCCTGACCTGTGTTTTTGATAGACTACCGAGTGTTATGGCATGGAAGATTTGTCGGTTATCACTACTGACCGTAAAATCCTGATCACGTCTATTACCGTTCGTGACCGGCAGTTGAATGTCACTCCGTCAGTCAATTGTGTCGATATAAAAAAACAGGTGAAAGAGGTAAAAACGAGGGATATCACGAGGAGTATATCAACAAAGCGTCGAATCGAATCCGCGTCGTTCGAGCTAATAAAATTGACCAGCCGCCAATTTCGCGCGCTCTTTAACGAACAAGCGAACGGAAACGTCCCGACGAGACTAATAAATTCGACACGATGCCTGATGCCCCCAAAATCCCAGTGATTTGTATTCCATTTTTCGAGCGGTAACGACGGTATTATTTGTGTCACAGTATTATTGGTGGGGTCACGTTTCCAAAAGCATCCGCGCAATCAACAAAACGCTATTTATTGCACATTCGCGAAAAATATAAAAAGCAGGTATCACAGCTCTCACGTAAGTACGAGTAGACGAGTAGATTTTCTTTTTTTGCATAAATTTTCCATTGCGCGTACAAAGAACGGATTATGAATTAAATAAATGAAAATTAAAACAAAGAAATAAAATCGTATTACGTAATATAAATTTAAAATATTGTTAATTGAAAAAATTTGTTTTATCATAATGAATAAAATAGAATTTATCACGAATTCACAATGGATATAAAGAGAGTCTCTTTTTTCTAGAAAAAAAAAATCTCTTGTACTTTGTAGTTCGTACTTGACTTCTGCACTGAAAAAAAACTCTTGTCAGATCCAGAATCGAAATGTTTGCATTTACTTTAACATCGTTTGATAAGTACATCCCAATTGATTGAGAATTGTATCTATCGCGTGAATATTAATTCACGCACCAATTTATTATTCGCGATAGCTTACATAGACATTTTATAATATTTGTATTAGAAAAAAATTTAAAAAAATAAAGAATATACATATTCGGTACCGAAAACCGCGTAGCTCGTTCTCTATCGCAAAAATCGAATTCTTTCACACCCGATGTTTCGGGAACTTGGTGGAAAACATAATTGGGAGGAGGACAATCCAGAACACGTGTCCTTGTCCTCTGAGAAGATGCTGGAGGACTATTACAGCAGGTCGATAATCCAATTTCGCGTGAAGCGAAACGATCGCGGAACCCGTAAACGTACGTCGCCGGAAATTCGTACGCGGAAGAGAACGAAAGGGGATTTCCCATCCCCATTCCTATTCCACTCCCGATCCCTTTCTGCTCTTATGAATCGTCTGGAGTGCATCCTTCGCACAAGACTCTGCGAAGGAATTTATACAATTCACCGATGCACGACGACGATATATATAACGTCGAAAACGAAAACAAATTTCCTCCTCGCCGCGTTCTCGAAAAATCACGCCTCACCTTCTCCGTGGATTAACGCGGAACGACGTCTCGGAAAAACATCCAGTTCTAATCTTTCTTTTTCTCTCCGTCCTGTCATTGTGGACGAGGACAGAGAAAAATGGCGCAGCGTGAAATTACTATCTCGCCATGTGGCCATGGGAAATATTTACCTGGTGGCACTCCTCGTCTTGACTTCCGGTCGGCCTTTAATTAACGAGCTTCGATCCTCGTAGTCTCTCATTCAGTCGAGCGTTTCAACCACACTACACCAGACAGAGATTGAATTCCAATCGATATAGCGACTCCTTGCGATGTGCGATAAAAATCGTATACTATTAGCGAAACTGCAAGTCTTGTCTGCGATAATCGCCGAGTCGCATCACGCCGCACATCGGCTCGGGCGAACTAATGTTGACTCGTACTACTCGCACAGACCGTGTCACGATGCCGCGTACCGGGAGACGGCATATTTTTTCCCGAGCCAGCGGAACAATGCAGACCGTCGGAAAACGATGGTTATCGCGGACGACTATCGATCCCACGCGCTCGTAAAGCTCACGAGACTCGCGGCGGCACTATATTATATTTCTCGCGACGGAGATGATATGTTGCTCGCTTGTAAAGAGAGAGAGCGACTCACGGATATGTTGCGGATAGGACGTTGCCGAATTCGATTTCACACGCCTCACGTCATCAATATAGGATCTTACCGATCTTATCCGCCTCCTAGATCTTCCGCGATCTCGCCGCAGTTTCCCGAATCAACGGCACGTTTTCCGAACGATTCATCGCGAGCGGAGGCTTTTGCCAAGAATTTCACCAATACGATACGTGACGAATCTTGACGAATCGCGAGATGCACTGCTTCACTGATATTTTTCACTGATATGTTTTCACGGATGACTCGTCACGTACAGCGTTCTGGACTTGTTGACCGGGAGGTTGATTAATCTCAGACGTGACGGAGCTTAGAGCATGAGTAATTTTTCTACTCTTCTTGGATTATCGATATGTTGATGACTGTAAACATTTATTTTACGGATTCCTGATAATCCCGACAAACAACATGCGGTAATCTCAATCCTCCTAATCTTTCGTAATGTTTCTTCAAATCATCGATATGTTACTCCGGAGTAACCGGGTGCCGCTCGACACAGCGAGAAAAACTACTTGGATACCTGGCGAGTTTTGACAACGGTGTTTACAATGCACGATTCCGGCACTCTTTGCGTTCTGACGTTCTGAGTAATCTAACGGAGTCTCGCGGAAACATTGACGTTCGGCACGGATATTCGATCGACTGCGTTCACCGGCTGAGTTTCTCGGAGATATTTTCGAATACCTCTCGACGAGCTGAACACCGCGCACTGCACATTCACTTCCTCGAATCCCACTTCCTGCACTATTCACGCGAGCAGTTCCCGAGTCAGGTCATCATCCGTCCGCGAGAATTGCCGGTGAACGTTCGCGTCGCAATGGAGAAACATCCTTATTTCACGAACGGCACTCGCTCTCAGTCAGTATCCACGATTCACCTCAGAACAGACCACCTTTCCGCCTAGAGGCCTTTTTATTCCTCGGGGGACGAACCGGACGACCGGCGAATCGGTAAAACGACGGATCGAGGGCGATATGGAACGTCCTCGATGTTCGGTACGCGCCGGTATGTCGCGAGTACGCGCCGGATGCACCGAAGGGCGGACGACGAGAAAAAGAGTGACAGAGGGAGAGAGAGAGAAAGAGGGAGAAGCGTCAGCGGACGCGCGAAGGCTCGGCACGCGAGTTCGCCGGCCGACTGAAGCACAGTTCGGCTGTCAGTCGACCCCGCACCCGAAACTCGACTCGTCTTCGTCGAACGAGTCCGCCGTCTCCGTCGGCTCTCCCTCGGGGACAGGGGTGGACTCGGGGATGCAGAGAGTGGGACGAGGTAAGTGTGGCGCGCCTGCGCCAGGTGAATCGGCCCGACGCGACGATGGTATTCGTTGCACTTGGTATAGGTATCTGCCACTCGGTACTCTCTCGTTCTATGGTGCATACCCGAAGCGCGACACGAACGAAAGGAACTGATATCGAGACGACATCGATAAATTGATTCGAAAGCATGCAGAGAGTTTCTTTCACCCAAGAAAGATTATTGCAACTGATGACATTCGTTTCTTGATAACAACCTTTCTCGCAGCGCGTTTCGTGATACTGGAACGAGTGCAATACACGTTAAAAGATTTACACCTCTGGACTGTATATCGATAAATCGATTCATAAATAAGTAATATGAAAAGCTGACATGTATCTGTGAATGTTTCCCCAAATGAAAAATTAAAATTGTTGAAAGATCGATTCCTTAATCAACGTTCTTTACATTTATTCTCTGTATTCAATCGCATAGTTCATCTAATGGATTAGTGGATCGACAATAACGGATTTTCAGCATTGAATTTAGATTTTAATTCTCTCTTCTTCTCTGATCTACGTATTTCCGTGCCGTTTCTAGTAGAAAGATATTCCGATATTGTCTTGACGCAAAATATAGAAGTAAAATTACTTAAAACGATCAAATTGATTCAATAAAGTAAATGCGTCCCTAATAGTATTAACTATATAAATATATAGATAAGAAAAGCGACAAAATTATATTTGCCGTTTTAGATCATCGATTCAATTACAGATAAATAAATGCAAACACTCATCTATTTTTTTATATCGCTATGTAAATCAAATTACATATTTATTACATATTTATAATATACAACATAATTTTAACTCATTTGAGATTTTAAATTAACTTTAAATTGATTTTCTTTAATAAATTTAATAAATAATTAATCATTTCCTAATTAAAAAAGACATCTTTTCAAAAGTAAAATTATCGCACCGAATCGACACTTATATAATATTATATTAGAGAATGATTGAATGTTTATATGTATTGATTGTGTTGTTTAATGACTGAGTGTGATTGTCACGATTACATTCAACATTTCCATCTGTCACTATATTTGTGGAGAAAATGATAAATTCCATTACACTACTAAGGAAAAATAAAAAGGTTCATCTTCTGGATATTCAATTATATTGTCAATCAGTGCGTCTACGCTAATATGCATAGCTCGATACAAATCAATTTTCAGAGCGGCAGCCTTGTGCCTTTGTATGCCCGACGGACTTCGTTCTAATGAGATTTTATTGCGCATAGAGATTTCTGTAACTCACAGAATCACAAACATTCATGAAAATTATAGCTTGACGCGTGCACACCACTAATCAATAATACACTTCGCTCTACCGACGATGAAATCCGAAATGGAATAAAAAATTATCACCGTTCATCTTATCTTCACCTTATCCTAACATACAATATAGAGTAATTGTTTCTATTATGTACCTTTGTTAAGCCTAACTTAAACAAATCATAAAGAAAACTAGCACAAATAAATAAAAAAAGTATTCTCTTTAAATTATTAATATATACCATACCAAAAATAATATTCTATTTTTTCACTATTAAAGTATAGTAAACATTTTTTCCGAAAGATATGAGGAATTTATAAGTCCAGTAATAATGCTACAAAATTTTAAGCTTGTCTCTGTTAAATATAACCCATATTGGAGCTAAGAGCATTACGAGTGTACATTAACATAGTAAATATAATTAAAATAATGATTTATGCAATATTAAGTTAAACAATTAGCTTACATCTATTATCTGTTTCAATAACGATGTTAAAATAAGTCAAATGCGGATAGGAACACAAATTGGGGGATCATCGTCTCTTGGAGAGCACATTAATAGAGACAAAAACATTTAAAAAATTTTTGTCAAATACACTTTTTAGATTAAAAAATATTAAAAGAAAAAGAAATATCGGAAAACCGATAATGATTTCAAACAGATAAAATTTAATAATTAATTCAGTAATGAGCAAGTGACTTAAAAGCACATTAACAGGGACAGCTTTAGGACCTTGTCAATTAATGAGCATTAACAATTAATCAATCGATTCGTTGTTCTCGAGCATATTCAACGATTTTCCACAGACAACCCGCAAAATCTCGATTCCGGTACCGCACGCTCGTCTGTCCGTCCCCTCTAAATCCACCACCACTGTGTGTGCCGACGATTCGATGTGGGAAATCAATCACCCCCGAAACCACTTCCGGCAAACTTCGAAGGCACGCCGTGCCGTGGGAGTCGAGATTCCTCGAGATGATCGTGCGTTCTTGTGGTTCGTTTCGTTTCCGCTGATGGACAGACATTGGCGAGGACGATATATACCAAGGAGGATCGAGATATTTCGAAGTGTGATTTCTCCCGTTACACAAAAGCGATTCTCGAAACTCCATCCGAACATCGATCGACTTGTTTCGTTAATGTTTTCTCGACCTAATTGACTCCACCGCGAACGGACAGTTTGTATTTGCATTACGTACACTGAAAGAAAAGATTGACTGAACATAGCATTTTTAATTGGCTGTAACAACCAATTTTCAGTTGCGTTAGCTTATCGAAATCATATATCAATATTGCGAAGAAAACGCAACCAAAACTTGGCTGCTGCAGCCAATTAAAAATGTTATGCCATATTTTATCTAAATTGTTGCAGCAGCCAGTCTTTTCCTTTAATGTAGATTTTAAGGATCAAATCAAATCAAATTCATTTCCCAGGATTGCATTCATTCACTATTACTAATCACTTTGATGTGATCTGCTGTATTCCTCTTTCCTTTTTATTTTCATCTATTATTTTGTATTTTACAAATGTATAATATAGCCTACTTTTTTTAGACATGCCAAAAGAACATTACATGTAACGTCATAAAGCAAATAATGGAACCGCATATCTAAATGCTTCCAGCGAATAATCATCAGTAAATAAATGGACATGGTTATTGCTCACCGATTCAGTTTCGGGCTAAAGCAATTCTCATTATTGCTGATTCAGCAATTTCATTAGTTTTCGAAGTTCGCTCATCGTACCTCGGAGTAAATAAGCCCGAATTAGAATATTGAATTTTATGATGCATAACTCTGATACATAATAAGTAAGCTACACGAAAGAATGATTTTGCTAAAACATTTAAAAATATAGTTAGATACAAGTCTGAAAACAATTTTGCTGAGCTACCCAAATAAGTAGAATGTTCAAGCATAATGAACAATGCTGCTATTCTAGCTATATAAAAGCTTATATTCTAGCAACCAGCGCGACCTACGTAATTATTTTAATGGTCTAGCAAAATTATTTTCAGATTGTAGCTAAATTTTTAAATACTTTTTAGCAAAATTATTCTTTCTCTGTAGAAATAATAACTAGAAGAGGAGGACCAAAGTATCTTCTTTCGGAAAGAAAGTACGAAATGAACTCGTGCAGCACTCATGATTTATACATTTATTGAACGTATTGAAGATAAAATATTTCTTACGTGTGTTATTTGTATTTTTTTTTCTTACTATGGAAAGAACGATTTTGTCAAAAGGTTAACTATAGATACATCTGAAAATAATTTTATTGGATCAAAATAATTCTGTAAAACGCTCAAACTGATTAATAGAATATTTAAACTTTTTCCAGCACCGTCATCAACATTTATACGTTCTTAACGTAATTATTTCGGGCAAACAAAATTATTTTCAGATTTGTATTTAGTTAAACTTTCAGATATAATACTTCAGCAAAACCGTTCTTTCCATATGTATTTGTAAGATTTCGTTTAATCAAAATATTGCGAAATTGTAAAGACCTCTTTTGCTTTATTTCGGAAAGAAAGACAGATAACAAAACGCTCACAAGAGAATGAAAGCGGAAAGATATCCACAAGAAATGTCACCTATTTGTAGCACCCAGTCGAACCCTCTTCCCCGCCTCTAACAATCATGAACAATAACAATAATCGAGATAACGCACGCAGCGGCACTCCGCGAGATCCGTTTAGTCCCCAGCCAAATTGCCAATATTATCAGTTATCGGATTATTACGGCAAATTGTTCGCGTTTGCCTTTACCAACTAGCCTACATACTGCGACCCCTGTGGCGACCCGACGTCCTCGATCCCTCCATCCTCTCACGCCCTCTTCCCTCTCTCGTCACTGTGTCTCTGCTCTATCAGAAGCTGCTCTATTCGTCTCTCCCCTTCGTAACCGATGAAATCTGGATACTACAACTACTGTAACTGAATCGTTTACATTAAGCGCCATACATTAATACACCGTTACATGACGAAAAGAGACGAAAAAACATTTTGCTATTTCCCCAATTTTGTTTACGTTATAATGTCGATCCATTTTGTCATATCATAAATAATAAATCATAAAGATATTTCATTGATTCAAACCGCTGAAACAAATTGACAATTTAAAGATTAAAGATTAGTAAAATTCCTAATTATTTATTAATCGCCAAAATACTTTATTTTGTGTATTTTATTATTCAAAGATAATTGCGACGAAAAAAGTAATTATTTTTTTCTGTATTTGTTTCTTAGTTGAAGAGATTGACGACAGTTATGTATGTAGCAGGCGTCTATATAAATGTGTCTATATGTGCCTAATACGATGTACGTGATATGTACCGTAGGATCATAGCGTGCGCTAAGTCTGAGATATAGATATCGCTATGGCCTGCACTCCGATTCCATACAATGCTCTTCTATTCGAAATACTACATTTGCTCTCGCACGATCAACTCCTTGCATTAAACGTTCTTCACATCATCAACTTTCGCCAGTTATGTTTGCTAACCGTTTTCCGATTTTACTTCGCGTCGTCAAAGTGCTCCAAACTGTCGTAGACAATGGCTATTCATTTGCGATGATTATTCATGTTAAAAATTGTACAAGTAATTGAGCGTAAAAAAAAAGAGAAAGAAGAGGCAATAAAATTCTATCAGAAAAATAGCGCAACCAAGATTAATATTTTACAATTAATTTTGTTATCGTCAATTTTATTAAACGACAGGCAAATATTAAATAATTATATGGGGAGCAGACTTTCAAAATTTGTAATTTTCAGAAAAGAACAAAACTCCGCACACAAGAAAATTACTTTATAGAAAATAACAATATATCAATTAGTAAGATGTAAATATTAAACAAAATTGTTAAAAATATTAAACAAATACATTTTGTTTGTCTCTAGTTAAAAAAGCATAATGCACTTTGAAATGTCTATGTTTTTTCAGCATATAAATTAACGATGAAAAAAATGCTTTCTGAACATCTCAGAATAGCTTGTAATAATTATGAGTCTTTCAACACTGAACACTACGCCATCTCTAACTAAAAAAATGAAATTTTGTACAAAACGCATTTTAGAAGTCTGCTCTTCATATATTATAGTTTTATATTATATATTAATATATATGTGTGCGTATACATTAATATATATGTGATGGAAACCATATTTTATATTAATTTCGTTTGAAATCAGCTTAGTACATTTTTTGATAATGACGTGTGAAATTGCTGTTGAAATTTAAATATTTATCGCAAAGCGGAATTATGAGTTACTTGCAATAGGCAGAATTATAATAAAAAAGTATTAGTACAACGAAATGTTAAAATAAAATATGACATGCCACTGCTATTACTGATGTCGATCATCATTATACGTGGCATATTTCAGTGCGCGTACATATATTCAGTTTATCCAACAAACTTTCCATCTTTATTATTATTCCACTTTGTGAAAATATCGTTAATCAAATATTGAAGTGACAAACGTATATACAAAATAGAACAAGATATTTTGCTAGACTCCTTCAAATATCATTAAACAGAACAATTGTCTCGAAATAACAGCATTAACTTGAAACTTGAAACTCTTGTTATTATTTAATTAAATACATAATCATTCTACCAATCATATATTTCATACTATCTATCGTATTATACTTTCTTTTCTCAACATTATGACATATTTCAAGCTATTTTTCTTTCATAAATTATGTTATTTTACCGAGTTTGAAATTACAAATACATTTTCAATAAACTTGATGTTGGCAATATTATTACTTCATCATTATTCTTAATATCGTACATGCATCCATAAAATGAAACAGTGACATTAAAGCGAACTATGTATCGTCTAGCATTATATGGAGTTCGCAATAAATCACACTACCCCTCGCCTAGCCGGAGGTGCGGAATTTCCTCCACGAATCTCCGTTGCAATTCGTCAGAAAATGCAGCACCGGCAATAACGCGACGACGACGATTTTGTTTTAATCATGCCAACACTGTCACTTGCTTGTCAACGTAAGAGGAAAACAGCTGAAGAGAAATAGTCCGCGATTCTTTCACTAGAAAAGCCATTTACTCAATGTTATTTTAAGTATTGTAAATAAATGCAAAATTTTTAGTGCATTATGTTCTCTTCATTTATATAATGTATACATAACTATGATTCCCAAAAACAGAAAGCTTTAATAAAAAAAAAATTCATAAAATATGTTTGCGATTACAAAGATGACAGCTATAATTAATTAAAATATTTAATTAGACAAACTAAAACTACCCGCTGCGTAGAAAAATAAATAAAGTAGTTTATATGCACTTTCGAGATAAAAATACAAGTGGGCGGTGTATATAATTTTTTATCACAAAAGTAATTTTAATTATCTCATAAACTGTTACATACACATTATAAAATTTAATTATAATTTTAAATATTATTGTAGGCTTTTAGATAAGATAAAAATAAAAAATGGAGCATATAAATTAATCTCAAATTATTATTAGAATATAAACAAATATTTCTTGAAACACGTACTTTGTATTGTGCAACAATGCACGTGCAAAAATTACAAAAACTTCCCCTTTTGTGACGGGTATCGTCAGTTCCCGTGAGAGAACGTGACGAAAGCGCGACGACAATTTCGTTTTAATCATGTCACCTCCGTTCGCGATTCTTCGCAGAATGAAAGAGAGAACACATACGGCAAAATAGAGGAGAACATAGCCATGCCAGGAGGAGGGAAGGAGTACGTCTGTCTTCAGCTCTCGAGCTGAATTCGTCCTTGTTACGGAGGCACTGCACCAGACTGGAAGTCTTTCGTTCAAACGTTTCTAGGAGTTGCAAGTGGAGACAATGGCTTCAGTCGCCAGCGCCTTTTCGAATCTCGACGGGGTTAATAGTCGAACGTACTTGAAGAGAGATACTCCACAACTCTCCACCCAGTACTCTTTCATCTTCTGCTGTTATATCTGACTATTTCCACTAACCAGCGTGGTTTCGATCCCTTCTTCTCTTCTACCCATTCATTATTTGTTTGAGTCTGAGATCTCGTCATTGAATCCTCTTCTTCTCTCAACGCGAAATTTCAAATCAAGCAATCTCCATGCACGGCTACTCCACTTCCTCCTACCTCTCACTCTCTCTCTCTCTCTCTCACACATTCTCATTCTCTCTCTTTTTCTTTCTCCATCTTTCTCTCTCTTGCCTCTCCATCTCTCAAGCCAGCGACATCGTCTGTCTTACGGCGATAATATGTTAATCAGCCACTCGCAATGTTAATTAATTGCCTGCAGTGCCGACGAAGTGTCGAACCCCGCGCGAACTTCAAACCGTCTGCGCTCGCTACTGATAAATAGACAGTTATTCCATTACAATAGAAACTCCGTTCGTATATTAAACTCCTTGGCATCTTGGCACCACATAATTCCCATTTTATCCGTAGTGCATAAGGAGCACTCGCTTATCGACGTCTTGACGCGCAAAATGATTATTATCAAAAATTGTTTTTGAATTAAGTTCATGCGATATATAAATATTAATATTATCGGGAAAATAATAATTTTAGAATTAATTTTTAATCGCTAAAATTACTTTCTCTGAATTTCGCTCTATATTCAGATAAATATATTCATATTCATATTCAGATAAATTTATCATTTGATATTTATAGTACGATAATTGATATTTGAATTAATAATAAAATAAAATTATATAATACGTAAATTTCGGCAAGAAAATATATAATGATATATAATAATATATAACGAATATGGATTTTGTAATATCCATAAAGCAACAGCGATTTCAATGGAATTTATAATGTTAAGTGTACAATGACGTCTGTAAAGTAACGCCTCCCTTTCGTGATTAATAAGGTAACCCGAGATTAATTATTCAACCTCGATTAATCAAGCTGTCGGGAATTACGCGGAAGAATATTTAAACCCACTAACATCCCAATTCAAATCAGCGCATATTTGCATGAGCGGAAACGTCATCAAGATATCCCCGATGGTTACAGTGCATTTTTAAATGACAATTAAGAATTGCATGCGTAACACGTTGATTTTAAAAAGTCACGGATTAACAAATAAGAATCATAAAAAATCTAAAGGTTTACAATTGGAAAGTAACATTGCGGAGTTGAGTGATCATTGTCGACTACACGCTGCGATTCTGTGTCTCTTAGTGATTGTTATCTGAACTAGAACAATACCAGGAGATATCGTTTTCGGTCTAAAAGTCTTGTTGACAGTAAGACAAATCCGCTCGTTATCATGACGATAATGAACACGACGGACAAGCATCTTCGTTTACAGATATTCACGACAGTTTTTATTATAAGTCATTACTGTACACTAAGGCAAAAACATATACCGCTTATCTAAAATATACAGACTGTATAATCAAGCGAGAGCAAGAAAAAGATTTTAATTTTAAGGTTTCTGACTACACTCACCAATTTCAGATTCATGACGTCACGAACGAGAAAACACTTAATGAAAACTCTTACAAAATATGTTAAAATAGAATTATTCAATAAAACAGTATTTTCACTTGATAGAATACGCTTGTAGAATATATCAAAAACTGTCCTCTTATTTTGAAATAGAATAAAATTATATTTATGTCAATAGTTATCATATAACTTGTTTCGTTTCCTACTTAGACATAATTTAATTTCAAATATAATATATGATTATTTATTGATTATCAAAATTCAAGGGAAATCTACAGTATATTTTATGAATCTATTTTATCAATTGCAACTTTTATTAAAAGACATTTATTTATATACATCTTTGTATATAATTTGCAAGAATTTTTTGTACCTATTTTTCTCGCTTCTGATGTCAATCTAAGCTGCAGTGAGTAGACAATCTTAAAGAAAATTACAAAACGTGTAAAAAAAAAAAGAAGAAACTTTATGTAATTATATATACTTAATCAAACATATAGTTATTTATTATAATCTTTTAATATTATTATAATTTCCTTTTATTTTATGTTTATTATTTTTTGTTTATTATTTAGTTTTTATCATATTTGTTATTGTTGGCCATAGAAGTTATAATTTATAGAGCATTATTCTCTCAGTGTGCTTCGTACAATGCCCATTCCCGTCATGAGGTATCCATATTTTCATCACAATCCCTATTGTCACTTAATACATCCATAATTTTCCGACATGCAAATTTACGAGCGACGCGACGCGATTAAAAGTTTATTAATTTAAATTCAGTGTACGCGCGCCTGTTCGGCGAAGATACAATGCGAACCTCAGGTATAATTAGAGCTCGCAAAGTTCGCGATTGTGAGGAATCGGCTGGGGGCGCAATCCGCGGTTAAAAGCTGCGAAAGTATCGTCGCAACATCGTCGACGTCGCCGTTACGGATAACAGCGTCCCGGGAAGTTCGCGAGTCGTCAGATTTCATCAGCATCTCAATGGGAAACCGCCAAGCGAGAAAGGTAACTCGGTGCTCAAACAAAACCGCCCTCGTCTTGTCATCGACTTCGAGATTTTCGAGAGAGGGCGAGAGAGAGAGAGAGAGAGAGAGAGGGGGAGTGGGGGTAACTCAACACGGGAAAATCAGGCCCGTAAGTCGATGCGCCCCGAGACCACCCCGGGAATGGAGGCGTAGGATAAACAGGAAAGTGCACGAGTCAGCGTGTACGGAATATGTTCCCCGGCAAAGCCGGTGCGTTTCAAAGAACCACGCCAAAGGGAAGGTATATATGCGTGCACGACAGTATCTGTGCGCGCACGTACATACGCGTACGCTTTTACCCCCTACATCTCGATCTTCCGTTCATCCATTTTGTGGTTTGCGGTACGGCGTGAAATAGAGAGAACGGAATAGACTCGGAATGCAATACGAGTAAACAGAAAAGAATAGAAACACTTTTTGCAAGCTTCTAAAATCGGAAATGTCGATGTCGCAACGTGCATTCGTTTACCGTTCAACAGAATGAGTATTGTGGAAAGATCTAAAGAAAATCTCCGTGTAAAGTTGATCTCCCAAATTAAAAAAAAATTAACTTTCTATAACTCATTCGATTGCTCATCGTTTGCAGATGTATTTCGAATTTTCGTTTGCATACTTTTAGTTAAAAAGTTATTAACATTAAAGTTTCGAGAATGGAACATCTATCGATGATTGTCTTTCAATTTTCTTTAATATTCGAATTCAAAATATACGTTTTGCAGCGTATGTTAGTCCCCCTAAAATTATTCTTTTTATAACTTTTTACCAGAAGTGTGCAAATGAAAATTCGAAATGTGCATATTGCAAACGAATAATCGAATGAGCTATAAAAAAATTAATTTTTTTCAAAAGTTGGATCAATTTTACATGAGTCTAAAGAAAACTTATATAGTTATTAATGAAAGAGACACTTGAGTACCAATAAAATAAAATACCCATATTTTATTTTACCATGGAAAAACAGTTTCAGTTTTTTTAATAGCTTTTATCTGTTTTTTTACGCAAGCAAAATTTCACCCTGAAATTTTAATTTTTATTAAATAAAGATTTTAACATTCGAGTTAAAAACTATTTCATAATATATAATAATAAAGATGTTGAGAAAAGTAATCCTGAATTTTTCCATATTTTTTTAAAAGTCTAGAACAAAAAACTTTGAGCTGGAAAAAACTCAGATTGCAGACAGAAGGAACAAAAATATAATTGCAGCTGGAGGGTTAAGATTTACTTAGAATATATTCGTAATATTATTCGCAATTTGTAAACTACTAACAAGCTATTTTTTAACAAAACTGAATATTTCCATAAACATATTTCGCTTTTTATGTAAATCTGATTATTGAAATTACGAAAAGTAAACACGAATTGCTTGTTGTTAAAAATCATAGATTAAACACTTACAAAGAAAGAATAGAAATGTTCACTACATTAATAATTCTCAATACGATATTTCACATAAATGTTATCAGAAAGTAAAGAATCAGGAAGTAATTTATGACGCAAATATTCACTTCGTAATTCAATTCGAGTTTATATAATGTCGCATATTTTATGACGTATATTAATATTATTTATGCAAGGTTGCAATAGGATAATGTGTAAAACGAGAAACGAACGTTTAATAGTACATTCACTGCTTCGCAGCTCTTCAATATCAAATCCAATAAATCATGTTTACGCACTAATTGTCATACAAGCCATGTATAATCATGTATTTTAATCTCAGCCACTGATTTAATTTTATGAAAAAGACAATGTTAAAACCGAAAGATTGAGATAAAAAAATAAAAATTCAGGAGTGAACAATTGAAGCGCAGGATTCAAAGACATAAAACTGTGAAATTGTAAATTGATAGAATATCGGTAATATATCTTTACAATAAATATTGTATAAAAGATAAATAGTATGTAATAGTATATAATATTAATTTATACTTCCATAAGAGATGTGTAAGAGACCTGTACTTTCATACAAAGAGAGAAATTTATCTGTAATCACCTATATACAAAAAAAATTCCTAATTAAGTAATATTTTTTTTAATATTAAGTAAACATTTTTTTTATTACAAATAAATATTTACTAAAAAGTAAATAAATATTATTTGATTTAAGTTACTTTTTTTTTAATAAATATTTATTTGCAGTAAGGAAATGTTTACTTAATACTATTCAAGAAAATATTACTTAAATTAAGAAATTATTTTTTCAGTGTAGGTTGATTTGCAAAGTCCCAAAATAATTTCCATTCTTCAGGCCTCCATGGCCGTAAAGACGACGCTACGCGTAAACCAAACGGTACGCCGGCGGCGCGCACAACCCTACTCGCGTCTGGGGAGACGTAAAGCTCGTACAGCTCACGCGGGGGATAGTTTTATTCCGTGAGGCATAAAAGTGCAAATTTTTAAGCACCGGCGCGAAAGACAATCTCTTTATACCTTCTCGCCCGTTACGTTCGCGAAATTGCGTTGTCACCTTGCCGTTGTCGCCGTCTCTTCCTTCGCAGGTCTCCCTCTCGAGACCCCCGAGGCTAGAACGTACTCCGGTGAAAAAAGAGAAGGGGAGAAAATAAAAAAGGGGGCGCGGATGGGAACCTCTGGAAGAACTTGACGAAGCTCGACCGTCCGTCGCGACGCCCAAAAGTGTCGGCTTCAGCCAGACGGCGTTTATCCTTTTTACGCGGCGCGGCGGAAAGACAACGGGATCGGAATTTTATACGGAATTTTATAATATCATTTCTGAATGGCACGAGAAAGAGAGAGAGAGAGAATTGGTCATTTTTTTCTGCACAGACTTGGTTTCTTTTCAAATGAGTTTTTCATTTTTCAAAATAACTATTAATTTGTGCAAACAATTATCATATTATTCCTCGAAATAATCATTGTTGTGCAAATAATTATCACGTATGTCGTAAAAAAAAAAGTAAAAAATGTATAAGATATTTTCTACTTTAATTCTTTTATTTAATTGTAGAAATACAATTACCTTTAATTAATATTAAAGGTATCAGATTTTTAATTAAACATTTTTTATGTGACCTTTTAATTCAAATATAGATGCATTTTTCATTCCAAATCAGTTTATAAATTCAAATCAATTATCAATAATAAATAAAAATCATCACTTATCTTATTTCGATGTTAAATAATTCTTAATAATAAATTATAAGATACATATCGAATGTCTTAATCTATGTCGCCTTCTACTATAAAGTATCGTGGAAAGGAATTTATCCCAACAGACGTTGATGAATTATTTTGTTTGTTTTATAGCAATTTCTCCCACGAACGGATTACGAAGCTGAATTATTACCGCTGAGTACCGCAGCGCTAAGATAGACCGGAAGAAATGTGGTTGGCGGAGGAAAATTAAAGATAACAACCGAGGCACGTACCGACGTGTTTGCAATAATTATTGCGAAAGCGTGGAATGGCAAAAAGAATCGGCCGCGTAATCTCCGTGAGTTCCATAATATTCGTTTTTTCGAAGGTGCGATACGATAAAAGTTGAATTGAAGAAAGAGAATTTACATCAGTCTCAAGTATAAATTTCAACAATGAGAAACAAAATCTAGCAGAACGATATTTAACGATAAACCTGATGTATCAAAATTTTATGGCGAGGAAATACATTTTTTTTCTTGAACAATCTGCACAAGTCTTAAAAAAATCTTTAGTTTATAGCGTTTCGAAATTTCGGACATGTAAAACGCGTACTTGAGCAAATATTCTTTTTTCTGCTGTTTTTTGTAATATGATAGTTCAATAATCCACAAATAAAAATATTGTTACGCATAACTAGTTCATGTAAGCTTACAGGCTTTCCACTCTTTTTGATTTAATTTCGCTAGAGCCTAGATTTATTTAATTTGTTTAAAGCACTACTACTTAATATTACAACTTACAATTAGTAGTTATTATATGTACAACTACACTATATATATAATACTACTAATCTCTAAAATAAAAATAGAATGTAATAAAGCAAAATAAATAAAATGACAATTAAATCGAACGATTATTACAATTATACAGACATAAAAAACGGTACCATGAACGTTTTGGGTATTTTCATACATTTGTTTCCTGTTACACAATTGTGGAGTGTAATAAAGAAATCTTCATAACACCACGGTTATTTTCAGCAATTTGCATGCCGTTTATCTCTCAAGCTGTCATTCGGAGACACCCAGTACACGATCCCACACAATCTTATGCACGCGGAGTCACTTAATCCATACGGAATTCTAGAGGCGCGACTATCCCTCGACTTGCATGCCAAGTGACCCGCTTACATTACACCTTTTCGCAGTTCCGCCGTCGTAGACGGTCTGAAAGGCGACGGTACGCGGTTAGTCGCAAGAAAAGTCAGGCGGTTTCGGCAAAATGGCCGTCCGGTACGAAAGTTTAACAATGGGAAAGGAAATTATACGGCCGGAGATTCGCGGAGACGTTGTCGTTTCGGCCAAGCGCGCGCGAGAGAGAAGGTTGGTCGACGTGTGCCCCGAGAAATTTACAACCCGCCCCCGTCGCCGCAATGAGGAGGTGAAATCGAAAATCAATATTCGAAAGGTATAGAATGCTCGGCGGGACTGACAAATGGCCCTCGCGCGCGCCGAATAGCTAAAATACTGTTGTACAGACGAATAATCCGACTTACAGTTTTGCATACGTTGCTACGTTTTTAATTAAAATATTTATAATTTATCAATATTCTTATTTTTTCTAATTATACAAAATTCCGTTTAACTCTAATCAGTATTCGTACATCTTGCAGTGACATTTTCTTCAACTACGCTGTGAAAAATTGTTTATAATAAATGTTTTTCACAATCTTACATAATTTTAAGTATGTATTTTATACGTACAGTATCTGCGAGGAAATTAAATTTGAAAGTATGTTTAATACTTACACTTCAAATTAATTCTATACTTACATATGAAAGTTGTGTAAATAAGATTATATTTTTATTTAATAACACATTTATCTTATTTGTTATTATTTTTATTATTAAAAATTAAAATTTTTTAAATGATAAAAAAATTTACATTTTTTTTTTGTACAAGTACTTTAAATATTCAAAATAATTTATGCAAAGTTTCTTTGCGATTCACTGATTAGTTACAAAGATAAAAGAATCTTGTTTTTACTGGACAACTATAGTTCATGCATTGCAATGTAACGCTACGTAAATAATCTTCAATGCATGATATTAAAAAATTGAAATTTTTATCATTTATTTTATAATATACATTTCCATATATTTTTATTAGAGTACAGATTAAAAAGAAAACTACTATTTATTAAAATAACTTGTGATCCAGATAGTAAACCGTCACCAAATTTCGTATTATTGTTAAACGTGATTTAGAATAATCTATAATTTTTTTCATAATTTTGTTATTATTTTAAAAATATAAAACATTTTTAAGTTATATAATGTTATTCCTCGAACATTAATTTTTAAATTAAAAAACGTTCAATTATGATAACCTTGAAAATACATTAATTTAAAATACATTAGATTTGCAAATACAAAAAAAAACAGTATTTGTTAAAATACCTAATAATTTAACTAGATAAATCTGAAAATAATTTTGTTTGACCTCAAAATAATTATATGCAGACGCTCAAACTTAATGTATTGACGTTCTAGCAACTCGTTTGGGCATTCAATGTTATTATTTAAATGATCCATAAAATTATTTTCAGATCCGTATCTAGCTAAATTGTTAGCAAACCTCTTTCCATTTATGAAAATTTCGGGGCGAATACCGATTAAACACGTAAAACATGACGTCAAAGATCTCGTGAAAAGATAAATTTATTCATAAAAAGTTGATATTTTGAACAATCTTCCGATCGAATAATTATCGCGTCTCATATTTTACATATAATAATAACTTTTAACTTGCTAAATAACTTGCCAAGCTCGCTCATTAAATCTCGCGTGCGCTTTGGGCGCACAGATCATGCGCGACTTTCATGCTCATTCATAGTGAGCCATGTTGACTCACAATAGCTTTAGTTCGCGATGTTAACGGGATATTGCTACAGTATATAAAATATCATGGAATTCAAAGATGGCCGGCACGAACACGCGAACGGGCTGGGAGTAAAAGGAATTCAATTTCATGGGAGGGCGTCTTTTGTGCGCGATAGCTTATGTAGGTATTTATATAGTGATGCTCTCGTGCACGTCGATATTTCTATTTGACTTTCGAACGATGAGATTGCAACGTCATGCAAAGTCTAAACTCCATCAGGAGGCGCAAACGATAATCGTGTTAATTGATTTAATAATACAAAACAACCTGAAATCAAACATACATCAATTTTGCTGCAGCACGATCGCAAAGAAACAAAATAAATTTCGTGAAATTAGCATATCACTTTAACTCGATATCATTTAAACACTTACGTTATTCAATTACATTGAAATATATCGTGCAACGTTTAACGAAATTTATATTTACCAATGGCAACGTATCTTGTAGTTTCTCCTGTGAGTATAATTCTATCCGCTATGGGAAAGAAATGGAAAAGCAATCGCATGAAAGATACACAAAAGACACAAAGTCCAAGGGGGCGTGTTTTTATTCGTTGTACGAATTTAATTTCGCAATCGCGAAAGACGATAATTATCGGAGAACGGTGAAGAGCGGCCGATGTCTTTGCGGCGACAGAGGGAAATCTTTTAATCAATATTTAAACGATTAATTGCCAGTTAGCTTGCTGGGCTGGAGGAAACGCTCTTAGCACGTCCAAACAAGCGCAAGTGGTGGAAGAGACCTGGGAAGGAAGGAAGGAGCCGCAGTTGAACGAGTTTGCGTTTGCCGTGACCGTGCCCCATAAGAGCCGTGGCCTTGATAAGGATCGTTTCAATTATCCATTCAATTACCGCAAGGCAATCTGTAATCGTCGCGAAGCTCGAAAGCTCGGCGAGGATTTCCACAAAGCGTTTCCTCAACGTCCAGAGAGATAAATAGTCGCGGTAATCGGAAGGTGAAAAAATTTACACGTGCCACCCCAACGGCAATTGTGAACAAGAATTCTCATTTACGCAACTGTATCCCTTCCACTCCTTATTATTCCGCGAAATGTTTCTACAATTACACGCCCAACCATCAAGAATATTTTCTCGATGAATGTCGCTGAAATAAACTAATTTTGATGAAATGTTATTCATAACAATGGATTAATTATTAATCTATTATTAACTAGCGTTAAAACCTAATTTGGCCCTTTAATTCTATTGTGTGAATTTCAATCCATTGAGCCTTTGTTTCTTTATTTTAATTTTTATATTATAATAATATTTAGTTCGATCCATTTAATTAATGATTAATAAATTGAACAAACTGAACATTAAAATAAGAATTAAATTATTATAGGAACATAGACTCAATGAATTAAAATTCAAATGGAATTAAAAGACTGAGCCAAATTTACTGCTTCATAGTATCTCGCAATTACTATTAAGACTTTATTAGATTTTGGATATTAATTAAAATAAAAAATTTGAATTAAAAAAAACGTCATAATAGTCTGAATTATTAAGCAATTAAAACACATATAAAATTCACACACTCAGACCTGCAAAATTACGTTATACACAAAATTCTCATTTATTGTTAATTATGGGCAAACACACAATAAATTTCAAAAGCATATAAATCCAGCGAAAATGCACATATTATTAATAAACAATTGATATATTATGACTTTCTGTTACTTGAGCCACTCATCCCACGCTCTTCGTCCGGAAATAATAGGCAAATTACATTTAAATCATCATAAATTCAAATCATGTATCATTAAAGAAATAATCATCGCAATGAAACAATAATTTGCTCCCATTTGCTTCCCATTCTCCCCATCGTTCCGATATTCCTATATCAAATGGATAAATCACGCAAAATACCTTCATTGATAAATGGTGGTCGCCTCGACACGCTTGCGAGTCGTTAATCGCGAGAGTTAATTAATCAACGCTAATAATCACTAATTGTAATAATCGTAGAGAACGATCGCGTCTGGCGTCTCGTAACACTTGCTGTGACGGCATTCCGAAGAGTAATGAGACACAGAATGCCCGTTGCCTCGCTCAAATCTGACCTCGCAAATCATAATAAGATGAGACCAACAAGATAAATAACAATATACTGTAAAAAAGCAAGTGCCAAGTATCAAATTATCGTCGTTAAAATATTTAATGCGCATAGTATATATTCAATACAATAAATGTCGCATAGTATATATTCTTCGTACTTGCATCTCAAATCACATTAGGTTATTACATTAAAATAATAAAATCTAATATTAATTTATAAAGCATAAACTTTACTTTATTTTAATAAAAACAGTCTGAACAAACCGTTTATTATCTTATTAATTTATAAAATTTACGAAAAAACATGATGTTATGCATCATTTTAACAAACGAAATGGAAAATTGAATTTAACTGTCGTGGAAAATATGACAATGCATTTATTAAAATCACATAATTTTTCAGGCATAAAAATTTGAAAGATATAATAGTAGTTATTGTAATATTAAAACAAATAAAAGTTTTTTTCTTTATATTTTAACAATAGCTTTAATAATTCTTTTTAAATGAAATAGTTAATTATCAATTATTTCAATTTGTATTAAAAAGGGGATTAAATAATTAAAACTTATTATTAGTAATAAACTTGACAATATAAATCATTTGATTCCTGCAGTATATATAATAGATCAAAAGATAAAATCAGCTATGCAATCAAAATCAACAGCACGTGAACTGTGAAATCAACAACAGATAACTGATTAAATGCATTTACCTAAGTGCATAAATTCTACGTGATATCATTCATTAATTTTCTCGCTTACAACTCGAAAATATGTGTACTTGTAATATTTTCACATCAGAGTTTTTATTGATCGATCTTCAAAATATGTACTATTAAAATTTTAGACAGTTATTATTGTGATATATAGTTACATGTCAAATTATGATTAAATAGTATTTAAAAAGTGTTACAGGCACAGTTTTATGTATTTCGTTTAAATTTGAAATATACATTTGTAAATATATTGACAACAATATTTATTTCTACATCCCATATTCACTGGTAGTGCGAATCCAAACCATTAATAAAACACGAAGATAATTAAATTATTAGTTCAATTAAATGTTTCAACAAACAATACGTTTCGACATCATGTGCTACTTTTAATTAAACTTATCGAAACTAATCAAAGGTTCATTTGGATCCAATGCAACAAAGTTGAGCAGCTTCTATCGACATCCACGAAGCTTCTCATTTACGAGGTTATCCCCCCGCACTACGACGATTATTGAACCAAACTTTGTTGCGAAACGCGCCTCATCTCATCCTTTTACAACCATCGGTTAAAAGCCACATGGGGGACGAGAGCATCGGCTCATCAACGACCACTAATCGAGAAAGACAGAGAGAAGAGAGAGAGAGAGAGATTGAGAGAGGAGAGAAACTCTGGTCACTACCAGGGCATGTATCAAAAGGTAATCAGGCCGATCGAAGGTTCAGATTAATACGGTTGGATTCACGCTGCAGCGAGTTGCACGAGTACTCGAACGCGAAGGTATTGTATGCGTTGTGGTCTACGCGCTTCGGAGGTTTAGGATCATCATGGAGACTATGACCGTACGGAGTCCGATGAACCGAGTGGACCACGACGTTGTGGACCATCGTCGGATCACCGCCGACCTCAACGACGCGCCCTCGACGCGCGACCCGATGTCATCTCGGGTTGGTCTCGCGAGAGAACGAAGAGCGAGGGTGGTCGGCGAGACAAGAACCGGAAAGGGCGAGAACACGAGGGGGATGCGAGACGGTAGATGGCTGTGTGTTCCGACGTAATATGGGCTTGTTCCCGTTTGTGACGCGGTTCGCCCGCGCGTCGCAATTAGCCTTTGTCGCGAGTCTGTCGTCCAACGATCTAACCCCCTATCTCACCAACCCTCGACCACGCGTGCACATGCCGTCCGCTCATTTCTTCCCGTACTGTCATCGTTCAGAACGACAGTCCTCGCGTGGATGTCGCGCGCAATGCGAAATAATTAGCAAATTCGCGTGAAACTCGCCATGTTGCGGCCCTCGAGTTTGACAACTTTTCTCACTAGCTCGCTATAACGCTTTCTACGAAATTGATGATTTCCCCTTTGGCGTTCTAAGTTGAAACGGTAGTCAAAGGTGCCTGCAATGGTTAATAGAAGGATAATCCCGCGGGTCGTACGATTACTACTGACTTATTAAACGACTACAGAGACCAATGTTACAATAATTGACAATCGCCGAAACATCCTGTTTTGGACGTATTGTAATTATGGAGATTAATAATGTAATAACAAACAGGTATTTATAATCAACGAGTGCAAATAGCTCTAAAGGAGTACATTGTCAAATTACAGGTATACTCAATTTTAATTATTTCGAATTATTTCTGTAGTTCATTACAGTTTCTATTCAATATATCGTTGATTTAATTAAAATGAGTTTAATTCGAGAAAATTAAAATTAATTCAAATTTAGTTTATCATTTAAATTTTCATCACAATAAAAAAGTTTACGGAAGCCAATACTGGATGGAAATTGTGTAAAAAATATGTATCGATTAAATACAGACGTTTCTTTGTTGAGATCATCTTCAGTATACAATTAATAAATTAATACTAATTATTATACATACATTATTACAGCGGAGATATCAACTGATAAACAACTTGTTAATGCGATGGCATGTCATGAAACTTTCAATTATCGTCGTATGTCTTCATTTGTTAAAAATGCATATGTGTTTCCATTGAGACAAACTACAGAAAGGATCGATTGACACTTTGATATAAAAATTAAAAATAATAAAGAAATGTTATTTAATTAAAGGAGTTGTCATCACTACTTTGATCTAACATTGTATATCAAGCAGAAATGTACTCACGCATTTCTAGATGTGATTAGAATTTATACACTGAGAAAAGAGTAATTAAAAATTTATTTGTGAGAGATAATGCTTATTTCACTGAAATAAATTATTTACTAAAATAAGGAGAAATAAAATTTCATATTTAGGAAATAAGCCATCTATTTAATTTTTTACAAGTAATAAAATATTTTATCATCAGTCAAATTTCTTTAAAAAAATATCAAAGGAAACGTCAAATGTAACATTTACTTGGGAATATTTTAACTTTTTTCTCAGTATGAATATATTTGCTGAGTGCAATGAATTAATTGAGGAAACTTATTCCGCTGAGATGTACAAAATCGATTTTGCCAAAGAAAAAAATCATCAACAAGATTGAAGTAATATTCATTTCTCCATCAAAAAGAGAGACATGCATCTTCAAAAATATTCCGCTCTCAAAAAGAACGCGACGTCTTTTGATCGAAAAGGTATACAATTCGCTGTGTTAACAATTTATGAGATTCGAACGTTCCCCTTTAACCGTACCGTTTTATCCCCTGCTATATCCCGTTACCTTAAACTTTACGAGGCGGTATTTGAATTTCTTCCTTCTTCCAAATTATACACGGTATATTTTAGAGAGTTGAATGCCGATATCTTCTCCACTTACTTGAGAAGTAGCTGCTAAGTTTAAAAAGAAAAAAGAAATTGAAAAGAATTTACTCTCGTAAGCTTAACTTTCAGGTTCACGCTTGTGAGACCGATACAAATGGTCAATGCCATAAGTGTTATGGATCGAAGTAAAAAAAAAAAGGACACGCAGGGCATCCCGTGAACTCTCGCAGCTTTTGTATTCCGGATAACCGATAGTGGTGCGCGAGATACTCCAGGCGCGGCTATACGACGTGAGAGCATCCGAACAGGCCAAGTTGTTCATATTCGCGGCCGCAGCCGTCGATATTGCTCGACTTCGGGCGTTGTTACCAGAAGCATTTGTTGGCCGTGCGTATCGCATTGTTCCAGAAGTTAGCTCATAATAGCCGTTTTCGCGGCCTCGTAGCAGCGCGAAAGCCGCAAAGTCAAAGAGCGATCGACTGCTTGCCTGAACCCCCACACGCGCGCCGGGGGCGCGAAATGCAAGAACGCGCCCGGGGATGCCCATCGGCCTCGTGGGGGGGAAAAAGAGTGTAGGAATGCGCTATCGAATCTACAACTATGTAACGGCCGGTCTTTGCATGTGGCGCGGCTGCTTCCTGATCGATTCCGCACAACGGAACTGCAGTTTCGAGCAGGTGCACTGACCCACGCGGACGCACGCGCGACCCCCGCCTGCCCATTCCTTATGTACGAACGGCGTCGGTGTCTTTGTGGAAAGTTTCCCCGGGCGCACAAAGTGCATTATCAATTATTACGGCTAGCCTGATAGCGTTATTGGTCGACGCTTGATAACGGCACTGCATACTGTCGGCGCGGCTATTACTATTGATCGCCACCCTTGTTCGAGTGCGAGGCGAGAGACGGTCACGACGATCCGGCTCCAATTTTGCGTTTGCTTTTAATAAACGATGAATCTCCGTCGATAATAACACCAAACTTTCCACACCAAACGCAGTTGCAATTAACTTCCCGTGAAACTCTCCTGTACAGTTTCGATCAAAATGATGAAATTTTCCGATTTAAATCAGAGCCTTCATTCAGTGAAAACAAATTTTTTTTTTATCCTTCTTTATAAACCGCTTCTTTTATCTTTTTAGACCCATGGATTGTTTTGTGTTCTTCGTTAATGCACCCGAGTTCTGTTTCCTGGAAAATCATTCAGCCGATCGGACAAGTCTGACTTTCTTAAATATTCGATGCCTCCGACTAACCAACCCTCGTTTTATCCTCGATTCGTGCTACCGCTTCGTTGCTCTCCCGTCGAGACTGCTACCCTTATCGTGCCAAACGGAAGAGGGTATGCTAAAAAGCGGACTAAGTACGTAAGATGATTATTGTATGAATTCACAACGGGCACCCCTCCCCTTTTCGGAAATCGCGTTTCCAATCCTCGGTACGGCGTTCAACCTCCACCTCCCTGCCCGGCCGGTGCGATACTCGAACGCGAGTTGAACGAAAGTTGAATTCAAATTGTTATTTTAATATTTATCACCTGCCTCGCGAATCCCTCGGCAGCCCGTCCGAGATCTGGAATCCACCTGAGCGGCATAGTTCTTCCGGAAAAATGCTAAACGCCCGGCTTAGCGCCTCAATATTTCAGTGAGGTTTCAACCGCTGTATAAACCGCGAGAGTTCGTCGGCTATTCATTAGACGGAGCGAGAAGAGAGAAATGGAAGGAGAGGAAGAGTCAATGAACATTCCGCTGATAATAGGAATTGAACCTTTCAAGCCTATAATGTAATGTATCACTTTATAAACTTGTCAAAGGTTTCATCTTTTATTATACTATTAACTTAGGCGAGTAAACGGAATCAATAAAGTTAACACGCTATTGTATTGATATAAAAAATATAATTACAACTCCAATAGCATACACGCGCGTGTTTTACTAGTCCTATAGTTCTTTATGAAAATAGGAAAAAATTCTGCATTTTTATACTAAAAAAGATCAAAATTGAAAATATAATATGCCGACTTCACAAATCTAACATAACCCTTCCCTTCTAAAGTATAAGAAAAAGAAAAATATTTCTATTTTTGACTACAATTCTCGTTAACACTGCTCAAGTATTAACATAAGTATGTAATTTGAAAACAAAGTTTCAACTAACCAATTATCAATTTTAATAGACTTTAAATATAGAAGACATTATACACTGAGAAAAAAATAGTCTAAATTAAAAAAAAATATTTATTTGAATACTGCCAACTAAATATTTACTTATAATAAATAAATATTTACTTAATAAAAAGAAGTGATTGTTAAATCAAATTAATGTTTTTTTGTACCAAATAAATATACTTTATATTTAATAAATATTTAGTTGATATTATTCAAATGAATATTGAAATTTAAGATATTTTTTCTCAGTGTAACACTTAAAAAAAGTGCTAAAATTTATCGCAATTTTAGCAATATTTCTCGTTAGTTTTAGCAGAATTCTATGCTCTACAATCATTTTTAAACAAAGTTCCGGCTGCTACTTTTTCAATTTTGGATTTTTAGTATAAAAATGCGGAATTTTTTAATTTTTATGTGGAACTGTAGAACTATAAAAAGAGAGTGCTATATTGGAACATTGTTTTTCGAAAATTAGACACCATGCTAATTTCATAAACGATCAAATACGGGAAAATATATCACTGATAAAACGACTTTTGGTGGTAGCTCTCTTAAATCATGAATTTTGATCAATACTGGAACTCGTAACTTCAGAAATAACATTGCACTGAATTTTGCATTGTAAATGCTGAATTTTGGACCGGCCGAATATTAGATCGGGATTATGGACATAACTAACTTAAGCAAAACTCACCGCAAAAGCGTTGAATGAATCTCGATAGCAATGATAATGCCGCAATAATAATTAGCCAAATAATTGCACGTGGATTCAATCGCTATTTAGCAGACACTGCAGTTACCGAGAATGTATAATTTTCACCAAGCACGTATACTGGAAAGAATACAACTGAATAATTGGTTAAGGACAATTAAATCCCAATTCCCGTTAATTGCCGCGCTGACGATAAACATCGTTGAACAAACATCGCCGGTAGTTTTACGCGCATCGCCTTTCATCTCGCCGTTTCGTGCAATCGCGATCCTCGATAACCACCGCGGATTGATGGCGTTTCATCACGTCGTAAATCGCACGTCGCGCATTCTGACGCGCGCGAACAAATATTTCCAGCGCGATCGGCACACTTCGGAAGGAAACCTCTGTCAATCGTATCCGGCCGAATTTATCTCCGGTACGCATCCACGAATAAACATGTTCTCTAATCGGATCGATGTTATCGTCAAAACTGAGCAGACGGGTGTTTAAATGTAAATAGCAGATATTAATTTTGCTTGAATCAATAATTACCAGATTGAATAAAAGAAATTACTACACGAGAAGAATAATTTTACTGAAATAAAATTTAGTTAGATACAGAGAGATTTGGAAATAATTTAGACCATCAAAATAATTATAACGCTCAAACTTGTTGCTATGAATGTTAAAACTTTTTGCATTATCAACAACGCTTAAGCGTTTCAACAGAATTATTTTCAGATCTGTATTTAGCTAAATTTTTAGGTGCTTCAATAAAATTATTCTTTCATTCTCTTTGTTCGATTTGCTAATTAATTATTGATCTAAGCAAAATTTATCTATATCCTTTATTTAAACATTCAAATTTGTCTAGTTGGTTTAACGATAGACATCAATCCGATTATATAATTTAAAGATTCTCTTTGTTCGATTTGCTATAATTATTATTGATCCAAGCAAAATTTATATCTTCTATTTATACAACATTCGCATCCGTCTGGTCGGTTATGACGATAGCATCGATCCGATTAGGAAATATGTTGATTCGCGAGTACGTATTGGAGATAAATTCGGGCGGAAAATTCTTTTCAGATCTGTAGCTAGCTAAGTTTTTGAATACTTCAATAAAACTGTACATTTTCCGTGTATAAATTATAGAAATATTTAAGAAAATCTGTATCTTTTCTAAGCAATATTATAAAACACGAAGAAAAAAACGTGTAATAGGCATTCACTATTCCATTTTAGAAACACCGTAGAGAGAACTATATATATAAAAGAATTAAAATCACCTCTCATTGCATCTATATACTTTCCTTCTTATTATCGACGCTTAATCAACATCCAGTCGTCGAAGTTCAGTTCGAGTAGCAAGTTGTTACCCTTGGAAAAGTATTTCGCTTCTCTCGCTGATTGGACAATCTAACAGGACCGTTAAACGAGCCAAGAGGGTTGATTTTAATCGAAAGTTATACCACCGGCAATAATCGGCAGTTAGCCGTGCGCCAGCCTATGATGCGACTGGGGTTTGCTGATAGCAGACTTAAGGGGGGAGGGAAGGATGGCGAGTGAAGGGGAGCATCCCCTTCGATCTCCTGCAACCAAGTATCATTACAGTCGCACTAGCGGAAGAGTGGATTATGGAGGCTGCATGTATCGATGTCAGCCAGGATAATTGATTGGTATTGCTTTCTTAATTAGCGGTTGAAGCATTTAGAGTGGCCATTCAATTACACAGTCTCGTAATCTACTTACGCCTACCTCCTACGATCTTCTCTTCCCAAATGATATATACAGCCACCTCTTATAAGTTGGCATCTTCGAAAGTCCGTAGTGTTATTCATAAACGCGATGCAACTATTATAATTATGCTACAAGTTAATCGTTCATTTGTGATGCAAAAAATAGAAATGGAAAAATTCACATACAACTAATAGCGTTTTTCACTAGCAGAACTGATGTGCACTCAGTGCACATTAAAACTGTTTGTTTAACACACTTTACTTTGAATGTCAACGTGAGATATCTCAATTAATAAAATACCCAATGTATATTTTATCAAATAACCATAATAAAATGTATTGAGGATTTCGCGGATTTTAATTCGTTTCTATGTTTTTATTAAAATAACCATAATAAAATGTATTGAGGATTTCGCGGTTTAATTCGTTTCTATGTTTTTATTAAACGTACATCTTTACATTTCGATTTGTGTACAATGGCTTTAAAGTGCACTGAGTGCGCAGTTCTGCTAGTGAAAAACATTATAAATGCTCGTAAAAATTTCTTCGTGCTTTTCCAAAATGTAATTTAACTCACTTCGATGATAATATCATATGTGATTATAATAATATATAGATATATATTAATTATATACACAATTAATACATGGAAAAATCAATTTCACTAAAGTATAAGTTTGAAAATAATTTTGTTGGGCCATCAAAATAATCACGTAGGAATCTCAAGCATGACGAACAATGCAAAAAGTTTTCACATTCTAGTTTGAACGTTCTACATAATTTTGATGGTCCAACAACATTATTTTCAAATTTGCATTTAGTTAAATTTTTAAATACTTTAGCATCCTTCCGATGTATAACAATTATTTAATTACTCAATTAACGTTATTATATAATATCAATTAATTAAATAACTTTTAAGCAATTCAAACATAAAGGATACTTGATATTTTCCATTTTGAGATTTAATCTATATTCAACTGCCAAATACTGAACGTCATAACGCTTTGTATCAATAAGTCGAGAATTTACGATCCGCGCAATATTTCGCCGTAGAGGAACGACAAACATCGCGAATTAATTTCTGCGAGTCGTACCGCTTCCATGCTCTCCCTCTCATCTTGACGGAACTCCTTTTTGTTCCCGCGGGCGGCACGAGTCGTACATCCCAAACACGAACATGAGGGGTTCCCAGACCTCAGCCTCTTCCCGCTTTGGTGAGCTTTTTACTCGTTTCCCGTTGCCCCGTCTCTACACCCGCTATATGTTCTCGCTTATGAGAGGATCGTCCACGGCTCCGTGTTTCTTTCGTGGAAGTAAATGTTTTTAATTTCGCCGAGAACGGCGAACGGCGAGAGGACGGAGAAGAGGACGAAAGAGTTAGAAACGGGGAAAGAAGTGGGGAAACGATGACAACGCGACGAGACGAGAACGACGGCGACCTGGCTCGTCTGCTGTCTGGACCGGACCAGCCTGCCTCGTCGTTTAGCACTTTTTACTGTCGCGAAACTCGCCGACTTCTGAGACACGAGAGCACGACGGCGTGCGGAGGAATGAAAAGCGGTGGAAAAAGGCAGCACAAATCGGTTCTTGAAGAACCACTGTCGGAAACCTATATAACGACTTTGGACGAAAATGCCGGATAATTTGAGGAGTATAGGTCAATGCCAATTAACCGCAACGAGCATTTCCCAAATGTGAGATCAGTGGAAGCTAGTTCCACTGATGAATTTTCTGACAAAATTGTCGTCATCTCTATAGCGAGAAAAAGACGAAAAGTTATCGAGTTTTGTTGCAATCTATAAGTTCTTTGATAATTAAATTTCATAACGAAATCTATTATGTCTTAGCTATTTCAATTTATATAAAATGTGATTATATCACATCTATATTAATAATGTTAATAATACGTAATTTTGATACTAGTAGTATAAATTACATAAATATATACATGCATAATTAATTAAATTTATGAATTACATATAATAATATATGTAATATTGAATTATAATTAAACTGTATATAATATGTATTTATTTGTTAATTATTATATACGTATAATTATTATATTACACATATTCCTTTAAATATCATTACATAATCTACAAAATCGTAATCTACAAAACTGCTTCCTTATACAATTTAATTGTAAAAAATCTAAGCTCTCTTTTTTTCTCCATTATTTGTTCCGCTATTCGAAACACTCGATTTCAGGTCTGGTACGAAGACTGTCGTACATCTCGCTTTCGCTCTGTAAATCGCGCCCTTTCATATTCGCGTGCGAATCAAGACGGTGTATTGGATATCCCGACTCTGAGTCACCTTCCCTGTTGTACCTTCTTCCTCTTCTTTTCTTTCGTCTTCTTTTTCTTCATCCCTCTTCCACTTTTCTAGCAAGCGAACCCGGTGCGTCTGACCAGATGGAATTTTTCCACTTTATTTTCCCAGACCTGTGCACGATATCAAATTCCATCGTTCCCGTCCTCATCCCCGCGCACTTTCGCGCTGTATTTCATGTGCACACTCGTACCTTCGCCTTCCATCTAGCTATCCGTTAAGCCAAATTTACACAGTTTACTCTCGACGATCATTCCGGATAAGACATCCAAAACGAAAGAAAAATGTTTTTATAAAAATAATCATTCGCGATAGAACGAGCGGAGATGTTTCTTATATTTACAAAATTTGTGTCGGATGGTGGCGATTCGCGACAAATCATTTCCACGTGAAATTCGCGAATAAATGTGACTGAGAATTAAAATAGAAATCTCATGGCAGTAAATTTTTTTCAAAAGCCACGAACACCCGCGAAATTGCATCGAACTACATTTGAGACCAGCATGCTTCTATTGATGACACGTTCAAATAAAAACTCGTTTATTCGACACATCGTTCACGATACATTCGTTTAAAACGATTCATCTCAATACGGCCGTTTAGAGAGAACCGTATAAATTCGGCTTTAGCGAGGATATTCAGTTCCCCTTTCTCGCTGGCCTGAAATGCTTCCTTTTGCGAGAAGAAAACGGGTAGACAAGACAAATAAGAAGAACGGCAGGCACGCGACGTGGCGGCTCTTCCGGAGTAACGCGATTATATCGAGGCCGGGGTCTGCCTGTGCCGCCACCCCCGGGAATCGATATTTATTGGGAAACAGGCATGAAGTGAGAATAAATTTGTCGGAAGTTGAAGGGACCAGCGAGTTGGATTTGACCAATGGTTTCGTTTCAAGACGGAGACGGCGCGTACGTGCATCGATTAAAAAGTAGTAGAATAACGATGAGATTGGGCGGACGGACGTGACATATCGCCGACACGTGGTCGCGATCGATGCACATAGTAGAATATCCATGGTAAAATCGCATTAGATGATACGATTATTATGCTTTAATTGATGAGATTATTCTGAAGAAAAATGGACCGTTGCTCTCATTTAATTTTTCAATTCAATTAAATTGCGATTAAATATTTATGAGCGCACAAAAACGATTTTGTTCAAATATTGAAAAATTTAGTTAGACGCAGGTCTGAAAATAATTCTGTTACATTATCAAAATAAATATATGTATAAGAGATTCAAGCGTAATGAACAATGCTGCAAAAAGTTTGGATATTCTTATATATCCTTGATTAACTTGTCCTACATAATTATTTTCAAATTTGTATCTACCTAAATTAGTTAATTTTTTTAGATATTTTAGTGAAATCGTTCTTTCCTTGCGTGAATTATTTGCATATATTAAATTCAATAATATAACCTACTTATTTTTAAAAACAAAATATTTAAAAGGTGACCTATTGGTCATGCTATTTTTACTTGTCACGATTGTCGTCGCCGACGCGATTAATAGCAATAATATTGGATCTTTTACGTTTTATGTTTCACAACCGAAAATAACATTTTATTATACTTTCATCCGCAGTGAACGAAAACGAGAACAAGGCGGGCGAGAAAACAATATGGTAACAAGCTGGGTTTTGATAGACGAGAACACAGATATATACGATATATACCTGGAAGGTCCAACGTGAAATAGGAATAAATTTGTCAGGATTTCTTTCCATTCTATACGAATCGAGTATACAGAGGGGACCAATATCGTCTTCACTTCCTAATCAGTGATCGCTTTATCAGGTTCTCTCGACCTGCATTGATTACATCGAATGCACAGAGATAATATCGTTATTCCCTGAGTGTGATATCGGATCACCGTTTTAATAAAGTTATTATAGAGCTTCACGACACATATGTACGCACGGGAACGTATCGATGTTGTGAGCAAAAATATGAAGCAAAGGGTATCAGGGATGGATATCGCAATTGTACCCCATTTTTTTTCTTTCAAAAAGGAAATCAATAATTGTTACAAGCAAAAATAATTAATGACTTCAAATTAATTTCTTGAAAAAGGTATTGTATTTTAAGGGGATAAGTTAGTTCCATTAATTGAAAAGAAATAGTATGAACTTTTATTTTGTAACTATAATTTTTTCATCAGCTAAAAGTATTAAATTTTAATAAATATTTATTTAAATAGTACTAGCTATATATTTACTAAATATTCATTTATTAATTACATTTGGTACAAGAACCATTAATTTGATTTAACTATCTTTTTTTTATTTAGTAAATATTAAATTTGTATTATTTGAACAAACATTAAAATTTAGTATATTTTTTTCTCGATATACTCATACATAAACTATTATGGTGTTATATTTAAATCAAATCTATTTTAGAGAGAGATAATTTGTAACTCATGTCAGGGAATTTAGAATAACTATTTATATTTTTACATACAATATCAAAAAATTTTTTTTAAATTAGAGATACAACAGCATGTACAAAATATATTTCTAATTATGCAGTTTATATAAACCATAAATAGAATTCTATCCTAACATCTGACGTGAATTATAAATTGTCTAAACAAATAGTCTGTCCAAATGATTTATAAATGAATTTTACACTAAAATATAACCGTTATATGCATATTGCATATCTCAATTCTGGTTCAGTTAATTGATTTCAGGTAAAATATATATTATTATCATGGAACAACGTAACAGAAAAATCGCACAGGTGATGAATTCTGTGCTACTATAAAATGCAGTCAAAACATATTAAACAAACAGCCAGTGGCTCAATTAATATGGAGAAACTGAAATCAGCATCATGAATATGTAACAATAATAAATACATAACATAGTATAATATATATAAAATCGCAGTAGAATACAATCGAGATATTAGAATCTATAATTATGTAACATAAAACATATTATGGTATAATATATAAATTAAACGATTTTTTTCTTCTGAATGCGTTATTGCGATAGATATTATTAAACATTGAATGTAACAAAAAAAAACCGCTATTATTTAACGAGCCAGAATCGAATAAAATTCAATAAAAAAAAAGGTACATGGCAATTTGATAATTTCAATTGCAGACATGTTTCCGCTCAGTTAACTTTACGACATGAAGCATTTCGCATCTCGCCTGAAGCCCCCCCCCACCCCTTCCTCTCGTTCGCACACACATTCGGTTGGGATTCCGAAGCCACCCGTTAGCGCTAAACACCCCCGAGAAGTCGGTAGACACATCGCTCCACGCGGCGGAAGTTTCAGTTTGGGGAATCCTCCGCGATTATTAGTTGGACAAGTAGTTCGCAACGTCTCCTGGGGAACGACGGTGGCCCTGGCGGGGTTAAAGCGAGGCTTGATTAGGCGCGGCAACTTGTTTCCGTCGTCGAGTCCCTCCCACTCCTTTTGCGCGAACTTAAACCACATTAAATTGCGCTTAAGTCAAGCACGTGCTGAAAATGCCATCGCGTTGTGAACACGAGGGAAAGCCGAAGACCGGAGCTGGGGGGTAGAAGAGAGGAGGGATGGAAAATGTTGTTGGCGACGGAAACGCACCGGCAAGTATATGTGCGACTGGAATAATAGCATCTGGTGGGAATATCTTCTACGAATTTCCATCTCCAGACGCCTCACTTTAACACATAACAGGTCCCACGACAATCGAAACTTGATTATAATTAGGGACTCGCGAATTATTCTAATTTCGGAGACTTAAGATTATAGCAAATGGCTGCTCCGAATTCAGATGGGAAATTTGTTTTATTTTCGAAACGCTGACTTCGGACTCGTTTCCTACTTACAACTAACAGTTTAAACAGTTCAGTATTTTAAAATTCTATAGGGAGAGAACAAAAGATCAACATTAATTAAAGTAGATGCAACGCGATGAGAAGATCTGGGGCACAATCTAATATTATGTGCAATTTACATTCCTCGTGAAGTCAGTAGAGTTAACTTTTCGTATCACTACCACGAGACCTTTATTCTCGGGATTGTGAGTTTTCTTTTTTCATTAGAATAATTTGATTCGTCCACTTCGTCCGCGGTCTGTCTAATTCGCGATAAAAGATAGAGCACAGTTTGTAGAGAGGATCACGAAAAAATGGAAAAGATTAGAATGTCAAACATCATTCTCGCAGTCGTTTGTATAAAAAAAACATGATACGCCGAAGGAGGAAAAACTTGAAGGAATTTAATAAACGTGTCAGTAGCGGTATTCATAGTCAGATCTTATATTCAAGACCGTCTTAAATACAGTCTTAAAAAGTCATGAACCAATCAGAGAGCCGTATTAGCATTTTAAGACAGTGCATTACTTAAGACAGTTTTGAAATAAAAACGGACTGATGAATACCACCCAATACATAGGACTCGTGTGATTGTCCTCAAATCAAGCGAGTGCGCGAGAAAGGATATGTGATTACATGTAACTATAAGTATTCTTAAAAATATTTTCTCCCAAATAACTTAAAAGTACCTCAAGAAAGTTTATATCCTTGTTTTCCTCCTATTTTTTTTTCTTTTACTAAGATGGATTCGCGTTACTTACAATGCAATGTAACCATCTATTGATATTACAAATTGCTGAAATGCTACCATTACTATCGCTTTGAACTGCAAATATGAGCAGTGAACAACGGTCCAATTTAGGACGAACATATTGCACGATGCTACAAGCGAAGGTTTGAGGACGATCGAGCGGAAGAGAGGAGGTGGCGGTGGCGATGTGTTTGACTGTATTAGCTGGGGGTGTGTTTGCTAGAAGCAAACAGACGAAACCGGTAATTATATTTGGCGTCGATTCCTTAAGTACACATCACTGGCTCACGGCGGGGGTGCGCTATAGATACTACGTCCATCAAAGGGGCGTTATGTATGTACTTCTTGGAGGGTGAGACGGACCTCGGGAATCGGCAAATACTGACGCGTACATGATTGGAAGTTAATGTCAATCATGCACTGAGAATTAAGATCACGCCAAATCCCAAATATTGATACGATTAGCAAGAGAATCCCGTCAATTAGTGGCCGCTAATCGTCCTAAGAGATAAATCTGTGACTCGAAGCGGAAGGGATGATTATCTCGTATCTGTATATACACCTTGAGAGAAAGAATTTTGTTAATTTAACAAGCCATCAGTACTTTTAACAAGTGATTTGTAAATATGTGACAACAAATTGATTTGTTGTGATTGCTGCTAGCCTGCTATACAAATCAATTATTAGTAATAAAAGCGAACTAAAATCTAACCTACCTTTTGGATAGACTTTAGGCTCGTCATAGAATTAAATCGTAAATGGGATCTTAAATCACAGGAAACTGATCTATCACAGTCAAATAAGGTGAATGTTCGACCAGGATTGGTTATTTTCTTAAGATTTGAGATTCTACAACCGTCTGCGACTTCTATATATAGATAAACCTTTTATTTGCTAGTAATTGATTATTTATTACATTGACGAATGCGAAATAATTAATTTGCAATAGTAACTAATCGATCGTTTTCGTAAAAAACAAATATCACATTTATTTCTCCTTGATTTGTTCCTATAACAAAATAATTTCTCTCTTGTCAATGTATATATATATATATATATATATATATATATATATATATATTTATTTATTTATTTATTTATTTCTTTGCTTGCAAATAAGAACAACGTTGATTGTATTCTCTTGAATCAAAGTAAAAAAAATGCAATTTTATATTACAACAGAAAAAGTGCTATAATTCATTTTGCTGGAATATCTAAAAATTTAGCTAGAAAATAATAGCTCTGAAAATAATTTTGTAGGATCATCAAAATAATTGTTATAATATTAAAATAATTATAGGATGTTCAGACTAATTGTAAAATATTAAAACAAATTATGTATTATTTATTATTAGGACGTCAAAACATTGCTCATTATGATTGAGATTCCTACGTAATTTCGATTCCAACAAAATTATCTTCAGATCCGTATCTCTCTAAATTTCTAGATGTTTCAACAAAATTGTTCTTTCCATGAAGAAATAAGTATAGATATAAAAATAAAAATTAATTACAAATGATATGAATTAATTACAAATGAGTTTCAACAACAGCTTGTTAAAAGATCACGCGTCTAACTTTTTAAAGTGTACGTTGTTTCGAAGATGGTCGACAAGAGCAGCTATTTGTAGGCACGTCTTGTATAGCGCGCAACTACCAGAGCTGCATGATTATAGATAGCATTTAGTAGCGGGCTGGTGGTGAGGAGGGGCCAGTGAACAAGTACACGGTCCGTTGAACTAATCTGAGGATAAGTTAGGCTAGGTTAAACTACACGAGACCGCGCTGTTACTATTAACTGAACCGGGTTAGAATCCTACAGTTCCGACAAAAGTTTCCCGGAGAGTCCCTGCTAAATATTCCTTGCGTCCTTCTTGTTCTTGTCGAATGTTCTTGTCCGTCATCTAATAGTTACCAGCGATCCTTTGCTTTTATTACCAACAAAGTACAGTGCTAATAAATGCATTGGCTTAAGAATGACGCAGAATAAATACTGTACGACGGCCGGTTAATGCTGTTTCAAAGAGACGACTATTAGACCTTCATCCGTAAAAGAGAATCAATATTATTTCTCGTGAGATATTCTTTCTTGCAAATTACACACGCTCATCATGAAATGAGATCATCTTTAACAATCTCAGGTATAACTCCTCATTAATCCGTTCGCGAAACTTTCTCCCCAATAAAACAAACTTGTCTGAGCGACGTGCACTTCCTTCCGCAGTCGCGAAAAATCTAAGGCAAGAAAGTAGGAAATTTTTGCGATTTAATTTCGAGATGGAAAGATAACTTTTCTTTATCCGCTCTCATTACCGGCGTCCGCGCACTCATCTCTCATAGCATTTTAATTTAATTCCGTTATAATTACGTTCGAGGTTCGAGGTTAATTGCAATTAAGAGGCGAAGATCAATTAGGCGGTAAGAAGGTAGACGATGAGTAATCCTCCCCTTTCCCTCCCCCTCCCTCTCCCTCTGCCCTTCTTCACTCTTATTCGCTTTCACAACGAGAATACGTACTTTCGGATAGCCTAAGTGGAATGTAGACATAAATATCTGACTTACTCTGTGAGAGAATTTCCGAATTAAAGCGGGATATATATTTGGCCAGTTTCGAAAAGAAGACATATTTTCTCATTGTTAAAACGAAGTATAATCAAAGAGTACATCGTTACGTACATGCAAATGTAATTAAAGTGGATTTAACGTTTAATTACAGCTGCAAATCTTGCTAGTTTATGGTAGTTAACTACTTACGATTAAGAGAGACAATACTTCTAAAATGTAAACCTACCGAATACTACAAAAAGAGATGTAATATTTACTGTAACGAGCGACACACAGGTGGAAGCGAAATTGTAATTCTTGTTCTTGTCGAAATATCGATCAAAGAAATTCGGCTCGCAGACGTCGAAGCGGCTCTTAAAAAGCCCGTAATGCCGATATAAATCACGCCTTTGGGGGCGCAATTCGTAACGTTAAAAACTTGGGCTCTTTGTCAATTTAATCCGAAGTTTCCGCGAAAACATATTTTTCAGATAATAACTCAGTCCCGACACCTTTACCGAACCTCCACCTGCACATTCATATCCCGAGCTCGTAAATCAAGGAGCGGTCTTACCGCAAGGGTTTCCATTAGTCCCGGAAAAAATTCACGGATGACAAATACGATTGTTTCAGCGACTCACCTGCAACACAAAAAAAGAGAGAAACAGATTTAGTGCGATATTCTTCTATACGCTATTATATGCGCGACCCGCTTGTATAATTACCGTAGTCTTTTATTATGTCATTTATTTTTTCCATGATTTAATCGCGTAATATTCCGGCATTTATTTTCAAATTTAGCATAACATTTTCTTGCGTCATTTATTTTCATCACTTACGCAAACGTTGCGCATTTATGAAAATATCTCATGTATCATTTCACATTAATTACACGCTTATTTTGAAAGGGTAGATGTAATATAATATCTCTCATCGCATTATTATTCTTTATACTACATAATTATCAATATTATCTGTGATATCCCGTTAATTATTTTTCTGTTTATTTTACGTACTTCTCATCTATATGTTTACGCAGTAATCAATATCGTTTGCGTCGTTCTACGTTAACATTAACTGCATGTTTCTGTATTTATACATTCTCCGATTTTGCTTTACATAATCCACCGCCTTGACTGCAAGACCTCGGATAACAATTTAAACACATAAAACTTGCCGCGTTCCGCTGTCTCGCAAAATAAACAAGTACTCGACTCGAAGTTCCTTCAATCTCTGCCTGAAACATTTTTAACGAGAAGCAAATAAAAGTAATATCGCCTCGTTTGCGTCGTGATTAAAACGTAATTTCCGACTGCAAAAGATACTCGAAAGTTGGGATCTAGTTAAGAGACACAATGCGAAGAAAATTCAGGCTTAAAGCGTAATTGGAAAATGTTTGTTTTGAAAGTTAAAAGTCCTTTTCGCGTTACACAAAGCCACGCGTTTTAATATTTATTTTTTACTTTTCACTTTACACGGACACAGAACGGATCTACACAGAAAGAGCGATTTCATTGAAGTATCTAAAATTTAATTAGACATGGATCTGAAAATAATTTTGCTGCAACAACTAAATAATTACGTAGTAATCTCAAACATGATGCAGCAATGCTGCAAAAAGTTTTGATATTCTAGCAACCAGTTTGAGTGTCCTACATAATTATTTTGATAGCTGACAAAATTATTTTCTGTATTTAGAACTAAATGTTAAATACTTCAGCAAAACCATCCTTTCTGTGTATTTAGATAACATTTGTTAAAGTATCTAAAAGTTTAGTTAAATCTATAAAAAATTAATTTAATTAATTTAATTAAATAAATTAAATTTTGTTATCATCAATACAATTATATTAAACATTCAAGCATTGATGACAATGCAAATTAAAAAGTTTAAACATTCTAGCAACAAGATTGAGAGTTCTATACAATTATTCTAATCCAATTATTCTAATTTTTGTTAGATACTTCAATAAAATCATTCTTTTTATTTAATACAATACATTTTCCGATAAATGTGTATTGATCTGACGTTTTGGTTTTTAGAAGGAGTCAGGCCGATAGGCGAACAAACGTGGGTGCGTAACGGCAGTAAATCCGTAAAGTCGATGCGAATCAATCATGTATAAATCGGCGGTGCCGATAAATCTCGGCGGACTAATAAAATCGTATCAATCAGTCGGGGCGGGCGGGTAAATGGTACTTTTTCGACTGACGTTCTCCAAAGTTCTTCCGCAGATGCGCTCGTCCCCGCCCAACGATGACGGGTAAGATGAAGCGGGCGAGACGCTGAGAGATCTCGCGAAATCGTCGCTCGCGAAGTCGGAGAAGGGTCGACGAAACTTCATGCCGAATCTTCGAAGCGAGCAAGGAAAATGACGAGGAGCCAGAAGAAGAAAGGAAGGAAGGAAGGGGCGAGAAGGTGCAACGGGGGAGAGAAGTGCGAAAAGTTTCGTCGCTCGGCCTTGCAGTATCCCGTCGTCTCGCTATCCTGCGATGTGATATACGTGCCGAGAAAGTTGCTGTATCGTTTCGAACGCTAAAGTATATCCGGGAGGAAAGAGGAAAATGACGGAACCCACGGAAATCTGATCGTTCGTCGATTTCTTTGAACGCGAGATATTTTTTTAGTGCGTTGTCGAGTGCTGTTCAATCGATTTTTTAAAAATTATATTAACTTGTCTATTATTTACCTTACAGTGAAAAAAATTTCTGATTGGGAATGAACGAACCAGAAGATTCTGATCCACAGACTTATATGAGTCTGTGTTCTGATTATATCAATCAATTCTGGTTACTTCAACCAACAGTATAATAGATTCAATCAAAATTCTAATCAATACAACCAGACTATTGTTTCAATATGTAATGGTTATGTATTGGTTATTTATATTATATATTCTATTGCATTTGAATATACATATTATTTGGAGTTTCTCTTCGCAAGTTTTATTATTTCTATTTTATTGGCGTATTATTTATTTTACGTTCAGAGCAAAGAATATTTAGAATGTCTATAAAACTTTTCTGTGCTCTAATCTTGCTCGGCGTAATCTTCTTCAGGAACTTCAAATAAGCATTAACGGACACAAGTTTCGAAGATATTAAAGTATTTGATTAAAATAAAATAAAATAGTAATTTGGGATTTCAAAAATAAATCCAATATAAAATGCTTATGTAAGCCTCCATGGATGCATAAATTATATGTTCATAATGCAATAAGTACAATTCGCAATGAATTAGGATGTACTTGTTAAACAAAGTTAAAGTAAACACAAACCCAAAAAATGCATTTACTTTAACTTTAGTGAGTAAATCCCAATTAATTGCCAATTGTACTTATCACGTTACGAATACATCATTTGTTAAATAAGAGTATGTTAAGGAGTCAAAATAACAAATTTAATGTACGTACTGATGCAAAGATACAAATAAATAAACTACATTAAAATGATAACCCAATAAAAAATTATTCACGCATGAATATGTTTAAATATGTATAAACATACGTAAATATTCATAAACATGCATAATCATGTATGAAATATGTTCACACATCTCTCTTTCTTTTGTAAAATTATTTTTTAGTTTAATAGAAATATTAATAGTAATGTGAAAATATTAAAAATAATTAAAAGGACAATTTTCACATTATTTGTTTTAGAAAAAAATCAAGTTTGAAGAAATGTGAAAAAATTATTTATGTATAATTATATACAAAATTATGTATAATTGTGTATGAGCAATTTTTTTATATTTCTTCAAACTTGTTTTTTTCTAAAACGAGCACTGCGAAAATTATTCCTTTAATTATTTTTTATGTTTTCATTATTATTATTTCTATTATACTAAAAAGTAATTTTGGAAAAAAAAGAGAGAATATGAACATATATGGACATATTTCATATATGATTGTACATGTTTATGATTATTTATGTGTGTTTATACATATTTATATATATATATTATATATATATTGTATATTCATGTATGAAAAATTTTTTACCGAAACAACTTTTTACCGAATTTTTTTCGACTCCGATCGGGATCAATGTTAAACAAATATAGTATATAAAACGGTTGAAGTACAAAGACAAAATAACAAAGATTACTTATTTAAAAATTCGATGACAAGAATAGATGACCAAAGAGTAGATATTGGACATTTAGGCCAAAAATCCTTTCCAAAAAAAACTATGCTAACTATAAGTATAAATGTGAAATGTCGCTGATAACGCTGATAATTTATTAAAGTTAATTTTAAAAATTATTTGAAAAACTCACAATACAACCCCTGTACAACTACGTAGTAATTACAAAACACCCTCTACAGCGTAACATGAGAGAGTAACGTAGTTCCGCGAAGTAACGCAATAGACGTAATCGATGCGGTGAATCTGACAGACTGCAGAGTCCGAGGAAGTTATGAACTCGCATGGAAACATTCGTTAGACTTCTCGCCTTTGCACCATAACCACGTAGAACGTGCGTATTTATTGGAAACCATCGACGCCGCCAACCATTTTTTCGGCGTCCCGCCGCCAATAACGCAGACAGCACAGCAGTAACTTTTAATTCGCGTGCCCGACGTCAACCAATCTATGTCGTGCGCACCCCTATTACTCCTGATAAGGCCAGGGTAATTTATTTACCAAGCACGAGGGATGCCATCACGCGACCCCTTCTTACGTCCCTCCTTCGGCAAAAAGGAACGAGAAAACGCGCGTAACAAAAAAAAAATATTCTTCGCTAATGGATATTCTTCTCGACTGTAACTCCTTTGATAAAATTAGTACCGCTTTTATTCAGTAAAAATTTGTTTAAATGACAAATACGTTAATAAGTTTTAGAATCAAATTTTGCTTAACCTTTAAAGAGGTTTTCTATTTTTTAAATAAAAGGTATAGCCTTTCTCTTTAAGTAAGATTTGTTATAATTAATTATTTCATTGTATTTCTTATCTTAAAATACATTTCAGAGCTACTACAATAACTTGCCTGTCCTACAAAGTAGGTATAACTAGTATATAAGTTTATGATTTCTCGATCAGAAAATTCAATACAAGTCTTCTTAAAATTGTACCGATTGAATTTTCCTCTGTTTCGAACTTTCCATTCACATTAATATGTCATGTCCACGACAGCTTCGGAAAAAGACCTTTCACTTTGATCAAATCAGGTGGAACGGATTGGAATTGGAAGAAAGCTGGTTCAGCTGTTAAGGGAATCCAAATGACTCGTCACTGTCGAGCCATCCATTTCAACGTGCCTTTCTGCGGTCGCCGCGAGACCCGAGAAATTGTCTGACAATGAGCGAGAGAGTGGTAGATGAAACCAGAAGGGGTTCTGTAGTTCCCTTTGTGACGTGATCGATGATCTTGCACAGGACATCGTATCCTTCCGTCTCGCAACTTCACTCTTCACTTACCCACAACGTAACAGGCAGGCATTTTAATTATTTCTCACGACAAATTTCACGTAAACCGATTATGAATTCCCGACACAAATATATAATAAAAATAAAAAATAAATGACGATTGAATGAATGCGCAACGGGTTCTCCAAATTCAAATTCTCATTAATATTTTTGTAGACGTATAATTATAAAATAAAATAAAATTTCTTCTAAAATATGACTGCAATTTCTTTAAAAAAAAAAAAATCTGCTATTTTAATTTCTCATAAACGCATACCGTGTAAAAAAGAGCGCTGAAACAATTGTGTGTTCGTGGTGTAGCGTGAAAGTCTCTGGAAGATAGTAATTAAAATTTAAAAAAGCTCTTCTCAGATCTGCAAGAGAACGAAGAATATTATTCCTCAGGATGTAAGTACAAAACTAGCGAAAGGATTGCGGAGATATGCAGAAGAAGTAAGACAGCCGGAGAGAGAGAGAGAGAGAGAGAGTGAATGAGTGGGTGGAAGGTGTTACAGCAAGGAAGAAAAATTCTAGGAGACGTAATCATTGCTTGAGCGTAAGCGAATGTACCTCCGGGCTGCCGGAATCGTTTTCATCTTCTAACGCGGTTAGGATTTCATTACGCGATATTACGATTGCCACCGCTATCGCTATCGTCACGTGCCATAAAATCGTGCTACCTGACGCTCTCTCATCATCCATACGAGCGGATACGCTGAATCAAGTTTGCGGATAACGGACATTTATTTCGCGTAAGTGCAATTTGATAGTTCGTGAGCGAATGTCCGTGAGTGGAATAGTTGATAAGCGAGTTGTAAAGCGTTTTATTAAAATCGAAAAACGAGCAACATGGGATATTAAACATGAACCGATTGATGGATCGTAACTTACCGATTACAACTAATCTAATGTAATATAACTGATAAAACGCGATTTGCTACCGGCGTTTGTTACTTATAATATTTTATTAACTTCTTATCCCCAACAATCCCATTTCCTTCCAACGATGACAAATAATGTAATATGTGCGAATAATTCCATAATTTCAAAATGATAATTTAATAAATGTAAAAGCAGTTCTAATGTTATTACAAATATCAATTTACATATTTAAGATCCTATCCTAGAAAAAAAGCAAATATAGTTTTGAATAGCAGTAAAGTGAAATTTACACATTTTATTTCATCAATAACGTTATAATTCTCAGATGAAATACATATTTATGAGTGTATATAAATAAATAAATGTATAAAATATAATTGTAAATATATTTTCAAAGATATATCTTGCCCAACCGGCGGCAAAGGCGCCAACTGCATTACCTCTTGCAGAAGACTGCATTGCGAGCAGTGGGTAGATATACTGACGTTTACTGGCAGTCCGACGTTAATCGGGTTCAATGCGCCCTCGTATAGCGATAACCTGTTTTTCTGCGTCTCGCCTGTGTGCATTCGTTGCCGCATTGTCGTGAGAAATAAACCTCGATCGATAAACACATCAATAAAAAAAAGTAGAAATAGAACAAAAAATAAGCAGAAATAAAACTCATGAGATTAGTTCATTTACTCTAAATTCAATTACTGCGATTATGTCGTTACGGTCGTCTTTAACGAGCGATGTGAAACATTAAGACTCATCTAATCTTGCCACAAATTTAATTGTAATAAATACATTTTCCACATTCGCCAACAAGAAATAATTTATTTCTGTATATCTGTATATCAAGAAATTTATCTTATATTTCGTACGTAGAACTTGTTAATTCACGTCGCGTGATTTTTACATTGAAGACTTTAACGATTCGCACGAGATGAAATGTCATCCGCAAAAATACTCAACACAAAGAAATGATTGGAAGAAGGAAGAATTTTACAACCATGTTAACGACACGTACCTTATTCCTTCGACTGAATATCTGAACGATCGAATTAAAAATGATCGTGGGATTTGAAATTCGCGAATCTTTATCGGCAATAAAGTTGGATATTCCTGTGCCTCGCGTGTTGTATTATTTTCCATAGCGAGGGTGAGGACTCGATTAGGATGGAAAATTTTCGGCGACCCGGTCCTTTATGATCGATTAAACCGAGAATTTAATGCTCTGTTCGCAGAATATTCTAATGCATATTACTGACGTCTTTGACCATCTCACGCATTCAAACAACCCATGTCTATTGGATAGAATAATTTTGTTGAAGTATATAAAAATATAACTAGATACAAATCTAAAAATAATTTTATTGCACTGTTAAAATAATAACTATGTAGAAGAACACTCAATCTGATTGCTAAAATATCGAAACTTTTTGCAGCATCATGTATGAATCTTCTACATAATTATTTTGACGGTGTAACAAAATTATTTTTAGATCCATATTTACCTAAATAAGAATACTTTAGTAAAATCTTTCTATATTATCTGTTTTTTTATAGTGACTTAATTTCATCTTTAATAATTTTGTTAGATTCTACATTTATTTCTTTTTGTATTTATTATACTAAATTTTAAATTATTTCCATATAGAGAAAGAATATTATTTATAACATTAATTAATTATGTTACTTTAATATAATAAACTTATATTTCTAAATGTGTCATTGTAGTTGTTATTATTGTTTTTATACAGACGATAATGGGTTATAATGGATTATAACATTTATATTGTGTTGTTTTTCCGAGTAATTTCGTGTTCTACATGCAAAAAGCGTAAAACAAAAATAAATCCGTTATCTTCATGCTCGATCCATTATACAGAAATCTCAAAACGACATAAAATAGTTTATTTCATTTTAAAAAATCTGCCAATTTCTAGCCTTATTTTTGTAATATTTACTTTGCAAATAATCTGATCGCAAGCAATATAGATGAGTCCGTTATAAAATGTAGCCGTCATAAAAGTGCATCGATGCACCAATTTTACGAGGAATAGAATAATAAATTAATAAATCGAGGAGAGCAACTATTCAGATTAACGATCTTTACCGACTCCTTAATGCAGCGAACATTTATTAGGCGCGAAACGACGGCGCTTCTCGGAAATTAATGGCGTATCCGGCGGCCACGGGGCTCTTGGATATAAAATATTTCGGACCAGAGGATCTCGTCGTTAACGTGCCACTACCTAGAACTGGCCTATCTCGTTAGCGAGTCGATCGTTAAGATCTCCGGGACGTCGTCGCGCGATCCCTCTCGGTTTTTACCCAATTAGATAATCGATATCTCTTGTATCCTGCGTGAGCTTTCGATACTAATCTCGACCAAGAAACCGATAGCACCTGAGCCGCAAAAGTCATCACTAATCTCATTTTTAGTTTTAAATAACACGGATTGTGTTAGTAAACGCAAATGGTAAATTCTTAGCGATAAATTTTTTTCAAAATTTTACTCTACATAGACAAAACTATTTAATAATTTTTTTCTTCTTATATGCGATAAATATGCTTATACAATAATTTTATTTTCGCGTCAAGAAGATAAAATTTGATAAAGATTTCTAAGAAATTTTTCAAATTTTATTCTACGTGGACAAAATCATTTAACAATTTTTTCTTCTTATACGTGATAAATATGTTTATAAAATAATTTGATTTTCATAAGAAAAAAGATAAAATTTGATAAAGAAGATTTGTATTGTTTGATAAAAAAGAATTGTCTAATGGAAATTATGCTACTCTTTGTTTTGGAACAAAATTTTTAAAAGAAGCATGAACGATATACTCCAAGTTTATGCGAGAATTTTCCTATTTTACTAAGCTGAACGGAAGTTGTGTTAAAAAGACAATTAGAGTAATATTAAATTGTCTTATGAATTTATCACAATTTCCTCGTTAAACTAGCTTTCTAAATGCATCTTGTTCTATATTGAACAATCCATCAGACGTCTCTCTTTGCGATCTAGCGCATAATCCTAACGACTATTCAAGTTGCTCTCCAAATTCACTATAATATAAGTTTGACGCGTGATCATGATACCAAATCAGCATCGATCGCGACGCGTCGACCGGTCGTCCGACAACCATCGAACAATACCGGTCAGCTTATTTATAGGGTAGTAAAAATTTAAATAAATTTCCCACCAGCAGACGAGAGGCTCGCCCGTCCTATCTAAAGAGTTGGTTATTTATTCACTTAATACAGACTGGATCTCTCCTCGTCTCCTTCTCTTCCTCCTTCTGCACATCTATGTCGGCCCCTGGCAGTCATTATTCGATTTTCGGCAGAGTTTTACCGCCTCGCTCGGCGCACCACAAGAGCCGTCGGGACGACGACCGTCCACGGAGGCGCGGCAGTAAATTTTCACCCTTCCCACCCGAGCTGTAAATTTACCTTCGCCTTTCAATAGAGCCAACACCAACGGAAGGAGCACTCGCAACTTGGAGAGTCATAGGCGTTCTTCGACCCGCCACCTCCTCACATCAGATCCTTTTTCTCCCGCTGCGTCCTCCTCCCGCTACATTCGCGACCACTTTGAGTTTCGTTTTATTAGTTTTCGCCGCGATGGCGATCGCTCCGCGATGGTGGCGATGACGATCGCTCCCGGTTAGTAGTGGTGGCGATGGTGATGGTGGTGGTGGTCGGCCCGGTGAAGGTGATACGAGAACGAGGATCCCGGTGACACGATTGTTGTGGTAGTGGTGGCGGTGATGGTCGTGGTGGTGGACGAGTCTTCTCACGGGGAAAAGGAGACCACGTGGTGGTAGGAGACGTGTCCCAGAGACAAGGCTGCAGGATCCACACCGTCTGGGCGTGGACAATATTTATGTTGAATTCTTTCGGGGCTATCTCCCCCCTCCCCACCTACTCGAATATTCTTTTTTGCACTTCGATGCAAGAAGCTGTCTGCAGTCTGATTTCACTCGCGTCTCTCCACTTCTTCTTGCTTGTTTTTCCATGTAGAGTGCCTTCTTGTTTACATTTGGTAGGCGGACATTTTCACTTTTCCATCTGGTTCAACTTGATTTGGACTGCTGTAGAAAGTAGATCCCCATTGCCACACCTTCAGGGCAATCATTAACGACGGATTAAAATAAAATGTATTTGTGATCACTTCCTGTTGTAAGTTGTTGTGTACCAGTCTAATTTCTCTCTCTCTCTCTCTCTCTTTCATTCTTATGTATATATAATTTTGTTAAGAAATAGAACACTGAAAAACCGTTTTAATTAAACCAAAAAACAAAGTAAACTTTATTACTTTGACCCTTAATTATTTTGATTTAATCAGAATATTTTTCTCAGTAAAATAATAGTTTTATATTATGCATATTTTATGAATACATTATAAAGATGTAATGTATTGCCTATCTAATGTAATATGAGATGTGCACAGGACTTTCACACGAGTCATGGAATGACTCAGTTAGATGTTTTCGACCATGGAATAATTCAGCAGAAAGGTGGCACGACAAGATCAGCATGACGATGGCGGTAGATGGGTCTTTCCATGAGAAGAGAGGGAGTTGTATTCGCGGGTAAGACTGCAAACTCGGTGTCTGGGCGTGGATAATATTTATGTCGTGAATTCTTCGAGAGAGATGTCTCCCACGTTTTCTTTTTCAAAAAATCCCGCCGCGCTGAGAGACTTATTCGGTTTTTTTTTTTGCAATTCGGCAAAATTGGAAAGAATCAGGTAAAATCTGAGCTGTCAACAATTTAGTTCTAGTTCTTGCAGCGAATTCTTAATTAGGTGCTTCGTCTCAACACCCAATTAAAGTCTCCTCAATATTTTATATCTATTATAAAATATAAATTATCGCAAACGTGCATGTTTAACGAATTTTCACTATATCTTCCTAACTACATTAATTGTTTGAAATGTTATCTATTATTGTAATTTCATTCATTTACATATTTTATAAAACGTAAACAATTCTGAAAGTGATAATTTTGTAGTATTAATACGAATATTGTATTATACAGAAATTGTATTAAACTGTGTTAATCGATATTTATTTTATAATCCATCAATATCCGTTCCATTTTCGGTACTTAGTCGATTTCGCACACTGTGAATAATTAACTTCGATAATTATCGTAATTACTATTGCAGAAACTTCGAAAATTATAGATATATAATAGGATCTGTAATCATATTATTCAAAGCGTAATACTGATTACATGATCGATAAATAATTTTTACCTATTATAAAAAAAAATTCAAAATTGTGTCAATCGATTAATTCATTAAAAATTATAATAAAAATCATAGATAAAAATGCTTACTAAAAATTCTGTTATAAAACTATCTCATTTATTAATTTTCTGTCCTCACAATCAAAGAAAACACTTATATGACTCATATGATAAACAATACTACTTTTATATTTAAATTATGTGATACAGAATACATCAGCGTTATAATCATCAATAACAGACGGATTCTATATAAAATACCGTGCAACCGCAATCAAATCTTTTTCCACGCGGTATCGGCTGGTGATCGCGCCGTAAATTTTTCCATTCCTATCTCGATAGCGGTGGTACGAGAATTACCCTCTTCTAGGAAACCAGGCGAACCTTTTCCGTGGTTTCGCGGGAGTTGCAGGGACGAAGCGATAAATTTGTAAAACCAATTTAAGGACCGCCGTACATGAGCCGCGCCTCGCCGCCACGTACAATGTTCCAGCTCCCTTTATCTGTAACTCCCTGGCGACATATCAGCTTTTTATCTTGGCAGAGACAATTCGACAACGTCCACGCCATTCTCATAAGAGGTGGAAAGGTAAACGGGAAGGTCTGTCTTGCAAAAGAAGCGATTCGCATATTCGAGGTCGGAATGGTCGGATCCGAGAGAAATGTTATACCGGAAGAAACGCGTTCAGGACTTGTGGTTCCTGCACACAGAACGTGGCAACGCTTGCCGCATGACGGAAATTGGCGCATTAGCCAATCAACGTCTCGCTTGCTCGGAAGTAATAGATATAAGGATAATTTCCACCGCGCCAAAAATTGAACTCAATCCAACTTTTGCCGCGCGGCGGAAGTAGTATTACATTTCTAGAAGTTTTATGGTAAGGCCGACTTAAGAACATAGAATTAATGGATACGACAACTTCCGCCGCGCGTTCTGTGTGCAGGAGCCATTATTCCAACACTCAGAATTCTTCGTCTTTCTTCGCACAAAACTTCATTCAAAAACTCGCGATAATGCGCACGTGCTTAAAATCACTTTGAAATATTCTGATAAAGCGAGCGACAGTAAAACATAACTTCAGACATAGCGCGATTTATGTCGAGAAAGAAACAATTTGTTGTTAATACATGTGACCCATGTATTTGGTCCAGATTTCGAAATGCAAATGCAGTAATGGTCTCAGAGTCACGCTACGTCGAGAATAATTCAATACATTGGAGGGAGAACAATCGAAGTCGTGTCTCCTCTCATGGAAGTAGAAGGAGAGAGATGCGATATGCGTTGCGATACCGAAGATTTATCCTCTCTCCTCCAAGCGACACAGAACGATATTGGTTATTCCAAAGTGTCGATATCGTAGGTGCCACGAGTGTAATTTATTACTACGGACGAGATAGTTTATTATTAATACGTGCAACTCGTGTTTGATTGCGAAAGGCTACATCCTAAGATACTCTTGACTTGGAATAATCCCACGGGTATACCGAAATAGAACGTTCGTGTTTTGATAATGACACGTCTCTCGCGATTTTGAGCAAAGCGATACCAACATAATTTTCCAATAAAATCATCAGAATTACGTCGAATTATTAATTAACGGACGTATCGGTTATAATCGATTTAATTATTTCCGCTGTCTGGTGAGCGCAAATGAATTAATTAAAATATATGTAAAAAAAACATAGAGATATGAAATATTGTACAATGCTCCATATAATTCTTTCTGCGCATAAAACGTCGATGAATATACAGTCAGAATTCTGATTGGTCTGGAAATCTAAGAGAAAATTGTTGCAACTGTAATTACATGTTACCTTAATTACAGTTATTACCGCGCTGTAATGCTAATAATAACTATATGTACCTTGGTAAAAATTTTAGCAATTTTTTAGCAGTTACTTAGACAGTTACATTAACTCTGTCTAGTATAACTGAGAGATAAAATTACTTAAGATCAAGATGTAACTTTGCAGTTATTCTGTGCACAAAAGATGCATAAAATCTAAACCGATTTACGAAATAAAAATAAAATAATAAATGAGTGCAGTATTCTAATCTATAATAATAATATACTAATATTAGACAATAATTTTTAGAAAGAAGAAAACCTACTTCAACCACTGAATAAAATTTGTATCATTCTTGCCATTTTTCTACGCAATATTGTTATAATTAATAGTAATATTAGACAAGATATATGATATTAGACAAGATTGAGAAAAACTATCTAGGAAAACTGCATACATTTCTACCAGGATATAGTTCTATCAATAAATAATTACAAATTATAATTATAATATTATTATCATAAAAATGGTTGCATTTTTACTATAATTTAGAGTTTTTTAAACAACTATATTTTATGCAATTGTCCTAAAAATCATTATAAATTATAATTAAACTGTAGTAATTACAACCATTTTTATGGTAATATTAATTATAACTTGTATCATTTTTTGTGCCAACTATATGTATATATGTATTGAAAAAAGTACGCATATAAAATTATTATTACTAATATTATAGCAGCAATAACTGTATTATGTATAATATAATAATAATTATAGATACAAATATCTAAAACTTTTTTCTCAGTGTAAAATCTCACGAGCCGAGTGGTTTTACGGTGAGTGGAGTAATCGCGGTGGCGAAAGAAGATACTGCAAAGATACGTACAGATCGAGTACAAAATTATTTACAATTTCTGGTCATCCTGACGATTGTTGCGGTGACGAATGAATCGCTCTGCGACTTCCCCCTTTTAATACTTTATGAAATATTTCGCCGCAGACCACAAACGAAAAGCAATTACGGGACATTAAGAATGGCGATGTGTGCGCTTACACACCACAGATGAGATGGAAGATGAGAAGGCCACACGGGAGGAACTCTTTATAAGAACCCTTAAAAATCGTACCCTCCCTCTCTCTCTCTCTCTCTCTCTCATCTGCTGACCGTTTCGCGAAATTAGCTACCTATCGTCACCGCGCGCGGCTAATCATCGTCTTGTCAAAATACAAATAACCGCACGCCTATACATCGCAATGCAATTTGCATGAATAAGCAACTGATAATCTCAGCCGTCTTTCATCTCCTTTTCCCGAAAATTATACATTTTTGCTCTGGAGTTACACATCTTCTCACTGTCCCTATAATTATCTCCACAAGCGGTTACGTTTAAACTTTATTTACACATTAATTAAAGATAAGGATATTTATGTTCAATTTAAGTTTGAAGTTTACCGTTTCTTTTTCTTTTTACCTTTTCTCTTTTCTTCTTTTATATTGTCTTATGGGACACAAGGTAAGGTAAATGTCTCAGTAACCGGACATGTCCTACGTCCGGACCTTTACACAAAATTTTATTATATATTTGTTTATATTATTATTAATTTCAAATATTTCCTTAAATATAATATTATAATTTAATTGTGTTTTTTAAATACAGTTGAATTATAATATTAACTCTAAATTTTTAGGGGTGAAATTTCACTTTCGAAGAGTGATAGTTGTACTAGTCCGGTAGAAGTGAAATTTTCAGAATCACTCTTCAAGAGTGAAAAATCACTCCAAACGAGAATCAATTTTCAATCTCTGCGAAAAGTGAATAATTTCTCTCTGCTAAAGAAGAGATTGAAGGTAAATGTGTCTCTCTCTTGTAAAGTAAGATATTAATCATTAAAATTGACCTTTTAGGAAATTCACTACTTGAAGAAGTGAAGTGAAATTTCACTCCCAAAAATTTAGTGTTCCAATAAAAAAATATTTGAAAGAGAGAGAGAGAGAGAGAGAGAAAGAGAGAGATTAATAATAATAAATTTTCTGTCCGGACGTTTACCTTAATACTTATACGTCACTTATATCATACGATGCAAAATGAAGATCGCAATGGTAAAGCCAAGCATAGCCGTCGCGCTTCTGATGCGTATCTAAGAAAACGCGTTTGTCCAAATGACCGATCAATAATAAACGGTCGCGCAGAAGTGGCACTTAAATAACTCGCCGGGAAATCGAAGTGCGGCGTCGGACAATCAGCCGAGTGTTTAATAAACAATTAAACGCTCGCCATTTCGAGTAACAAATAATTATCGTTCGCGCGTATCCGCGCCGGGATCTCTGCCTCGAATTACACGCGCGGAGCGGCCTCGTAAAATATGCAGAACGCAACGTAGGTATACGTCGTGCGCGGCGCATGCATGCATTACGTTGCATTATGAAGTCGCGACTTAACTAATCGGAGTTATGGTAGCCCGGTCGGGCCGGGCTGGACCGAGCTGCTCCTCATTTCAATGCATACAACGTCGTGATTTGCGAGAGCGCGCCATGTAATCGGCAGACTTTCCGTCTCGCCCTGCAGCGTCTCGTTCTCCTCCTTTTATCATCGCGCACCGATCCTGCGTTCCTCTTCAACAGCGAAACAATTTCCAAGTAGCGACTGGTGAAAATCGTACGGACGAAGACATTTCCTCCATAATTTAATTGTGCTAATCGTAAGTACCTATATGCATCTATAAAATTTATGGACCGAACGCACCGAAATAATTGCTTCGTTTGAATTTAAGTTCCAACCTACTTTGTACAACGCGGACGTTGTAAAATCAACAGCGTATTAATTACGGTTACAATTGTCTATTTAAGCGGAGATACTTAGACTATTAAATCCACTATTAAATCCTACGAACGCGCAGTCAATTTGAGATTAGATAATGCCTCGTCGTACCTAACATAAACCGTTCGTCGTGTCTAACATTTCTTTCTAACGATGTCGAGAACCGGCGGTTTTTCAGGGCGGAAAAACCAATGCCGATCGTTATCGAAATTGCACAGCAAAAAAAAAGAAGGAAAGAAACCCTCGCCGAATGCAATAAACGCGACCGGTGAACCATCTACGGGCATAGAGAACGCGGCGCACGCGTGGCCAATAAGGCACCGCGGTTCTAAAGATTCCACCGATTATTACTTGGCGCGTTTTATGGGCCGCCGTATATAGCCAGTTACGGCCAGCACGCCTGAAAGCACGATGTATGTGCACGCGCACGACGGTATCCCCGATGTGCAAATCTACTCCCGTGATAAAGTGCCTCATCGCTCCCTGGCGCCTGCAGCGAGCCACGAAAGGATGGCGATCCCTTGAACCTGAAGTTGATACTTTTCGGAGTTCTTGGCGAGAGGGTGTTGACGAGAACATCTTGTAAGTCTTTTATTCGTTGATCACATATATTAGCATCCAGTACATATCATCGACTTGTTAACTGTAGGAAAATGTATTGAAAAAAATGTTTGTTTGAAAATGGACATACCAGAAAATTATGATTATATCAATCAGAATTCCGGTTGTATCAATTAGAATTTTAATCAGAAAATTTTCTGATTAAATCTACTAAAATTCTAGTTGAGATAACCGAAATTCTGATTGATATCATTAGAATTTTCTGATTTGTCCAGTTTCAGTCAAACATTTTTTTTTCAGTGTGCCATTTTATATATCCTATTTTCTTGTTTAGGGAACGTATAATAATACATTATCGACACTTTTCTGTTTTGTTATTCAAATGCATTCCACATTAAAAAAAATTTTTAGTTGAAAATGGACGAATCCGAAATTTCTGGTTAAATTTATTAGAATTCTAATGAGATAACCGGAATTCTGGTTGATAGAATTATTTCTGATAAAATCTATAAGAATTCTAATAGACTTAACCAGAAAATTCTGATTCGTCTATTTTCCACCAGAATTATTATTTAATCTAAGACCATTTTTTTCAGTGCAATAATTTATGTGCAATTATCTGCCCTACTACGCATCAAAACTGAAGTACGCCCGAAAACCAAAATTTCCTCGAAATCAAGTCAGAATAATTAAAATTACATTTAAAATATGTAAAGCAAAATTTTTTTTATAGAAAATTCGAATTATGTTAGTTTTAGATTCACCCCTGTATGCGTTTGCGTTCAACACATATAATAAATATTGGCAATAAAAATTATTGACACCCCATATTGTCATATTTATTAACTATAGAAAAATAGCATTTTTTCTTACACATACATTATTCTACTACCTTATTTGGATAATAGATACATTATTATTATTAGCACTGTCTTTGCCATCTTTTTTATTATTCAAATGCATTCAAATACTTAACTATTGTGCATTATCAAATTCTATCGTGCACCAAAATTGAAATAAAGGCAAAATATGCCTAAAATCAAAATTTCTCAAAATTATCATGAACAAAAATTATTTAAACTTTATAGCTTAAGAGAAATTTTCTTATAGAAAATTCGAGTTGTGTTAGTTTTCATTTATATTCACCCCTGTGTGCAGCGAGAACAGGTGATCGAAGAAGCCGAAGAGAAACTCTCAGAAAAAAACGACGGAAAAAAGGGAAACGAGGTGAGTCGAGTTTATCGTGAAATGACGAGCCCGAGAAGTTAAGACTTCCCGTGACTTCAAGATTTCTTATAACGCGCTCTTTCATCGACGTCATCCGTCAGATTGATCTATCGTCAAAGTTTCGCGAATACTTAAACAGTATGCCCCGAAGAAGTGTCATACAGCCATCGGGCTGAGATTCTTCGTGAAAGTTTTAACATAATCGACAAACTTATTTCATAATGTTTTAATAAGTAACAATCGAATGACTTCATTACGATTGACGTTAGATTCAAATAAAGTTTCATGCTTTCATCATGAAAATCATGAAGCGTCAATAATGAAGCGTTAAAATTGTATTAAATAATAAACCTAAAGTTAATTTAATATATCTTTAAATCGTATATATATTTAATTTAATGACATATAATTTAAAATAATGTCATATAATTTAATTTAATGTAATTTAATGAAATCTGAAATAATTTAAATTCAGGATATAAAAGCCGCTTTATAAAAGTTTAAATTTCCTTGTTTCCTGTATGTAGAATATTTCAATTTATTTTGCTTTCATACCGTGGATGGAAAAATTACCATCAAGATTTACATTCCTTCGTCGATCATAGAGACAACAATCTCAAACGCTTCGGCGCATTTGATCGCACCCTGTGTAGTTTCTCGAGCGCCTTCCGTAATTGATTCTTATACGTTTCGCAGATTTACGTTAATCGCCGGTAGTACCGTGAAGGAACTTGTCCCTGGGAGTGTAATTATTACGTTTCTCATTATGCTAAATCACCGTGGCGCACGCTTCTAATTACCTACCGCGATGATCGCAAGATTCCAAAGCGAAGCGAGGATGGAAGTTCATGAAGAGAAATGCGTCTCCTCTGCGTTGAACGGTGTGTGGGCGAAATTTACACGCGTGTCGTACACGCGTGTACGCGTACGCGGTACAATCAGCATACAATGTTCGTGATAAAATTCGCGAGGAGATACTTGAGCATTATAAGGGTTAATGATGTACATTATCGTACATGGTTTCCGAAGTTTAAGGTAACTGTCTTCATTGTCAAGTTATAATAAAAACTGCTTAAGAAAAGAAAATTTAATCCTTGATTAAAAATTCTTGGTGAAATAAATTTATAAAAATTAGTAAAAATAAATGTATAAATTTATACAAATTTATTTTATAAAAAATCAAATTTGCTTTTCTTAAACAATCCTTATCATAGCTCGACAATCAAAATCATTTTTTGTGCGTGCACATTATTTCTCAAGTAAAAATATTTTTCTATGAAATAATTTGCTATTAATATAATTTGAATAAAAATGTAATATAATACTATTGGAAATTGACGTATTATTTGGAAATTTATTTTAATCTTTAAGTAAATAAGAAAATTAATTTTAAGTAAAAATATAATTATTTATTAAATAAACATAAAAAAAATAATTTTATAATATATAATGTTACAATGTTATTTCTGTCATTAAATGGAACTAACGACAGTTCTCACTAATAGAAATTAATTCTTCAAATTTGAGAAACCGTTTGTGATTAAATTTTGGTTCCGTGTAAAAGAGTAAGTTGCTATTCTTAATAATATTGCACACTATACGTTTTACCAAACTGCTTAAAAACACAACATGATTTTATTTTTTGCATATATGTATGTGAGTGCAATCGACATGATTCGTGATTCACTGGCGATGCAAAAGTATAAACGGATGTCAAAATAATGGGATTCGATTGCGAAAGGATGCGGTTGCATTGTGCAGCGTCGTGACAATGTACCACTAATGACACGAACGGAGAAAGGAAGACGTTTGTTTCTACGAAGCAGCGTAGGAGGACAGCAACGTAGTTAGAAATATTTTCAGGCGCACAAGAAGAAAACGATTTTTACACTTTTACTCGATTTTTCAGAGGAAGAGCAATCCGATTAATAATCAGATGTGGTATCCAGTCGCGAAATCTGCCGAAATTAGCCTCAGAAAAATATGGACTTTTCTAAACGTCATTTTTTTTATTGCGAGAACAAATTACCGATTCTTGCAAAGGCACCCGCAACGTGTGGATAAGAACAAATTATTACGACGGCGTGTTAGTGCCAAGTGTCATGGCTTAATTAAAATCTCGTCTTGTCGGGCCATGAAAGGGGATAATCCCACTTGAGCAACCCGCTCGCGTACATGCCGTTCGTGAAATATACCCGCAGATTATGGGCTCGTTCGTGTTCGAGCGCGATCGAGTCGTCGAAAGGGATTTAAATCGGCGGCGGCGGTGCACACTCGAAAAGCATGCAAGAGATACGGATAATACGAGCGCGGAATCCGTTAAATTGCCCCCGCGATGAGATAAGCAACCAGCACAAAATAATTAAGGGGAGACGAGCCTTAACTCGATTGGGGCTGACACGCCTGACGATATCAACAACGTGAAACTTCGACCGCCGATTCATATCGCTAACATGAGCCCATATATACGATCGTTGTCTTCACAACCGACTCAATCATCAAATCGGTATGCCTTTTAATCGTGGTCTCTAATCAAGAAGCACGACAGAAGCTCATTCTTGAATGCACCTCTCGTTTTATCTCACGTTAATTTCGATATCCGAGGTCGCATAAAAATCATTTTTCTACTTCCTATTTATATTCTCTTAAACTTTATATAAATTTCATCTCTGAGCAAATACTGACAAAAATAAAATGAGACTTATAAATAATGCAAAATAATTATAAATTAAAATGTAAAATTATAGGAGATAAAGTGAGCTTGAAAATTGCCATTTTGATTGAGAATTCATCTCGTTTTCTTTCTCTTCTTTTTACACAATTTGCAAAATTCAGTAGAAACATCATATATAGATGAATCATTTTTCTTAAGTAAAAAAAATTTTAAAAATTAAGTAGAGATGTCATATACGGAATGAATGATTTTTTTTCAAGTATTTAAGAATTTAGCTAGATACAAATTTGAAAATAATTTTCTTTGACCGTCAAAATAATTATGTAAATCGCTTAAATTGACTGCTAGATGTTAAAACTTTTTACAGCAGTGTCATCAACGTTCAAACAAAATTATAATATTATCTCGTAATCTGTATCTAAATTTTTAGATGCTTCAAAACTATTCTTTTTGTAGAATTGACAGTTAACAAGTCAATAAAAATCAGTTTCCGAATAGAATCGAACCTGAAATCACGCTCGTGAATCCATATAATGCCTTTTATCACAACTCACGTGCGTAAGCCCTGCCGATCATAATAAGGATATTTTGCATATATTAACGACTAATGGAGGCAATAATAGCGTATCAGCGATGCAATATTCCCGCTTTTGTCGGCGGAATAATATCATCGGGGGAAAACGCGTCATCGTTTCTCGCCGACAAAGCGACGCACCTGCGCAAATGCCAGCCTCTGCGAATTTCATAGGCGGGAGAAATCTAAGGAGATCCAGGAAGCGATCTTTTAGCGTACACGACAAGCGTGACGGGATATGTTCGCGCAAACTGCGAAGTAATATCAGTTGTAGCGAAGTTATGCGACTTTTTAGACATATGAGGGCAAGACGAGTTACAAACGGAACTCTATGGCATCTCTAATGTACCCATATACGAAAGTCGATATGAATATTCAAGAGACAAAATATTATGTATTTTATATATTGTATTCTTTAAATGTTTAAACGGTAACACTAAATTTCAATATTACGTCTATTTTTTTCATATTTCAAAGATTATCATTTTAAAGTTTGAAAACGAATGCAAATAAGGACTGATTGAAATTAACGAGGAATGAGACTTCATAATTTTTCGCCATCCCTTAATTCACTAAGACTTTCACTTTCACTTTCTATTTCTTGAGGCTCTACCAAAATGACGGAGTAGACGGATTATCGCTCCTTTTAATCGCTATTGAAACATCGTTTCTGGGATATTTTGTAAGCAAGAGAAGTGGCAAAGATGGTCTAAAACGTTTCGACGATTAACGCAGGTCGTAAAGAGTCCAATCGGCGAAATCTTGAAGTCGCAGTGTGTGATGAAGAAAATGAAACATTTATCGCCAAGCTCTCTTAAATTCCATGCACTTAACGTGCGATTGGATCTACCGACCGCTAATGCAATCGAAAAATCATACATGGCGCCTCCGCGAGAGCGTAGGCCACTTTGCGCCGACCTCTCGAGATTATTAAGAGGCACTTTCGAAGGTAGGCGAGACCTGGCACTGCGCGTGACTATGAGTCAACCTGGCACATTGGCGACCAACCGTTTTTTGGAATTCTCACCTAATAAAAATATTAGAAGCAGTGACGGATCAAGTTTCGGAACAGAGTTCTGATAACATTTCATGTTATGAACTACGATAGTCCATGACATTTATTCTATAGGAGTCATTTTAATTATAATAATCAATTAATTTTTACTAATAAATTTTAAAGAAAACTTTTAAAAAAATTTCAAACGGTATAAGAATGAATTTTTTTAACGAAAGAATTTTAATGGATTGCATATGATAGTTTTTTTACTTTCATATACTTGTTTATCAAATAAACAATTTTTAGATTATAATAGAAAGAATTTATTGACAACTTTGTCATTATAATTACAAATGAAATTTGGACTGATAAGAATAAATTAAATAAGAGAAAGAATTCTATTTTCGGTAGAAGCAAATGTTGTTTGATGATATTTAGACAAATTTGCATTCGCAATAGTTCGTTAGAATTTAAGACAGTTATTAGCGTCATTATTAAATTGAGTTATTTCAAATAAAAAAAAGAATTGTTACTCTTATTTGACTTGTCATAAATTTTTATATTAGGTGTTGGAATTAATTCGTAGCGTTTTACAAGTGATGGGAAGTACTTTCATTAATGTATTTTTTAATGCTCATGTGAAATAAATAACATTCTTTCATTAAAAACGCTACGAATTAATTCCAACACCTAATATATTTTTTGTATTTTTTATGTATTTTTCTAAATTTTAGACAGGATTGAATAAATTAAATCGATTTAAAAAATACTATATATATATATATACAATATATCGTAAATGAAGAAATATATATATTCGATAACGATAAAAATAAATAGTTTACTAAAGAATCTCATGTATTAAAAAAACATATTAAATTCACAAACCGGAAACTGTTAACAAATAGTTGGGTTCCGTGTTTGTCGGTCATTACGCAGAAACTTTCGTCGAAAGTCGATATTATCGCCACTTAGATGAAATCTCAACTGTTCTCTTATACCTCCAATTTCTCTCAACTTCCTCGTAAACTTATTCCCGGCAAGTGCTGTCTTGTTTCAATGTTTTGTTTCATAATATCATCTCCGCCGTCGCATGCGGATGAGATTGTCGGCAGAAACCTGACAAGGTTTTCGGCTTTAGGCGTTAATGCTTCAAATCCTCAAACATCCACGGTACTTTCAACAATTCCAGAAAGCACTTAACCTCCCACTGAACAATTCGTTTAAAATAGCAAGAAAATTGTGTAAAATACATGAAGCCATGTCGTTACAGTTTCAAATTTCGTACAAATATAAAAAATTTTACAAAAAATTACAAAAAATAATTTTTCCAATATCATAATTGTGGCAAAGATTTAAATCCTAAATCGATTTTAATTATTTTTATTTTTTTACTTTTTAAATTAATATTAATGAATAATTATTGACATTAGTTCTAAGTACGTTACTGATAATCAGTGAATGAAACGTGGAATTTCAAATCTAATTAATCTTGCTTTAGTAATTATAATAAATTCAATAAATGGTATTGAAAGATTGAAAATGATATGTAAATATCGATATTTTAATTATACAATTCTCAAATTTCCTTTCTTTTCAATTAAATTTCATTAATTATTCAGTGCCATATTAAGTATGCCACTGAATAATCACTGATTATCCAGTTCCTAATTCAATTTTAGACAACAAGTCAATATATAACTTTGTCATCTAAAGCGCATCGGGAGATTGACCGCAAACACGGTTTACCTTCATAACGGTTTCGAGTACACTTCCTACTGCACTTGGCCGTTATCCAGGCTACCAACATATTTAATGCCGTTTGGCAGACTAGCCTCACTCAGGGTGAACGATTAAGAGATGAAGTTACCGAAGACGACGAGTGAATATCGGATTAGCCACGGATTCCTCGGCACGCCCAAAAGGCTTTAATCGCAGCTATTACGACAAGTTATTATATATAATAATGCGCTCGTGTCTCTTTTTTCTCCCCCCTCCCCTCCTCCCCTTTCAACTCCTAATTTTAATACGTACCGCAGCAACCGGGACACGACTTCACACGGGTTGCCGTGTTACGTTACGCCGCATAAAGATGTCGAGGGTAAAAATCGACCTTGCTCGTCGGTGGGGCCTTTCAATTAAGGGCTATTAAGGCACGTAAAGACCTTTAATCCCCGTCGGGATACACGATTTTTTACTCGAGCTTTTCGCCGTAAAAGGATGAAAGTGACCCGCGGACCGCCATTAGTCACAACCTGGCCCAATGCGACGGCCCGCGCGTTCTACACCCCGGCACTATATATTTTTATGATACGCGTATGAAAACCTGTTTCATTGATCGTGCGTGACGACGTTGTGTTTTTTCTCACTATTGCGTATCCTCCGCACGGAATCTAGCTTCTTTCGATTTCCGTTCGAATCCTAATGTATCATTGTCATATAATTAACGTAAAACACGCGTACATTTTTATCTATGTAATAGAATTAGTATCGACTCTTCTGGAATTATATGACTGCGTTGAACAGAAAAAAAGCAGCTTTGCAAAACTATTAAATTCTTGTATAATTCTTTAATACAGAAAATGAGGCTCGTTGCATTAATTGCGATTCTATAATGGAAAATGGACAAATCAGAGTTAAATCTATTATATAATTCAAATCAAGATAATTATAATAACTAGAATTAATATAATTAGAATCTATTGTTCGTTCATTTTGAAAAGAATCGTCTAGAAATTTTTCTCTGCATATGACTGATCTTGTTCTTACTACTTATCTAAATACATAAACTTTTCATATTGATTAAAGAATTTTATAATATACAGAGTTGCAAAGTTTCTTTTCCTGCTGAACGCAGCCAGTCAAATATAAATAATCAAAGTTATGATGGTAAATCTATCATCCTTCACTTGTAACAGCGAAAATATAATCATCGACAGTCTTATTAAATGATAGATGAATATAAATAAAATTTCTGTTCAATTTATAGTAAAAGCGAATATTATGAATATTGTAAGAAAGACGTATGAGCGCGATTGCAATTACGAAAATCACGTAGAATTCGCGAATGTAATAATCGTTAACCGTAGTGATTACTGAAACGAATGAGTCTGAGAAATGTATGTGACCGGTTGAAGCTCGACATGCGTACTCCGATGCGTTTCGCCTCCCTCTCTCTCTCTCTCTCTCTCTCTCTTCCTCTTTCTTATTGTCGATCTTGAAGTTCCTTTTGCTCTCAAACTCTCGACTGCGAGCCACCAGTGAATCCCGCTCGTAGCGGCTCCTCGAACTCCTCGAGCGGCGCGGCGACCGGGAAGTCGTAAGTTGCGAAGTCACTGTCGCAGGTTGAAGATTGAAAACGCCAAGTCCTTCGCCTAATCCCGCCGCGCGATAATTGCGACGCGCCGCATTCAATTATACAAATCATAGTTATCATTCTAAATAATCTCCAACCGTCCCCGGTATTTATGCCAAATTACCATGCCTGCCGTGTTACGCGTGATTACACGTGCGATTACGTTGGCAGATATCCTAACAATTCTGAGTATATTTCATCTTGATATATACACCCTAGATAAATCTTTATCATAATACGATGACAAATTGACGTATATACCGGAATATACTTTCAGAAATCCCAATAATGAAAAGGTTAATGTAAATGGAATCAATCGCAGACAGACCAGCAGTTTCAAGTAACGTGATATCTACAATAGAGTAGTAAGACTTAAGCTGTAAGAAATTTTGATCAATCGCAATCAATCATTCTCCTCACATTCGATTGTGACTGATCAATTTCTTATGGCTCAAGGTTTACTGTTATATAGCAGACAACACATAAGATGACACTGCAAAAGAATGTAAGTATCTAATAAGTGCCTTCAATACTATGTGTGTGATTTCCGTAAAATAACATTATATTATATACTTAAATGAGTAGATCTATCTTTAAATGTATGTGAGAGTCATTCGATAAATCTTTATGAATAAATCTTTTTGATGTGATATCTGGAAAGTACAATATCATTCTTCAAACTCTTCCAGGTCAAATTTCAACCAAAATTGATGCGTTGTTTACTAATTATTTAAAGTGAGTGAGGAATTAAGCAGTTGCTGCGTATAAAAATAAAACAAATTCCATGCAAAATTAAGTGGATGAGGAATAAAGACGAGAAATCAATTCAAAGCCAAATTCTGTAATTTTGCATGGAATTCATTTTTTTTTTTCATTTTTGTACGCGGCTAAATTTTTCACTCGCTTTAAATGATTAAAGAGTGAATTTTCAGGAGTCACTTCATCAAATCGATTGTTACACCATTTTATAAAGATTTACCAGACTTATTGAATGACCCTCGTAGTATACAGTTGGTTTTACACAGATTGATTACAAAAGACTAAATCACACATAATAAAAATATTTATTATGTCCAGCCCTCTCAATTTCGAAATAGTCCCGTTTTCATTGCAAACGATGAGCTACAGTATAAACTTAAGTTTTATTAATCTTGGAAGGGTAACTTCACAACGTTAAAATCAAAGAATATGTGTCACTTCCAAAATATAATACAGCAGTTGAATAAGCAGTTTTCTTTATAAGATCGAATGTTGGACAGATAAAAAATTATCTGGCGTTATCGCGTTACTTACACCCTTGGATTTGCAATGGATGTAATGAAATCAAAATTCCTGCTTTTCTATTCGACTAGGTTTTTTTATTCGACTGATCATCCGTGGTCGACGACGCTATGACCATATTGACTACGAGTTAAAATTATATACGCACTATTAGCTCTAGTCTTTGAGACATCAGCAGACGTCAGTTTGGCACTCGTGATGAACCATCAGTTCAAGCCAACCTCTAAAGATGATCGACCGCCGTGAAGAATACATTGTTCAAGAAGTGCCACGTGGCGTATAGTAAGAAGAAATTTATGGAATTCCACTCTGTCCCAACATCGCGACGGGCAATGCTAACGCAGCATCGCAAGGCGTCGGACACGATGCGTTTGTGTCGCTTCTCGGACAGCTGGCCTTACAGCCAGCATTAATGCCCAGCCATTGCTCGAGTGTTTAACCACCCGGACGCACCTCTCGAGTAACTGAGTAAACAAGCACTCGGTCACGAAATGATAGTCTACTTCAAGTCCGAGACGGTAGAAATAGGGCCCTCTCAGATTCTTTTCCCGAAGACGGTCGTAGCAGGAATTCCCATTAATTCCGCTTTCGTAGGAAATTTTTAATCTTGTTCCATGAAAGACTACGTCGGTCTATTAACAGCGTCGACATACCGAGAACTACATTATGCATTATAATGTCCGCATAAAATATTAATACAGTTCTTAACGGTAACGAGATCGTTCACGCTGTATCATCATGAATGTAAACTAGGTTAAACGTGTTCTCGATATGGAATAGAGGAAGAACCGTATGCGCGTCGTTCACTGTTCACCAGAAACGCTTACAGCGCGTGTTCAAACGATTAGGTATGGAGAACTCGTTAGGATTCCGGATACGTCGCTCTCGTCGGAATCGTGGGCCGTTCGGAATGGCTCGTGGCAAAGTGGGAATGTTACTCGCGTGTAACCCGCGCGTTTAGTATCTGCAACAGATCTTGATACAAATAGTAGTCGAGGAGCGCGGCATTAAGTTAAGCTACGGTAGCCATCGTAGCTAAACTAACGTGGCCAATGATCGATGAGGTAAACGATTACAAAGAGAGCTACACACGTAGAAGGTTCGAATGAAATCAATGCATCGCAGGTGGCAAAATACTCGTGACAAGATTAAAGTTACTACACGGAGAGAATTATCTTCAAAAATTCACTCTGAAAATATGATAGTTATAGTACAATATTTTAAAGATTTTTACCATGCAATAAAATTTCAATAAAATTAAAAAAAAACTAACTTTATATTTTATTGCATTAATAAATTTCATTAATAAATGAGAGAAATTTACATAACATTCTTTGAAATACAAAGTTGTCACACTATCATATTTTTAGGATAAACTATAAAAAAATTTTCTCCATATAGATATATAAAGATACTAAAAAAAATTACTATATCTTAATATTTTTTAAAATAATACTAAGTAACATTTACTTACAATAAATAAATATTTATTCAATTAAAAAATGATGGTCAAATCAAATTAATGGTTTCTGTATGAAATAAATATGTTCATACACATTTACTAAATATTTACTCAGAATTAACATTCGTATATATTTCCTTATTTGCAGATAATAAATAAAAAAATTAATTTTATGATTTTATTCTCCCTCACATATACGTTTATACAAATATATAAATTTGGAATCGTCGCGTTTGATGTCAAAATGGTACAGTTTGCAGTTTAAACTTTATCAATTTAGTAACTTTAAGCAAGATGGATGTGAGCTCATCCATCGAGCTGGCGATTATAATCTATCTAACAAAAGTTTAACATAGAAGAGAAAATCGATTTGATCGATCAAGCCATTTGTAGAATTCATTCATATTTAGCGTCAAAATCTGCGACTTATCTTACCATACGATAAATATAATCATTGTATAATTTAGATGAGACAGTTGTTATAAATATTATATCGTTAGAATTCAATGATATGAATATTTGTCCAAAAAACCTTGTTTAGAAATTTTTTTTAAATATGATATGAATATATATATTCTCCAAATAATATACTGGTAAAAATAATATATTATGTAATGAAAAATGTAATAATATATTATACATAAATAATAATAAAATAACATGTGTAATAAAATAATACGAGTCTGTTCATTGAGATTATCATTTTTGAGAATAAAGTGACGAGCTTGTTTACAAAGTTGAAAATCAGAGTGCCAAACTCATAAATGACATGCTCGTGTCATGGTGTCATTTATCCGAATTTGTAACGACTTCAGCGAAAGAGATAAGGACTCCGTAAATGTCCTGTACGATGTCAAGCCACGTTTGTCCACATCGTAAGCGAGACAACATGCAATGATGCGACACGACTCGAGAGCAATCTGCGTTGCATGTACACGAAACGAGACAGCAGCTCGTATTCATTAAAAATGGCCAATAAGAGGAGAGAAAAGTATCTGAATTACAAAGTATATTCGTTATAATGTAATTTTCTAAGTAAACGATTCTAAGTATGTGAATTCATTAAATGATCATTCGCAGTAATCATTAATGTAATGAATTTACCTTCTAGACTGATATTTATATTCTATAATAATGCAAAAAATATAATATAATAAGTCATTAATTTTTGTTATTTTCTTCGAAGTAAGTTACTTCATGCAAAAAAAATTATTAAAATGTTAGTACATCTAATTTTTCTGTTTTTTATAGAATTATCGATTATCGACTGTCAGCTACCGATTAAGAATTATCAAAACAATTTATCCCTCGATATCTTGGTGAAAAAATTTCGCTGAAATTATTTCACGTTCTGGAATATTTCAGCGAAATTGTTGAAAATTTGCTGAAATTTCACTGAAAGTAAATTTTTCAGCTAACAAAAAAAAATTGTTAAAAGTGAAATTATTCTGAAATTTTTGCTGAAATTTTTTTGAAATTTTGCTAAAAATGAATTTTTCAACTAAAAATCGCTGAAATTAAACTGAAATTTTTCTGAAATACTGAAATTTTGCCGAAAAGTACTCGAAAACGTGGAATAATTTCAATGAAATTTTTCCACCAGGGTAGTGTCTTAAAAAACTACAGGTGACGAAATTTACAAAAAGCTGAATATATTGTGCGTTAATTTGTATTAATTGTATTCAGAAAGTCATAATAAATTGTATTAAAATAAATTGTATTAATCTACCTCGACTCAAGTTAAAATACACATTAAATACTTGGAAAAAAAAAAATTAAGATACCGCATTCAAGGAGCGCTTATACAAGCATCCTCGTAGCCTCGGAGGGTGCGAACACCGCTCACATCCCTTTCACGACGCCCATGGCTAGAAGTGATTAAGCAACGTCGTAAGACGTAATGGCGGTTAAAGAGCGCGGATGCATCGAGCACGGAGCCAAGAGAGGCACGCGTGGAACGTGAAAGGACGACGCGTAGTTGCGTGCCAGCCCATGCATGGACGAACAGACAAGAAAGAGCCGCGGGTCCCTGACAAGTCAGATCTTAATTACATACGACCGTCCGCGTATTCTCGTCCGTGTAACTCGGCCGTACGCACGCAAATACACGCGTGAGAACAACGTCGTTTACATCCGGATTTACACGGCGAACCACGTAAATCCTTGTTCCTGAGGTGAAACTTCTGCGCTTCGAAAGATTGGAGTTGCATGGACAACGAAGCGATACAAAAATTTTCAAGTGAGCCATAAAGGAAAGAATTTACTGTTAAAAATAGATTTCAAGTTTATTAACTTATAATCTGTTATAGTTAACAACGCAATAATACATAGAGAAGTGGAGGAATATCTAAGACAAAAGCTAACGGTTATTTATCAATTGTAAAAATTTTTATTCAAAGGATATTGACTTTAAACTTATACAATAATTAACAATTTTTATACATTATCGATATAAACTATAATTTTAAACAAAAACAAAACTCGTCTTGGCATTGCCCCGCGTAGTAACATGTAATTCCGAACAGCAAGGGTTTAGTTTTTTTTATGAAAATTATAGTTTATATTGATAATATATGAATGTTAATTATTCTTAAAGCCAATATCCTTTGAATAAAGACTTCTATAATTGATAAATAATCGGCTTTATTTAACTTTTCCCTTAAGTGTTTACGAAGAATACCCTCATTCTCCCTTATCATCTCAATATATTACATTAAACATCTCACGACGAAGTCTCAAGCTTCTTTGTACTTCGAAGAGCGCTGTTTCTTGTTAGCGTACTTTATTTCTACGCAGTAACCCTCCGCGATGAAACAGAATATTTATGTTTATTTGCATATGTTAATTCCGCCGGAGTTTATACTTGATACTTTTAACTACTTTTAAACAATTCAGGAAGTCCCTATTTGTCGCACCTTTTTCCCGCTAATGCCGCGCATTTCTTACCGTGAACGGCAACGAAGAGTGGAATGACACTAATGCGCAAATGAAACGCCACCATGTAGGCCTTGAAGTGTATTAACTACGTGCTTCGACATAGGGTCGAAAAATCCAAAGCGGTCTTCGCTGCTTGACGAGGAACGTTCTTCAAGCGAGAGCAACTCTCTCTCTCTCTCCAGCACCTTCCTCTCGCCCGTCACCTCAGTTAATTGCAACTTCTCATTTACATAGAGGCCATCGCCGCGTATTACCATCCAGCCTATCGCAACGTATCCACCGCTCGAGATTATTACAGATATGCCTCGTAAAATTCATTGGTAAGGACTTGATTAGTCAAGTAAACGTCTGTTTTGTTTCAAAACCTTTAATAATAATTAATTTTTGATTGTGTGTCCTTTTTAATAATTTTATAATTGTGAAAATTATTTTTAAGCCGATTCAAAAACGTTACTAAAAAAACAGTATATTTTATATGTATGTATATATTTGTATATGCATACATATAACTCTCTCCTTCAAAAATAACACATCCAAAAAAAACATGATCTTCGAGTTATTATAAATGAATTAAACTAAAAATATTACTTCATCTATCATTAACAGTAAATCAACTTCACAAAAAATCATCAAAATTATTATGACTTAAACAGAGTGGTTTTTAACGGTTGAGAAACAAAAATGACATTTAATTATATTAAGAATATAACTCTTTGTGTCAATATTATTTGACAAAAAGATCAGTCAACAATGTTTTGTCAAGTTGAAAAATTTTCTCCTTTTCTGAAAAACTCAATTCTTTCACAGTTATGTCACTTTTGAAAAGAGCGATATCTATTATAATCTAATGTACTATCGACAGCAAGCATTCTCTTAAAAAAAAAAAAATTATTAATAAGATTATTAATTGAAAGTAAACACTGTTTATATCTAGGTGTAAATTAAGCTTAAAATTCTGGAACGAAAAAACATTTAACAATTGGTAAATAATCCCGTTCGGCCGAATTTCACGCTTATTTCCTGCGATTACAACGTCGCGTCGCCGAACCTGCGGAATGCGAATTGATCGCGCACGATAAGAGCCTCGTAATTGTCGATGGGAGTTTTTAAGAGCGGTTCTCAGCTGGTTCCGCTGCGCGTTGACGACTCTTTCGTCGAATTAAGAAATACCAGAGCGTCGCGTCGGAGTAGCCCGCGCGATTTGCTCCTCTCTTTTTGCACGATCGTCCGTTTTATCGTCTGCTATATCGCACTACCTTACGGAATTTTCCTGTAGATCAGCGATTAAGTCGTTACGGCATCCCTCAAGGACTTTATTAATCCTTTGAACAGCACGTATCTTCGCGGACTTTTATAGGGACGTAACAAGCTCACTTTTAATTGCCTCAATCATTCGGATAATCTGTGAATTTTTGTAACGTTTGTTATGTTTTTCGTTATCATTTAAAATGCGGATATTGAAAACCTGATAAGTGATTTTTTTTATAATACTATCCATTCGAGGAACAAATTAATTTGATAATTCTTAATTGGCGGCCAAACTTGATAATTATTAGAAAAAAAGAGAAAAATTAGATATGTCAACATTTTTATAATTTTTTTGCATGAGATAACTTGTATTGAAAAAAATAACTAGTATAAGATAACTCATATTTTGAGGGAACTAATATGAGATTTAACTTATAATAAAGAAAAGAACTGAATATTGAAGAAATGTTCTGCTCCTCTTTTTTTCTTTCTGATTTAATTAAACCAACTTAACAATTTCAAAACCATGAATATCTTGCATTCCGATCTATAAAATTTTAAAGAAATTATTTTAAAAGAGAATTGACACAAGTTTTATTTTATAGAAATTGTTAGAAGAGAATTGACGTAGCAAGTTTTATTATAAAAAATTTATGATGCTACATAATGTATGTATGATGATGAAAATTAATGCAATCGAAAATTGAAAAGATCTGAATAATTTAAAAAAGTGAAAATCAATCAATCAATCAATCAATAAGTCGTATAGCAGAAGTTGAACATTTAATTCATTGATATATAAAGAAAGATCTCCCGCATTAATATAATAACTTGAGCATTAATAAAGAAAGAAATCTTCCATTAACATATGACCGTTTTCAGAAATCAAACTGATCAAATTCATAAAATACAAATAGATAAAGTTATATACAATATTAATCATGTACTCTCCGATATTAAAATTAAGAAATTTGCAAAAAATGAAGTCAATCAGCTTCTGATAATGAGAGGCTATCAATAGCGTGATCGCTGCGGCTGTCTGTCAGAGGCAGCCGCACCATTGTGCTTCGTTTGAGTAGAAGCTAAGTGGGCGACAAGCCTGCAGGATGAAGATAAGCTGGTAATTAATTAGCCGGTCGTATCGCTGGACTTTTCCTGCGGTGATGCGACTAATCCTCAGAGCCGTTTCACTCTTATTCACTCTTATAGAAGCCGACACATCGCGCCGGTGAATACTGACTTTTCATGGCGACTGCAAGCTATGTGCCACGCGGCAAATACAATAATATTTGCTGGAGATGCTCTCGCTACTTTCTTATCTTATTTCTTTTATTTATCTTATTTCTTTTATTTGTCTTATTTCTTTTATCTGCCTAATATCAGATAATCGACAGCAAAGTCAAACAGTTTTTCATTAGTATCAACACTGTTCGACAAGAAGCTATTAGGTGTTGGAATTAATTCGTAGCGTTTTACAAGTGATGGGAAGTACTTTCATTAATGTATTTTTTAATGCTCATGTGAAATAAATAACATTCTTTCATTAAAAAACGCTACGAATTAATTCCAACACCTAATAATTTTTTTCTTTCCGAAATCTTTCCAAATCATACTCGAAGAATTTTGAATAAGTTGAAGTGAAATAGAATTATAATCATTTTCAACATTTTTTATGACAAAATAGAACTTTATTTCTAAATAAAGTCTATGATATCTAAAAGCAATAACTAAACAATTCAAGAGCTTTCAAATGAATTTTAGTTCATGATTATATAATTATTTTTATTAATTTATGTTTAAATTTCAGATTTTTGTATAATTATATATACACAGAAAGAACGATTTTGCTAAAGCATCTAAAAATTTAGCTAGATACAAATCTGAAAATAATTTTGTTGAATAATTACGTTGAAAACTCAAGCATGATAAGAGCAATATTGCCAAAAGTTCTGACATTCCAGCAGCCAGATTGAGCGCCCTACATAATTATTTTGACGGTCCAATAAAATTATTTTCAAAGTTGTATCTAGTTAAATTTTTAGTTGTTTCAACAAAACATTCCTTTTCAGTAATTTAACAAAAAAAAAAAAAATACCGTTTCTATTCATAGTATATATTATATATCCCGAAGAGTTTTTCTTGCTGAACACGATGTTTTCATCAGAATTTGCGTAGCACATTAGGATTTTTAATAAATTGAGGCGTAATAGTAAATTGATGTAATTTTTGCTCTTTTGCTCCAATTTATTAAAAATTCTGATGTGCAAATTTTAACGACGAGATATCGTGCAGCGCGGAAAAAACTTCATATTATGGCATATCGATTAAAAAAATCAGAGTATAACCGATATCGATGCGTTTTAGAAAACATGAATTAAAAGAAAGATTAAAAAACATCGCAAATTAATAACGAGAAATTATTTTCTAATTACTTGAAACTTGCCTTAGATAAAATTACATATAACATTCGACAGCATACTTTATCATCAGTTAAAGCTATTTTGTGACATTAAATACAGACTAGGCTTAATAAATAAAAGTATCAACCGTGTACGTTGATATGCCGACTATCTAATTCTCTACGATAAAGGTCTAAAAACAAGCTGGGAAACACGACGCAGGAATCCTCGGCAATCGCAATTATTGCACTTCGCCGGAAGCCGCCGTTGGTTCAAAGAGAAGCCCTCAAGGGATAAAGACCAGTTGGTAATTAGCAAACGGTCGTGTTAGCGCACTTTTTCGACTGTATCTACCTCCACCTCCCTTCCCTTACCTAATTGCCGACATTTACGCGCTGACAATCGGCATTACAGCTGACTCGACATCGCGGGACGGCATCCCGAGTCGATATGCGGTTTATGCGCAATGCGGTTTTCATCCTCACAAAAAGTGTTTACGAGATATGCGATCACCAATACTAGATATCCCCCGCCAATTAACGTTCTCTGTTTAACATCGGCGAAGCGGATTGGATTAATTGTCGGTACGCGAGCCTTTAATCAGAGTTTTCATTTTTTCGCGAGTGTATCTCATTGCGAATCGAATCGATGGTGATAGCCCATGATAATCCTGATCTAAACCTGACCTACAAGATATAAGAAAAACGCAGCGATAGAAACGCCGAAAGAGAGTTCGCAATCTAGAGAGAAAGAGTTTAAAAACTCGAATATATAACATGTAAAAAAAACAAGAAAAAAACAGGACCAAATTTTCTCTCTGATATTCCAAGCAAAGATAAGTATCCTCAAAGTTGCATGCGTCAGCCAAGCGCCACTAAATTTTTTAAATGGGAATTGAAAGCAACAAAAATCATGAATTTCACGGTAGCTTAACGCAAGCGATATAACTGTACTTTCTTGTGGACGCTTAATGAATACACACTAGACATAGTTATGGCAATGTACTGCACTTTGCCTCGGGTGCAAGTAGCACTTCTCATCCCACCGTGTCGGCTTAACTTCATCTTATTATTAAATGCTACCTGCATAGCAGAAAGATGTGTGTCTATTTTACATATTTTTTTCCTGATGACTGTTCAAATAAAAGCATATATATAATATATACAATTATATACACACATATATATATATATATATAAAATACAATTGTAATATTATTTTTTTTAATTATTAAAGCGATACATTATAACTCTTACAATATCAATTATAACTACTTCTTTATAATATCTGAAATGTCTTATGAAAAGTATTAAAGAAACGGGCGACATATTTGATTGATGTAATTAATTCTTCAATGCGAGTTGCATCTGCGATCCAACGGGAAATGTTTAATGAATTATAAAAAAAGAAACTGCTAGTTACGATTTGTTTTATACCTACAACGTGATTTTCCTTACCCGTTTTCCGGCTATTTACGCAAACGCAACGCATATTTACAGGAGCAGTTACGCGCGCAATCGCGCTTTTATGCAAAATTGAAAGCGTGTAATAATGCACCGCGAGCGATGCATAATCAAGGAGCTCCGTTCCGCACCGCGTAAAAGTTTCCACGCGCATTGCGACACGCGGCACGCACGCAAACGGTTGTATAACCTGCAACAGCCGCCTGGCGCCATCGGTTTTTCATCCACAGACCTGCACGAACCTCCACAGAGCATTTATGGCTCGGCGTGATATCACATAGCGATAGGACTCGAGCGGGACGAATTTATTTCGATGTCACGAGATCACGATTCGACCGCGAGGTTACGCAAGCAAGATTAATCAAATGAACCCCTACATGAAGTATATCGAAATACTTCCTTTTACTTACGGTTTCTTTAATCGATTTTTAAGATAAGCAATTCTTTCGTTGAAAGAATTTCGTTTCTTTCGACAGTACAGATGTAGTCAGAGGAACAGAGGAGCCACGAGGTTTTCTTTATTAAATTTTAAAGAAAAAAACAAAATAATTAAAACCGCTATGCAACGGGCTATGCTTAATGAGTATTTACAAGAAATTAATTTTAGAAAAGAAAAAAAGAGTTGGAGGTGAAAGTTATTGCAGAAAGATTTTTTGAGAATATCAAAGACGGTTTGTGTTATAATTTGCGGTTTTCCAGTTCAAAAAATCAGTTTACAATTTTGAAAGAAAAATTAAGTTAATTATTAGTATAATAAATATATAATTTTGATTTACTTCCTTGTAATTAATTAAAAATAAAATAAAATAAAACAAGTTCCATAGTCCATAACACTCGGCTATCTTCCCTTCACCCGAGTACAAGAATCTCAACTCTAATTCCTTCCCCCTCCCCCCTAATTTCTTCCCATAAAATCCTGACTATGCTCATGATTGGCAGCTTTCCAAAATTTATCTTTAAACACTTCCTGTAATCAATTAGCTTATGTCAAAATTTATTTAATCATGCAAAGTAAGAGTAATTTTAAATTGGAAATTGTCAATTATGCATGAAGTACATGCACCAAATTTACCGATACGATTGCACCCCGATGTGGTTTCTGCGAGGACTCAATAAATGACCACAAAATCAAGTCATTTAATTAACGTCATAACAGTTATCATCTTTCCATTAGTAGTTCAACGGAAATTAACGGTCCTTTTTTTATCAGAGATTCCACTATTCTGCCGGATATCGATTATCAATTGTCACTATCAAAATAGTTCAAAATTTAGAATGGATTGTCGAAGATTTTTTTCTATCTAGCCGGGTTTCTTCAAAAGGTCGGAGATTTATTCAAAAAGTCAGTGAAAAATTGGAGAACTGGCTACCATAACGTAAATGTCATTTTAGTAAGTTGCTTTGACCAGCAATAATAATAAGAAGCTGATCAATTTTATAAAAATCTCGAGATTCTTGCAACCATAATAGAGATATTACTTTCATGATTATCAAATGCATATTACGAACATAAACCAATATAATGACACATAAATTGCAAAGGTGACACTATCTAACATTCTTTCTCATTCATAACTGATCCGCGATGAGAAATCCTCGCCTTTTACGAAGATTTCTTTACGAAGAAAGAGTTCTTTAAAGTTACGAAGGTACAAAGAATTCTGCGCATACGCGAATTTTTTGCGATTTATCGGAGTTCGATAATGATATGTGTCGATATTCGTTCCGAATCCTGAATCCTTCATTTCCAAATGCATTTGCATTCAAACGGTAGACGCAAGGGGACTGACAACCGCGAAGAAACGTATTTTTCGGTTAGTTCGAATCCTCGAGAGCGAGGGCGCAGTGGGGACGCGGTTATGTAGATGAGATAAGTTAACTACAGGTCCGCGGCGGTGAGACACGACATGAATAATACGGCCATCGACCCATAATTGTATTGCGCTTTCTGGTCGAGCAGGATCGTTCGAGTCCTGGTACCTCCAGCGTGCCAGATTCCGTCGTAATCGCGCCGAAGTAAGGAAAAAAAAGAGGAGTGACTGTCACCTTCGCTGTTTCGCACGCAGATAAAACACGTTATATATGCTGCATACACTATAAATAATATCTTTTCGAGGCGATTTCACTACACAATTAATCTCGATCTGTTTCGTAAGCCGCTTTATCCATTTCTTGCTCCAATCGCTCCTTTTAGAGATCAAGAGAGCTTATTGGAAATTAATCTTGCAAAGCAACGCACAGCACTACTTAATATATTAGTAACGTTATTTTAAATATTATTAAGCTTATTTAATTTTTTCTTATTTTTTTAAATCATAATTAATTCAATCTGTTTCATATTTTATCCATTATCATTAATCTATCATTAATTGCTCCTTACAGAGGTCAAGAGGATCTGTTAGAAATTAAGCTTGCGACAAAGCAAGCACAGCACTACCTTATTAATAATCTTTTTATAATATTTTAATAATTTTTTCTTATTTTTTCTCACAATTTTTAGCACACCTTCAAAATTATCATAAAACTACACAGAAGAAAAAACTATTCTTAAATTAATCACATAATATACTCATATATAAGCAAAAATATTGTAATCAAGACTAATGTCTTTGAAGCAAGATTATATAGAGTTTTGCTTATATGTAAGTACATTATGGTCGATTTGAGAATAGTCTTTTTCTATGTAGTTTTCAGAATGAATAACGACGTTAAATCAGATGTTTTATACGATTTTACGATTGTTCTTACTTAAAACTATTTGTATGAAAAGTACAAATGGTACTCTCTGCTTCTCCATTATTCCAAATGATAATCACGACGTTCTCTAAAACTAAGTATAATCGGGGACCTTATAAATCCCGCGATAACACGCGCCGACAGGCAGCGAAAAGCAGCAGCAACTTGTACATAACGGCTACTTCTGCCGCACGACGGACAAACGCGACGTCGAGGAATCCCGGTTTCTTGCCTCCGCACATAAATCAAGCGGCATACCCCCATAGAGCATTGTTTCGCGGCTTACGAAGTATTATTGATGGCGATTCTACGCGCGGCTGTTAATCTACACGAGAGAACAAGAGGGGTGGAGGATGGGAGGTAAAAGGAAAGGAGGAAGGGAGGGAGGGATTGTGCAGAGGGAGTTGCGGCTGATTTACGGCTAATTAAGGTTAACAAGGCATTTAGTCTATTATTAAGCTGGCATTTAAAGACCGAAATCCACGGGTGCATAAATTACCTCACTGAAAATCGTAGGGAGAGACGGGGGTGAAAGAGAGAGGCGTTGAATGGCGCACAGCCACCCCCCTCTGGGCACTGTAATCGGCCGACATATTTCCAAATTAAAGGCTCGGACCTTGGGGTCATCGGGTCGTTCACGCTGTGATTTTAAATGGCGAATCTGCCGTGGCGTCTGTTTGTTTCGAGATTTGTTACGGCCTACCTCGAGATACTTCATCCCCCTCGCGTCGAACATCGTCTGCCTCGAAAGATCTCCGAGAGATCTCTCATCCTGCTAATCACGTCGATGTCGATCGATCTGATCCTTTCGACGCCTGTTGAAGGTCGAAGGTTCAGACTTAATGACGAGTTTAACAAATGATTGACAATGCCAATGATCAATAAATCATCGGGAAATATTTAACACGAAAGAAACTGTGCTTTTGTAAGAATATGTTTTCTACAAGATGGATATAAGAAAAATGAGGAAAGATAATGCAAGATTCCTAACGAATTAATTGAATATTAGAAATTTTCCTTCTCTAAAAATACGCAATAAAAGAATGAAAATAAATATTTTAATTTATTATTTATGCCACTTTAAGCCTCCTAACGCGCGTCGAAATCGATTGATGCGGACCTTTCGACACCCGTCAATGGTCGAAGGCTCAGGCTTAATGACAGTCGTAACAAATGGCCGATAATGTCATAATCGTACGCGCAGCGACCAGTAATTTGGTCATTCGATCTGACTAATGATAGTGCAAGAGATTGCCCACTTGCATGTGAACAAAGAGATTACTTAAAGAATTGCACCCCGTTCGGCATGAGGTGATTGATTAATTTCATGCTGATGTTATGAATGCTAAAATTATCGTGATTAGTTTATGGCTTTGAATCGACGGAAAATGTATTGCACAATTGTATAGAATATTAAACTATTGTTTGGCTATATTCATAAATTATTCGCATCTATACGAATTTTGAATCATCTCTCGAAAAACAATATATATTTTATATTTTTTCCAAAGTTTCATAGAAAATTAAAATGTATCAAATAATATTTATTTATCGAAAAAATTCGTCATATTCAGAAACATATCCGCTCTCTCATTTCAAAAGTGACACTTTCTAAAAGATTAAAAAAAAGTGTGACTTTCGAGTTATTGTACAATGAACGAATTAGACGAACATCTTAAAAAATCGTTGAAATCGTCACAACTCAGAAAAAAAATTTGTTTTAAATTGTCAAAACGATCAGAATGATTTTTTTAAGAGTTTAAAATAAGAATGACAAAAATGACATTTTATTATATTAAAATCTTTTTGCCGACATTATTCGATTAATCAATAATTTTCTGTCAGGTTAAAAATTAAAAAATAGTTCACATTATTATATAACCACTTCGTTTAAAAAATCATTTTTCCCTTTTTCTGAAAAACTTAATTTTTTTAGCTGTCACTTTTAAAGTAAAGAAGCGATATATAGAAAACTGAAAAAAAAATTCAAGAAATTTAAGAAGTAATTTGACAAGTATCGTTTATCATATTACCCTAAGATATAAAGCTTTCTGTCTAAAAATAAACTGTATAATACGAAATATCAACCACAGAGAAAAATATAAAATTATAATCGAAGGCCAATCGTCCTGACAACGGATTAATGGCCATGTCCGCTCGTTAGGATCGCGCCGATTCACTGCTAGGTAGGTATATTTATTCCAGCATTTAATCTACCCGTTTTTCCATGTCTCAATTATCATCGTACGCAGAGATTTACGACGCGAGAAGGAGAGCGAGAAACCGCGTGATAGCTGCGCTCAAAACACTCGTATCCGCCAGACTCGTCACGATATCTATCAATAGCAATCGAGATGGCATAGAGAACGTGCGTCGTATCGGCGGGAATGCCATTAGCATGATCTACGCCCTTGCTTCCGAGGCTACCGATCCTCTCGAGATGTTATCTCGTTCGCAAGAAGGAGGCTCCCGGCTCCTCTCTCAGCCTCTTTTCTTCGGGCGAAAAGGCCGGCCTCGGGAGAAACGCGGTCCTTACGCGGATCCGTCCACGGCCTTACTTACATATAGATTGCCTCCCATTTCTCACACCCGAAATATTGCCAATCGTAACCGACTTGCGAGTGCGAGCGAAATTGCATTTGCATACGGGGCGGATTGTCCCGTTCCGCGTGTAAAGGAACTTCTCACTCGTCCTTGGCGGAACGCCAGCTCGCGGCCCTTTGTCGCCGCTTCCAAAGGGAACCTTCGAAAAGCGGCCTCGTTATCACGCAGGGGTGTAGCAAGGAATTCCGCGTTGCATCATGACCGCAATGGCAGGGATAAGCCGCGTAGGGATAAACCGATAGGCAGGACTTAATTGAATCTCTGTTCACGTTTCGCGAGATTGCGTTTCTACCTGCAATGTAGACTTTACAGCTGGTCTGCCGACCGCGGTCAAATTAATTTAGGGATTATCGACTCAGCGGCAATTTAGATTTAAACTTGAGCCAATTAGGACGAGGAGATTGCGCTAATCAGAATTGGCATTAACCAATGTTGGCAAACGAGCTCGAGGCGGAACCTCGGAGTGTCTCGTTGACCACGATTGGACGATCCAAGCGTATTCTAAATACGTTTGTAATAACGAAGCGTAAATCTCTTTAATTTTATGGATGCGATAATGTTGAGTAATGTTTATGTTAATGTTCATGCTACACATATACGAGACGGATATCTAGATTCATCCATCAAGCACTGCTTCAGAGTATTACACGTCTCCAGCTACGCGATTGCACTCCGACGTATGATAATTATTCAAACTTTCGTGTTCAGCACAGACCCTCGTTCTTCGTCCGATTATCTGGCCTTATCTTTTAAGTTTCGGCGTTGGAGCGGTAAACGCGCATCTCTCGCGTTCTATTAGGGCTGTCGGAATGATAAGACTAAAAGCGATCCTGTTTTCCCCTCGGTGTGATCTCTCCTTTCCAATCTCGGAACATATCCTCGCTGTTTTTACGCCAGTCGTGTTTATCGATAACTTTCCTTCTCCTATGACGCGAATCGTTCTTCTACCCGACGTAATGAATCCAACAAAACACAAATATGCCGACGCTACAAGTCGTTGGCATACCGTAAGGTAAAGCAAGATTAGAGCAGCAATGACTTCACACTGGACTGAAAACAGGTTCCAAAACAATCCTTGCTGTCTGAGAAAATAACTGATCATCAATCAAAACTCAATCGAAATTTGCATATTGAAACTTATAGATTAAATTTTCTAGATGCTTGTGATTTTTTTATTGTGATATGTATTATCTTTTCTATTGCGACGCAACTCATATAATGTTTCTTTAAATGCATCTACTTCATTTCTAATATTTTTAACTCTTTGCGAACCACTTTCTATTTTATAAAAATTGCTCATTCGATTTTTATAAAACTTGATTTCAGTAGATAATTTTATAATGCTTTATTCGAATCTGAGATCAAAAATTAAAAATGATGGATCCAATATGACAGACAAAATTTAAAAAAAAAGTAATTTGATTATCTTAAAACTTGATATTTTAAGGAATTTTGAATTGCGAAGAGTAACATCAAGTTTCTAATTTTGCTTCAGTTCTACACAAACGTCAGTATTGATTTTCAAACAGATTTAAACTATAGTTTGACACTAGATCCTTTTTTATTGGAAGTTACCCTTTTAAGATTCGATATTATCAGACTATATTTAAAATCAGTAACATCAAGAACCTTTTAAAATCGAATTTTACAATAATCAAATTATTATTTTTTTTTAGTTGAATTCTAAGCCAAAATCGAATTAAAAAAAATCCTTGGAAAACTGATTCTTTATTAAACCTTCTGTTTCTTTATTAAAAAGCTTCTCAAAGAGTTGATTGACTCGAACAAAACTAATATTTGAAAATTGGATCTATATATAAATATATATATATTAACATCAAAATATTTAAACACTAAGATCCGCTTTGACTAAAAATAGGAATATTTTTCTCAATTGATAAAATGCAGAGTATTTATTAAATAAGTATTTTGAAACAGAACAAATAATTCAAAAAGATGATGCTTAAGTGATCGGAAATAATGGTAAAATAAATTCCGATCGAACGTCGCGAACTCGTATTGACAGTTCTTATGTCATTCACAAATTAATCTCGATTGGACACAGCGACAGCCGCTACCGAGTTGCCACAATAAATAAATAAATAAATAAATAAATTGCTTCCTGTCAAACACAGACCGGCTAAAAGGGACCAAAAAGCGTCAGTGGATAAAACGAACTGCTCGTAATTCGCTTCGATCAACTGGTTCTCGTCTGATCTCTTCATGAAAGGTAGGAGGAAGGATGAGGATTCTTCCCCCCGTCCAATCGATGGTCCACCACGATACCGGCCACCGTGAACGTCAGATCCGTCGATAATTTTGTACGGGACTATTTGTAGCCCTCTCTGTATATTCACCTGTCGATCCGTCAGCTCGTCGGCCGATCGAGATACCGCGCGCGTTCCACTTCTCGCCACCGCTGCCAACACTCTATCTAAACTCGTGGAGAGAACGATACGCGGAGTACGTTCCGGATGCAGCCGACAGCCCGATTGACGCTCCGGTATCGTCACGTCAGGCCCGAAAACGCGCATACTTCGTGTCGGAAATCTGGACAATGCGCAAATTATCGGTCCACCTTGTAAATGAATCCAATTGAATATAATTTCGCTCAAGCTATCGTATCTCGCGAGTATCAGCCAAAATCCACTCGTGTGGCATAATCTTTTGAGAGTATAAAATTTCGAGATAAAAATAAGACGTTAAAACTTTGAATACGTAAAATATTCAGTAAAGTAAGTACACAATCAACATCAATCAACAAATACATTTTTTAGTAATTTGCATTACATTAGGAATGTGATTTAGTTTTAAGGGTTTTTTCCTCGGTTTTTTCTCAAAAATTGATTTATTTAAACAACATATCATGTATTAATAACTGTTGTACGACGACATCAACATTTAATTCTCTGGCAAATTCTGAAGTGGATTGTGTTGGATTTTTATCCAATAATGCTTGCAAACTGCAATCTGTATTTTCCACCTTTTGTCGTTAACATTGAAATCATTCATATTTGAATCGACAGAACCAATATATTACCAACCAATATATTCACATGTCTTAATTGATGGAACATCAACAAAAATTTCTATCAGAATTCTATCATCTTCAATCGCCGTTTTCTTCTGATTAAAATAAAAGCAACGCATGTCGAAAATATTCTTTAGGAAGCTTCATTTTTTAAATGATATATCATTGCATCCATGGTTAGAAAATGACTAAATATCACGGATTATTAATATTAAAATATTAAGAAATAATATTAGGTGTTGGAATTAATTCGTAGCGTTTTACAAGTGATGGGAAGTACTTTCATTAATGTATTTTTTAATGCTCATGTGAAATAAATAACATTCTTTCATTAAAAACGCTACGAATTAATTCCAACACCTAATAGCTGTGATTGGAATGTCTTCGACAATACTGATATTAATGCCATATCTCTTGCAAAACCTTCAAAATTAAATCACACTCCTATACATACAATAAATACTACAGTTCTACACGTATCTACATTTATATTAGACATATACATGAATTTTATTGCGAAGGAATTTTTATTGCGTATAGTGAAGCTGATGTTCTTTAATAATATAATGCGATAGAAACTCCACTCGAAAAAGTTTGAAACGTGATTTGAAAATAAATCAACCTCGGCTCCGAAATTAAGAACCCCACGCTGCACGCCGCATGCGTGAAAGAGGAATATCCGTGAAGCGTTCAAAGCGGAACGCACTCGGGGGTTTTTTCGTGGTGGCCATCGATAAAATCGACCGATTTATGTCGCGGTGCGAGATAGGGAGAGAGACCACCGTGTGGCGCCGAGGTCCCAGTGGTCGATTATATCGCGCCCCGCGTGATACCGAGGGGGTGAGAAGCCCTAATACGAAATTTACGGTAAATTCACATAATGGCCCGTGACATTCCAGGGCCCCGAGAGAGAAAAGGAGAGACGACCGATCCTCCCACGCGTGCGAGAATTGAAAAGATCTCATCGTCGTGTCGATGAAGTACACAATGCAAGGCAGATCGCTATTAGACGCAACGATAGAGACGCGATTGAATTTGATTATGGTTTACGAGCCGTATAATTTCGTCTGTCAAAATAGCGGCCTCTGGCTCGCGTCACTTAAGACAGGATCCTGGACATGTTTGCTCGGAGGGTTCACTGCCGCCACGAAAGGGCGGTCTAAAATGATATGGTCCAGGTGAGGGCAACAATAAGGCTATATCAAGCGAACGCACAAGGCAAACACGGTGATGTGAGCGTTACAAAGGGATTATGCCGATTCCGATCTTTCCTAATAGCGTACTTGGGAAAAGGAACAACGTGCATTTCGTAAATTCCGAGAAAGAGAATGTGTGGGTATTCGTTTTATTCCCTCGGAAAGAATATAAGAACAAATGGAGGATATGCATTTGCATATATGACCTCATCGTTCTGAATGCACAAATGATATCAGCGGTGAAATAATGCTAAATGGGAAGGAAGAGGAAGATGCCATTCAATAGTTCTGTCATCGAGCATAATTATTGTCAGGAAGGAATATTATATTTCAGTAACACACGCACAATTAATAATTTAAGATAAAATAAACTCTATATAGTTCTAAGATAAAAATGGACTCTTGAGATTTAACGTCAAATTAATATTCAAATAATGGCAATTAAAAGTAGTAACTAGTAGAATCATGAATCCATTGTCGAAAATAGAATATATGATAAAGCATAAAGTGATTTCTAAGAAATTTTAGAGACAATTAAACGAATGGACAGACAGACGGATCAACTATGAAATTATTAATAGTTTGCTATGCTGCACTAATAAAATAATACAAAAAATATAAATTTTCCGTATAAAGTACGAACTAATCAATCGATTATCAAATTCGATTTCTCAGCGTACCCTAAATATTTTTCAGAATTGCAAAGTCATGGCGGAAAATGAGGCCAATGTTTGTTCTTGCCTAATTCCGAGGACTGTTAGTTCGCGCATTTTTCTTTCTCTACTTATTTGCCTTCTCTCGACCTTCCTGGACCGTCCTCGCCCACTTCGACTCTCGCGCCTCCCCTCCACACTGTCGGGCATAATAATTAATGACCATTCCTACGAAGAAGGCACCGCCACCCAGGGTCGGTCCTTGCCAACCGCAAAAAATGATTATGAATTCGAAATCGTCAGTTATTAATACCGAACTTAGATAGCGGTCGACATGGAAATAGAATATAGGTGTTTGCCTCAAACTTCACTATCGAGAATCTTACAAAGAATCTTACAATAACGAGAGCTATGAATTCTCATAAGTGTACTTTATTACTGAACTTTTAAAGATAATAATTTAAAAAATGAGAAAAATAAATAAATTTTTATTTCAAATTTTTATTTGCTTTCAGTAATATTTCTTCCAATGTATATATTTAATTTTTAGAAAATAAGAAATAAAATAAATCAGTAATCTAAAATTTAAAGAACAGAAAAATCATGAAATTAAAAATCACATATTAAAATTCTCTAAGAGATAAACTTTCTCGCAGTCAAAAATATAGAAGTAACCGACGAGAATGTAATTAGAAAAAAACGTAGAGATGGACACGTGGATGAGACTGAGGCCTGCGAGACTGGAAAGTCGATTCACCAAACAAATGAGTCAGTTATGCCCTATCCCTCCCTGCTCCTTCTTTCCGACGTCATTCGTCTCTTAGCCTTCTCCATGGTCGCTTTGGACCGCTCTACCGTTTTAATGGCTCTTCTGGCACACAGGCCCGCGAAGGAACGCCGCAGGACGAGAGACAGACGGACAAACGGAGACGGAGAGACAAAGGACCCGGAGCGAAAGGAACCGCGGCAGAAAAACGAAGGCGCATTATTTTACCGGTGTGAACGGACGCGGAGAATTACGGGACGAAGAGGGAAGACAGAAAGGGTATGTCGAGGGTGGAAAGAACCGAGAGCACCACGCGAGGGGGCGTGGTGAGGTGTGGTCAAATTTGTTGAGGGTTGGTTTCTCCTGGATTTATATTTCATAAATTATGTACTGGAGTCTCGCACACCCAAGACGAGGATTCAAACGAGAGTCGCTCTTTCGTCTTTCATCTCGACGAAGAACGAGATTTTTAATGGTCCACCACCCGCGATCGAAGTTATAATTGCGCGTTTCATCGTACACATAAGTATACAATGGAATTGTTTCTATCAGATATTAATGATATACGGAACACCCGGCACGAATGTGGGATTCAATTGTGCCAACTTGCGATAATCAAATAATATTGTTTCATTGGGTGGTCTTTCATTAAAAGTATTCCTCTTTAGCAACAAAATTAAAAAATTAAACGATCTTTAATGCTCGACAATAATTTAATTATAAGCTACAGCTAAATAGTAAAAAAAGAGAATTTTGTTTTAAATAAAATTAATAATTAATTCTAATTATATTTATAATAATAATCCTTCAATTAAACATTAACTTTGAAATCTTTGTTGAATACTATAAATTTAGTAGAATCAGATAATATTTAAATAATTAATAACTCTGAATTAACAATTATAATAATTATAATATAAAAGTTATATTAATGTGATAATTTCTCAATACAGAAGAACAATATTTCTATTAGTTTATTGAAATATACAATAAAATAATATAATACAACTTCAGAATTGTACGATGCATAAGAAAATTGGAACTAATATGTAGGAATAAAATAAATTATTATATTGTGATTTTCCAAGTGTTTTCAATGCTTACAAATGTTTATATCTTTATGTACAACAATTATGTTAAAATTTTCATATTCATTTATTTTATATTTTATATTTTATTCATTTATTTCATATTTATTTATTTAGAACATATTTATTATCACTGGAATAGAAATAACATGAAAAATCTTTACATTTAAAAGATTTTTGATATTATTTCTATTCCAAAAATAACATAAATAATAACATAAATAACATAAATCTTACAACAGCTGCAAACTTTTTCTATTGGTCGTAATTTTATCATTGAATTATTAGTGTTTAACACGCTTCTCGAGCTAATAAAAAAAGAAAGATTACATTTAAATCTTTATTTTTCCATTAGCACTTAAACAGTGTTCAAGCACTAATAATTCAATGAAAATTGCGTCCAATAGAAAAAGTTTGCAACTTGTGAAAGTCTTTAATATGATTTATCTTGTCCTTAGTTTCCTCATTAAATCTAAATGTACATAAACCAATCATATTAAAGCATCTTACAACAGCTGTAAAACTACTCCTTCTGCTGAACACGGTGTTAATGTTTGTATAATAAATATGTAATAGTATATCATAAACATCCTAACATTGATTCCTATTGATTGATCAAGTGATCATCTGTCTGTCTATTTGCGACTGAAAACTTTCGTTTCACGAAACTCGCACGTGTGGCCACGAGCTGTGTACGCAACATTAGATAAAATGAACATACTTGTCACGGAAGAAGCTTTTACGTACGAGGAAAAAGTGAGAAGATGAGGATACTTGAGGACTAACGGGTCTGTCGCAAATGTTACATGTGAGAACGTTGTCTCACCGGCCTGTATGCTCGGCATACATTTTTGAATGTCCGATAGAATAAGAATTGGAGGTCATATTACGGAACGTGCCTAACTTATTCTGAGAAAAAGTCCTAAATAAAAATTAAAAAATCATTCATACGAATATAATAAGTATATTATAATTAATGAATTATGTGTATTCTCTCTTCAAGAATATATCCTCTTCATTACCATTTGAATGAAGAAAAACCGAAGAAGAAAATTCTTTCATTTTTCCCAAAATAAAAAATGGAAAAAATCCTTCTATTTTTTTTCCTTGAAAAAAATTGAAGAAAAAAAATTTTTTTTTTTTTTTTTTTAAATAAAACGCATCTTATTCCGACTTTGAAAACATTCTAAGTTAATTTACTTGAATAAGTGTAATTTTATAAGAAACTAATGAGGAAAGTATAATTAATTCACCGTTTTATCTACTATTTTCTTTAACTTATCTCTGCAGAAGTTTAAGAAATTCTTATGCATTTTGCATGAAATTACTTGCAGATTTCTCGATAATCGAAGCACTTCCGTTATAGAGAAATCATCGATTAGCTTATCTAGCAAGTCGATCCGTGATAGGATTCCTTATCAACCAGTCGTTTAATCAGCCTGCAATGCAGTGATCGCGTTCAGTCGCGATTGGATGTACATTTTACATCTCATTTCATATGCAAAGGAAGCACAGGCGGAGTACCTTCAAGAAATGCGCTTTTAATTCGAATTGCGTACAACGCTCTCGGCGCGATTTTACGACCTTATGTGGAACCGACGAGTAGTCTAACAGTAGCGGAATCTCGCCTACGGCAAACCCATTCGAAACTCGAAGCGGACGTGCTAAACTCGTGATAGACTCGTGCGGCGTGTATACAATGGATGATTCAATCCTCACAAATAAAGTTTCTCGACGAAAAGCATTTTTATCTTGTTCACGAAAGAACAAATCATCGATAGTTTCAAAATTATGAACTCGAAGAGACTGTAATAATTTTAGCAAAACTAATCTTTTTTGCACTAAAAATAACTTGTTTATTTTCTATAAAATTACACGGAGAAATGATCTCGTTAGCATCTAAAAATTCAGCTAGATGAAAATCTGAAAATAATTTTATTAGACCATCAAATAATTATGTAGGAAATTCTAGTACGATGAAGCAAAAAGTGCATTAAATTTTAATATAGACTATGAAAACGTCATACCTTAACATCTTATAATTATTTTAATAATCCAACAAAATTATTTTCAAATTTGTAACTATATATATATATAACTAAATTTTTTTAAACTTTGGCAAAACCGTTCTTTCCGTAAAGATTGTTATGTGACATTTTTAAATCTTCACGCAACCAAACGAAGCTGTGGAAGGCAAAGCAAATTCGCCCTGTGCCTTTGACCGGCGAAGAGGCGAAAGAAAGAGGATATGTCATATCTTGATTGTACGAGATGAAAACCGCCGCTCTTTTATTATCTAGTCAGTAGGAATTTTAATTTTCTTCAGAAAACAGAAACTGGTTTCACCGTGGCGTTAAACGCCGAAAAGGAGAGAGAGTTGGGTGCATCGAAGACGTTCCACCCACTCGACGTCACAACGTGTCTCCTCTTTCTTCCCTCGCCCCTCCCCTCTCTCTCTCTCTCTCGCTCTCTCTTTCTCTCTCTCTCTCTTTCTCTCTATGCGGGAAGAACTGACACGCGTGTAACGACATTCCACCCACTAATCCAACTTCCACGTGGAAGGGAAGAGCGACACGTGTCGAGGACAAATGCGGGAAGAGAACGAATCCGCGCGCGTTTGTACAGAAGATTTTTTTATGGCTTGATGATGGAAGTCAGCGATGAATCGTTGATCGCGGAGATGAAAAATCGTCTGTGTAAACACACGCGACTCATGATTTAGATTCTTCTTCCGAGACAAATTCAAAAGCGAAATCACTTAGAGCTAAAACACAAAAACAACTAAACTTATCGTACAATTTGTCGAGGATGATGAATGTATCTATAAGATTTCAGTCACATAGAAATAAAAGAAAAATTTGTCTTCACACGAAATTTATTAAGATACTTATATTAATGTCAATCTTTGATAAGATAAAAAATCTTCCACAAACTCTCTTATGAATAACACGCGAGCCACGCATTGACCAATGAGTGTTCAACTTTTCATTGTAAAAATTATTTTTTCATAATTTAATTATTTCTTTCAAATTGAGGAGAATTCAAATCCAGAAGACAACTTAATTTTGCAACTTAACTTTGTGGGTGTGTATTCCAATTATTTATAAATTATAGATCTGTTTTTATCGAAGAACTCTCTGAACCGATACACATCAATAATCAATGCAATGATTTATTAAGATTGTAACGTGAATACACAACAAGTAAAAATATTAATATCTATAATACTCCTAAGCTAAGAATCTCCTATTCTAAAGATCTTTAACGCTTTAAATAATTCGATGTGAATTTTATATGTATATGTGAATATATATATACTATATATTATTTATATTATATTCATAGTCATTCGAACTACGCGCCGAATTGGTTTACCGAACTTATAAACGCAATTAAACTACTGTAATAATATCATAAATTATATTAAATTGACAAACGAATTTTTAATAATTTGATGCTCAATCTGGTATCATATTAGAAAGAATACATTTGTCTCACTTCGGCTTACTGCACAGGTATGCACGAGTTCAAAAAAATTCTTCAATAAAGAATAAACTTTATAATCGATTGTCTCATAAATACATTATTTGCGCATCAACGACAATGGGGATTCATATAAGTGTTTAACTTATATTTGATTTATTCTTGAAATAAATATTTTTATACATATATGAATTCACATAGAAATATTTAAGCGCTAAGATTCACTTTGACCAAATATAGGATTCTCTTTATTTAATTAGATTTTTATTTAATTGTTTCTCCTTGCAAAATTTGAGGGTCCGTTTCCCTGTTCATCTCCCTCCTTCGCGTACGTGACATCCATGTCGAGGATACTAAATAAAAGAAAGAAAAATAAAATGCGTTGAGTTGACACGTTCTTACAATACTCTTCGTTTTTCAATACTCTTTCTATATCTATCGTGGAGCCAACGGCACGCCCACTGTCACCGAGAAAGCAAGATAATTGAGAAATTGCTAGATAATTTCCTCGGAAAGATACGTTATAATCTCGCGTAACCCTCTCTTCAAATAACGAACGCGCAATTACGGAGTAATTATGACGTTCCGAAAGAGTAAGACGAATCAGGTTTCGCGCTGCACACGTCGCGTAAAAACACACGCGGTCCCTTCCATTTCTTCCTCTTTCCTTCGTACTCTTTCTTTTATCACGTTCTCTCGTTTCGTTCCTCATCGGACATTTCGTCGTCGGACGAAGTGCTCCAAAGATTCCCGGCAAATTTGTGTCGTGTCTTGGCCGAGCGGTTAACACGGCGAGCAACTCCGTAGCTTGTCTGCGACTTGACGAATCGCCAATTACCATGCCATTATAGAATGACACAATCACACGGGGTGTTTCATAAAATTTGCATCGAAACTCAATATAACGTCGAAGACGAAATGAGAATATAAAATATGTCCATTATGTATTTCTTGTCCTTAGTCTTCAAAATAAACGTAACTCATAAAATTAAACGTCTATAAATAATAAATTTCACGCACTCCAGCTACATAAATGTAAATCATTATCGTTATATCCTTTTTTCTTAATTGTCACGTATACTTCTTCAAACTTCTTTCTCAAAAATAATAATTACATATTTACTTGAAAAAAATCTGTATATTGATAACTAAGAGATTTATATCTTAAAATACTTCGTCTCGCTATTTCAAAAGGTTTCTAAAATGGAAATGATGGTAAAGTAGAACTTTAATATCCTTACAATTGATTATTTTTCATTCACATTTTCACATTATATATCAAGAGTATAATTAATATAAATTTAATTGTAACATAATATGCTAGTGAAATATAATTAGAAAATTAAAATTTTTTAATATTCTGAGCGTTCCACTTTTCAATTTAAGAGATATTTTTAAACTTCTCACTTAAAAATTAAACTCAATGGAGTTTCCTCGCGCTATCAATTTCCATCTATTTGGGGATTTAATCGAAACTAGATATATGTATCTGAACTCGGATATTCGCTAAATTTAAATGACGCGTTCAATAAAAATCCATTGGGAATCCACTTCATCGCATTACATAGACCAAAGTCTCAGGCTAGCTTTACGAAGCATTACTTTCTCCATATTATTTTGTAGTTTGATGAATCGCCAATTACGCATTCGACGCGTCATTCACGTTCCTTCACCACCCTCTCCCGACTTTTACAGCAACTTCTGTGTGACGCCAATCATGAACGAATCCACTAAATAACGCGGTGCACACTACGAGCATTCGCGCAAAAATCTCTGATTGCGTCTCGGAGTCGCATAAAATGCCATCATGACGTAACAATAGACATTCAAAGTCGCGAGACATCGGAATCGTCGTTAACTGCCAAAGACACAAAGCAAAATTACATTCAATTGACGATACAAAATTTACTAATTAATCGTAATAAATCAAATTACTCGCAAAGAAAATCTGCTCTATTCTTACAATTAGATGTCAAAAATATTTCAGAATAATAATAAATCTGTGCCAATTAATTAGATAAAAATATAGACGAGTATAAAATATTCGATTCTTTTTAGAAACATTGATCTTTTATAGTATTAATAATAATTTATAATATAACTAGTAATAGTAAATATAAAGTTCATTATTTTAATTTTATCACTACTTTTGTATCTCTCAAGAACATTATTTTGGTTTACATACGTAAACATTTCTTCTTCAAATCCTGACATCAGCTCTTCAATATTATTTCAGAATAAAAGCAGTTAATAATTTAAAAACGAAAATACGACATACATTATAATATATTTTTTTAAATTATCGATTTTTACATTATTAACAATAATTTATATTTTAACATTTTTAACTTGCAGCAATAATACAAAATTTACTATCTTCTATTTAATTTTATCACTACATCTTGTCTCTCCCAACGATAATTTCGGTTAATATACATTCCTTCTTCGATTCCTCGCATCGGGTGGACCGCAATTTTCGCGCGTTTGGCTCCACGTAACAAGGCTCATCAAACAACACACGAGAAGAAATTTCAAGAAAGGCCGAGGGAATTCCGCGATTAGCGTTTGTTTTATCTCACGGACACGCTTCCTCTTCCCTCTCCCCCACCCCTTTAATGGTGGTGGCCGAGCATACCTACGTCTATACGCGCGTATACGGAGACCCGTAATTGAAAGCTGTTACGCTTGGTATTTTATGGCTTTGTCCCGCGGCCATGCAAAACTCGATTCTTAACGTCCTCGAACGCGGACACGAGGCCGCCTGGAGTAACGGGCCACGAAAACGCGCGCCTCCTAATTAAATCCGACTAAATTCATCAAAATCGTCGTTAAAGCCACCCCCCGGCCGTCCATCCTCCGGCAGCGATGACTGCAGTCTTAACGATGTGCGCCGCGAGAATGAGATTCCGATCCGTCTAATTGCTGCACCTCCGTGTCCGCAAGCCACAAGCTGGAAATTCCGATCGGTAGATATAGTAAGGTCAGTCTCTACTCATTCAATATGTAGATGGTTTAATCGATCCGGTCATCGAAGATCAAAGGCTTGAGCTCCTAAGATTATGCCTGCCTACGATTCTTCAGCCTCTTCTCTTCGGAAAATACTGATTTCGCAGATAAAAGAAAAATGTCTACACTGAAGAAAGAAATAAAAACAAGTCCCAAATCATCATTTTTCAGATTCTTATCTTTATCCTTCTGCTGACTTCAGTGCAGGCATTTTTTGGATAGATACAGTATTGTTAATCTCTTCCTTATATTAGGTAACTCTTTAATAAATTATTTTCAAATTGATCTGGTTCTACAAGATTGTCAGTAGCTACTGTCAGATTGAAGAGTCAGTATTATCTGAAATAACGGACACTCCAATTTACAATGGACATACTAATCCTGAGGCACATTATTTTCTAACGAATATCGCGCGCTCGATCGTGCTATTCAACCTACGAGAAGTAAATTGGATCTCATGGCTAGCTATACTTAAAAGAATCCGGTGATACTAGATAAGCACACACAACTATTATACAAGGTCTCTCAAAAGTTACTTACTTCGGAAAATATTTACAAAGAACATGAAATCAAATAAAAAAATATGATAGTTAAGTAAATATCGCAGCATCAAAAAGGAATATTAAAATATTCTATAATTTCAAAAATTCAATTTTACCCTTATAATAAACAATGAAAAATTTGAAATTTAATCTATTAGCGTCCTAAATATTAATACCTAAAAGGTGACAAGAGTAGTAAGAAATTCTTTAAGCGAAAAGTGTCTCTGATTTTAGAGACATTTCATTTAAAAAATTTGCAGTAGGAAAAAGGTAAATAATTCCTGATACAGCCAATATGTTCAAACATGCAGTTCGAAGATGCCGCAGATCGCCATCTGGCACGACTTTTCGTGCAGCACGCGTTCGAAGCGAGACAATAACAGCGATAACGATGGTAATAATAGTAATAATAGCAGTAACGTCTTTATGAGCATCCCGAGAGATTGCAACTCCTTGACTTCATGAGAACACGAGAAAGGATCGAAGGGACGTGCGGATCCGGCCCTAACCGGCAACGGAAATCGGTAGCTTGATGCCTTCTCCTAGAAGGACTAGAAGAGAGAAAGAAAAGGGCAGGTCTCTCATGTCATGGTGAGCCAGCATGCTGGATAAAGGCGCTTGTACCTCGAAATAAAACGCGCGCCGCTCGACATGAAAGCGAATGGTGGGCAAGGTAAGAATAGTGACGGCTGTCAAAGCATATAACACCTATACTTACACCTCTACTTATCGGACGGAATCTTTACCGAAGTGTCTGTATTACAGATGCGACGCGCGTATTATTTGCCTATAAATGCCTTACAAATAAAGTCAATCAAAGTCTGATCTCGAAATAGTGTTCAAACGAAAAGTAATTCAAAATATTAATAGCAACAAGTGAATTGCTTAAATATAATATTTACATAAATATATATAAATATTCTTCAAATCTTATTGCATTAATCCTTCGTTACTTCAAAATACTCCAGCTTTATAAAATTTCTCTAAATGGATGTTACTTACATATTATATAAATATTGTATTATTCTGCTTAGCGCAAATTGTTCAGTTAAAAAATTTTGCATTTATCTTTATCTAAAGAATATTATCAATCTTTATTTAGGTCATGTTCGTATATTACTGCCAGTTGATTGCCACTGAGAGTCTATAGTTCCTGTTATAGTATACTGTACTAACAATTGGCAGTAATATCTGAACACGGTCTTAATTGTAAATCATCAAACAAAAAAAATAACATCAAACAAAAAATTGAGATATGCTAAGATATAAGAACTCCATGCGAATAATGTGAAGAGTGGGAGTTAATATAACCTATACTTTATTATGGGAGAGAGGGAGAAAGATATAACATAATATCGCAATCTTTTTTTATTAAAAAATAAAAAAAGATTGTGATATTATATCTATATGCAACAAATGTTATAATAATTATTGTATGAGAAATATCTAAAATATAAAATATAATAAAATTCTCCGACAATTTCATTTTTAAATGCGCTTTAATTATAATGGATAAGCACACGAAGACATCGAGGTGATCGCTAGGACAAGCAGAAATTGAATGAAAAAAGCGGAAGAAGAGAAAAAGAAATGAAAGACCTCGCGCTCGCGCGAGTTGAACCACGTTGAAAGACTAATTGACGAGAAGGCGGTTGCAGGAAGGATGAAGGAAGGAATCTGACGATCCGACGCGCACCCCCGTAAATATCGTGACACGCGCTCAAATTAATGGCCCGATCTTATACGTCGGAGAAAGCGAGCAAACTGGTATCCTCTCGATGCCACGCCACGTTGAGATTGAATCAAAACACGACCGGCCGAGTCGCCCTTTCATTTCGAACGATACACGAGCAATCGAATATTGCGAGTCGATATCATTTAATTCTTTCGAAGAAAAAGACTTAGAAATACAAACTGCATGTCTAAATTAAACATATGAAAGTATTTTCAGCATTAATTTATCATGCTGTCTCAATAAAAAAATGTTATAAACAACATTATATAATTACGTAGTTTTGTAAAATATAACTATCTTTCTCTCTCTCTCTCTCTCTCTCTCTCTCTCTCTCTCTCTCTCTCTCTCTCTCTCATTTGTATAAATACTTATATAATATTACGTAATGATAGCATTGCAAATTATCATCTAATGTAAAATTCTTGTTTAAAAATATATTTTATCATATTGAAGAGTTAACGCAACCAAAGGCATTAAAGAAACCTTTTTTTTTTCAGCAAGGGACGGATAGTTGCGGCCTGTCCCACGAAGGGCAGACCAACGTATGCCCATGGGAAAATCTCATAACGACGTGAAGCGAAATCTTTTAATTAAAACCGATTTGGGGGCGGAGAAGCACCGCCACGTGCGTTTCACTCGCCTGGAGAAATTAGCTGGTTCGCGTTCTCCATCCGGGCCCAAACATTGAAGAAGATTGGGTCTGTTGCTCCAGGCTATTCGGTATAAACTTTGAATAACGCGAGAATTAGCAGGAAAGAAAGAACGTTTTCCACGTATGGTGTAAGATGTAGATAAGATCTCGAGATTAATAATGAAGCTGTCCATTTCAGCATTTCACATGAAAATATTGCGTATTACGCATTAAGTTATTGTATTTATTGAACAATTACTTGTAAGTCATTTTAGAGATTGAAAAATTATTTAAATATAACATCTCTTTTTTTTTATCTAACAATATCATTGATCTTTTCCAAATTGTATTTATGTATAATATATAAAAAAATTGTTTTTTTAAAGTATCTAAAAATTTAGTTCTAAAAATAATTTTGTTAAATTATCAAAATAATATAGGATGCTGTTTGTTAAAATACCTATAATAGAAATCCAAAGAACATCCATTCAGCATAATCAGGACACAAAATGGACATCCTTTTTCAGTGGACATAATAGGGACATGAAATGGGCATAACATGGGCGTCCTTAAATTAAATATCTAATTTCAGGTAAAATTCATATACATACTACATATATCTTATATAAGACAACTTTAGTAAAAAAAAAATTAAATTTTGTCATCCAAAATGATAGGCATCAAATAGGCAAGAAATGGGCGTTAAATGGGCGGTATGTATTTATACTTTTCATAGGTATGTATTTTTATACTTTTTACAGATTTTAGAAATTAATTACACTGTAATGGAAAATAGTTAAATTCCTAAAATTTGTAAAAAAGAATAGATACATCTGCTTCTGTCATAAAAAAGTACATAGATATTTTCATTTAGTAGTGTTTTATTTTCCATAAGTATATTATTTAAGTTAATGTTTAAATATAATTATTTAATAGAATTAATTTTGCATTCTTTTTCTTTGCTACCCTTAAAAGTTAAATACAAAGTATCTTACAGTGATACCCTTTAAATGAACCATTTCAACTATTTTAAACGTAGAGAAAACAGAATGTGAACTTTATAACAGAAATAGAATATAATAAATGAAATTACTAAGGATCTTGTAAAAGTATAGAAATGATACATATGTAAGGCATATCGTAAATAAGACTGTACGCTTAAGATTTTGCGTAATTATTTTGATAGTACAACAAAATTATATTTAGATCTGTATCTAGATTAAATTTGTAGATGTTTCAATAAAATCATTCTTTCCATATTTATCAACTTTTTAAAATATTTAGAATATGAGAGAATCAAAGAAAGGACCAAGATTTAGAAAGATCACTTTTAAAAATATTTGTTACTATGGAAGAAATATTTTTTTGGCATACTACTATGTCTTGATTGAATAGTATATATCATCAAAAAATATTAAATTTTTCAAAGTTTAAAAGTCAAAATTAAGATTTCCCTAAGAGATAGTATTTTCCGCAGTTATTTTTCCTTAAAATTAGATATTTTTCTACATGAGTAAGTGCAGTCTGATATTCGACATTGCACTTATAACAACGTTACCTATAACAATATTGACGCAAAAGCGAAGTTTTCCAAGGCATCGTTCTTATTCCGCCTCGAATTATAGCTAGGGCGTTAAAAGCTTTTATTGGCTGAGAAGATGAGGGAGAAGAGATCGTGACTCTGACATACGGAAGCGCATCTCTTCTCCTCTCCCTTTCCTCCTTTTTTTATTCTCGCGAGGACGGAAAACGGGAGTGTCGCCGAAGCGCTTAAGAAAATAACCGATGAGAGACGAGAGAAAGGAAAGGATCCAAAATAGAATGACCGAGTTACGTAAAAGCAACGTGATAGCAAGACGAGGGCAGGAATTAATTTTTCAGTGATCATAAAGCCTCGCCAATTTTCTCGGACGAAGCGAACGAGGAACGATACGCGATTTATATGTCGCCACTAAATGACGCTTCTCGCTAATAACCACGGAGCAACCATTCTCGTAAATTCCACCCACTCTAACTTTGCGCCTACTCATTCGCTAATGAGAAAGGGATGACGAGTCGTAACGAAGTACCGTATGCTATTTCTTTATCTCGCAACCGACAAATTAATTTTTGTGACTAGAAATTACACATCTTTCACTTACTCTCTAACTTCCGCTTTCATAAGTGATACGCTTTCATAAGAACCTTCAACTTTAATTTTACGTGATATCAAAAAATTAATAAATTACAATGTTTAATAAATCTTTTGCAATGGATGTAATGAATACAGCGAAAAATCTGTAACTATTGGAAGAACTTCATTAAAAATGTTGAAATATGATATATTAAATCTTTTCAAATTTTTAACTTGCCCTTATTATTGAAAATCTCATTGATCTTGATTTTTTATTCTCTCAAAACCATCAATTTAATAATTAATCATAACTAGAAAAATATAATTTTTATCATCGGATTAAGTAAGGTTAAATTTAAACCACAAGTTAATCAGAAAACTAGATCTTACAGTCAATTGATTTGACTCATATTTTTTCTTAAAGTAACTAAGGACCTTGCACTAAAAAAAAATTTATTAAATTTTAATATATATTTCTTTGAATAGTACTAAATAAACATTTACCTATAATAAATAAATATTTACTTAAGAAAAAATGATAGTTCATCAAATCAAATTAACGGTTTTTGTATCAAATAAATATATATTGATATTTAGTAAATATTTTTACTTAAAACTATTCAAACAATTATTTATTAAAATTTATTTTTTTTTTCAGATAAGTATCTTATTTATTGTCCAAAACAGAACTTAAAAAATTAAATCGTTTTTGAGAAATCTTTGCAGATAATCGACAGATTGACAAACAGATGGACAAACAAATAGATGGTCGAATTAATATTGTAAAATATAGTAATTTAGATTGTACCAATAAAGTTATAGGCATTCCCAAGATTTATATTATACCTTAAAAATTTCTAAACCTCCTGTCTCAAAAATCACAAATTTCTTCGAAAAAAAAACATGAATTCCAAATTCGATCAGCAACAGGTTGATAAAAGAACACGTACACATTGTGTACGTGCCTGACGAGACCTGCTTTAGGCGACTGCCGTGTGTCCCGTATATTGAGTTACCGGCGCACTTTGCGTGCGCGCGAGCGACTAATTTTTCAGCGACTCAGTTTACAAAGCGTGCATAATGCTGAGCTGCTCTCGCGGGCGCGCAATCAGCCGCCTACCACCAGCACGAGCAATACGAGCAACACAAGTCATGGAAGCCGCCGTCGGTAAACCTCGCTGCAACAATCAGCCGACTAATCCCCTCGGAATCAGCCTCCGCGGTGTAGCCGCTCGTCCACGAGGTACCCGACGGTGACAGACGACGTGCATGCGCTGAGGTATGCACATTGTAAATCCTAATCGCCTGGTCTCCAAGGCGGCGAACTCGAGATTAAGGACCGACCGACAAATTTATACCATCGATAGAGCGGGAGTTTAATCCCACCCACGCGGCGGATTAAACGGTCGTGCGGCGCTCTCTCGGATTTGTACACACTTGTGGAAGGCATTAGACGCGGAGATTATTCCCGATGAGTAATCTTTCGCAATGCGATTACCGCAGGGATCGAACATCCGACCAGACAAACGTGAAAATTAGACGAAGGATTTAACAGTGTCATATTTAAGTGTATGTCTTCCTGATCTATGATTGCAACTTACAATATTACATCTTAAGTCATGTCTGTACAATGAAATTAAAATCGATCAATGAAAAAAGATGTACTAAATTTTAATAAATCATTTATTTGAATATGAATACTTATCAACTAAATATTTACTGTAGGTATAAAGATTATTTATTTGGAACAAAAACCATAAATTTTACTTAACTATCTTCTTTTGTTGAGCAAATATTTAATTAATATATATTTAAATAAATATTTATTAAAATTTAGTACAATTTTTTCAGTGTGATGATTTCTAATTTTTAGATATAGTCGTGATTTGGAATCATTTTATGTTTCATAATCTTCTTTTTTACAATTCTAAACTTGAAAAATTCTTTTAAAAAACAAAACTGATATCAAAAACTTTAGTGAATCCCATAAACCATGTTTTCTTTTCGTTAAAAAATACATGTTTATTGGGTTAAAATTCAACAAATAATACCACAGTAAATTTCGTAAATGTTTGAAAGTTAGAATAGAAAGAAAAAGTATGAATTATTTTTAGAATTTAAATTGCATCACCATTCATTGCGTGCGATGATATTTTCGTGTTCACAAATCGTCGTCGACGTAATGATGTTACAAGTTCCGACTGAAGTGAATCCAGATCACAATGTTTATGCTCTCTCCGATTCGTCGAGGTGTTCTCGGACGAAATACGTTCGGTCTTTCGCCTTCAGCGGATTATTTCGATTATTAGATTAGCAACGCGCTTTTGATCTCGGGCGAAATTCGCACGTCGCATCGAGTTCGCAAACCGACGAATGACTTGCAGACCATTTAAGGGCTATCGTTATAAATCACAATCACCGATAAATGCAGATACCGCGACCGCAGTGGCACAGGAGGACCGGTCCTAGATATTATACTTTGTCCCGCCAGAAATGAAATATAGTACAAGCAGCCGCGCGTAAAGGAAGATAAAACGGGTAACGTTAAAAACCCGCGAAGATAAAAAGGTAAAGATAGTTATATATAATAAATCAAATAATTTTACAGACTCTTAGACATTACTTGGATGCATATACGTTAAAGGTAATACCATATACATATAATTGTTAAGCCCGTTCGCGAATGAAATGATCTCTTTCCAGCAAATGTTTCATAAAGAACACTTCGAGTCAAGAATTAATGAGTGCTATGCAAATTGCAGAACATAAATGTAATGGAAAAACGGTCTTTGTTTATGTATAACATGCTAGACTCACTTTCGCCTGTCAAAAGAAATGCGAGATTGCATCGTTTTCCGTAACCATTAATATTCCGCCAGTTTATGGCAATCAATTTATATAAAATATACAAGCTGAATGTTGTGTGTTAAAGCAATCTGGAGAGGTTTGAAAAGATATGTGACGTGTAATACATTCTCGCGGCATGATTAAACTGAAGACTGGAAAGCCTGGTATATTAAAACGTTAATGAATTACGTTTAAAAAATACCGAGGAATAAAATGTAGGAGAAACTAAATGCAGAAATGAATATAGAAGCAATATAGCGAATATGATATTCAACGGTCTGGTAGTCTGATTGTGTAAGAGCACAATCATATATGGATCATAAATAAAATTATGAAAAAGGTTACAATTTCATCTAAATTAATGTTAAAATTTTTATAACATTTATCTGTTGTTTTCCGTATAGAATCGATATCGTCAATAGTTATTTTTTGTAAAAAAATATAAGTGAGTTTAATATGAATACGATATTTAACGATCTGATTATGTAAGAACACTTATTAAATATTATGTAAAAAGGCTACAATTTCACACATAAATTAGTTTCCATGGAATTTACTATCATATATGTCTAATACGTTTCTGTATAAAATTAATATAGATAGCAAGTACTTTTTTTTTGTAAAAAAATATTGCTATAATACACAAGTGAGTCTGATAACGGTCTGATTGTGTAAGGGCACTTATATGGATCATAAACATTATGTAAAAAAGTTACAATTTCCCACATAAATTAATGCTAGAATTTCCATGGCATTTATTATCGTATCTATTTAATCCTTTTCTATACAAAATTAATACTGTACACTATAGTCATCTTTTGTAAAAAAAAAATATTGGTACATGAATGAGTTCGATAAAGATAATTAATGAATATTCTAATTGTAAGAATAAATTAAAGGTGATCATTTACATACGACCAGAGGCTGTTCATGTTTTACGGTGTACAAATCACTATCTCATTATTTGCGTTAAATTGGAATGTCAATCCACACGCTCAATTTTTCGTTTTGGCTTCACTTAAGAAGTATATCACTTTTACCACATTTTTACATCTAATTTCATCTTGCCTGAGCTATAAACGCAATTCTTTACTTATATTGGCGCTGAATGAATTATTAATAACTAAAATTATGGTCAATAACTGTACTGCACTTCGATACACGACTAATTATGACCGTCGGTATTGTTGACTCGATAATAAATTAGATTAACGAAACCATCGAAGCTCTACCTTCGTACGCAGTCCACTGTCTCATAATTTACGTTAAATTAAAACGTTGCTCTGTACATCGACTTTTATTCGTCGCGGCGCTATTCAGAATACATCAGCCGGTTTCTACTTAATCTGATCTATGCGTGTCTATTTTTTTTTATCTCAGCCACCGCATGTTGGAGTCGCTGATGAATTATTAATGACTAAAATGTGCTAAAATTATGGTCGATAACTGCTCTCTGCGCTCCAATACGTGTCCAACCATAATCCTGCTGACCAGCTATCTAAAAAACGCACCGTCGACTACAAATTGTCGCACGCGAGAGAAATTAATGAAGCGTGACTTATCGATCTCGTGTTTTTCTGCTTTTCATTTACTGTTTCTTCAGGGAAATCGGCGACACCGCGTCAGAATGCGATAAACACGGTACAATATATTAAAAATTCATCAAAATGCAGTGACCTGCACTTGCTAATGAATAGTTATTAATTTCGTAAAAGTAGCGAGCGAGAATTCAAAGTACGTAAAACAGTAATGAGAATCGAAACTATATATAACCGCGAAATCTAGAATCTTATCAAGAAGTATATCTTAAGAAAACGCATGATTGACTATAAATTATGCGCGACAGGAGTTAATGAAGCATATAGCTCGCTAATTTCACGCTGCATCTATAAGGTAGCAATTTAAAGAAGCGCGACCCTGGCAAACAATTCGCGCCCCCGTTCGCGTTACTTATATTATACTTCCGTGATCATTGCCTCGATCTCCTCGCTCGATGCCCTCGAGATATCATCGATCGTGAGGATCGTGAGGATCGTGATCGTGATCGCGATGAGGCACGCGGCTCATTTCATACTTGCCGGCGCAGCGCGTGGGCGCGGATAATTACTGTTTTGAAATCAATGCCGACCACGGCATATAGCACGCCGCATCTGCCCGTAACAATAGTCCCCTCAATCGGGGATCCATTATCGACTTCTTTCAGGCATACGCGGTATGTACAATGAAAAATTAATGGAGTTTCTACCCGACACCGCGCACGCCGAACACTCGAACAAATAGATGTTGAATCGTTATTATAACGCGCCAGATTCGACGCATTTCATATCGATATGATACCGCTTGTTGTGTTTTCGCTGCTCATTTACGGCATCTGATTTCTACTGACGTCATTCTAAGTTCATTTCGAAAACTTGTAATGAGTTTTGCGTATATATTCTATATAGAGTGAAATTATCTGCAATTTCTCAAGATGCAATATTGAATTTAAATCAATTTTTAAATCTTATTTGATAAATTTTTAATTAATACTTATATTGACAGGATAATTAAAACAATTTAATTCGTATGAAAAATTATACAAAAAAATTAAAAGGCTGAAAATTATAGACATTGATTTTAAAAGATAAATCTTTATCAAATATCAATAATTTTTAATTCGTCTATATTTCACGAAAAGCGATAATAATTTTTCGTTAATGTATAATATAAAATTAAATTATGTAATTTCTCATGAACACTTTCGATTCGTGAATTACATTTGGAAAATATTTTGTTCTACAAACCAAAATTTTACTGTAACAATAAAAATTTGAAATATACTTAATAAAAATGTTTTATTTAAATGTATCGAATAAAACTTTATGCGTACTTAAATTATTCAGTATAAACTGATATTGTCATTTACAAAACAAAAAATGTATTTCGCAAAAACAATTCAATTTTTTGCTATATAAACAAAATATTTAGTTGTTGAAAAAACTAAACAACTGAAGACTAAATTTTTTCCTACTACAGTTTATTTTCTGAAAGTTTATTTAGAAAATTTGTAATTAGATATTACTGCTTTGTATCGAAAAGATAATTAAAGCACAGGCACATCTATCGGTATGAAAAGTTGCGAAAGAGAATTTCAAAGTTCCAAAATCGCTCGTTCTGTACATTTCAAAAGAGAAATGTTCGGCAATAAATTTCAACTTGTCTATATTTCGCGGGGGGTTGTAGGAGAAGAGGGCACAAGAGAAGTCCTCGAAATCAGGCACACCTGGGCAGTTATGTGACTGGGCGTGCCTGTGTTGGCAGGACGCGTGGGCCGGCACCGTATTATGCTGATCCCCCGAGAGAAAGAGAGACGACTCGCTCGGAGCCTGAATCGGGTCTCAGGTCTCAGGACCCGCGGCGAGGAGAAAACGCCGCGTCCTGCTGCCGCGCCGCACCGAGAACAGGCGTCAACAAGTGAGACCATACACAAACGCGGACGTGGGCGACCAGGTGCAGCTTCGCCAAGCCGTGCTGGTAATTATGGTATTCGGTATCGCGACGTTACGGACGATGGCAAATTAACGATATCTTTGCGAAAAGTTAAAATTCCAATAAAAACGTGTTTAACGTTTCCCGATCGAGAGAGGAAACCTAATGTATTTAAAATTTATTCATGTTAACATGAGAGAAAACAGATATGTTGTTCGTTTATTATCGTCCGTAGATATTTAACATATCTGTATGAGATTCCATTCACACGAGGTTGCAATCTGGAACTGCCGGAGTGCAATGATAACGATGTACATTATCACCAGAAGTACGCTATCTCGCCTTTTATCGTTAAGATAAAAGGAGAACTGCAACTTAATCGAGAGCGACTTCTATGAAAATTACATACCGGGAAGAGGTTGATAGCGTCCCGAAAAAGCGCGCACGTGTACTCGGAGGTATCGCGATTCCTCCCACAAGCAAAATTCATTCCGCGAGTCAAACAGGATAGATCTTCATTGCTGCATCGCATCATAAAACGCCGTGGTGAGTCGTTTCCACGGTAAAGGCGACCCGTTCGAATCCAGAAAATCGATATCCAATGAACGACCGGCATCGTGATTAACACGGCGCCGTGTAGTCGCGATCAGCCAAGCGAACGACAAGATTGGCGGAGAAAGAATTAGAGGGATGGGCAACTTATCTCTTAAGATGGTGCGCACGAGTTAACAGTACATCGATCTTAACCATCACCTCTCTCTACGTTAACTGCGTTAATTGCGTAAAATTGTTGCGATTAGATTTCAATTCAGAAATTCAATCAATCCTCACTCGAACTCTTAGTTGATAGCTAGGAATGACAAATTCATGGGGAAAAGTCCTATTTAAATTCGCCAAGTTCGTCCTCGTTCGAGTATACTCTCGATAATTCGAGTATACTCTTTAAATTCTTAGGAGTCAAAATTCTAAAGAGTGAAAATTGAAATCTTGAAAAAGAGTGAGATTCACTAAATATTTTAGTCAAAATAAAATGAAGATAACCATCAACATCTAAAGATTATCTGCTTCTCCTATCTCTTCGTTTCTACAACAGCATATGACTCTCATTAGTCTCATCTGAATTTTTATTATTTTTTATTTTATTGTAAAAGTTTTAGAATATTTTTTTCAATGTTTTCTACTTGTTCAATTGATATTACTGCGGTAGTTTAGTAGAATTAGTGTTTCAAGACCGAAAAATCATTTTGGCGCGCGTTTCTAAGGACTACATACGTAGTATATAAATTCACACGAAAATCATACAAGCATTTAAGATCTAGTTAGACCATTTAAGACTTTAATTTCTATAGTTTATTTTATTCTTGTATTTGACATATCGTGATAATCAACAACTTAAAAAAACATTTCAGTAATTAAGTTCAATAACATTTAAGATCATTTTTTTTATTTTTATGCCGCTATATTATGTGCAATACAAATCTCTAATTCCAGCATGGCTCGAGATATTTCAGAGATATACAGCTGTTGAAGAAGGCATTATTAAATCGCGCGGAACATACCATCAATCTCATACAATTTCACGTAAACAAGTGTGACGATTTTCTCACCGTTTCATTATCGACTCTCTTCTTTCGTGTCCTGATTGACGCCCGGCGTTCGAGCTCGCGAACTAAATTTCTCGTTAACTCAAATCAAGCCCCGCGGGTGCCACCGGGAAAAACTTCTAATTATACGCGACGGCTTTCGTCAAATATCCCGGCAACACTTTACGGCGACTCGCGATGCCGATCAACTTGCAAATGAGGAAAAAGGAGCAGGCAGATTGGGGAAAGCGACGTCCGATAGCCTTGTCGGGTCCAGGCGTCATTGTGAGTTATTGAGATTAAACGATTGGCCGCGGGGGTCTGCACTTGGAACTTTTATTCATCAACGTCGTCGTATCGCGTCGTATCGCGTCGTTGACATCGTCGTCGCGCCACGTTCGACCGTAAACCGATCTCGGAAGCAAAAAGATAAGAGGCCCCGAAAACGCGGCGAGAAAGAGAGAAAAAGACCGCACTTAATCTCCGCTTATTAAATAAATCATGATTCCCTATCACTTTCGGAGCCTGCGATGTGCCCCGGGAAGCCAGTCTTATAATTCCTACATTAATTTCTTTAATAGTCCACGAAACAATTCCAGTGACCATCGGGATACAACACGTCGGAACGGTATCATCGGCCCCGAGGGAGGAATTAAGCACTGCTCAGATCGTAAAGAAGTTAAATTACAGTCGTAATTTATTTATAATGCGCGTCGCTTTATTTAGCGCGATTAACGCGATGAAAAGGGGCATGGCCAGCGTGCGTGAGGCAAAATGGCCGTGATTTAATAATCCTCGGGGTTAACGCGACGCAATGAATCAAACTTTCTTGCGAGCCACGCATTCCATTCAGATCTTAACTAGATTTTATGTAGAATCATGTGACTCATCGAATTACCGAGAAATTTTTTAATATAGCTTTTAAAGGAGCAAAAAATATGTATTATAATAATATAATAGAAGTTCTTACAGAAATGATTAAAGATAAACTTAAATTGGGTATAATTTGACATTATACCCAGTTAATTTAACAGTGAATTATGATACACAATCTCCATTGTCATTTATGTTATAAATTTATGTTAGAAATATAGTTTAAAAAATCAATCGCAATAAAAAAAATTTTACTATACGTATTCTCAGAAATTAATTCAAATAAGAAGATGCTTTAACCGTTTCTAGTTCTCTTATGCTTTTGTCGAGGCGATTGTCCAGTGGACCTTGAATGCTAACCGACTGACGTGTATTATCCACCTACGTGGCAACAACACGTTGCGTGTCAACACGCTCACGCATGATTCTTGTAAGAGAATACTGCATAATATACAAGAAAAAAGATAAGAATCATCGTGAATGTAAAATCCTTTCTTTACTTCTGAAGAAAATAATGCGCAATACGGGTTGTAGTAAACAAAAAGAATAGAAATTGGAATAAATTCTTGTATACCACAAATCAAAATAAAGCGAAAGATTCCCAGCATAATTTTGTAAAATCCATATTTAATAAAATCCGTGCAGATCGTTCAAAGATCAATTTAATTTCCCCATTAAAATCATCTGAAAAATTAAATCCCTCTTAGAAAAAAATTCTGTTATCTATTTGCATTCATAAAGCGTGAAAATCATGAGTTTTTTCCAAACTTTGTCAAAGATTTACAGCTCGGCTCCAAAAATCAACCGATGCGACGTACAAAAAAATAAACAATGAACGTAAACTGTATAATCCAAGCGAGAGAGAGCCGCGCACATTCCTTTGCGAAATCTCTCGATGACGAGATTCATTAAACGTGAAACCGACAAGCAGCCGCCGCGCTTGTATCTCGCACCCGGCGGTGCTACGTCCGTATTCCGACTTATCCAATTAACGGGAAGCATTTTAGCGCGACGTTAAAGTGTCTCGTTAAAGCGCGAACGTTCCCGCCACGTTCGCGTTCCGTGAAAGCGAAGAACGAAACGGTATGCCTGACGGCGAGCTTTACCTCTGACGGCGGCGTTCAGCCTGTCGAGGTTGGCGAGCGTAAGTGGTACCGGGCCGAAGTGCATCACGATCCTGCCAACGTTGTTGGCACCGCGACGCGCCATGAAAATGCCGGTGTAACTACGCCTGATGTAACGACCGCAGGTATCATTCACCAGAAGGTCGACGGTGACGTTCAGCGCACCCTTGATCGCCCTCTTGACGCGCACGTGTAGCAGCTGTCCATGCTGTAGCTCCTTGACCTTTCCCGTAAAGATGTAGTCCGACTGGCGAACCTTCTCTAGGAACGTCGTATCGTTTTTTATCGCCGCCGTCAAATTTGCTCGACATTCCAGTAGTTCGCTGGTCAAAAGGCTGCCCGACGACAGACTGATCCAAAGGATCACGAAACTGATCACTGAATAACTGAGCATTTTGAATCCGATAATGTTCATTTTGTCTCGGAGTTGCGCATCAGTCTTGAGCTTCGAAGACACGAATCAGGCAAACTGCGTTCCGGATTTCAACCTTTCTCGGATTTCAACTTTCAATATGATAACTTTTAAATGTTAAGCAGTACGCACTCTTATGTCTGAATATTACGTCTTAAAATTATTTCAACACGATACACGTTTGCACTACTTATAATTCACATTCCGACATTAATAAGAACTGCATTAATAACCACTTATGAGTTTATCCTCATAAATTCCTTCGAATAGAAGGTCTATCTGGAAAACTCACTCTGGTTCTACAATTCGATTGATAATTGTCCGCCGTTGGGGACCATTTAATCACAAGTTCGTTTGATTAATCCCCGGTTTCGAGTCGAAGACGTGTCTTGAAGACCTCCTATCGTCAACAGCCTCCTTCGGAGGAGCGCAACGTTAATCAAAAACAACCGGTATCAATAGCTGGCTCCGAAACAGAAGACTACCACGGACTCCTTCCGATCTCACTGCATCTTCGATAAAGACACGCTCGGGCGTTAATCAGAAGTGGGGTACTCGAAACTCCGCTGGTCCGGTTGATTAATTCCTGGCTCCGGATCGAGGACGGGTCCCACGGTGTCGGAGCGACGGCAGCCAGTTCGGCCTGGGCTCCCGTAGTCCTCTAAATGGAAACGAGTCCGATCTCGAGCAACAGGTTGGCGCCGCGTGTCGACCCACGCTCGCCGATTTCCAATCCGCGTGCCAACGTTCTCTCTCGTCGAACGGCGGCCGCGACGTTTCCCGATCGATCGACGGATCGATAAACTGCCGATTCGCCTCCCCCGTTGTCGTTCTCCGTTTTATCGTCGTCCTGATGAGACTGGATGCCGAACGCGGTCGACGATGATTGTCAACGAAACGCGCGGCACTACCCGCGCTTCAATCGTCGACTGGTTTCCGATCGAACCTCCGAATGATCGGCGATCGAATGTAAATTCTCTATTCGGTTCCTGCTCGTCACGATAAAATTACAAATTCGATTGCTCGCTCGCGTCTACCGTATGCCTATATTTTAGATAGCTTATAGCTTATAGCTTATAACCAACTGTGGCTCGCAAGCGATATTTTTCACTGGAATTCATTGAGGAATTGTTTTTTATGATAAACACTCTTCACAAAATATTCACCAAAATTTGACCGAGTTATTCCAAACATCGATAATACAACTCCCACGAACAATTCACCTACTTACGACGATATACACAACCGTCATTTCAATCATCTATTTTATTCCTTCATAAAAAATTGATTAAATTAAATAAATAGTCAAATGCGACGTCATGATTTTCAGATATATTTAAAATTTCAAAGACAGTTGAAATTCCATTAAATTACTGCATTATTAGGAACTTGAATATTTCTGCAAGATCTTACACAATGCAAGATCGATACGTTATCATTGAAATACCAAATTTATTTTTACTTCGTTTTACAGGGACAAATACTCCAAAGAATAAAATTAAAGAATGTTCAACTGTCATTCAATTTCCAATGAATTTTCAATTTTCTTTATAGCTCTATAAGAGTAATTCAAAAGATCATTCTACATTATCGTATAAATGTCACAATGCTGCAAAACGCGTCGAAGCTTTCTTATAGTCTCGCCGAGCACTCATGAAATTATACCGTTAGAAAGCGTCGACGCGACATTCGTCATGACAGTCACATCCAACGCACTTTATACGATTTTCTTCCAGTCGCGAGACACTGTCGGTTACACAGGAGGAGGACACTGACGGACCACTTGATCAGCCGCGCGCGATCAAGCAGGCGCTGGCCGAAAGCACTGTCAGCGCGAAACGAAATTCGCGGCGAACGTGTGTTGAGGCTCGCCACCGCGAGCGTGAACCCGCGCGAGAGTATGAGAGAGCAGTGATCGAGGTGGTGGTTGGTCGCGTGGAGGCACGCGCTGGACTGAGGAGGGCTAAGTGTGGATGCTGCAACTACAACGTGTAGGCGTAAGTCGCCTTAGAGAACCCGCGGTGGATCGAGAGGGAGAGAGAGACGAGGAGGACGGGCGTGAGTCTGTGCGAGTGCGTGCGTGAGTGGTACACGCGCCCGCGTGCACGTGTGTACCCGTACACGCCGCGAGATGAGTGACGGAGGGGAGAGAAGTTTGCCGCGTGTAGCAGTGAAGGTGCACACGCAAGGCACGCACGCACGCATGCGGGTACAGCCGCGACACATTCACGTCACTGCTGGTTCCGTTCGCACGCGGTCCACGCGCGCAGAATCCCATGGGTGCCCGCGTGAAAAAAGGGGAGAGGGAAATTGGCAGCTGACCGGCGGGTTATATTAACACCTGAGAAAATTTCCTCCCACGAAATAATCCCTCGTGAATTTTTCTTTTTTCTTTTTCAGAGTTTAAGATGAGATTTTTTGATAAGAATGTTAAGAAGAACCGAGCCACTCTGAATTTAAAACTTAAATGCAGATAGATAACAGATGTTAATGTGATGGAACTTATATTTGTTCTGAACTCAAGAATAGTCAACCAATTTTTTTTTGCGTGAATTGTTACTCGAGGTATTTTTACATCCCAATTAAAATATTATTAATAATCACTATTATGTAAGTTATTATAAGGATTGTTACCCGATTATTAGCATTTGAAAACATTATAAATATGAATTTAATCGTAATTTTCTGAAAAAAGGAAGTAGAAACTAAATAAATATTAAACGTAGTAAGCACATTAAGTAACTTATTACATTTGTAAAAAATAAAGATTTTAGTTAATAGTTAGAATATATACTTTTTTATTGCAGATTTTTTATATTGTATATTTAAAGATTGTAAAGAATAATTATTTAAAAATAAAAAAAATATGTTGACCAATGTATACAAAAAAAAAAGAATTTACAACAATTCATATTTTTTCGCCGCTGGGATATAAAAATATCGCAGGTGATTGTTCCCAGGTTAATTTCAGAGTTAAGATTAGTTTATTTTTATTTTTGATACGATATTTATTTTACATCTCTGATCGGCAGTTTTTAAAATAAATTTTACGGTGATATTACGAAAAAAAGATAACATCTAATTTGGCATCAGCGACGTTTTTATACTATTTTTACTATCAATTTACGAACGTGCGAACGTGTCGATCGAGATCGTCGAGAAAGTGGCGAGGTTAAATGATCTAATCGACACCGGCTTAACGATCGGCGATCCCGGTTTGTAATTGATGACGATCGATAATGCCGAGCGCCAGAGTCTCCTCTCCTCGAAGTATCACCCACGAAACGGTGAGAATCCAACTTAACGAGCCCGTGGAAAAAGCTAATGGCTCGACTTCGACAACGACTTCGTAAAAGGAAAGACACGCGCTCCTATTTTACGACGACGGTCTCAATGCGACGCGACGCGACGCGACACGGCGTGAAAATGGGCAAGGCGTGATGTAAGATATCGTCAGTTATGGTACATCATAATTTCCGCGGTGTTCGTATATCTCGGCAACAATGTTACGCGCCTTCGCGAGCTGGGTGTGGATTCGACGAGATTGTTGTCTCACGACGCATCAACTAGACACGATCTCGAGTTTCGAATGTTTGTAGAAACGATCGTCGCGATAGAAGCCCTACAGATTTGCCTATGCCTTTTCATAAGGAGAAACATAAATACGAATTGTGTCCCAATAGAAATTTGTTATATTTATATCGAAATGTTTAAGAAATATAAAAAAGAATATATTTTTGAAAAACATTGTCTAAATTCAATTCCAAAATCTTTAATATATAAATATAAATATATTAATATACATAATATATAAATATTTGAAATTGTCCTAATAATTGAGTTTCTTGCTGAGACAATACGAGAGAAAAAAATTGACAATAATAACTGCTGTTCGCTTAAATAACATTACATTGATTGATAGTCATTGATAGTTTTATTAAAAAATTTTTGGGATTATATAGATTGATGAATAAAATAATGAATAAAATTGAAAAGATATTTTACACATTGAATTCTACGTATAAGGTATAATATATATTACTTCGAGAACAATGTATAAATATCTAATATTTTATCGTATTATTTATTTCATATGCAATAATATGTCATTTTTCATAATTTTTGTATATGTATATATCCCACATTTTTTCCTATCTGTCATTTTCTAAATTAAAAGCTGCATTTAAATCTCTTACATAACGCTAAATAATATGGAGTTGCACAATTTTCACGTCAATAACATTGAACATGATCTTCGTAAAAGTCAGAATCGCACAACTCCCACGTTTAGCGCTAAACGAGATGTGAATACAAGCCGCAATAATGTCTCAATCCGTAGAGTAATATATCACAATCTTGCAGGATACTAGCCTACAACATTCATAACTATCAAATAATTATACTGTTGTTGGCGTCCTACACTGACTTTCGTAAAACTGCTCACATCGATCTAATGGACCCGGTAATAGAAATTACGTGGTAAAATCAACAATTTATGACACAGTCGGAGGTTAATTAGTATTATATGATAATGAAACGTGGAGCTCATTGCTTGCTAATCGTGCTATCAAATCGGAATCTAATCTCCAAGGAAATACAAAATATGTGCAAAGTATTAAAAGCAGATTCATATGTTATAAAACTTTCTGTGAATAATTACTTTAATAAAAATTATTCTAGAATTCCAAACACGAACTTTATATTCGTGCACTTATATAATATTTAATCGTAGAAATATAAAGGAAACTACATAAGAGTGTGTAGACACATTAAATATAAATTACACATTTCAGGATTAAATGTTAAAATTAATAGCTCATCCATTTTAAGAATCTGTAATATTTTGCAATATTTCATATTTTTATAAATTTTAATTGCGCACTTTTTATATATGATATGATTTCTTTGCATAGATCCAATTAAATCAAAGAATAATTTGGTACTCACCGATACGATGCGCATCAGTGGAGTAACACTAATATCTGTAAAAGACAAATATATTCAAATTACAACAGTGCTCAAAATAATTAATGTATAATAAATAATCAGAATAACTAATATATCAAATAATGATTATTGTTACGTGTATTTTTTATCCAATGTGTAATTTTCTATCCAAGAAACTAGAGACTTTTTCAAGTAACGACATTTAATTCACACGATGATTTTTCCGATCAGTTATTACACACGATGAGTCATTCGTGTCCCGAGTTAATTTTCATCACTTTAATAAATATATAAAAATTATTAAGAATGATTCTTATATATACTTTAACATCTTTAGCAAGTATTTGTAAGGTTTTGTTAAACTATTAAAAATTGTACATAAATGTTATAACTAATTTATTAAAATATTTAATATTTTTAAGTTTTTCTAAAAGAAATCGTGTGCACTAAAGATTAAATACTTACATAATCAAACAATTAATTCTCTGCAAGTAACAAATAATAAATAAACAAAATGCTTACCCTATGGTTACTCCACCGTCGCCTGATGCCTCCTAGGCCTCCTCCTCCTCTCAAATTTCCTCGTTGCACTCGAAGACACAACACAACACTCGCAAAAACACGGTTAATTATCGCGCCTACACCAATCATTAAAATACGATACTCGCACGCCATTTTGCACAGCATTCCCGACGTTAATTGCATGTGTTGCACTCTTTACTGCGGCTCTGTGGCAGAAAAATAACACGAAAAATTACGACCGCGCGCACAGATCTACGATCCGCCCGATACACATAAAGTCTCCGAAAAAAATTAACATAATGGATCACGAACAGAAAGCAAAGAGATTTAACGAATTGCTGTACGATTTCATGTGGTTGACAAATATTAAGATACGGAATTAGTTACGACTGTACTTGCTAATTAAGCCGCACGCAATTTGACTCGGGGTCGACCTGTTCCGAACTGAACACGTACCGTTAACGGCCGAAAAATTTCGATAACTTTATCCCGACGTCATGCGTATGACATGATTATTGAAGTCGGATTAATACCTAATTATAACGCGACAAACTGTCCGATAACACATGATTGAAATTCAATATAATAACGTACGTATAATATATGACGATATAAATTCTAATACATAAATTCTGCAAAATACGCGTATTATTAACAAGCGGTCGACGCGTCACATCTTTCTATATCGCTTTAAATACTCGATCCGATAATTCAGTAATGCTCCATACGTGTTTGCTTTCTAAAATCAATGAACGATTTATTACATATTACGGCAAACAGATTCAAAACGTAAGATATATTTGAAAATACGTGTATTGTAAGAGAGATGACACTGACGCTCATAAATGCTGCAATAAAGTAAAAATTTATACGATTACTCTCTTCTATATCGTTTCGGATTTTACTTTAAAGAGATCAATAAATCATACAAGATATCATCTTCAAAGAACCGTCGTTTCGATATTCCTAATCATTGAAAAGCATGCGTTTGATAAACACGGACCGAGGGAAATGTATTCTTTTTATAAGCTACACTCGTCGTAATTGCATCCCGAGAGATAATATCACACACAGCCTTCGCTGTTTGCTGGCTCAAGTCTTACTGCGTGAATGCTAGCGCGGCGACCTTGTATGTGAACACAATAGTTTCGGCGTACACAACAAAACCGTTACATACGCATACGTCAGTCATCGCCAGTCAATACATCGCCGTTTATATTACGCCATTAATATACGAACATATTATATTGAACATATTATAACATAAATTTGTGAATAATTCTCTTGCTTACTTTTCAAATTAGCTTCGATGAGCGATCTATTATCGTATCTTGCATCTTGTCTTAGACTCATTAGCGTTGTCTATAATATAACTATATATTGAAAAAAAATAGTTAATTTTAATAAATATTTAGTTGAATATTGCAACTAAATATTCATTAAATATAAAGATATATTTATTTGATACAACAAATGTTAATTTGATTTACAATCATTATTTTTACTGAACAAATATTTACTTACTATAATATTTATTAAAATTAACTATATTTTTTTCTCAATGTAAAAATGATTATAAGAAATCTGAAATTTATATAATATATGTACGTTGTTTAAAAATATCTGAATCTTCAAAAAATCGACTTTCCAAATGACAATTTTAAACTGATCTCTTTGTAAAGAATTACTTCTTTTTAACAAAGAAAGCTATTTCGAATCGATTCAGAAATCCCACATCTTTATAACATTTAAATTATGATTTCAACGAACATGGCAAATGTATGTATTAATAACGAAATCTTAAATTAAATAATATTAATAATAAATTCTTTTTGCGCGCATATTTGAAACTTTTTTTATTAAAACTTCGAATTAGTCTACTTTAAAAAGATTATATTATAAAAGATTATAATTCTACTTTAAGAAGATTATTAGACACGTATTTTTAAGAGTAAAACTTCTTTTCGTTTTAAAAGAAATTAATTGGTATATAAAATTTAAGCTTTATTAATAATATAAATATCACACTTTACTTTTACTATTTTCACAATCATTCTTGCGATTGTTAAATTTACTAATTATAATATAGTAACAAGTACGTAAAATATTATAAAATGTATATTTTCGAACTTATTATTTATTATTATATTTATTATATGTATATAGATAAATATAGATTTACACATATTTATAGATTTATTATAAATGTTTATCTGTATACATAAAAATATAGATACACCTATAGAATCGCGCTATCATGAGCAATGAAAAGTCTGCAAGGAATATGATTATAATGATCGTTACGGATTTTCTCACAGAAACAATTTCGTCTGCCGCGATGCTTCGCGTTAAGAACGAAATTATTAGATTACGCGTTAGCTTACGGCTAAGTCCACAACCTTACTTTAAGAGGCTGTAAGTTGTAAGTAACGATATATCGGCCACAGAACTTATGTTTTTAGGTCGTAAAAATTGAGTTTTGCTCAATTCGTTTAAGTCTAAAGGCATGTTCATACCTTGATGGAAAAGCAGCAGCCAATTAAAAACTAGTAGCCTATAATTTCAGCTTTTTGTGCTACTTACTATCAGCGCGAGTTCTGATTGCCCGCTGCTTTTCCGCTTTCTGTTTTTTGTGAATATGTTCTAACGATTAAAGCCTAAAGACCGTGCAAAAATAGTTTAAAGACAGAAATTATTGATATTTATTTCTTTCGATTTATGATTTTAAGATTTTTTAAAGCAAGATTGTAGATCTAGTCTTATTATTATCCACGCTCGTTCGTAGACGATCAGACGATTTTCGCGACGAAGAAAGAGAGAGAGAGAGAGAGAGAAAATACAACGATTTTAGAGGGAATTCATTCGTCGGAAATATCTATTTCGAGCTAGATTCATCGCGTAGATTAAACTCGTGCGACGCGTCTCGGCGAAAAAAACACACGCGTAACGATAATCGCGCGGCGATTGTTGACATTCCTCGCGTTTACCTGTTGCAGGAAAATCGCGCATCTAAAGACAAAGTAATTTGTCGACTTTCTGTATACTTTGAAACGAAGTGGAAATTACCAAAGTAATCGAATTTATTCACTAGAATTTGAAAGGTCACAAAATATAAAAGGTTGCGTAAGGTACTGCGCATCTTACTGCTCTTTATACGTCGTCCACTCAACTAACGCTGTGACGTCACGGGAGGGGGGGGGGGGTCAAAAATTCAAACGCAGAGACTCGCAACTGTTTCTCGAAAAATCGCACTCCGTCCAAATTATACTGTCTGCAAGTGGAAAAGTATGCACGCTTACACTTCCTAGACACTCGTCACGATATCCGATGCTTCTCTGCGTCCGTATCACATACTTTAGACGAATCAAAAGTCGCGAAAATCGCGGAATGTGTCGCGCGTCTTACCGGTATTACGCCGTCCACTCAACTGAACTAATGTCGGTGTGACGTCACAGGCAAGCGCCACGGGGGTCAAATATCTAAGCGCACGGACTCGCAACCGTAATCGTTTCTTGAAAAATCGTACTCCGTTCAAATTATACTGTCTGCAAGTGGAAAAATATGCACGCTTACACTTCCTAGACATCGTCACGATATCCGATACTTCTCTCCGTCCGTATCACATACTTTAGACGAATCAAAAGTCGCGAAAATCGCGGAATGTGTCGCGCGTCTTACCGGTATTACGCCGTCCACTCAACTGAACTAATGTCGGTGTGACGTCACAGGCAAGCGCCACGGGAGTCAAATATCTAAGCGCACGGACTCGCAACCGTAACCGTTTCTTGAAAAATCGTACTCCGTTCAAATTATACTGTCTGCAAGTGGAAAAATATGCACGCTTACACTTCCTAGACACTCGTCACGACATCCGATGCTTCTCTGCGTATGTATGACATACTTTAGACGAATCATAAGTCGCGAAAATCGCGGAATGTGTCGCGCGTCTTACCAGTATTACGCCGTCCACTCAACTGAACTAATGACGGTGTGGCGTCACGCAGTCAAACGCCACAAAGGTCAAAAAAACACAAGGATTCGCAACCATAACCGTTTCTCGGAAAATCGCACTCCGTCCAGATTAAACTGTCTGCAAGTGGAAAAATATGCACGCTTACACTTCCTAGACACTCGTCACGACATCCGATGCTTCTCTGCGTCCGTATCACATACTGTAGACGAATCAAAAATCACGAAAATTGCGGAAGGTGTCGCGCGTCTTACCGGTATTACGCCGTCCACTCAACTGAACTAATGACGGTGTGACGTCAGAGTGAAGCGCCACGGGGATCAAATCTCCAAACGCAGGGACTCGCAACCATAACTGTTTCTAGAAAAATCGCACCTGTCCAGATTATACTGTTCGCGAGGCGTCCCGAATGAAGAAACATGATCGCTTATATTTTCTAGACACTCGTCACGGCACCCGATGTTTTTGTGCGTCTGTATGACATACTTTGGGCGAATCAAAAGTCGCGAAATTCGCGAAAAGTATCGCACGTCTTACCGGTATTACGCCGTCCACTCAACTGAACTAATGACGGTGTGACGTCAAACGCCACGGGGGAGGGGGGGTCAAATATTCAAACGCAGGGACTCTCAACCGTAATCGTTTTGAAAAATCGCACCCGTCCAGATTATATTGTTCGCGAAACGTCCCGAATAAAGAAACACTTTCTACACACTTTCGTCACGGCACTCGATGCTTTTTTGCCTCTGTATGACGTACTTCATACATCAAAAATCTAAACGCAGGGACTCGCGACAATAACCGTTTATTAAAAAAAATCACATTCCGTACTGATTACATTATTCATGTGAAAATCAACTCGAACAGAAAATATGCATGTTTACACTTCCTAGATGCTCATCGTGATATTTTCGATATTTCTCTGCGTACATTATTACGTATAATATACAGTGAGTCAAAAAATATTCATACAGAGGAATTATTATTTAAAAAAAGATTATTTTTAAAAAGTAAATATTATCCAACGAGAAATAAGTCATCGAATTGATGTTGAACCGATATTGATACGATGATTTCAATATTAATTTGATTCGATATTTAATTGACGATCATTTCTTGTCGAGTAATTAACAAATTATTCATAAAGAATAAAATAGACTGTATATTTCTTAAAATTATATATATCAAAAAGATGTATAATTAATTACAGAAAATATATCATCCGAAAAATAAGCGAAAATTAAAAATTGTATTGTTTAGATGCCCAAAAAGTATTCATACAATCGAGAAATATCGTTTTTATGAGTTTAGCTTCTAAAATCAAGATCTATATGTCATCTATATGAGTTTAGCTTCTAAAATCAGAAATACATATGAAGCTCGTTTATGTTAAAACAGAATGTATTCATTGTATAAAATTATTAATTAATATTTATTTTTTACAAATAAGACTTTCTTTATGAAAAATTTCCTTGTACGAATACTTTTTGCACTCATTGTATTTTGGATGAGTCAAAAAGTCGTGAAAATCACAACAAGTCTTGCGTCGCCCCCTCACCACTAAAATGACGTCATGCGGACATCATAAACATCATAAGGGTCGAAAATTTAAACACAAGGACTTGCGACTGTAAATCTTTTCAAAGTATTCTATGATATTCCGCACATCGTATGAGTGTGTTCCATTTCACGCATCAAATAAATATATGTAAATTTAATCAATATTTAATTATTATTACTTACAATATTTAATTATTTACCTGCAATTAAAGCTATTCAAACAAATATTTGTTAAAATTTAGTTTTTTCTCAATGCATATTGTTAAATTTATAATATCAAATTATACCTAATTTTAATTTTTCATTATTTTCATAGGTCATTGTTCATACTTGTAATGTCGTTAAATTAATTAAAATAATGCAGTTAATCAATTTAACTCGAAAAGATGTATTAAATTTAATAAATATCACGGTTGAAATAAGAGGCAAATAAAAATTATTATTCTTGTCAGATTATCTTCCGAAATATAATCGCGACAAATATAAAAAAAAATCTCTAAGAGAAATTTTAGGCAATTATTTCTTATAATGCATAATTTTTCTCTTTTCATTGATATGTTTCACAAGGAAGTTCTCACTGGAAATGTAAAAATAAAAATGAGATAAAGTCTGTTCTTTAATTATATTCAAAGAATAAAATTTCTCAGGCGTCATAATGAAATTCGTACAAGAAATAAAAATTTTTCCTGTTTAAATAATTTTAATAATCGATATCAACATAATTTATATAAAATTGTTATAATTCGTATTTACAAAAATTAAAATTAATAAGATAGATCGATACATATAATAAACGCATGTATATGAGCTTGATTGCGTGTTTCCAAAAATTTAATACATCATTAATTAATATTGATCAATATGATATTGATGGCTAATAATTTAAAAATTATTATGGGAAAATTTACTTTAGAAAACTTAAAAAAAAGTATTTAAAATTTTCTAAAAACTTAAGAAATAAAGGTAAATTTGAACATTTTAAATTTTTCTTTAAAGTAACTTTAAAATTTAAAAACAACTAAAAGAAACTAACGCGCCGATTATATTAAATAATTAAAGTCATCCTAGAAAAACTTTAAAAACTTTAAATTATTTTGGCTTAACTTTTTACACACTTTAAATTACTTCAAAATTTTTTAAGTAAAAACTTACTTTTAAAACTCTTACTTTTAAAAATTTTAACTTCGTTAGAAGTAAATTTTTCCAAGAGATAACCTGACATTTTTATATAAGATTTAATCTAATAAAATTTTTTTAGAACAGACACAATTTAAACATATATTAATCTAATGCACATAATGTCAATTTTTTTTCAGGTTAACGTTCTAAAATTTTCTCTTTTTTCCATTTCTCAAAAATAGATTCTAGAAATTGTAATTTTTCATTATTTTATCGAATTTTTCAGGCAAAATAAACTGTAAATTACCATATCAAATTTTATAACCGAACATCGTGAAGGATTGATACTTCCACGTCTTTTACGATTTACGAGAGCGCAAGCCGAGACATCGTTCCATGTGGAATTAGCACATTATCTCGTCGAGGTACGATGCGTTTAGCAACGAGAATTCCGGTCGTACATTTCGCCGCGGTTGTATTGTCACCTACGGCGCACATAATACACCCGGCTGACGCTAATGAATGCACCGTGGCGAGACTCGTAGCCGCGACTAAACGAGATCCCTCTCGTCCAACTGAACGCTCTGAATCCGTCGCTAGCACGCGATCGTTTTCACGACGAGAGAAGGATACTTCCATACTTCCACGATGCATTGAATTCCCAGTACGACCCGGACGAGACCAGCCGAGACGAATCGGTCGTCCTGATGCCCACGCTCTCGCCTGACATACCGCCGGGAATCGCCTCGTGTCCTTGCATCGTCCTCGGCGCATTCTTGGGTCGTATCCCCGAGGCAGAGGAAAGTATCGGCGTTATACTGCCAATGATTTTCATACCTTACGTGCCGATTGTCAGTTCCTCAATACACATAAGACGGCAAGTACTGCGTGTAACAAACAAAACGAGGCGCGTAACAACATTCCAATCTAGTTACTGCGATACCGCGTTCAGCTTCATTTCTAAAGGTACTATAAACTTTCCATGTATCTTACGAACATAATAGATACATTTTTAAAAATTTCTGCGGGAAAGAGACAGAAATAAATCTACATTTTCAGATCTTGATTGCATTATTTAATATTAAATTGCAAGTAGTTTTATTTCTCTCTCTCTCTCTCTCTCTCTCTCTCTCTCTCTCTCTCTCTCTCTCTCTGGATAAATTATTATTATTATAAATGTTTATTAAAAGTTTATTAAAAGTTACTTTCTTGTAAAATTCTTATAAAATCTTATAAAATTCTAGTACAGTAAAAAATTAACTTATAGGTACAAAACTGAAGCCTATTATTGTCAAGAGTTTAGAAAAGGGTAACAACAACCTGTTGAATCTCATCGTGCTTTCAATATCGTGTTAGAAGAAGAAGAAAAACAAAGAAATCAACTATAATCTTGGTATAGTTTTACTCACGATTATTATAGATTCTAATTTCATCACGTTTCCAATTTCGCTTTATTTAAAGTTCGTTAGTGTAAATAATTAGTATTGATTTCCAAACTGACTTTCGAACTCTGATTATATTAGTCAAGATCTGTGACATTAGATTCTTCTTGAATGGAGATTTCTCTTGAAATTCAATATTTTCGGATTACATTTAAGAATCTTTTAGAATTAAGTTTCACGATATATGTATAATCAGATTATTATTTTAATTTGAATTTTAGAATTCTGATACTAAAATCGAATTCGGTAATCTCGAAAATCTTCAGGAAACAAAATCTTTATTAACTTTAATTGTTAAAAAATTCCGGTCCTCAAATAATTAAGTGTCTTAAGTCTTCTAAAAATAGATACATATTAATACAGAAAAATATTTGACATAACACGACGACGTGTTTGGAAATGATCGATGCTGTCTCGGCGCAATTAACCATTACCGAGAAGATGGCACATTTATACACGACGATACGACACCGCTGACTAGAGCATCATTAAACAAATCGCCTTCACCCAGCGCGCGATGTTTGCATACACAACTAGACAAATCGCCAGTCGAACGGAATGAAACATGGCGGTGAAGAGACAAGACGGCAGCTACCGCGCCGAGTGATCCCCCAACGATAACGAATGAATCGATTTGCGTGGCTCGTTAACAATACACGCATAAAGAACGCTAATGCGCCACTTTGTTTCAGACCTCGACCTCGCCGCAGCAAACTTGTACCCGAAAAGAATAAAAAGACAAACAGGTCGTGTATCGTTGGGTCCAGTGTCTATCTCACGTTCGAGAACTCTCCCCCTGGCATAACTATATCCTCGTCGAAAATACCGCGACAAGGACGATCGTCTTGGCTCCATGGCGCTCGCAAACTTAGTCGATTAAACTGATCCTATAATGACTTACATACCATTTCTAACACACTAGCAGTTGTGGCTCGTCGTTCACACAACGTGTCATTCTTCTTGCCATCGAGATTGCGTTGCGTTTATGAAGCAATCTCTTCATGCGCGCGTGAAATTATTGGGTGCATTCAGCGAACACAACACCTGAGTGAGCGCTCCAGTAATTGTTGCCTGTGATTGCAGTGAATCTTTTCATTCACGATGAATCTAGATCTAGAAGAGTATATGAACAATAGCAAGCACTTACTTAACCGTTGTATTTACCGAACGCACCTATTGTATCTTAATCGGAGTAACGACAGAAGTTCTGTCCAGCATAAATTTAATGGTCTAAAAATTTTTTATCAGGAGTGGGATTTAATTTCGAAAAATTTTTTTAAACTGATTTATTTAAACGACATATCATAATAAACGTTTAATAACTGTTGTACGATCAATATTTAACTCTCTGGCAAGTTCTGAATTGTGCTGGATTTTTATCCAATAATGTTTGTAAATTTGTATTTTCCAGCTTTTGTCATTAACATTGAAATCATCACATTTGAATCGACAAAATCAACATTCATTTCACATGTCTTAATTGATAGAGTAACATCACCATAAATTTTTATTAAAATTCTAAGACCTTTAACCGCCATTTTTTTCTGATTAAAAAACAAAAGCAATGTGTGTCGAAAATGCTCTTTAGGAAGCTCCATTTTTTAAATGATATAAACACAATATTTACTACGTCCATTGTTAATAAACGTCTAAATATCATGGAGTAACATTAAAGTATTAAGAAATAATAGCTATAATTGGAATATCTTCGACAACACTGATAGTGCCATTTTTTGCAAAACCCTCAAAACTAAATCACATTTCTAATAAGAAAGGCAGGACGCATGTTTTCGTCTTTTTTTTTCAATTCAAAATTATTTAAGTATAATCTACTTGCTGCACTCTGCGATTTAATACATCACATGAATTTTAAACAAGAACATCACATGTAATTACTGCATCACTGAAGATGGCTCGAATAGAGCTGAAACGTTCGATCGATTTATAACATAAAAATGGAAATATACTATTGTTTAGATCAAACGCACCAATTACTGCGTCACTATTGCTCTCAATCGCCCAGATATTTCTAATTAATGTTTGTTTATTTAATTATATTATAAGCGCAAAGCCTCTGAAGATTCCATAGAATAGGCAAGAATGATTCGGGAAACCAGGATCTGTTGACGGCACGATGAAGATGAGTTATGGCGACCGTCGCCTCCGGGTCTTTGGGACCCCCAGGCCCCTCCACGCTGTCCATGAGATCTTACAAATGCTCGCGTGCACGTACACCGTAATGGCAACGTCATTAACTCTTTATACGTTTGTCAGCCCTGTTTGAGTAATGTCATTGTCGACCGATACCAGGCCGCGCCGCTGCTGCCACTGCCACTTCCCACCAAGAAGGACCACGTTGACCGAATTGGTCGTACATTCTCGGAGAAATAAAAAGATTCGCGCGAAATATTACGACTCTTTGTGTTATTTATTGCAAGTAATATTGCAATCCGTCTCACTTTTTTTCCTCGCTTAACCCACCGGAGCTAACGCCAAAACCTGTAACAGTTTCTGACACTGAGTCTGTAAGACCCATTAATTTATGTTAATTAAAAGGCATAAATTAATGTCGAGGAATCAAAATTGTATAAAAATGATTGAACACCAAGTAATTTTATTTCTCTCCGTCTGAAATCATATTTTTATTCCTTCTGTCAGAGCCCAAGTTTTTTTTTATTGTTCAAGACTTCCAAAAAATGTGAAAAAATTCAGGTTTACTTTTGACATTTCTATTACATTATCAAATAATTTTTTAACAAAATATTTTAAGAGGATGAATCAGATTTCTCTTTCCTTCATTTAGGAGTAAAATTTTACTTGTGCCAAAAAAAGACCCAGATAATCTTATCTCTTTAATCGGTTTCGTTCTGACTGGCTGAATTCTAATCTTCAATTGATAATCCTCAATCTTCAATGCGTTTAGGCTTTAGTGTGTGCTGCGTGACGTAGAGTTGGTGCACCGTGTCTACCGTTGCCAAGCGTATCTTCTCCACATTACGTAACGTGCCGTGAGATTTCACGTCTGTGAAATGGCATCCCTTACGACGCGGCGATGCGTCGACATTGGCGACGTGCCGTCGCGGATGCCGCCGGGTACTACCGCACTGCCTAGCATTGCTCGACGAGAATCCATATAAAGAACACGCGCAAGCGGGCAGGTAGAAGCCAGGAGCTGCGCGGCGTAGTTCTCGAAGAGACGGAGAAACCAAGACGGAGGATCGGACGGACGTGGACGCGAACATAAAATGCGTACACGACGAGGCTCATGTGTGCGTGTACTTAGCATAAGTCTCGCACCCGAGGCACTCTCTCATCGTATTTCATGCCGACTATGCTTATACGCTCGCGTCGCTCGCCGCGTATAACCGCCTATTCCTTCTTCTTCTTTCTCTTCATCGTCGTCATCGTCGTCGTCGTCCACCGCGAGCTACGTCTCGGATGCAAGGATAGAAATCGCTCCTGGTAACCGAACGCGAACCCGCAACAACGTATAACGATGTTACTTCTGAAAGGGATCGGATTTGGTTCGTCGAACTGACCGCGAAAGGTATTACAAAGTGGTTTATTGTGCGGTAAAGACATGTCGTTCAGTTTAAAGAAGAAATAATCCGAGGGAGTAACCACTAGCTGAAATATTATCCCACAGATTACATGATTTCATTTATTTCATACAACTTCATCTGATGACAAATAATTTTCTTTATTATGTATGAAGTCATTTGGTAAAATAAACGATTTTATATAATATTACATAAATATTTCTCGTAGTTGCTTATGTAATTATTGAACACCGGAATTTCATATGAATTTTATAATAATTTTTAGGAATTCTGTCCCACGGTTATTTTAAGTGATTACTTCCTCGAAATGATCCATATCTACGTACATATATGCATATAATATACGCATAAGGGTTAACGCTTTCAAAACATTTTATACTTGTTATTTCGCGAATATTGAAGAAGAATAAAATGCTATAATATATTATGCGCGTCATGCGTGAAACGGAATGCACTCAAAGTGAAACATCACGCGTACAATTATACCAAGTGGAATACTTAATTTATCGGACTCTCTCAATTATATTCTTTATGTTACATCTGCAAAGAATTGTATGGATAATTATATGGAAAATTTGATCTCAGTGAAATAAGTTACAGTTCTGATATAACGTAGCTTATAATGTGGTGAAAAGATTTCATAGACACAAGGCTCAGTAATGGATAATTTTTAAACAATGATGTTTCAAAGGTAAATCTCGTGCTCACCTTTAATAGCTCAGAAGCTTATTAAACTTTGTGTTTATAATATCTTTTGTTCATCACATTATATGTGAAAATTAACTCATTTAACCGAGACTCAATTTTCCATATAATTAATAGGATCTTTTGAATCATAATTATTAAATCAAATTTAGTATTTACATTAAATAAAAATAAAAATAGTTTTATATTTAATTTAATATTCACACACACATTTTTTTTATACAATTTATGTCACTTACTATATATCCTTGATATTAATTATATAGTAGATATTTTTTAGCTAACATAAATTAAATGGGTTTCACATATTCGTATCATTAATTGGGTTTGATGTCCTCCACCTCCGGACAGTTAAAAAACATAAATGTATTCGAAAACATATAATTATTTTCTGTAAGAATTACTTACATAAATTCAAATTGAATAGATTATAAAATTTCTTCAAGTCGCTAAATCAACATGTTTACTTCATCAATCTCGACAGAAATAGAGACACGTGGATAAGGGCTTATCAGCGATGCGAAGCAATCAGTAGGAACATTACGAGTGTTATAACGACACCCGGATTGCGTGGCAACGCGAATTTAACGAGCCGCTTACGATCGTCAGGCATTTGCGAATTATCAAGCGTGATAGAGACATCACGGGAACGACATCCTCTCGCGATATTATGGCGTCAACGGAGGCTTCACGAAGGGTAACCGCAAGACTACTTGCGGCAGTGGTCACGCGAGTTCCGCAGATTGGCAGAATTTACCCAAACCCACGATAGACGTCAGTCGAAACGATCGTTTCTCTCGCTTTATAGGTTTCGCGATAGCGAAATAGTATAAGGCAACCGCATGTTCGTACTAAAGTCAAAGATGCGATACTTCGAGACAAAGTGTATCCGAATATTTTACCTGACAAGACGCAATAAACCCACCCGCATATACATAGATCAAGATTTAGTCCTCTTGAAATCCTAATATGGCACGTTTGTAAAGATTATTTAAAGATTAGGTGGTGGCAGAGTGATTTCTCGAATGTTACCTCGCGAAGATCGCCGTGACGTTTTAAATACTGAGAGCAGTTGGATACGCGGATAAAAGTCTTGTGCTTAAAAGTTATTTACAACAGGAGGCCCGGCGTGTGCGCGGCTTAACGAGCCTTTGAAAAAATTTATGCGCGTCTTAAAACTTTCTTAATCAGGATTAATGCGGAAGAAAAAGAAGGACACGCTTGATAGACCACGGATACTTTGCACGAGCCTATCGCCAGAAACGACTTATAATGCGTTGAGATTACAGATATCTAAGTATATAATTATAGATTACTAAACGCCTATTCTATATATTGTAGATTTCCTTATGTACGTGTTGCCAATGTAAAAGTAATGCACGAAATGGGTATACAGGAAGAATAATTTACTTTTAAGTATTTAAAAGATTAGTCAGATATACAAAAAGTCACAAAAAGTTTTGACTTTTTAACATCCAGTTTGAACCTACATAATTATTTTGATAGTCCAACAAAATTATTTTCAGATCTATATTTAGCTAAATTTTAGATCCTTCAGCAGAGAGTTTTAAGTTTCAAATCAAAGTAACGTGCAATCGAGCCTTAAAAGTATATAAGGTACCTCGTATTTATACAGCTTTAAGACATAAGTCATAAGACAGTTCTTGTGCGTTACTAAAAATAAGACTTAAGTCAAAAAACACTGTCTTAAGATTATAAATCAGCCTTCTTTCTGCTAACATCCTACGGCCCAGTTGCATCAACGTTATTTTGCGATTTTAAGCGAAACTTAAAACTGTCTTTGTCTGGTTGCTCTTTTAGAGCGAAAAAGAGATAGAAACAGAGAGAGTTTTTAAACTTCTCCTAAAACTATTAGAATATGTTATTCTGCGCAAGCGTGAGCCTTATTTTGCACATCTTGTACATACTCTTTAGCAATAATTAAAAGAACGCAGTTTGAAATCTAGTGTATTATATAGATGTCTGTGGTTGAAATACGCTTCGCACTCAAAGCGCCTTGTAGGTATGTCATAATCTAAATTAAGTCCACAAAACTTTTTCCACGGCGCGAGTTCTCACAAGTCCTTTCCAAGCCGTTCACCGTTATCGAGGGGATAATAATGTCCTCCCGCGGCGCGAGACGAGGAAGAAGATATGAAAAGACTCCGAGGGATACACGTGTACCCTCTCGACGTCTTCCTCGAACAGGCGCATGTGTGCGGTCCTTGAGACTTTACGCCTGGCCATTTCACGGAGGATGTGACGCAAACGCGATGCGAACTAACCGCGTGGTTAGCAAAGATTTCGGGAGATACGCTTTGACGCTCCCTTTGCTACAGACCGGGTCGCGAAAGTGCAAAGATAACGCGGTTGATAAGCGTTATCTTACATACGGTCTCGCGTGTTACAAAGTGATTCTAGTTTTCTTTCTAAAGAAAGACTGTTTAGAATTGTTTTTATTTTCGAGAATGATTTTATTTACTTTATATTCTTATGTTGACTCTGTAGATCTTAGGCCGACAGATTGTCCATATAACAGAAATTGTTCCACCAATATTGCTGCAAATTTTGGTTTTGTATGAATACTAAATATCACTATACAAAATGGATCGTATTGAATGCATTGATTCATAAATTTATATATTTATAATTTATGAATTTATAGGTCTATCAATTATTATTTATGAGTCCCATGAATTCATAAGTTTACGGATTAATGATTCAATAAATCCATAAATTCATACGTCTATAAGTTGCGAGATCCATCACAATGCACGTAAATTTATAGATCCGTAAATCCAGTGAAGTTGCTTCATCCATATATTACACGAACTATAATTTCATTGATACATGAATTTGTGCGAATTAAATTCTTACAGAGTTTCCAAATCCCTGTCTACATCAATATTGCTAATTCTAATTGATAATTCTCGATAATGCATAAGCACAAACAAATTTTGCATTAATTTCTAAAAATTAAAGTATGTATTTAAAAATTTGGCTACATATAATCTCTTCCTTTGGGAAAATTTACTTTAGAAAACTTTAAAAAAATATTTAAAACTTAGAGAAAACCTAAAAAATATGAAAGATATTTTAAACTTTTCTTTAAAGTAACTTTAAAACTCACTTAAGAAAAAACTGAAAGGGATTGAAGAAAATGAAACAAACTGATGAAACTTATAAATTAGAAAATTATGTTAACAATTGTGAACTGTTTTTTTAAAATGATTTTAAAAATTATGAATTTCTATCAAGGCAAGCCTCTTTTATTTTATAGAAAGTTCGCCATTAAAAAATTATTTGGTTATAACGCTAATGAAAAATCTCATAACGCTGCCTTTTATTCTATTCCATATTGGATCTTACTTACGAGAATATGTAGCACCGTCGTGTCTCACTAGTGGCGGTGTCAAGTACTATGTTTGCGGGTAAACTTATCTTAAATTACTTTAAAATTTAAGAGCACTTAAAAAATTTCAGATACAATAAAAAGAATAAAACTTTAGTTGATCTAAGTTTAATGATAGATAATACATAAAACTTATTAATATGTTAATCCATATAGCACAGACCTTCAATTAAGAGATTCCTTCAAGACATCTCTAGAGGCTCTACGTTCTAAGAATTTATAAAACCATCCGAAATATCAAAAAATGTTTGATAAAAAACTTTTACAATAAAATTATATCTATTTATCCACGTCAATAATATTTTTTGAAAAATTACAAAAATTATCTTTAATTAAAAAAAAAATGTTTATTAAAAATGTTATTGACATAAATGAATAGAGATAATTTTGTTGTAAACCTTATGTCTAAAATATTTTTTTGATATCTTGAATAGCTTTCAAGATATAATGAAAAAACCTATTCCGAAAACCGCTTTATATCACATAAGGGGTAATTTCATCCTTTCAAACAATTTTTCCGCCGCAACGGACATTTTCTAAATTTATCTTTTTATATAACTATATGTATACAAAGTTTAATTAAAATTAAAATTTATCATTTCGAACTGTCGGCAAATGTAATGTAGGCAAACAATTGTAGGCAAATAATTTGTTGGCAAATGAAGTTTTGCCCCTTTTCGCCCCTTTGGAAAAGCACGTCAATCTATTGTATATTTATCAAGAGGTGTTTATATAGAACTTTATCATAAGAATATTATGGCGATAATTTAATCATTGAGATAAGAATAAATTACTAATGCTCTATAATATCAGTTGCTTTAATATAATACATTTTCGGACTTATAATACAATTACATAAATGAGTAATAAAAAATCTTTTCCAAACTAAATGATAAAAAATTATATAACATTTATTTCATCTCTGCCTCAACCTCAATGCAATTGCAAAGCATAACAATGTCTTCTAATAAAATTCGTATAGCATCAATTTCAAGAAACATTATAAATAAACCGTATAATTCTTTGTTATTTTAAAATCTATTAAATAAAAGTTAGATAATTCAATGAACAACGGATAATAATCAAAATCTATTTTATGTTCGACGGTGAGAACAGATTTTATTACAAGTAATAGAATAATAGCTGTTGATGAAATGTAAAAAAAAAAGAAATAAAATGATATGTTGAAAACAATAATGATATATTCATTTAAACCTCAATACTTATACGATGACCATGTACCAGATTAATTTTCATCATTTTATATTCTAGTAAAGAATTCCTCTTGCATGATTGTATATAAATACGTAAACATACATAAAATATATAAATATTCCTAAACATATATCTTAAAAAAAAACCTCTATAAAAAAAAAATATTCGCCAACTTTATAAAAAAGAAAATCGAAAATTACATTTCTTTTAATAAAAAATGGATACGAAATAAATACTATCAGCAAAGCATTCCATAACACAAGATACATAAAGCCCATTTTACATTACACACAAGCCAATCTCAAGTTTGTTGCGACAACCAATCTGAAGTGTTGATTTCAAAATAGAAGCTTCAGATTGGCAATCATCTAATGTAGAATGGATTTAAGATAGATTGAAAATGACTAATATGGTCACTCCTCGTCGTCGTTTGTCGTCTGTCGTCTCTCTCTCTCTCTCTCTCTCTCTCTCTCTCTCTCTCTCTCTCTCTCTCTCTCTCTCTCTCTCTCTCTCTTTCTCTCTCTCTCTCTCTCTCTCTCTCTCACTCACTCACTCACTCACTCACCCACTCACTCACTCACTCACTCACTCACTCTCATTCTATCTTTGTTTATCTCATGTATATCGATAATCATAACATATGTATGTGCGTATAGTAACGATTCACTAGTTACTTAGGATTTCACTAGTTACTTTCGTCGATACTTTATTTAGTCACGTAAAAGTTTTATTCCTAACTAGAACGTATCTATATAAATACATTCGTTAGTTTTTAGCATTATTTTATTACTAAAAAATAGAATTATCACTTCTCTTCTGAATATTTATTGCAAAAATTTGCACAGTGTTTTATTGGCAGAATGTGTGTACACTCAATACACTTTAAAATCTTTGTATACAAGTCGATGTAAAGATGTATGTTTAATAAAAATTAACAAACAAAAGTTTAATTACGGAATCACAAATATATTTTATTATGCTATTTGATAAAGTACACTTTGAACAATTTATTAATTGAGATATGTTACTTTTACGTTCAGATTATAGTATACAAGAACTGCAATGTACTGAATAATTTTAATTTTCTCAAGTACTGCCAATGAGAAACGTTATAATATTCTATTAATGTCAAGAAAAAAAAGTAACGACTCGTTACATTTTGAATGATAGTATCGAGTTATTTTTATGAGACTTATACTTTTGCAAATCAATAATGAGTGACGATATAACGAATTACTTTTTAAGAAAAAGAACTATAAATAACGAGTTATTTTTATGAAGTAAGATTGCCAACCCTGTATGTATATATATAAATATATAACATAAATATACATGTATGTTCGTCTTGCCTCAGTTGTTCTTAAGATATTGACGTGACTAGTTCTCAGCAAACAATTTGAAATTCAATCGTAATGGTCTTGATTACTGCTACGTCTAAGCATTGCATGTAAGTTATTAAATTATCAAAATGTCAGTTTTTTAATCTAGCGTCAGGCATCATTCTAATTTTATAAATTGCTTTTTTTAAGATTTTGTCTGTCCTTGACTCATCATTCCGTTTCTTTTTTTCACTTTTCGTGACAATCATCATTTTATTATAACTTTATTACTTGGAATCTGTTTTCGTTATCGAACATAAAATGGACATTGGCTATTGTTCATTACTCACTAAATTTTCTCTAATTTTTTTTTAATCAGATTTTATATGACAAGCAATTATACGATTTAAGCAATTATACTCTTAATATTTTTAATTTCATACTTAGTCATATATACGAAATGTAGTTTTTAACCTTGATGACAGTTTCTTATTTACATTCTTTTTTTCTTATTTACATGTTCCTATTCGTATTCTTTGTCAGTTTGAATTATGTTTAGCTATTTTAACGTCTTATGTTTTCAATCTAATTTTAGATTTCACATTTTACTTAATATTTTATTTACGTAAATTAGAAAAAAAATAAAACATTTATCTGAAGAAAAAACGTTCAAAATTACATATCCAGTATCCCTAACGATAAAATACACCCATTTATCAGTAAAATAAATTAAAAGATGATGATTGAGTTCGACAAATCCAACTTATTTCAGCTATCAATTTACTTCTTATTGCATTGTTGTCTTAATCTGATTTTGTTACTGACTTTGTAACAGCGATTTTGCTGACGCTTAACCATTTGCAAGCTACTATTGCCTATTTATGTTTATGTTAACTATAGTCTGTTGTATCATATTTTATGTCTATTACTCTGTTAACATGTAGTCTTTTTCATAAAACTTTGCAATAAATTAAATTAAATTAGATTAAATTAAATTATTTTATTTAAAAAATTACGTTTTTTTATGATTTTAGATAGATAAACTTGAAAATATACATGACCGAAAAAATTTAGACCGCGAGAAATACGAAAAGAATTTAGAAAACGTTACAATAAAGTCAATTGGGAAATACAACTGAAGAGTTTGAAAGTTCTATCTGAAAAATAAGAGAAGATACTCTATCAATCTCAAGTTCCGTAATATTTGAATCAACAGTTGAAAATAATGTATAAAGGTACAATAAAATATGTATCCCAAGTGTGGTAAGATTCATGATTAATATTTTTAGAATTTTGGATATCTTTATCTTATTTCAACATTCTTATTTCCGTCTTATGTTGCCATTTCCACATTTGTTTTTTAACAATCATCTTCAATAATATTAAAAATAAGCACATTGTCTCCTTACAAGCTTTAAAACGACATAATAGTAAGATACATACTAAAGATAAACCCTATAATGTGGAACGTGTTTTAACACGTTTCAGTACGAACCGTATTTAATTATTAATCGTCATTTAATTATTCATACAGATGAAAAACTTCATCTATGCGAGGATTGTAAAAGACTATTTCTGTGAGTAACAAAAATTATGGGAATTATGGGAAATTATGAGAAAATTAAATAATCTTTTTACTTAAATTAATGGTTAACAAATAATAAATACTTTACAGTAAAATACGGTTTCTAAAAAAACACAAGAGGAGAAAACATGTAAAAAAGGAGTGTGACGATTGTATGAATGGTTTCGATAGTGAACAGGAGTTGTTTGATCATTTAGCCATGAAGCATTCTGACGATTCAATAGAGTATGAATGTAAGATATGTTCACTTACATTTACACGTTTAGAGGACTTGAACATACATATGCAAATGCATACAGGTGAGAAACTATATATTTGCAAAGTATGTGCTAGAAAATTATTGTTAGTACTTTTTCTCAATTGATTATGTTTATTTTTACATTTCTGTAATTATAAATGTGCTGTTTTTAGAGTCGCAAAAAAAAAAATAAAATTTAAATTTCGATCTAGCCTAATCAACCACAATTTTATGCATAACGATAAAACGCCGTATGAATGTTCGAGATGTAACAGAACCTTGCGAAAAACTCTTCTTATTGCACATACAAAAGGTCATTCATGATATAACGTTTAATTCATTATCAGATTCACAGATTTATCTTTCTATTTTTGTTACATATTCATATTATAATAGAGTATTGTAATGTATCACATTTGATATATAAAAAATTATTTATTTCTTAGAAATACATGAGTAATATCGTAGTAAAGAACTAACCGTGACTGACAATAGAATAACTGATCAAGTACAATTATACTCTACTCTTAATAATAATGACGAATCGATAATGAAAGAAATTGAAGATAAAGATGTAATTTTTTTACGAGATGTAATATATGCATAGATTGGAGTTGTCCTATAAATACAATTTTTCTAAGGTTACAATAGAACACTATCAGACACAGGATTACCGACGTGTAAATTTCACAATATGCGTTCAGAAGATAAAACCAATCAATAAATTAATTTTTTTTAATAACTTTAATTATTACGTTTTTGTTGGATTTTAGTACGCGAATTAAAAACAGAATTTCTTGAAATTGATATACATATTATATTGTATTGGAAGATGTTGTTATGCTTATGCAATTGGAATGAGATTGAGATTTCAGTATTGAGATGTAAGCAATTGAAGGCCGCACTTCTTATACGTGTTGCTTATACAAAGTTAATGAAAATGCCAAATTTATTTTTATAGGACTTAAACTAGCACTGATATGTTAATAAAACATGATTATGCGATGAAAGAACGTTAAATGTATATTATGAATAAAATATCGTAATTTTTTATCATTTAGTTTGGAAAATAGATTCGTGAAAAGAATTTAATTTTTATAAACATTATTTGTTAACTTGAAATGTGAATCCAAGCAAGCAATGAACATAATCTATTTATGTTCATTTATTTCCGTGTTTGCGTGTGGTTATGAATAAACGCAACTAAAAGTTTTCTCTCACTGCACAGTGGAGTCGATTGGCGACAGAAATGGTCAAAAATCAAAGCGATATTATATTGTTACAAAGAGCTGTTTATATTTATAAGCCTTACGAATCACTGATATCATCAGAATTAATATTTCAGAACGGAGGATCCCCGATATTTATTTTTTATATCAAAATCAAGATTAGAAACTCGACAGAACTCTCTAAAAACAAACTCTCACGCTTTTTAAGCATTGTTTTAAAATTCAAGTTTGCCATATTAGATCCGCCATTTCGAAATTTTTAATTGTAATTGCTAAACATAATTAAATTTCAATATTTTAATAACAAGAGCATTTAATAGATTAATAATAATTAGTTTTGTATAATAATTAATTAAATTTTGTATAAGTATTAAGTTTTGTATAATAATTAATTAAATTTTGTATAGGATATGTGCACATTCTATAGTGTATAATAATTAATTAAATTTTGTATAAGTATTAAGTTTTGTATAATAATTAATTAAATTTTGTATAGTATATGTGCACATTCTATAGTGTATCTTAATATAACTTTTTTGTAACATAATATCCCTTTGGCTACATTTTAATAATCCGAAAAATAATGCAAAAATTCAAAGGATTACAAAAGATCGCACTTTTAAATGTTTGCAATACAACAAAAATACAGTGTAAAACAGTGTATTAATTACCCTGTATGCTAATTGCAATAACCAATAGTTTTTATAGTGCATCATTTAATTATGTACATTATATTATGTATGTTACGTTCAATAAATGTATCTAGAAAAGTTTTACATTTCAAGACTATATTAGAGAGGATGAATTAATTTATACAAAGTGTTTTTTACAATTATTATTATTTTTAATAACGGATTATTTCTATGTTTGTCTATATAACGTTTGCCTATAATATTGAAGTATTTTCTAGCTGTATATATAGAAAATTATATATATTTAATATGTAGGTGTTACAAGTGATTTTTGGTCACTTCTGTGATAGATCCCATTGTGTACTGGTAGGAGTAGAATGTGAGAGTACCATCATCGAACTTGTGATGAAACTTAATTTTTTGAATGATATTACCGCGTGTACTACTTTAAATGTACGTTTTGTACTAGCGTGTAGGTGAAAACGAAACGTACCCTAAATGTACAGAACAATCATGATAAAGAATCTCTCAATGCTAATCTCTTAATCCAACTGCGTTTTCAGAACATAGACTCATTTTAAGATTGGATGTACGTGCTGACTATTATTTTTTGTATGTATGACTATTACTTATGTATGTACTATTGTAAATCAGTAACAAAATCTATAGTAAGACAATTGATATTAATAATTTGTTCTCGGTTCAATTATCGAATCATCGCCATATTTCTAGAGTTCTGCGAAAAAACATCTTGCTTTAAATAAAGATTGATGTACTATTCCTGTAAGAGGAAGTATTCTGTTTGCTTACAGATTGATTGTCTACAATACCGTTTGTTCTACGTTACATTTGTCAACGGTTTGCGCACAAATTCTGTAAGCAATAATACTTGTGTGCAAACAAACTTTCGTTTCTTAATTTTTTTGTACAGAAATGTGCTTGCAGGCAATACAACGTGTAAGTAAATGTGACTAATTTGTCTCTGAAATTTTTATTTATACTCAAAAATGCTTGTAGATAATCGATCTGTAGTCAATAATATTATGTATGCAATAATGCAGTTTATACGCAATATTGTCATGTGTGAATACGTGTCTTTTTCTTTTAATTTTACATTTATGGGCAATAGTGCAGACAATTGAGATTTAGACAATAATTATTGTGTGCAAACCGTACTGTCGGTAAATCTAATATAGATTAGCGTTGCTATAGGCAATTAATTTCTAGGCAAAGAGAGCTGCAACGAAATTTATAAATTAGATTTTAGACGCAGAAGGTGAACAACAAATATAATTTTAGTGTAATTATTCAATTTCATCATATTATGTAACTTAGTTGTGCAACGTTAAAGTTGATTTTCATTTAAATATCAAACAAATAAAATAAATTTTAATGTTAAAAAATGTTTTTATCACTAAGAGACATTTACACTTCGTATCAAAATTTCTTTTAAATAAACGCCTAAAAATTAGCGATACATGTGTCATATCTGTAAAATGTTTTCATGCACGAATATATACATATAAATATATATATATATATATATATATATATATATATATATATTATATATACAAATGTACATAAATGTATATATATATATATATATATATATATATATATATATATATACAAATGTACATAAATGTATAATTATTATATAAGGAATAATTTGTGCATTTTTTGTTTTAGTAAAAAATCAAGTTTGGAGAAATATAAAAGAATTGCTCATAATTATATATAAAATTATACATAATTATACATAAGTAATTTTTTATGCATTTCTCTAAATTGATTTTTTTACAATAATGCAAAAATTATTTTTTATATTTTTTCTCTATTTTACTATATTTGTTGTATTAAACAATAATTTGGATATAGTTCCAAATAACCCCCGCTTGCGATCACTTGAAATTTTGCATGTAAATTCTACTTGATGTGAAAAATAAAGAACACATTCTCAACTTCGAGAAATGAAAAAAACAAAATTTTTATTTTACTTTTCATTTTTTGAAGATAGATTTTGCTTCACATGGAAAGCCATATGTCTCACAGGGGAGAGATGGGATGGAAGCAAATCACTATAATACGAATATTTGCATGCGCCATTTTTAATCCTTTTCTCACTCTCTTGCTCCTTTCCTCAATCCCATGCTCTCTCTACACTCCGTCGCTAAACTAAGAAAATTGAATAATTAATTTGTCTTACATAATTATTTTGATGAGCTAACAAAATTACTTTCAAATCTAGCTAAACTTTTAAATATTTCAACAAATCCTTCCTGTGGAAGTACGATTTAAAAAAAATGACAATAAAATAAAAATAATTACTTTAAAATATAACGCTCACAGTAATTAGATATATAAATCACATGATATGATGCAATTGGATATTGAATTGAACAGAGACTTGTACGAGTCGTGCTCCAGTAAGACAAATCGACACAAAAGCATTCGCCATGCCATCCCGTTGCCTATCCTTCGGGGCACATGAATCATTTATCAGTCTCGATCTCCGATCCAAACCGAATTGTCCGCTTGACGATTCAATCTACATCCACTTAGCCGCTAAACGTCTGCGCCCTTATCGGGTGCAGGACGGCGACAGTCATACGGCGTGTCTTATCGCAGCTGGATTCTCATTTTACGAGTCACGGCAATCGTAAATACGACGAAGAAACACGCGCTCAATCGGCAGAAAGCCGCTCGACGCGTATCATGAAAGAACCGTTCAATCAAGCGCGCATCCAATTCAATTCACAGAACGAGAATTCGCTGAGATAAAAAAAATTATCTCGTGCCACAAAGAAGACGATTTTATCTCAATAAAGATATATACCTGACTTTTACGCGAATCGCACTGTTAATACGGTAAATTTGAATCGTCGGGTAGGATAGGCTTGAATGATAATAATTATTTATAAATAAAAATAATATTTCTGTGTATCGTAAAGTATATATCTCATTTCTAAGATTTCTAATATATCGCATTACCGATCCTAATACATTATAGACATATATTTACAGACACAGCCAATCAATTTTATCAATTATGAAATAATTTTATGTCTTCTAGATACGACTGAATTCCTGAATCGAAACCGCCATTAATTTGTACGAGCTACACCTGTTACAGAGCCATTATCATTCTTGCGTTATGGTTATATTTTGCCGCAATCAGTTTCATCCGAGTTCGTGATATGCGGAATACGGCGGAAATAATGATTTCGCATTCATGATCAGTGTCGATGGTCGAGTTCAGATCTCGATGGTTTCGCGTGCGGCGTCGTCGTGTAAGGCTCGTTTCTCTGCCACCGCGGAAGTATGGTAACCTTTAAACCGAGAAAACGAGCGTCCTCAGGCACGAACACCGCCGCTGCCGGCTGACGGAAATGAAATACGGGTGAGAGACGAAGGCACGAACTTAATTTAGGTTGTTACGGTCGAGCCCGCCGTACTCACGCTCGCCAAAAGCGCACTGGCTGGTCCCAGGCGATAAGTCATTCCGACGATAAGCCGTCCCGTATGGCGGCGGGACGCAAAACGACGGAGGTGCAGTTGTCCGCAGACAAGTCCGAATTAAGGTTTCAGAAGAAAAATGCACGGGTACGCGACCGTTACCGCCGGAAGGAAAAGAATTTTGCGGAGGAGAGTACGGAATTTCATTTTTATGGCGGATCGTGTTGTAAAGAACTTTGTCCCGAAGACATTATTGCTGTAAAACGAATGCAAATGTTTTTAAACAACATTTGAAATGTATTTGGACTGAGAGAGTGGCGAATAAATTGTTAAAATATTTCTCACGGCGCATTATCTTTAAATAATTAGGCTCTGTTGAAATAAATCAATAAATAAAAAGTACCGAGCACTAGATATACTGAATTTGTTATATTAATTTGTTGTATTGAAGACGACCCTAACTGAACGGTTGAAACGTTTATATTTTATATAATGTCGTATTAAATAAATTTAATATACACCTCACTATTTAGTATTTGGCTTTTATAGGCAATTTTTATTCGTTAGTTTTTCTTTTAATTAGGTAAGAGCTTTAAAAATACGCAAGTTAAATAAAAAGAGTGTTCGGAACACACTAAAACATTTTTAACTTGTATTTTTTACTAACATATTAGGTTATAATTAAATTTACATTAGTTTTAATTGTAAGACAGAGGAATTTAGAAATAATGAATTTTAAAATCTACTTCTAAGTATTTAATAATATTTTTTTCTTTCTTTTTCCAGAACAAAATGTTAAAGAAAAATACATCAGAATGCTGTGGCCATCCCATATAAACGTTAAGTATTAAAATAAAAAACCTGTTACCACTACTTGATAAAAATGTAAGGAATTTAAAGAACTTTAGAAAAGATTCAAAAAAATTGCGGAGCAACTTTTGTAATTTTACAGAATAATTCAATTTTACAAGATAAAAATTAACCATCTTTTCGAAACAAATGATTTTTTGCGTGCCAGATTGCCATCACGTCATTTTTACGTTCATCGCGTTTAAATCTTGACGGAAGTAATGAAACTTCGGCGAAGATACTTTATAAGGAACCAGAGGGCCGGTTCAAAGGTGTGGTCCCTGACGGACAGCCAAGCGTTGGTCTTAAATCCAAAGCCAAGCGGTGAACAGAGCCCAGATCCTTCACATCCTGCGAACCACTTAGTCAACGAAAGAACGTGCTGCCGCGGGAAGATTTTTATCTGGTGTTTACGGGAACGCGTCGCTCATTAAACTTCTGATGCACTTTGAGGGTCAATATATACACAAGGTACCTATAATTTTCTTATCGCGTGTCAATACTGACATACTGAGATTTTTATTTTATTTTTAATAATGCGCATTAATGAATGAGCGACGTAAAAATTTGATCATCGATACGTTTCATCATGGGGGATGTTTATGTGAAGCTGAATAGTTTGTCCAAGATTTGACGACAGAGGTATGCATTGCGAAACTGTAAATTAATCTAGGAAGCTTGTGAGAATAATCTTTAATTATAAGTTTATTAATCTTTAATTATAAGTAATCAATTATTTTTATTTTCACTCGTTAATGGAATTAATATTCATTTTGATGAATATGCCTTATATTGTTATTAATTTTTTTTGCGAATAAATGTATAGAGTATCCCATTGAAAATTATTGAAACTAATTAACTATTATTTTTTAACGTAGATAGAAAGTAGGAAATGTAAAATATCTTTTAATAGAAGACATTTTTGGCAGTTTGATCTACTTATAAAAATATTTTTATTATTTAAAAAATATTTCTAATTATTTTCTAATTTATATGTGATTAAAACTGCTAAATATTTTCTATTACGAGATATAAATTTTATAAAAATAACAGCTGATTAGAATTCATGAAATATCTTATAGATATATTTATTATCAAGAAATATTAAATATCAAATATTAGCATCTTTTTAGCAGCTTTTCTATGTAGTAAGATTTTTAACAGAACGGGCCTCTACTTAACTCGAAGAACATAATACTGCGCTTGCATAATTTATGTACGAAACCCTCAATTAATGCCCAAAGCCCTAATGTGCATTTAGATATTAGTTAAGAATATTCCACGCGTTTGCAAAGCTGCTGCAACAAAGTGATTGATCAGTTGCGAATGCGGTGTTTATGCCTCGCGGTTCCCGTCGACAATTACGGGTTTGAAGGATGCGTCGTGCCGATAGGTAGGCAAGGTAAGGAATTCGTCCTTTCTCGAAGGAAGATCCCGAGGATGACGAGAGAAATGGCAGTGTCGGGGCTATTGTCCAGTGAGAGAATCGAAGAAGCGTCGGTGGAATGAATCGAGAATGAAGTGAAGGAGGTGGAGAAAGAAGATGGGGGGCATCACCCCCGGGCATGGTATAAATCGCTATGGACAGACAGCATGTTCGACTAATTACAGATCCCTGATTACCGACAGACGCGATCGCGGCCGCCTAATAAAGAAAAAATAAATTAATAAACCTCTAATATCGTGGCCGACCGATCTCGCCTGTGGTCTTGGGTAAAAAAAAGAAGTGTTTATTAATTTATTATGATCGAGGCGCGATAAAAACCGTGGCCATATAGGTACGTCTTCGGATCAAAGGATTCGAAAATGTTCCTCGCATTGCAACGGCTGGAACCGGATCCGCCTTCGTAAACCCTTCTCTTCTGTCTATGTTAATGCGACTTCATCATATCTCGTCACATATCAAAAATTTATTCCTCCTTCTTACATTAATGTCGAGAATCGTGTCCCCATGCATTATTAAATCTACGTTCCATATTCAATATTTTTACCTGCATTTAGCAGAATTTTTCCTAAAATATAAAATAATATATATACATCATTTATACATTTATTAAACATTTATTAACTTTGCAAAAGAAATAGAGATAAATATATTCATATCCTTTTCGAGAATTTAATCTAAAATAGAATCTCAAAACGCAAAGTAATTTCACATTATACTTCAAAAGGCCAAAATATCTCCCACACACGCGAGTACATAAATTATCTTGCCTAGTAGAAAGGTTAATTAAGCACACAAGATTTATCTCCGACCGGCACATCTCAATTTACCTAAGTTTCGAATTAGCAAATAAACTAACGTTCCTAGTAATCTTCTATGCCGAAGGTTAAAGAAACCATTAAAGAAATCGTCGACGAGAATTGGACTGCCGCACGTATCGAATGGGCGGCGATAATACGGTGGGAAAGAGAGAGGCTGTTGACTCGAAGGAGGAGAAAAGGAGAGATAGCGGAACACGGTGAACTTCCGCGTGGGCCTATCTTGGGCCCGCAAAATGGCGGTGACAGAGGCGTTTGTCCGTTTGCGGCGACCTCGGAAGGATTTATATTCACGGCGGCGAAGATTCAACCGGAGTTACCCGACAAGGCAGCCGAGACCCCCTAATGAACTGTGGCGAAACCGGGCCCCGGGTGCGTCAACGGGGGCGTTTTCACGGGCAATTAATGCGGCCTTAAAGGGACCGCGCGAAACGCCCCCGCGAAACGAACTAGAGCTATCTCGATTAAATCGAATCCGTCATTTCTGCACGTCCAATTGTCATGAATCAACACACGCTCACGGAAAAAATAGATTAGGTGATTCATCACAGCTGTAGCTTACTGGGCGAATTCAACATCTTTAGCTAAAGAGGTTTGATGGTACAACAAAGAAATTATATCTGTAAGCAATTATCTAATGCTAATTCAGTTAATTCTTTGCTACAATTGTTAATGTAACAAATAAAAATTATTAATGTAACAAGTTTTCTTCATTACAGCAGCAAAGAACGCGCCTTTTAGCTAGCATGTTTTGTTAAAAATTTTGATCTACATATTGGATTGATTTTAAAAAGTTATCTTTACTGTATTAACAAATTTATTGTGCTATTGCAGCAAATATGATTACCTATAATCGCTAATTTTATTCAGTTATACAATTTTGCTACTTTAACATGGAAAATTAACTGTCCGTATTTTATAGCTGTAGACAAAAAGCAGTATTTGAAATACATACATAATATTAATTTTAAATACATTTTTGTATTTTGTATTTCGTATTTGAATACTTGTTTTAAGATTATTTTCTATTTTGCATTTAAATACAATTTTTTTAAGTATTTCATATTTTGTATTTAAATACAATTTTTTTAGTATTTTGCTCACTCCTGGCTGTAGTTTGAATAAGTAAAGTTTTTAGTTGCTTAATCTTTTTTTTATGATCTACATTCATAATTTATCTATAATAGCCATAGCGGAAATAAATGCAACAGCTTTCTCAGAAAATTTAATTTATTAATTAATTAAAGTAATATCATATTTTTACACTTATTTCTATACGGTGGAAATTTAAATCAAAGTAGGAGAATTCCATATTTATACTTTTCATATTTTCCATTTAAGATATGTACAAATGTCAAATTAAAACCGATATTTTATTCTATAAATAATAAAATCCAAACCTTAATGCCACAGTAATTAACATTAATAATTATAAGACAGTTATATTTTTACTTGTTTTACTCACCAGATTTGCACCATTAATTTGCCCGATGATTCTAACCGGAGTATCTTCATGGAGCTGAAAAAAAATGAAACACAACATTTAGCAACGGCGAATAGCTGCAACACTCGGACAGGACGTAACGCGCAATTCATTATACGTAAAACCTTAACAACTTTATTAGGACAAGATCGTTAGCGTTTAATTACATTATCAGAAGTATTATTAGATTGCTGTCCAAATGAAATGTGACTCGATTCCTTAATAAGCGAATGTAATCGGCGCGCTGGTGGCGCAGCGTATCTCAAAGGCACCGATATCGGATCGTTAACGGATCGGAAACGCGTATGTTCTTAACGATTGACCGAATATCGAAGTCGTCGCGGATGAAAAGCGCAGAAAGGAGACCTCGTGAGATCGAGATCGCGGCGGCGATATTAATAGTCGGCCGCGGCGACGCAATGAGGCCGCAACAAATTTCTTATGGGCGATGTAAATCGACCTATAAGTCGGGATAGTTACACTATTTAGCCAATTAACGGAATGCGACCGGTTTTCAGGCGCACGAAGAAAGAGAGTGATCTTCTCAGCGGGATTATAGTCCAGCGGACGAACCAAATGGGCATCTGTAGTTTTAGGGCCGGTCGTATCAATGGGATAAAGAGCGGATTTGATCGATTACAGTCAAGTAGATTAAGAAACCATCACTTTAAAAGACACCTGTACCTAATATAAAATCAAACTTGATCACGCAATAATCTGATCGGTATCTTGAAAAGTAGAGAAATTGATTGTCACTTTGAATATAAGTATGGAGGATAATTTAGATTGATGCATAATTTTGCATTCAAGTACACATTTATGTAAAGTAAATTAATTGCAAAACTAATTTTCTACAATATTCATCGAATATGCTGAAAATATAAAGAAAATCTTCAAAAAGAAAAAATTTTTCAAGGCATTCGATTATCTATATCTTTCTAAGGTTGACGATTTGTTTATTAGATTCACTCAAACATATTCTTTACTGCTACATCTGTAAGTTTGGATAATTGTTATTAAAATAAATTTAATATTTATTTTTTTATACGCTCTATGTCGTTTTGTTGCTTAAAATTAGTTAATGCCTTTTATATATATTAAATTTAATAGATATATATTAAAAAAAAAAATAAATTTTAATACATCATTTATTCGAATAGTATCAACTATAAATATAAAAATATAATTATTTGATACAAAGACCAGTAATCTGATTTAATATTTTTTTTTATTGAGTAAACATTTATTTATTGTAAGTAAATAGTTAGTTTGCACTATTCAAATAATTGTTAAAATTTAGTACATTTTTTCTCAGACCCAATATTAATAATTACTAAACTATATCAGAGATTTTAGCATCAACTGTGAAGAATCAATAGCGGAAAAATAAGAATTGCCAGTATATTATAAGCGAGGAAGGGAGTCTACCCTAACTATCTAATTTGCGTGAATAGCGAAAGATTGTTAAGCGGCATGCGGTGGGTAACCGGAAAAATTACGAGCCTCGCACAATCCAGTCGAAGGCCAGGGCCGTTACTTTTGTTTAATATTATTATTGCTCCGAGAACGTTTCGAGAGGGACGTTTGCAGGGAAACGCTCTGTTCGCGACGGATAATAGCACTGACCTTGTCGATTCCGAACGCAGTTTTAGCACGGCGATTGAATAAACGTGGAATAAAGGTGTCATAACACAAGGCAATAATGCCAGGACACCGACGTTTCGTTCTGAGCGAACTTATCGGTGCCGTTTTCCGCAGCGTGCTGCCTCGTTCGCGCGCGAATTACGACAGTCGTACATTGAGCGAGTGTCGCGAAAAAAATGTGGCTGCTGTGTGGGGAAATGGAACTCAGAGAGACGCGAGTAAAACCGCTATTTCAAGATGAAATCGCATACCAGGTCGCGGACACTGACAGAAGCGGTTCAGCATCGTATAAAGCTTCTTAATTTAGATCTCTCGTATGAATCCTTTATTATATGTAAGCGATGCAAGAAGAATTTTAACAAGTTTGTCAAAATATTTTATATATCACTATTCCGCATCTGTCCTAAATTCGCTTGTCCCTGCAAACTAAATGATACATTTGGAATTCTCTTTAGAAAAATTGAGAATAGTTCGCTTCAATAATGTTGATTTTCTTGCTCTCTAGAAATAAGTAAGTCTAAATTATTCAACAAAATCTGTTTGATAAAAGGTCGACATATATTTATATATTTATATATGTATATATTTAAGACGTTCATGGCTGCGCATGGCTAAGACCGCGCAAGTCGCAAATAAAATCCTCAACCTACACAAGAACTCATGATACATGCAGGATATTGTACGTCGTACAACGCAAAGGATCGCGCAAATACATCGCGAGATTAAATAAGGATGCGGACTTGCCCGCGTGACCTGGCATTCATATGCTAAAACGACATTCGGAATTGGTATGCCCAGACGATGACGAATCCGGGCGTGTCCGCGGATCTGATTGAAGACGACTGATCTGCCTATCGAGTTCATTCTTTTTCAGCTCATACTGATCGTAACATTTGTCAGGAACAATGAGCCGCCTTCATAAGAAACTAAATTTCTGAAGTGGAGACACGCGGGCGCTCTTGGGCCACAGCAGACGCGTCGATTATCAAACATGAGTGCATTAAGTATAACACAGAGACGCGATATCTAACTCGTCAACGACATAATGGTTGCAGCTGCTAAGTAGACTCGAAGTATTGAATTAATTGTAAGTCTTCAAACAATTCCAAACGAAACTTTCTTACAAAAATTTTTGAGGAAGCGAGCTTTTTAATAAAGAAACTTATAAGAAAAAAATTAAAGATCTTGTTTTCTAAAAGTTTTCGGAGTTACTGAATTCAAATCTGATTCAGAATTCTAAAATTCTAATTTAAAAAACAATAACCTGATCGTAAAACTTAATTTTAAGAGGTTCTTAGTATCGCCGAGTTTGAATGCGTATGAGTTTTAAATAAAGCAAAACTGAAATCTTGATATTAATCTGCAATTAAATATTTCCAAAAAGCGAATTATACAATAATCAGATTATTTCATTTCTGTTCGCCATGTTGGACTTATTATTTCGAATTTTTTTATTTTCGACAATTAGACTTTACAAAACATTATCAAAAAATTATCCTATAAACTAAATTTTATAAAAATCGAACGAACAATTTACAAAATGAAAGAGGATGTCAACAAAAGCTAATGCTACAAATTTTATAAATGTATTTTATTCTTAAATTTTTAACATTAAATATAATGACAATCACACCTTTATTAAGATTAATTAAAATCTCTTAATTCAATTTAAAATTGCGATCGAAAGAGCATTGTATTCTTTTCACATCTATTCTTTCTAAATTTTAATAAAAATTATTTAATATTTAATCTGCAGTTTTACTTTAAAAATTTTCTTTGAATTGTTTTGATATGTATGTATAATATATAGTTCGTATTGTTCGATACATTTGCTGTATCTCTAGTATATTCATGAAACAGGCGTGTTCATTTTCGCGACAGCGATATCAATCGAGATTTGCGCGAGAATCATCATAAATTGATGCCGATTGACGAGCGACATGGCCAAACATCGTGGCACATTCACTGTCAGTCCATCGGCCGCGCATAAAAATGTCAGCCGCGAGGGCAGCCGTATAACAATCGGGTCTTGAGAAGAAATCTCGAACCCACATTCCGCAACCAAAGGAGAGAAGGACCGCGAGAGGAAAGCAATCTACCGAGAACGACCTGCGTACGCCTTCTGCATTAACCCTCAACTACTGCGGTTAAATTTGGATAACGTTTATTGCTCTCAAGATCTTATCCTTCGAATTGAAGTCAGACGCCGTTTGCAGAGATTTTAATGTACATAATGTAGTATATAAATATTTTGCGATATAGTATAATTACAAGAAAATATAATAGAAGACATAAGAAGACATAGAAGATGTAAGAAAATTTGAAGTTATTGAAGAGAAAGAAAAGTAGGTCGAACAAGAAGAAATAAAAATTTATTTTTATTTTTATTTTTTTTTTTCAATTTAAAGTATTATTTATTATTTCAAATTGAAAAAAAAAATTTGCTTACGCACTAGGTGAGATCATTTAAGATAAAGTAGCCACCCAGCAGAGAGACGAAAGTAAGAAAGCCTGTAGATGGAAATCATCGAAGGCCAGATAAAGTTCTTCCCTCATTAGGCACATCGCAGACAAGGCGATTTGGCGCAACGTTTAAGACAGTCCTGGTGAGTAATGAAGGGGAATAAAGGCGCTAGCGCATTTGCCACGCAGCACGCGTGACGCCTCCATAACAATGGGACCCTCGCGCAAGACGCGTGGGTGCACCACCGTACGTTTATTTCGCGGAGACAGCGCGAAATCCCTTGTTTACAGCCACGTGGCGTGGGACAAGTGTGTTTCCGCGCCTTGCGGGATTCACACATCGGCTTTTGTCTACGGTAAGTATTTTCTTTCTTCTTACTACCTACCGGATGTCGTCAAATTAAATACAATATTGAAAAGCATAAAATCTACGATTTTTAATGCTAAATATTACAAACAAGTATTAAATATAAGAATATGCTGTTAAATATCAAAGGAGAAACTAGCTCGACACAAGTATTGTTCTATCTTTGATACTCATGAAATGCAAAGAAAGATAGAACGACATTTGTGTCGATTTGTATCATTAAATGGAAGGCATCTTTATTATTTCTTGAGTTAAATGCGATATTTTATTATTTTTAACATAGAAATAAATTGATTTATATTTTTATATTTACACAAGGATATCATATTCACTTTTCTCAAATTTCAATTCTTATTAAATAAAAGATTAAATAAATTCTTATTAAATAAATTCTTATTAAATAAAAGACTTTAATATTAAAATTTAAAAATTATTTAATAATGCAATAAAGGTATTGAAACTCTTTCTTTTCGAAAGCCTAGAATTAAAAAAAAAGATTTAAGAAAAGATTTAGAAAAAAGACCCAGATTGCAGACGAAAAAAGTAAAAATATGATTGCAGACAGAAGATTAAAAAATAAATTGATTTAATAAAAGAATATATAATGTATTATTTGTAACATTCAAAATTTTATCGATCTTGGCTTTCTTTATCGTATTTCATGTATTCACATATACGGTCGTACTTAAAATGTTTAATACTAACTTATTTTAAAGAGAAATTTGAAGATATGAAATTTATTGGGGAATTGATATCTCAAAATACCAGAAAATTATTGTCAACTGTAATATAATTTTAGAAAATACAGCGAGAGTATATATACCTCCATTAATAATAATTATAGTTTAAGGCCTACGGATTCTTATGAAACTGCTTAGCGCCAGTGCTTGAACGTAATAGAACAATGGCAATTTTATGCCTCGCTATCTTTAGTTACCGGGGGCTGGGTCTCTGCCCTTCGAAACGGTGAATGGAGACGTAAGAACAATATCGGCATTAAAAGTGAGCATCATATGTCATTCTTAGCGTGCCCGTAGTAAGCGGGATCATCATAATTTTCCTTCGCGAGTTGGTCTAAACCGGAAACGTCGTAATCTCGTGAATATGAGCATACTCACACGGACATATTCCCCTTGGAAAAGGTATTCTTGTCTACAAAATGCTCAATAATTTAGGAACTTTGACATTTAATAATGGTAATCAGCGTTGGAAGATGCATGATTATGATAATGTCAGATAATGTAATGTGAATAGCATGGCGTTCCTGAAAATCGGCGAATATCTCGAGTTTTCTGATATCAGTTCTGTTATCTCAAGCTCAACACGGCAAAAATCGCTTGTAATATTAGTCTACAAGTAATAACATGATTATACTGTTTTCTACAAATAAGAAAACGATATATGGAAATAACAATTTTGCTGACAGATCCACAATTATTAAATTGCTCATCAATTTAATTTGTAATATTACTATAGCAGCTTAATTGTGTTTATAAGTCTAAAAAATTATTTCGGCGCGCAATTCAAACGACTACATATTTAGTATATAAATTCACATAGAAATTATTTTTAAAAAAGCATCTAAGATCCCGCTTCATAATAGCCATTAAACTCTTACTTGTTGTATTCACAATTTTATTTGCAACGGAATAATGGAAATTATTTTGCAGATATATTATAAGTTTGATAATTTTTTTCCGGAGATTTACGTCACAATTATGTCCTTTCTTTCACCTGTCGCCAATAAGACACCAGAATGACGAAAGTCGACGATCCGAAACCGAAAATCATCCCTTCCGTCCTCGGTACTCGCGTAAATCACTCAGGGTGACTTCGGCTTAGCGCAAAATTTACTGCCACGTCGTACAAACCGCGTCCGGGCACGTTCGAAATGCAAACGTTTACGTACGGAGGATGTAGCTTGCCACCCCGAACATTTGCCGTAGCTTCCATGCGACACTTCGGCCGATCTTAAAACCCGTTCATCACGTGGATCGGAATTTCAACTCAGCTGACATATAATTCATAAATTGATATATTAAAATGTTATTCGTGCAAAATAGAGATAAAGTTTTCAATAATTTATTTTTAAATAAACAAAACGTGAATCCTTTTTCAAAATAATTTTATTGTAGTAAAATGTTTTTTTTTTTATTTTTAATTTTAATCTCAAATAAATAGATATCATTTTTTAATTTGCATTTATGTTTTTTGTTTTTTGTTTTAGTAAAAATAAAATCATTAAATGTCTGGACAAACTTTTATAAAAGTTATTCAGTTTATAAAATTATTTACAGAGAAGTGAAATTTTCATTCGCAAAATACAATGTAATATTAGTTAAATTTGTTTTATATCAGCTCATTACTAATAATAATACTAAGCGCTATTTCTTCGTTGTTGTTTTATAATGCAGAAATTTAAGCAGATTACATAGACTACAACTGTAGAGAAACGATGCGCATCTTAACGCTAGGCATAAAATATGTGATTTCTATGCAAGGAATTTGCATATATCGCAGACATAAACGTTAGACAAGAGAATTTCTATGAGCAATAGTATGCCAAGCCTCATAGAGTAAATTTGACAGGCGTTCGACTGGAAAAGACTATAAATCATTAGTGAGATATAATATTCTTTTCTGTAACTCACTGTCTTCAATCAAAACTTTATATCAATCCCTTCTACGCTGAAAATTAACCTCGCATATGAATAGAAAAATGTATCTGAATAGAAAAATGTTGTTATATTTCTATTATATATTGCAATAGTTAAAATATATATTCAATAATCAAAATTATTAATTTTATAATATAATTCAAAGCAAGATTATCTTTTCTACCTATAAAACAAAATGAGCTATACAATGAAGATGCAAGCTTTGTCATACAATTCTCCTTGGCACGAAGCCCATCTAATAATGGAAAACTGTGACAAAGATCGCTCTGTACGAGCTTAATGACTCAATAATGCAGCTAAAAAGATGAGGTCGAATTCTCAGGACAATCGTGTATCGTTATAGTGGATATTTATAGCTTACTACGAGAATTACGAGAGCATTAATTCGACAGGTACGATCGACTCGACGACAGAGTGGTCAAGCGCAGAGTAAGTTATACCGGTGTATCCAACCCGTACAGATTAAAACCGAAAAATCCAAATAAATCCTGTCCACCTCGACGCTGACGGGACCGAGGTGAAATCGATTCGGGATTTGCCTCGCTTGCTCGTAGGCAGGCTTAACTCTCGGCTTAATATGTTTATCGACGCCAGTGATCACCGCCATCCATTCGTCACGTCCAGACAGTGCGATGAGTGCGTCCTGTACGCCGGGAACTCATAGGACTAATACGCCTTCCGAAAGACATTTAGAAAATAAACGTTTGAGACAAAGAGAAGAGATCGAAAATGACTCAAGATGCAAAATTGAGAACGTGTTTCTTTTTAAATCTCTATTTTTTTCAGCAAAAAATAAGATTTTAATAAGAAATAAATAAATTGTATAAAATTTGCTAAAAATTTTTCTTTTTTATTTAAGAATGCTATAGTTATTGAGTGATAAAATATTGCTATCAATAAGCAAATTTTGTGCACAAAAGAATTTTAAGTATAAGATTACTCTTAATTGTTATAATATAAGTTTTTTTGTATTAGGTGTTGGAATTAATTCGTAGCGTTTTTTAATGAAAGAATGTTATTTATTTCACATGAGCATTAAAAAATACATTAATGAAAGTACTTCCCATCACTTGTAAAACGCTACGAATTAATTCCAACACCTAATACATTTTATAAAAATTTTAAATGCCAAAATTTTTACAATCTAGACTCTTATTATCAAATAACATTATTAATTTAAAAAGAAAAAAATAAACACACTGTCAAATTTAATCTTGAAATGATTTGGAATATAATACAATTTAATTGATATATATATATATATGTCTCCTCATGACATTTAAACAAAATATATAATAATACAAATAATATTCTTCCCGCGAAAAAAAAATTAATATAGAGTTAAATAAAGAGCTAATAAAAGTTTTAAATTCTTTAGGTTTCAAGATTTAACAAAGAATAAAGAATTTATAAGGTTATATAAAGGCTTTATATAACCTTATAAATAAATATCAACATGTTGTACTATATTGTACATCTTTTAATTAATTCATATTAACAACTTATTAAGTTTAATAAGACTTTATTAAAACTTATTTGAGTCCAATTTATACAATTTAATTAAATTTTAATAAGTGTATGAATAAGTTTTATATGTGTGTTTATACATATAGAGCATAAAGTCGTCTAAAAAATAATTAAAAGAAGACTAAATTAAAGCTTCTTTTAGTTTTTATATTTTATATATTTAATAACATATATTAGATTCCCAAATCAGGTTTCACAAAAATCTAAACGAAATTGCATATCTCATTTCTGCATTTAAATTATATATCCCATTTCTGCAATATTTGCCATATCCTGTGTGCAAGAGCCACTATCTTTCATCATAATCCCGTTTAGGGACTCGCTTTGAAATAATATTTTATTAGTGCTCATTAGAACACGCGTAAAATTTCTTACAATGCTGCATCTTTCATTTCTATCTTATATGGTTTTCAAACAGGAGAAATTAAACTCCACCGCGTCCGTGTGGCGATCTCGCATATTGCTGCTTGCGGGTGAGCAATTTCCTTTATATTACGCTGCTTGTTGATGAAGTGGACTGCAAGGTTCACGAAGCGTGAATGATTTGAAGAATGGATCTGGACACGGAGAAAACTCGCGAAACGCATAATCTTTATTAAATTTTCTTTAAAAAAAAAATAATTAAATAAATACAAATAATAATACAAAGCTACTTAAAAAATGAAATCATTTATCGGACTCTGTTATAAAACTGACCATCAGAGAGTCCGAAGTTCAAACTGATAAATAACGAACAGAATATTTAAAAGCTTGTCTCCACTTGTACCAACTTTTAACATCGTACATTAGACCTTCTAATGACTATTAAAGCCATAGCTTCGCGCTCAATGACCTCGCTCATTTGTACGTAAAACTTGCGTATCAATAGCATTCTAGGGTTAATCTCAAGCGTGTTTTATCTCTAGAGAATTAAAAAATAAATTTATACGACGATGTAAACTGTCGTCGAGACAAGATCGACTCCAGATTCGTTTAAGGATACTCATTCAAAGATTCCTATCATCGATTCTTACATCTCGCTCTTTGCTTTGTATATATATATATATAGGCGACCTGTTCCCGTAGGTACGCGTGCATACATTCCTAATGCTTAGTCTTTCTCGGAGAGCGGAGCCACGAAGTGGTGGAGAGAAACCGAGGGACTGAAAAAGACGAATGGTAGACAAATATGGGCAGGACGGTTTCTATGTGCACTTCCCATTACCGGGCACCCACGCACGGCGCTGGGTAATGCGGGCTCGAGAGAAGGAGTGCGTTGCACTTAATGGATTCTCGAGATTGAATTTATCCCGGGCATTCTCGCGCTATATATGACCGGAATATACCTGGCGCGCGCGCCTAATCCCGTAGTTAACGAGTACGAATATCGGCACGTGATATCGTCAATATTAATAACGTCAATCGTTGTGCGAGTGATCGTCGTAATAACGATGCCAGCGGCGTCAGGACGAGATGCGGTGTATTCGTGTCCGAGCGTCGATGGCGGTTCGTTAGAAGTAATGAAGATCGATCGCGTTGCCGGCGATAACACGACGCGGCAAACCGATCTTATGGTTAATTGAACGTAACGCGGGATACGCACGACGTACGTATTCATATCAGCGATAATCGGACCGCTTTTAGTCCGGCAAGTGCCGCGGGTGACGGTAACTGCGATTTCTTATGACACTGATAATAATGTCATGAATCTTATGTAGTATACGTATTTAGGTCAAAGAAACTTAATAAAACTTTGAAAATTATAAAATGAGATAGAGAGAGAGAGAGAGAGAGAGAGAGAGAGAGAGAATATAGAACAAGATAGAAAATATTACATCTATTAGAGTGTTTAATTCATAATGTGAAATTACGCCCAATTTGATAATTTTATTTCTGTCATCACTGCTTCTATTCAATATGTCATTAATTTATAACTGAAAATAATATTTAACTCAAGAAATATATTAAATTAAAATATTTAAAATATTTAAATTACAATATTTTATTTATTACTAAATGTATATTAATATAAACGTTGCTTACGTTGAAGCTAATTACAGAAATGGGCTGATTTACATGGATGTTAAAAATATATACAAAATATTATTTAACTCAAAGGATTGGATTATTCCTTTGATGATATCTAACAATGTAATCCTAATTGATATTAACAAAATCCGGTGGACTCATATTTTTTTTCACTTACGCTAAACGTTGTGAAAAATTGTTTATAACAAATATTTTTAAAATCTTACGTTTTAAATTTATATAATTTTATTCTTTAGATTGTGACCATTAAAATAAAAAAAAAGTTTAATTACATTAAATGTAAAAATACATTAATTTAAAAAAAAATTACATTAATTTACAATTTTATCAGGCACGTAAATATCTATTAAGAAACTTTCAGAGTAAATACTAATTAGGAATTATATTATTTAAGAATATATATTAATATACTTATGGGGATCATTTCTGTCTTTTTCTCCTTCTTCATCGTCTTTTCACTTTTTTCCTTTTATTTTCAAATATCAAGAGAATATAAAAGCACATTTTACTTTTTACTACAAAAATATTTTTCTTGAAAAACGTTGTGGACGAAGCAGTCTTTTGAATGCAAACTTGTCCATTCATTCCGCGTGGTGACCACTGCCTGGGAACCACCCGGGGAGTGTCGGCCGACGATCGAATGTAATATTCGCGTCGCAACGCGATTCCTCCCGTCTCATCATAACTAGCGTTGGGTTTGATACACATTCTGGAAGTTTGATACGTATATGATATGTATGAATGCGTATCATACGTAGAACACGTATCAAACTTCTGATACCTTCATAATATACCACAACCCTACCCTCTAATCTCATTGACTAAAAAACAGTATTTTTAAACTTTTGAAGTTTTGAAGTATATTGCCGATTGAGAATAACTCCAAAAACTTTCCAGTTTTATTAAAAATGTAGTTTGCAAATAAAAAACGGAAAGGAAATAATATTGAAAATGTAAGTGCAGTATAAACATGAATTTGATATACAGTAATATTAGTAATTTGTTGTAATTTTTGCTCTTATCGCGTGGATTTAATTTGAAAGTATACATATAATCTGATTATGCCATAATTTTCTAATTAATTTTCAATATAATTACATATTGTCGTATTTCAAATTGTTGATGTCGCAGTAAAATTTGTTTTGCCAGTCCAAAACATCTAAAACCTGTTTTACTATGTGCTTTTTGTTTCCAATTTCTTGCTTTTTGCTATTATTTACATCTTGTTTTTTTGCTTCTTATTCTGTTTTTTGTTTTAAATCGCCTGAGATAAGAGTTAACGAACTTCGAAAGAAACAAGAAATACATAGCAAGAAATACAATTGTCGATAAAACGGTTGCAAAGGAATTAAAAATAAAAGGTAAAAAATAAGAAATAGGAAACAAAGAGCACATTGTAGAATAGGTTTAAATAAAATCATCGGATTAAAAAAATAAGAATATATATGATGTATAATACATAAATGTAGGAAAGTGAAATGGTATCATACTTCAATACATGCGTAGAATACCTATGATATATAGGGTATGATACGTTCCCAACCCTGATCATAACCGGCGTGTGAATTACGATAATGCGAGTACACGAGCCATCTCTTTTTACCGTCTTGTATTCTCGCCATGCGCAGAAAGCCGGGAACACAATGGTTACGGCGCCGCGCCGTGCGAATTGCGCGTATCTCAATACGACGTCCCACGTGTCGAATATTACATATATGCATGTTACTTCTTCCCGGAGTTAAAGATTTTTTTTTGTAACAAACGTGGGATTGTAAATGGATTTTTTAAAAATCGTTTCATATGTCAATGATTAGACAAAAGATAGTTCAGTGGTGTAATTTTGTATGTATATATACATACACATTAGCTATAATTATTCAAACGAACAGTAAATGTAGAAGACATAGATATAGATACGTTTTAATTACTGAAAATTAATTTAATCATTTTAATGCTAATAAATATTTTGGAAGGATATTAATAATTTACTTAAGCATCTTAAGAACTGTAAATTTTTTTGCAAATTGCAATAAATTAAATTATGTACAATTCTTAAGATATTTAGATATTTTAGCATGAAATTATTAATATCTTTCTAAGATGTTTATTAGCATCAAAATTATTAAATTATTACTTGTCAATTTAATGCATGATATACTAATCTAGTTTTTGTAATGATTGCGTTTCAACACTAAAAAAATTTTAATGCGCAGTTTACAAAATTGAATATGTATATAAATTCACAAATATTTAAATATAAAGATTCGCTTTAATCGAATATAAGATTATTCTTTTATTCAACCAGATTCATTTTTATCGAAAAAATCGTATTATAATAGTTTTTCTTTTCTCTATTTGAATAAAAGAGGAAGATCTAATTATTTTAAAATATACACAAAAATAAACATTATCTCAGATATTTTTTATCAGAAAATTTCAGAAAAACAGTAAATATATATATAAACAAAGTGTTAATCAGAAATGTAATGAGCGCGAAAATTAAATGGTCTGAAATGTGTAGGAGATAAATAACACATTTTCCTGTGTAAACGGTTTTTCTTGTAACATTTATTTATTGTTTTGTTTTTCCTGTCAATCACCGGGTCTTTTATAAAATGCGCAGCCTTTCAAAGAATCCATCACTGTTAAGCGCACGTCACGGTCGTTACTGGTTTTCCAAATACGATCTAATCCGGTCGTCGTACCGTAACTCGTAGTGCGCCATTTATTTCAACGAGTTGAACGCGGCCACGCTTCTCGCTATGCAAATGTGGCTACGCACAATTTGCCATTGCGCGCAATTCCGACATCGTGTACACGATGGAAAAACACGACGTGACTGTTTCAACGATTTCCTCGCTTGCGAGATTTTTTCTTTTTGCTTTCTTATATGACGACGGGAACATTTATATATGTCGCGTGCCACTACAATCACCACTTTCATATTGCACAAGTGAAAGGACCTTTAATAAGGAATATGTGAGGTGCATAAATTTTCCTGTCTTCGCCTGAGGCGAAAAAAGAATAAAATTATTAATTGATTATTATAGAGCTTATGACTGATGATTAAACATTTTAAGAATATTGTTTTTTAGTTGGATATTTTTGTAGCTACTTGATATATCTTTTTTTTTTCAAAAATTTAATGGATAGTTTAATTAGTAAAATATTTTACTAATAAAATATTTAATTAATAAAATATTTAAGAGTAATATCCTTTTTCTATTTGAATTTAAAAAAAGATCTACTTATTTAAAATAACTAAAAATCTGCGACTAAACAAATATACTGAATAAAAATGTTGAATTATATAAAAAATATAAGAACCAATAAAGATATTCAAACAAATATCGATACATAGGTTCCAAATATATGTTATATATATTAGCTGTTGGAATTAATTCGTAGCGTTTTACAAGTGATGGGAAGTACTTTCATTATTGTATTTTTTAATGCTCATGTGAAATAAATAACATTCTTTCATTAAAAACGCTACGAATTAATTCCAACACCTAATATAAGTCTTGATATTGAGGCAGTTCATTAATTGCGAAAGCCACATAAAACGGCATTGAGCGTCTTAAAGATACCGCGCGACTTAAGGCACTAATCACGTATCACCGATTGAGTTACGAATCTCATTCCGTATCGATATTCTAATTTTACTGCTCGATCACCGCTCGTAAATGGTGAGGATTAAGAAGTGGCGAGGTGCTATGTCCCCGCGGCTCGTTGCCGAGCGCGATTACGTAGCCCTAGGTGCCAGGAAATGGAGAACGGCGCTAATTGATCGCCATCTTGACAGTGCCGCAAAGCGAAACATATAATAGCTAACGAACTGATACGTACTTACAAGATGTCGCCTCGGGTATACGTCGGCATATCTATTTTTGAATAATATTTGCTGCCGGCATTTTTAGCTTCATATAAAACGCTTCAGCGGAAATGTATTCCTTCAATAAATAAATTCTCGAATAATTACTAATCTAATGTGAAAATTATCATATATTTTCCTTTCAGTTGAAACTGTTTTATGATTAAAAAACAAAAAGATAAGGATGTGTGAACTTCGTGATATTCTAAGCCAAGCAAATCAGCTTAATTAATCTATAAAATCTGTATGGTGGTTCGATCGCTTCTTTCTATTTTTGGTTGACACCAAGAACTTAAACCGGCTTAAACAAATTTATGGTCGATAACTTTACGCCTCGTTACTGCAACAAATTTCGCGCGACATGCAATCGCGAATCAATTGGGAATCACCGTTCGCTATCGGTTTACGAGCGTCGGAGCTGGGAATATAGCTGGATAGAATCGCGACGGAAGAGAAAAACGTTAATGCGAAAGCTCTGTCTAATCGTGAGATAAATTATCTTAAAGAGATATAACAGAAAACATGCGAGAAATCATTATACTGACGCGCGCGGACCGCAACGCTATCTATATACCGGAAGACGTTAAGTGGCTCGGCACACGGCTTCAAATCATCATTGCATGGCGATTGATCCAATCGCTAGGCATTTGTAAAAAAATATAAGTTACAGACGCGAGCCAAGCTGACTGCGGATGCGAATTTTTTCGTTCGCAGAGTAACGAGCTGGTTCTTCGGAAAGCTGCGCATAGAAGTCCAACTTTAAAGAAAAAGAGAGGAGAAAGAGAAGGAGAGATAAAAGAGAAAAGGACAAATAAGAGTAAGAGAAAGAGAGAGATGCAGTTTGTTTCATATTATGGAGAACGTAACCTCTTTAGGAATGGCAATTAGAAAATATAGTAAAAGTAGAGTAGCAAAAGATTATCAGTTATTAGAGATAAAGGTAGACCTATTTATTATTCCATGGAGCGAGCCATGTTGGAATAAGCACACAGCTGCGCACGGGATACGCATAAAATATAATAAGGACAATAAAGGCGCACGATATTCTCTAAAACTTTCCTTCGGCTATGAGTGAACTCGACGGAATCAACTTTTTTTCTCTTTTAACAAAAAGTATTTTGGAGTGATATACAAATTTAATACAAGGCGGTGTAATAAAATGCAAAATTAATATCACGCAAAAGAGGAGGATGCCGCAGTTACAGAAAGAGGCGTAGGAAATGAGAGGCATGGGAACGCGAGGAGTGAAGACAACGAAGCCGAAAGAGCGCGGCCGGGTCCGTAACGTAACTCAGAGCCGGAATGTTTCTTCCAGGACGTTGTAGCCACGTATCAAATATGCAAATACGAGTACATAATTTGTTGTTTGCGCCCGCCGCGGCCGGAGACCGCGCGTGGAAAAACGAGTACAATGCCGAGTGCGACCGAGCGACGACGAGTTGGGTTGACTCGACTCTCTCGCTAAAGTATTTATAGCGAAGAGCTGGGAGGACGCAAATCCTCCTATCAGATAATATCCCCGCCGAGTGCACGGCTCTATTACACCGGGACTATCCACGGCGTGTACCGACGCTTCTTCACGGTACCGCCCGATGAAATTTTCAGGCTCCTATCTGACCTTCGGCCTCCTTTTTCGTTCTGCATCAGTTCGCCTCGTCTCTCCCGTTCCACGCTGGACCGCGTGATAACGTAATTGGCCCAAGAAATTATCTGATTTGCGGCTCACGGCGCCCGGAAGATGGACCAGGCCGTGAGATTCCTCGGACCTCTCGTATGATGGTACCCGAGTAATTTGTATTACGTGGCGTACGAAGAAACAACGCGAATATCGCTCAATTTGGAATAAAAGTATACGCACGATAAAGATATTATAAAAATATATTATGACGAGAGAGAGAGAGAGAGAGATAAGACGCAATTGGAAACTGCGTCGGTTCCGTTGCCATGTACCAATCATCGAGATTGGACTGACATTACGGAATAATTTTAATGCAATAATCCTAAAATGCAAAGCCTGATTATCATGCTCTTATCATCCAACTCTCTTCGTTGAGAGAGAGACATTAATTCGTTACAACATTATCTCTTCCATTTCTTTTAGTTGTTTCATTTTCCTGCGTAATGATAAGAATTTTATTCGTCACTTTTCTGCAAATCAACCTTGTTATAAGCTTGCTAAATGGAAAATACTTTGTAGTAATATAAGCAAAACAAAAAGTTAATATGATATCAAAATGTCATCAAAATGGCTCTAAAATGATTATTAAAAGTCTTTGATCAGATACAATTCATTTTTTGATGCTATCGTGACCTGTTCTTCTACTTGAAGAATGAATATTAAACGTTTGAGCAAATCTTATGTGGAAATTACGTCGTTTCCGATATCATGTACCAATCATTGGACTGAAGACATTATGGGATAATTTTAATGCAATAATCCTAAAATGCAGAGCCTGATTATCATGGTCTTATCATCAAATCCTCTTCCTTAAGACATTAATTTGTTACAACTTTACCTCTTCCATTTCCTTTTTATTTCATTTTCCTGCATGATGATAAGAAATTTTATTCGTCACTTTTCTGCAAATCTACCTTATTATAAGCTTAATGCTGAATGGAAATTACTTTATATAGTAATCTAAGCAAAACAAAATTAATGGTGACCAGCAAAATCTGGTTAATCAATTTAAGGATAATTCTAGGTCATTCCAGGTAAAAATCCTGGTTTTCTCAGGATTTATCTCATCGATTAATTTCATTATTTAATTAATTTTCATCGATTTGTATAATATTATATGTTTTGTATTTAAGTTAGGATTCTACAAATGAATTAAAATGCTAACAAAATTGGAACAATATTATTTATTGCTTTACAATTAATATCAAACAAACATTCCGTCAACATAATTTTTCTATTGTATTCTATTTTAAACATTAAATTCAAATTTCTTATTTTTTATTAGTAACTTTTTTTTATCTTTAAGGGAGGACTTATTATACCCAAACACAATTTTTCTTCTTATTATTTTTTTTTTTACGCTCTGATTCTTTTATAATGGAAGAATAATAAATTCCAGGCAAGCCCTGAAATTTCAGGTGTTTTCCAGGAATTTTTCAGAATACGTAAAATTCCAATATAATTCTAGGATTCAAGGAAGTCCAAGGACCGCTGGCTTATGTTAATATGATATCAAATGCCATCAAAATGGTTCCAAAATGATTATTAAAAGTCTCTTCAATCAGATATAATTCAATTTTTTATATTATCATGACTTGTTCTGCTTGAAGAATGAGTATTAAACGTTTAGGCAAATCTTATGTTTCTTCCTTTAATTCACAATCTACCCTAAAATTTGGACGCAACGTGTATTTACGCGATATGCACATATGCAAATACCTCCTTGTCTTGATACAAGTGTTCATGCCTTCATAAATACAAGGTGTGGGAGAGTGGTATTGTGAAGGGCGCCGCGGTGCCATTGTACGAGAGAATTTAAATCAAGACTCGCGCGTTCGAAACGAACGCTTCCTTGCCCGTTCGGAACCAGTATCGAAGCAATATTCGACAACCACCTACGCGTACCCCCGTGGAGAAAGTCGCCCTTCTGCGTCGGAATTTATTGCAATCGTTGCGCGCGTAGAAAGCATCCAAGAGGTATCCTGGAGCCCTTAATTTCTCTCGCGGTACGAGAGCATAAAATTAAACGTTCGAGAAGGTAAACAGCTTCTCGCAACTTTGAGAGCTTATTCCCACGCTTAAATATAAAGCAATGCTATTAACAAGAATAAGTACGTATTTTATATACTTGCTTTTAGGAAATAGAAAAGTCATATTATATAAGATCGCATCTACTTGACGAGTTACATTCATCATGTACTGTTAAATTCATAACATATATCTAATTGAAGTTATTTTTAATAATGTTTATTGATCATTATTGTTCCTACTTAATATGTTAATTTAATTAAATGGAATTAAATTTTTTTAACTAAAAAAATGTATTAAATTTGATTCAAATTAGTTTATTATTTACTAAATATATATCTGATATAAAGTAGTTTATTTTGAAACCACAGAAATAGATTAATTTACATTTTGACATAAACAGAGCTTAAAAATAATAAAATGTTATTTAACTCAAGGAATTAGATTGCCACCTGTTTAATATCTAAATAATAGAATTTGCGAATAATACAATTTGCAATGCTTGCAAGCTGAACTCTTCTTAATCAGTCACTAAAATTATTATTCGAGAATTATTTTCAAAAATGAAAGTTGAGTAGATATTCAGACAGAGCCTCTTGTATTTAAACTTCATAATAATCTTATTAATATGTGGAATTTGTGTAAATATTAAATTTTGTAATAATTGTTAATTAAACGTTTAATAACAATTAACTTTTGAAAGATCAAAGAACAATTTCTTTAAAATTAAACTTTTATATTAAATTGTATCAAGTTATTTGATTGAACTATGCTTTACGTTTTCAGACAAGTATCAAGCTCAGCGATACAGGCATTATGAGGATCAAGTATTGCGGACCAACGAGTAGCATCCCATATGATGAAGACATTCAAGCTCAAGCGCGCTCGTGATCGCCCCGTAAATTTCCCGAGAGCGGCAGATACGATCGCATCCGCGAATAATTTCTGGATAGGTGAATCCCCGGGATTCAGTGTTGGTTCGTCCCGATGAAACTTACGGAGATGAATCGTGTCAAAGACGCGGAGAGCAAAAATAGTAATGGACGAGAAGAGGGATTATTTTTACGATATATTAATTAATTGATTCTTCTTTCCCCGTTCTGTTTCAACATAGAAAGGAAAAGAGATTTATGAAAATAAGATTCAATGTAAAGAAGGAAAATTAATAAAACTCTAGGAAATAAGACATATTTTTATGGCTAAATGTATGTCATGCATTAAAAGCGTAAATTAGCGTATTATTAAATTCACTGATCTCCATAAAGCAACAGGTTGCTTATTCTATCCGTGTATATTCTCGTAAATTCATAAATCTATGAATCCATAGACTGCCAGATCTACGGATACATAAATCTGTAGATTGCTAGTTTTATAGATGATTTATAGGTTCATAGATTGCTACATCCGTAAATGTGCCTCGGTTGTTGGATCTATAAATCCGTAAATCCATAAATTCACATCCTTTCAGGTCACATTTAAGCACGAAGACCTGACGTTTGAAGAATGACGCACAGTTTATTACTTCTTCTCCCTCTGTCTATATTGCGCTTTCCATCGCTAGAATTAAATGGCTTCTGACTTGAATAATTTTGTTGAATTAAGCTTTGCAAATAAATGAAATAAATGTTCATTCTTCAAACAAACTTTTAACAAAATTCTAATTTACATCTTCCTACAAGATATAGTATTGTATATAATCAACAATGTGAATAGATAGTAACAAAAATAACTATCTTATTAACAAGATGTTTTTTAAATAATACATCGATAAAAGCAAACCAGTAACGTTTCAATGTATACATTGATAAGAGAAAACCAGCAACATTTCGATATATTCATATATATATATATATATATATATATATATATATATATATATATATATATATATATATCTATAGATTACTTCTTATCATCGTACATGTGTTTCGCGCAAGATTGGCCAATTTTCTCCCCAGATCAGATGTTTTCTCCGGTAGTATCGAAGTATCATAAGTATTCCTAATCCTCGGCAAATCGAAGGGCGATGATCGAGAAATTCCATATGTAAAGTGTCGTGCCCACTCGACCGGTCGTGGTATAAAACGGGCGGGCGTGTGTCTTTCACCCGGCTCGTAAATCGCTCGTGGGTGGAGACTCTCGAGAGGAAAGAGGGAATAAAAGGACATAAAAAGACTGTTTGCGGTGGATGCATGGCGGGATAGGGAACGTAGGGGAAAGCCAGAAGAGAAAATTTTCCGAAGGGAACTCCGGTGCTGGACGTTGAGCATACAGCTGAACGCCGTAACTCCCGCGGTCTTCTGCGGTGAAGTCAGATAACGGAGCACGTAAGTCGCTTCTCACTTTCTTCCTCGCGTTCTCCGTTCCGTCATGCCATCCTTCGTGGTGTCTTCGTTGCCATCTAGGCCCTTTGCTTCGGGAAATTATAATCTAACGCTCGACAAAAACGCTTCTCACCTTCCTGGTTGTAAAATCGACACTTGCGTGCTCCGGGCATCGCTTCAGTTAACTCAATACCGAGACAATTTTTATAGAACGTCACATACGTGCGTGGAATGATTTCTTGAAGATTTCATATGTAAACTACAGATAGCATTGATGTGCCGTGATTTTGAATAAGTTGGCAACGAAAAAGAATGTTTCAAAAATCAGTTTTTAATTATTACATTTTTGTGACTTAGAATCCTTCTCTGGTGACATGGAAAGTTTGTTAAAGTATTTAAAAATTTAGTTAAATGCAAATCTGAAAATAATTTTATTAAATTACTAAAACAATTATGTTAGAAATTTGATATTTTATAATAAGAAATGATATACAAAATTTTCATATTCCAGCAATCAGCTTCTGCATTAATTAGTAGCTTAACAATATTATTTCCAGATCTGTATTTTAAATGCTTGCACTGAAAAGCAATTTTTAATTGAAAATGGACGAATCAGAATTTTCTGATTAAATTTATTAGAATTCTTAAGATAATCAGAATTCTAGTTAATACAATATTTTTGGTAAAATTTATTAGAATTCTTATTTTTATAAGAATAATTATATCAATAAGAATTCTAGTTATCTCAACTAAAATTCTAGTAGATTTAACCAGAAAATTCTGATTCGTCCATTTTCCACCAGAATTACTGTTTAATTCAATCAGACTATTTTTCTTAGTATGAGCAAAATTGTTCCTTTATGTATTTCTAAAGATATCCTAAACATGATTAGCGAATGCTCAACCTCGCACCATGATCCCATCGACCACACGAGACCTAAGGGTTGAGGGTAAACTACTTTTTGATTCGGTACGGACTGATTTGACTGTGGGAAAATCAGCGTCATTCTCTAAGTGACACGTCTAAAAGACTGTGTCCCGGTAGGTAAGCTTTGAAGGCGTCATTACGTGCGAACGACATCTCGCTTAAGTGCCCCATTTATATCCTGGGGAGAACAGTGACGGGACATGCAGGAATTTATAAGCTATAATATCGCTACCATGGTAGTAAAGCGTACCGGTATATATCAGCACCGCGAAAATGATCGTCCCGGTGAACCGTATACCGCGCATATCGTCCGATTTTATTGCCGTCTTGGTAATCGTCGTCTGTTGCTTTTCTATATGGAGCACAAAGAACAGCAGAAGTCTAATCCGTAAAAAATTATCGTAGGTCTACCAATTGCCAATTTATACGTCACTTAAAAATTAAAATACTTGCCAAACTTATACATGTGTATGTACGCACAAGATTTGAAGAAATAATATTTTATAGTAAGAAATAATATTTTATAGTTCCACAATAATTTCTCTATATAAAAAATGAAAAAATTATTTATATATTAAACGTTTATATTATTGATTTTTATTGAATTAGATAGGTTTTTATATCCGCTGGATTTTATTTTCTTGTGTAATAAAAGAATAACGTTTTTAAATGTAATTTGTTTTATACAAAAATGATATCAAAAAATGTAAAATTCTCAATTATTTCTGTAATTCTAATACATTAAAATACTTTTCAATAAAAATATTCAATGTGTATTTTTAGACATTTTTATAATTCCAGGTCTTATAATTGCAGGTTAACAAACAGGATAGTTGCAATTCGCCTTATGATAGTAAAGGCAATCTCGTTTGATTCCATATCGGGAAACGATGAATTCCAGCGGTAAATGTCACATGGAGAGAGAATAGTGCTACGTTATCTGCAAGTGTCGAACTCGACGGGAATAATTGCATGTTACTATCATCGTATGTTGCAGCAATGCTGCAGCGAGCTTATTGCCAATAAAATCGCTATACTTTCCCAATTATAACGCAACCAGTCGCGTATTTCTACATTTTTTATAAAAACCTAAGTATGTAAATAAACAAATATTTTTTACTAATTTATTTTTATTATTAAAATTTTTATTATATTTATTGTCATAATAATTATGCAGATATGTATTGATATTATATTAGGTGTTGGAATTAATTCGTAGCGTTTTTAATGAAAGAATGTTATTTATTTCACATGAGCATTAAAAAATACATTAATGAAAGTACTTCCCATCACTTGTAAAACGCTACGAATTAATTCCAACACCTAATATATTGATATATATTATATCCAGTATACGATGTTGCAAAAATATTTTTAATATCTCATGATATATTAGTTTGCATCTTTAAGCCGTGCTATACTTATTATTCGTACATCTGATCAAACCGCATTGAAGAGTAAAATGAAGATGTCCACACAGTGCACATTGCATCATGATATCGCCCACTATATTGTCACGCCTCAGTGAACGAACGTCTACGAAATGCAAGCATCAATCTGTCAATATGTTAGCCGAGTCGAAGATTCGTCGCAGAGGCGAAATAAAACGACATCAAGAAGCAGACAGATAATCGATTTTCCGTTCTTCTTACTCAATTATCACTCTCAACATTAAAAGCTCATTTATCAAATTAAAAAGTTTGAAATTTTTTACGAATCATGCAATACTAAAATTTTTATTTAGAAATTTTTAAAATATTTAGATTGTTGAAATAAATCGGTTTGAGTTTTTTTTACATGGAAATACTTAAGATTTGAAGAGACGTTTTCTCAATGTACACTTCTGATATCTTCGAGGAATGAATGATGAGATCCGTTAGAGTAAGAAGAACTTCTAGGAGATTGCGAGGACTATTCACGAGAGAGAGGCGGCATAAGGTGGTGTATACACGCGCAACGCGTGGGCGTGCGCCACGCGACCAAACGGGTTTCTTCGTCTACTCCTCTCGGGACCTCTCGTCTCTTTGGGGCTTCCACGCACAGCGATGCCTCCGTGATGGCACCAACGAGCGTTGTACTCACCTATCTACAGGGTGTCTTAAAAAGAATCTTCTTGATTCTACAACACCTCTGAGTTTAATTCTCTATTACATAGAATGATCTTCCCTAAAATACATTCAGTTACATTGTGAATTTCCCTGAACTATACACTGCAAATAGATTGGAATTAAATTAATGGAAAAATTCTAATTAATGGAAAGCAAATCTAAACATTTACAAAGTTGGAATAATTATAGATTAAATATTTTATAACATTACATTTTATATCATGTATATATACAGGATGTCCCAAAATTCGCGCATTCGGAGTACACAACATGATACTTTATGCTTAAAACGAACAACTTTTTTCTATAGTAAAATTACATTCGGTAAGTAATTTTTGCGTTTAACTCGTATAACTCTACCTGCTCTTTTATAAAAATTACTTGGCAGACGCAATTTTGCAAAAGAAAAAAGTTATTTGTTTTAGTATAAATTATCATGTCCTGTAAATGCGCGAAATTTTGGAACACCCTATATAGTAAGAATAAATAGTCCACTAAATAGTAATGATTTTAACGTTGAAGGAATAACTTGTGAAATCAATAATTAATTGCGTAGATCTAACTCAAAACAATGAAAATATATTGAAAAAGAAACGCAGTATTGTTTTACAACTTTTATATTGTCTCTATATTTTCTTCAGAATGTATCACTTCCGTGCACCTGACTGCCATATATTCATCATAGATACACAATCGTAGATAACGATCTCAATCATAGTTGTCACAACAGATTCGTAAATGCCGAGGTCTGGGGATGATTAGCATTTCGACATGAATACTGTGTGAAAAAAAAACACGATTACAACCATCCGGTTAAAGCTTTATGGTTACGCGTATTTGTGGTGTACGCCGGACCGAAGAGATATGGCCGCATAAACCGCGCGTTTGTGATGACTGTAAATGAGTCATCTAGCAACCCACGGTCGCTCATACTCAAAAATTTACGACTATGTATGGACCAATGCAAGTTAGAATAGTCTACGATGGCGTCTAAAGGGTGCCATGGACCTACCGCGGATAGAACAGCACTAAAAACACAGCGGTTCTTTCGATGACTTTCATATAAAAAGAACCGAGATTCTCTTTGTCAAACGAGGAGTGGGTTTTCAAAATCGTGGGAGTTGATCAAAATTAAGCAAATCAACGATTTTCTTCTTTAAACTTTTATCGGAGTTCACTTGAAATTATGTGAAAAAAACTGTTTTGTCTGTTGATACTCTTTTTAAAATTAAGTCGCTAAACATTTTTTATTTTTAAACCAGTAATACATTGAAAAGAAACAAAATAGTAATTTTAAAATAATTGTCATATTTATCACACGAAATAAATTAAGGTTTTGAATAAGCAACTAAAAATTTAATTAGGTACAAACAGATTTAAGAAGAATTTTGTTGGACTATCAAAATAATTGTAAGTATATTTAAACTGATTGCTATTAATGCAAAAAGCATAGCTTGAGTTTCCTATACGTAATTATTTAATCCAACAAAATTTTTTCAGCTCTCTACACTGAAAAAAATTTCTAATTGAAAATGGATGAATCAGAATTTTCTGATTAAATTTATTATAATTCTAGTTGAGATAACTGCAATTCTGATAGATACAATATTTCTGATAAAATCTACTAGAATTCTTATTTTCATCAGAATAATGATATCAATCAGAATTCTAATTATCTCAACTAGAATTCTAGTAGACTTAATCAGAAAATTCTAATTCGTCCATTTTCTTCAGAATTATTATTTAATCCAACCAGACCATTTTTCTCAGTGTATCTACCCCTTTTATAGCTACTTCAACGAAATCGTTTTTTCCATGTACAAAATTCGTGACAAATTTAAAAGACACACTGTACAGAATATCTTTTCTTATCTCTCCACTCGAAAGAAAACTTGTCCGGGAATAAGAGGATCGTTCGATCGCGAGCATTTTATCATCAGTAACGGAATACAACTACATCGATTTGATTATCAATACCGGATTGCGACACCCACGGGCAAGGAAGCGCAAGTAAGCCTATCTGAGATTGAATATCGAGTGACACCATTCGCGATTCTGCACCGTCTACATCATCGGCTCCGATCGCATTTGTTACAGTCAACGGCATAATCGTTCTTTCTCTAGAATAGCTCCCGGGAATCTAGGAAAGTGTCGGAACGGCAGTAAAGATTCCTGTCTTGAAAAAGGAAGACAAGAATACGAATACACACTCGAGAACTACCTAGGACTCTACGATCATGTTTTTCCTCGAGGTGACACGACTTTATAGAGATCTCGCTGCAGGTGTTCCCGATTGCGAAGTGAGCGCTCGCGGGATATCCGGTGCGCAGAATTTATCCAGCGATGCACAATTAAGTACAATTACCCGCGACCAGCCGTGATTTTAACGCCACCGTAAAGCCGAACGCGATATTTCAATCGTCCCGAATCACTTCCGCGTGCAACAAGTGCGAGCGCGAAGCGTTGGAGCACGAAACATGATAACACGATAATAAATAAAGAGCTGACGTGAAGAAGCATCCTTGCTCAAGTACCATATATTTATGAAAAATAATTTTTCGTTAAAAAAGAGAGTCTCGTTTATGTAGCGAGATGTTGCGATTTATAAAGCACATAAAGAATATAAAAAATAATGTTCTAATACTTTTGTAGAGTATCATTATTCAAATTAATATTCTTATTTAGCAGTAATTTGTATTGGAGCGATGGTTTGTAGAAATTCCTATTAGAACATGATGGATTCGCGTTGAAGAATTTTTCCAAGTATGAGTGAAGCAGTTCGCAAATGAGAAATACAAGCAGTACGAAAGGAAACTTTGCATACGATCGCTGAAAGTTAACGAACACGCTATTCCAACTTCTTCACTTCACCAAAAGAAATGTGAATTTTTTCCCTAAGTCGCTTCTGCTTGAGAACACTCAAGGGATATTTTTGGAACTCTCTCTTTTGTGTAGGCCAGATTTTATATCCTGTACTATTCTGGGTATAAATAAGAGAGCAGAAAGGACCGAATAATTTTCATATTTATGTTGCTTTTAAATTATGCATTTTAATTTAATATCTAAGCATCTTTGAATTAAAATTACGAAGTGTAAGTTTAAATTATAATTAATAATTCAGACTGTATCTATAAATCAAGAAAATGATACTAGATAATTCTAAAATTGTGTAATCACTATTCATGGAATTAATGATGATAGCAGCTTGATTTCAAAAATTTATACAAATCTAATTATTAAAATTATATTTAATCTCAAATGAAAGAGAAATATTGGGAACGCAAGTGGTAAGTCAATTCAAAGACTTATTTTGTGATTTCTATTTGTATTCAATCTCACTAATTATCGCATCGAAAAAGACTCACATAAATTCAAAAGTGAAACGTCTATTAAGTGAATTTAATTTGATAAGTACATTTTAATTGTTAATAAATTATATCTTATCACTTTATAAGTATATAACTTATGTACTGATATAATCGCGAAGACGCACACAAGCATTTTATTTGTATTGGATTCTTGGAGCCATAAATACTATTAATTTAATTTATCAATTAAGAGAAATAATTCTATTTTTAGGCAAAGCGAATCTTAACTTGAATATTTCGGTGTGAATTTATATATATATATATATATATATATATATATACATACAGATATATACATATTCAATCTCTAAATTAATATAATTTATTTTAATAAATTTTTAAATCTTTGATGAATTTATTACCGGCAATCGTTAGGTCGTGTAGGTATAAAACACAACCATTTATATTCCTTTCCCCTATTTTCTTTTCTTTTCTTTTCTTTCTGCCTATCGCTTCACGATACGTCGTTCGGTTTGCCTGAAGTACCTAGCCGCTTTCGCGCGCAAATATTTGCCAATACACCCTTAAACGTTCAGAGACGAAGCGAAGGCGGGACACCCTCGCGAAATTTGGGATCTCCACAAATTTGTTCTCGACAAATATTCGCTTATTGGTAGGAGCCAGGATCGTCTTGGCTTCCCGCGTTTCCCTCCCTCCCCCTTCGTGTTTTATTGACAATTTTTACGACTTCTTCGGATTTTTGCGAGTTCGATATCGGTGTTTCCTTGCCGCTATCATCTACCTTGTCAAACAGCTTCTCATGGAAGAGGACTCGAATAAAGTCGACCCTCTCTATGAAAATTGAATATGTAAAATATGAATAAAAGGAGATATACCAGCTTATGTAACAGCAGGCGCTTCGTAAATTCTCGTAAATCACTCCTTCCTTTCTCATGTCTCTCTCTTTAGACTATCTGATAAGTAAGTAGAGACATTAGTTATTTTTCGATTTATAAGGAGACTTCGAAAAGATTATTACATTCTATGTCTATTCAATCATGCGGGATGATAAACCGATATTTAGAATAGATAGTTCATGCAATACGCGACTGTATATAGACAGATAATGCTCGCGGATTAATTAATACGCGGTGATTATTCTTGGCTTTGACGGACCTCGTCGCTCGCGTCTCGTTGTAGAAAAAAAAGAAGAGAGAGAAAGGACTTTCCTATTTTTCGCGTCGAACGAAACCCGTTTCGCGCGAACGGACGCATGTTTTGCAGGGCGACAAGGGAAAGAAGACGAGACGACGCAACGGGCGCAGCCCGTTATCAGCTGCGCCCGATGCTGATTTATTATGCGGACCCGTCAAACATCTCTATCAGCTCACTCGCGGCGAATTAGCCGCCTGTCCGGTCGCGGTCGGAATCGCGAAAACGAAACCTCGCGGGTCCGGAGAACGCGCGATCGGAACGTTAATGCAGAGTGACAGGTACGGTGAGTGCAGCGTTCCGCGTGAATCCGTCCCCTGTCGATCTCACCCGCGTGCTAAAGTGCCGCATTTGAATAAGCCTTTCGACATTTTATACCCATCGATAAACAAGACAACACGCTGATTGATAATAACGCGACACTCTGACACGCCACGCCGGAGCCAGGACTCGCGTGAAATGCGAAATTCACCACGCCTGTCGTTTCGCATTACGTTTAATTGCCGCGTCCTCGAGTGACCGGATCGCGATTACGATCAGCGAATTTTCGTCGTGTAATTAAATCGTGGAAAATTATTCAGCATTATGCAACAACGTTTCAGCGAGTTGTTAAAGATACAATGTAACGCCCCATCAATCGACGGTGATATTAAAATATAAATAAATTGACGAGAGATCTCTCCGTATCTCTATCGTATAAGAAAGCGGTAAAAATCTTTGTGCTGAAGAATATCACTTCTGATTACCGGAATACGTTATCAAGCATAGCGTTACGTAATATGACTGAACTTTCCCTCTAATTATATTCTATGATTCTCGTACGATCAAAGCTTACACAATCAGAAAACCATGCGCGCTTATCCGAGCGTACTTAAGCGAAACTGACTAAATAAATCAACCACTTTTACGCCGTTTAAAGTAACAGCCCTATGATTTACATATTAATTTCATACGTACATATTACAAATAAATTAACCAAAAAAAAAAAAATATATATATATATATTTATTTCTTAAAGCTTTGACTTTTCTTATTTTTGATAACCAAATTAAATTATTGAGTAATAATCCCTTTTTCAGATATTTATTATCTTCGTAAATAAAATTTTTTATAATTCTGTTTTTTTTTTGTTTTAACTCGCAAAAACAGCAACGCATCATTTTTGCTTAGAATAATCCGAGTATTTGATAAAATAATCTTCGTATAATACTTAAGCATTTAATGTGATGAAACATCTAACAATATAAATGTATACTATTTTAAAAATAATTTTAAATTGATTTACGAGATTATATCGGTAATATGAGTCAGATTAATTTACAAGTTGTTAAAGAATTCACGCGAGACAAGAATGAAGTGGCATACGTGCTCTTCAAGCATTGATAAGAAAAAGTCTTGCGTGTATTTCTCCTTTTTCGCTCGGTCGACCGCGTTCCGGAGGTGCGAATTCTTGTATCTGGGCGTGGCAAATTGCCGCACGCGAGCCTCTAATGACGCGAACAAACGATCGAGGCATCCAGAACGGTCAGGATCAGGAGAAGAGACGGTGTGAAAAAATAAAGGTCGGCCGGTAGAGCGAATGCGTCGAACGGTGAGATATGGAAGTCCCGAAGAAGTTGACTCTTCGACGAAATTGAAACGAAAAAGAAACCGGTTCACAGCGGGCTACTAGCCGAGGTGAAGATGGGACAAAATTGAGAGAATCGTTTAATTGACAAAAAGATGAATTAAAGCAGTTCATAGGAATTTCGATACTTTTATCAAGTTCCAGAACGTATCGTACAAAACGCATGCCTACTGTGCATTAATATGATATTAATCAAACTGATTTTCAGGAAAAAATGGTTACACCCTCACATCTGCTTTTTATTTTAAAAATATTACGTATATTGTTTATATTAATAGTTATTGTACATGGAAAAAATGATTTTGCTAAAAATTTTTAAACTTTCAAACTCCTGAAATTAATTTCTCTTCTGAAAAAGACTTAACGTATTATTGTTATACGTTTTCCAGTACAATAATTTCCAAATATATTTGAAGCTGCTATTGTAATACTCTCACGATTTTCCAATGATTTACAGAATAATGACGGATTAAAAATAAAACCTTTCAGGATCTGAATTCGGGCTCTCATTACATTCTAAATACAATTCCATTTTTAGAAGATAAGGTAACTAAATATAAAATTAAAGTAGATATTTTTAAACTGACATAATGTCTTACTATAGAAACAATACACTGCTGAACAACCTATATCCAATTTCGATTGCAATCTGTAAAGTTAGCACGACATTCTGTAATTAATATAAAAAGAGTAATTAGAAGAATATAAAAAGAATAACATAGATAGTAATAATAATTATAGATATAGTAGAATAATAATAGATAATAAGAATAATAATTTCAGTAGGTACTTTTTATAATTTTACAGTTCTACATAAAGATAAAAACTGTTCTGCAATTTTTATATCACAAAATCAAAAATAAAAAATGTGCTAACTTTAAAAATTTGATTGCTTACAACTTTAAATACAAATCTAAAGAAGTTTTATTAGACCATCAAAAGTAGAACGCTCAAACTTGTTGTTAAAACTGTTAAAACTTTTTGCAACATCATTTGCAACCTTGCTTTTTTCTTCGGTCAGAAAGGTATCTTATTTGGATAAAAATCCAATATATTTGACTTCTATGCTTTTTAATGGACGCATCTTCATTGAAATAGCTTATTAGAGCCGTGAGATTTGTATCGTGATGCACACAGGATACGCTTCTCTCAAGCAGAATCGAGAAGCTGACTGGATGGCGCCCGATCGATGGATCCCTCCAACTCCTCCCATGGGGAAGTGGAGCCACCGATCCTTGAAGAGTTAACCCGAAGGCGGCTTTCGTTCCGGACCGACTGGTTCTGTTCCTCTCTCGATCGGCCACATTAATCATATTGCGAACGACGTTGTGCCCCTCTTTATTTATTCACTTCTCTCTCTCTCTTTCCGTCTCTTTTTCTCTTTCTCTCTCTTACTCTTGCAGTCTCACCTTCTCGATCCAGCAGCCTCTTCGCAGTGGCGTCACGCTGTTCGGAGTTGTTCGATATTCGTCGCACGAGCACCATTTACCCGCTTCGACGCGCTAACAAAATCACGCTTATCTTACCCCAGCATGGCGTTAAGCGATAAACAACGTATGTAAGACGGGGCTTCGACATCGATAATTGCGCTAATTGCAAATAAATGGATGCGTAAACCTTGAGAACAAGTAATTCAAAATGCAGAGGTAGCTATATAAAGCAATCTGTGGACATCATTAATTCGAAGAACTGAAAAGTATAAAAAATTGCAACGCTTGTGTTCAAAAGAGAACAAACAACATCTCCAATGTTGGTGTAATTGAAAATACGGAATGAAAATCGACGATAATAAGTACGTTCTTATATACTAAAAGAGAAATCATTATTTCATTCACAGAATTATAAATTCTGTGTGGATTAAACAATAATTTACTATTTAATCGACGTAAAAATAAGACAATAAAAATGTTCTCAGTACTAAATGTTCTCTCAGTTATGAGGAAATTTAAATGTATGTAGTGTTATAATTACACACACCCACATGACACGTATACTAAAGTATCTGTATGGTAACTGACTGAAAAATAATTTCACTATAATAACCACAATTTACGCGCTGTTTGCTTTCAAGGAGCAACGTGTTGCAGAATTCCACTCCATAGCTTTCCGATACTACTCCATAGCTTTTGCGGGTCGCGGCATTAAGGACGGCAACGTGGTAATCTCGTTTCGGGACGTGAAGAACCCAGGGAATGGTGGATCGCGCTAATAAGAGGAGTGGGCGCGCTTATTTATTGGCTATCGCGCGAGAAACCTACCCGTCTTTGAACGCGCAGATTACAGGCTGTTTGTACCAACAGGATGAAAGTCGAAGCCGAAAAGCGACTCGTTCCAACGTCGTGAAGAAGAAGAAGAAGAAGAAGAAGAAATCAAACGCATAAACGATCGCATTGCCCGGAAGCGACTACGAAATTGATTTTTAGAAATACGTTATGCCTTGAGATATTTCGGGAACGTAGGTATGTAACACTTAAGTATCAAACGAGATCCTTCAAGGTCTGCCAATAAATCGAGAAGATAGCGAAAAAGAAAAGAACGCGAGGAAGGTGGTAGCCCAAAGCAATTCCTACTGGTAGCGTCAAAGAAGATACGAGATGTAACAAGAAATAATCGAGGTGACTCGATTGAACTCAAATTGTCGATAAGAAAAGGCAAAAAAGAAATGTAGTGCACCCGAAATGTCGTCAGATAATCGATCGCTTTTATTTTGGCGACTATTCTTTTCGTCGTGGTGAGTACTCGACTGCACCTAAAGTTTATTCTCTCTCACTATAAAGCTTACATCTTCTACCCGAGACTCCGTTTCGTTATTGTCGCGCAAAAGATATTCCCATCTCTACAAGTTACAGTGCTTCCTAAATTCGCCAATCTAAAATGTTCGCTAGGTATAATTTAACCTGCAATTTGAAAATTAAATCATGATTTTATTCTTTTCTTTCATCTTTACAGAAAGGAAAAATCACTATAATGGTGTCGAAAATGTTATATTTTGAGGCAAGAGTAAAATGAAAAAAAGTAATATATTATAACAAATCTTACCCAAGAAAAAGATTTAAAATGTTAAAAATAAATTTTCATTAAAAGTTAGAACAGGATAATCGTCGAATTTTCAAATAAAAATAAAATAATAACAATATTGCGAGCGTTATTATTATTATTTCTTCGAAGCTATTAATGTTATTCCAATCGTGTATAAAAATTCGTAGAGTATAAAAGCTAATATCCTTTCATAAGACTCGGCAACCTAAACAGAGAATATAATACTAAATCATTTCAAACAGTACCTTGGGAAAGCACACGTATTGCAGAATAACATGATATATTGATCATTATCCTCTTTCATATAGGAAGCTCATGTACTTTTCATATAAAAAGCTCATGTACGTTTTCTGAACTTCGTAAAATCCCATATGGAAAAGCATTGGATTCAATCTATCGAACAAATCTCACGTAAAAAGAATCAAAGAAAACGAGATATATGATAGAAAATGAGATTATTATGTGAATGCCAAAGAGTAGCGCAGAAATAAAATTCATATTAATTCTTTCAAAAGTCATTAAAAATAAAATATTCCATTGATATAAATCATAAAGACGAAATGTGTGAATTCATAAAATATGACTGATAATTCCTTTTGCCAATTTAATGTCAATGTAAATTGAATTATAATGTAAATTAAATTTCGAAAATCGAAAATTTAATTGAAAAATAAATTCTACCTGTCTATTCATTCTATCATGTGATATAACCGTTACTGAAATTTTATCAACGTCGTTTTTCCAAGATAAAGGAACGACATAATGAAGAGATGACCTCAAAAGGACACCAAGCGGCTGTTTGCAGACTTTGCACTTTGGGAAACACTGTCCTAGGATGAAAGCAAACGAAATACGGTGGTGGCGATACGCCCACGCTCAGAGGAACAACTTGATACAAGAGAACCGTCTCGCTTACAATCTAGCCTTTATAGAATCCTTCGAAAGCGAGAGAGAGTTGACGGATGAAGGAGGGACGAGACAAAGACAAAGGCGAGAGCGAGAAGGGCGCGCGAGAACGTGCACAATGGAGAACCAGAAATTCGAGCCGATGCACCGTGTGGCGCATCTTCAGCAACGAGCAAGATCTTGTCCAACTGACAGCTTTACGACGTCAAAAAAGGAAATGATAAAAAAGAGGAAATAGACAGAGAAAGAAAAGAATAATCAATGAAAAGGATTAAAAGGATAATGAATAAACTAGACTATTTTGCGGTATTTTCTATGGCAACGAATCGAACAGAGTTCGTTTGATTTTAATTCATTCCAGAATCGACAATTAATAACACTCATTAATATAATATAATTTAATGAGAGGTTTTCAGAAATAGCATTCTTATTGAGATAAACCAGTTCGTGAAAAACAGTGGCCTACATTCATTTTGGTTAAATATGAATGGTGATATAAATGTTCCGTTTCATTATTTACAGAAAGAAGATAAAAGCTTATAGCCGATATCAAATGTAGTAGTCCATATAAAGTGATCTAATAATCGATGATGCAATTAAAAATGAGAGACTAAAAGCTATCTGAATGAAATAATTCAGAAAACACTAGACATTTACATTCAAGATCAGTACGTATTAAAAGATTAATTCATAAGTTATAAGTATAATTAAATAATCTCATTAATCTTGAAATATAAATAAATGTAAAGTTTGGATCTAGATAAGACAATTGAGAAAAAATAAATTTCTGTGTCACACAATGTTTGTAGGAATAATTTTTTTCGATAATGCCGGATGAAATGTATGTAAATAAAACGTGATAAAACGCATGTTCTGGCATGCAACAGTGTGAAAGGGGCCTTACTTGCATTGCCGCGCCCCTTGTATTAGGCAGATTTATTAACGTGGTATCGAGATGCTTCTTCGGGCTTGAAGCGAGCTGCATGAATAATCTGGCCGCGGGATCTACTGACGTGAATCAGGCCCCTCGGTCGACTGGGCCACACGATTGTTGGGTCCCCGACCGGCCTTGAGAAACGCCGGTTGCACATTTATTGCAGCAATGTATTTCTAACGACTTGATTATTCAAGGTTGAATTTGTTAAGAGCTCTTATGAGGAAGAATTTATGTTTATCAATATCAAATAACTTTATTTTTAATTTTAATTTGAAAACTTAATTGAGACGAAAATTGTTCCGAATTATTATTTCTAAAATTTCATTAAAAATTTTAAAATATATTTGTTCGAAAAAATATGACAACAATTAATCAAATATTATTTAATCGCGATTCTACAATATTTAACAATGTTTCTTATTTCTTTCCTGTAGCTGATATATAATTTCTTCGGACACTGACAGATCAACATTGGCGCAATATTTTTCTTGAATGTCATTACGCATTCTATTCAGATTATAAGTATGCAAGACATGCGTCACGATCTACTAAGAATAAAATCAAAATATCTAATCGCGGCGCACTCGCGAATCGAGAAGGCGTTTAAAGGCCGAGGTTGTGATTTAGAGACAGCGTTAGAATAGTAATGAAGTATAAACATGACTGCGGAGGTGTGGCGAGCAGGTCAACTGCTTTTTGGAGTCACCTGGACGAGTTATAGGCCTTGGCCACAGGACACTTCCTTGACGTTTAATTATGATTTATGGTCGATTCGACGACAGAACTTTCTTGCTTTCTTTTGCTGTAAAATGTTGATTCGGCAACCACTGCCCGGGCTCCCGACTTACTCCCAGGCAACTCACAAAATATTTTCGCTGCGAAGCTGGCACTTTCACACTGTCGCAATAATCCTAATCTTTTTATAATCATACCCATAAGAAAAAAAATAAGCAACGTTATTCGATGATTTCAATTAAAAGGAAGAAACGTTATACAAAAATGTACTATAATAATAATATTTTCTTTCAATCGACTTGATAAAATGTTTATATTGAGCTCTTCTCATAATTAACTAGTTAATTATTAGGCCAATAAAATCAATAATTAGATTTACATTAAATTTGAATGAAATTTGATTTCAAGTTAAATAAAATACAATTCTATACTGAGAAAAATTTCTAGTTAAAAATAGAAAAAAATTCTGATTATATCAATAGATAATAAGAATTGTTATTATTTTAACTATAGAATTATAATAGATTCAATCAGAAAATTCTGATTTGACCTGTTTTCAATCTGAATTCCAACTAATGCAATTAGACTCTTTTTTTTAGTATATATTTTGTATATTTATATTAAAATATTTATATTAAAATTTAATTTTATGTACATGATTTTAAAAATTACAATAATTATGTTAATTATTTATTATTCATATATTATGTAATACTAATAATATTATTAATAATATTATTTAAAAATCATTAGTTGTCTTTTAAAATTACAGAATAATTCTGCATGTTATAATTTAAAACTATTCGTATAACATACGTTCTGAGTACTCATTTATTATTACGCCAATACAAAGAGGATAATTTCTGGCGCGGACAGAGGATAAAACTTAGCTCTACAAGGATTTAGTTGTTCAGGTGATTACGAAACATTCCTCTTACTGCCATGGAGATATTCGAGTCTCGATAAGAACAGAATGGTAGAGAATGGAATTAAGATCAATCGCTTTGACGCGTTTAGGAACAAAATCCTACACGGAAAACTTTACGAACACTGGATGTAGAACGGCGATGATTAATGTTGCGTTTTTATCGACACGTTCATCGAACAGGATAATTGTGCTTTGTGATGGACTACACAACATTGTGTCTGCATCAACGCGACATCATTATGAAGACATTATTCAGGGAAAATTGTTGATGAAGAAGCTTCGAAACGTGGCAGTTATTCTTAATATTCCTAAAACTTTAAAATGTTCTACACTATTAGATATCAAAGGAGCAATGGTAATTCAATCCCTTGAATTAATAAAACATTTTGCTATGTGTAATTTTCATGTGTCAAAATGTAAATTAATTCATTTCTATGATTAGTTTAACATAGCAACGTTTATATTAAATGCATTTAATAAATAATAAACTAAAGAATCAATACATTTTGAGAGCAGCGGCGACCTACAGAAATTGTTAAAAATAACTCAAATTAGGTATGACATGACATTATCAAATTAAATTTAATGGTGTAGATCTATCTTATTTTCTATTCCTAATAAACTAAAGTTAATTTAAAGACATTTTATTGAAAAGAAAATCGTAGATCGAATATAATAATTTATATATAGATATATCTCTGTCTTATACATTTAAGATTTCAATTGCCTGCCTGATATAAAATCACGTATTAAAATAAAATTCATGTACAATTATTTAAATTAAGAAAATATAGAATATATATGCATATCTAAATTCTAATTTGAATTGAAATGCAATAAATATTTAATTTTAACATACAGCATTATTTAAGAAAAAACACAATATAGAAAATTAAAATATATATTATATATAAAATTAACATGTGTTAACAAAATAGCTATTTAAAAGAAACAAATCAAATTAGTAATAAAATCTAAAATTAAGAGTACGTCTAATTATCATTTAGACGATTGCTAGCAAAAATTCAATAGGTTATTAAAAACTCTTGTGCAATCGAAAATCGATTATTAAACTTATTAATTTTGCGAGAAAGATATTAAAGATGTATTAAAAATCACAAAAATAATTTCGGGAGAAAGATATTAAAGAAATGAAATATAGAGCTTTTAATGACAGTAAACTTATTAATGGAATGTTTCGAAATAGCAATATGCTATTCTGAAACATTCTATTAATAAGCTTACTGTCATTAAAAGTTCTATATTGCATTTCTTTAATATCTTTCTTGTAAAATTATTTTCGCGATTTTCATTCGATGAAATATGTATAAAACAACTGATGCCTTTTCGTAGCATCACGCCCACGTGGCTTCAGCGCATAATGAGCAATTTCCAAAATTAAACGACGCGTCTTTCAAGCGCAATTATTTATTGCACCTTTCGCGGAAGAGACGTCACTTTGCACACTTATTACGATCCGACGAGAGAGTGTAACATTGCTTACCCTCCTACTCGCTTCCTGCAGATCCACGTCCAATTCCAGCCAAACGATCTGTCTTCCCTATCAGAAAGCTCGCTGAGCCAACAGGCAACACGTGTAGAACGCCGGAGATCAGCTTTCGATTTGAAATAATAAATTGCGCACGAATCAAGAATAATCTTACCACGAATAGACTCACCCGCGCTGGAGAACAATTACTTCTTCGGTGTCCAATATATGTCATGTTATCGTAACACGCAATACAGTTAGAATTTATTTAGTGGAGAAGGAACAGAATACTTTCTTGGAAAATAATTTCAATAAGATTGTTTGTCACTCCAATAGAAAGAAATCAAAGATCTTTATCTTGTTTTCATTAAAACATTGGACAAATTCAAATTTTAATAGGTAAATGAATAGAAACATTAATTAAACGTCATATTAATAAGTACAATCTAATGGACAAAAACTTCCTGTGCAAATTTTACAAGAAAATAATGTCTCAAGAGTAATTTTATTATCTTTTAATATAGAAATTAATTTATAAATTCTGGTAAGAAATCTCAACTTTCTTTTACGGTGAAACTTTAAGATTATCAAATATAAATTTATTACATTACTCTCTAAATTTCATGGAGTGAAATCTTACTTGAAGAGACTGAAAATTTAGCTTGTCTTGAAAAAAGAGTAAAAATACGACTACTATTGTTCAAAAGTGACAGATTTTTACTCTTTTCAAAGTGAGATTTGCTCTTTTGGATTGAGATTTCCTTGGAGTGAATCTCATTTCAAAAGAGTAAATCTCACTCTAAAAAGAGTGAAAATTCACCACTCTTGAACAAGAGTGGCCGTATTTTCACTCTTTTTTCAAGGCTTTTTTCAGGCTAAATTTTCAGTCTCTTCAAATGAGATTTCACTCCACGAGATTTAGAGAGCAAAATATATAGTATCTTAATATATTTAAAAATTTTTTAGATCCAAATTCTCCTATCGCTGAACCGTTGCAAATTCTCATTTACTGCCTGTATGCAGTTTTCACAAATGCGATTGGTCCTCGATTGTACGATCGAGCCCTAGATCGTATCACCCATCGGCAAGATCAGAGGCGAAAGAGTAACGTCTGCGTGCGACCTCGCAGAAAGTCGGGAGAGATCGACTCTCAAACGTAAGTGGTTGGTTGGGCCCGGCGCGCGTGGCCAGGGCCCTTCTTATTACTCCGACAGGCTGTCTCCCCCGTCGTAAAAGCCGGCTGTATGTATGTAAGTGCTGCGTGTACGCGATGAGAGTCGGTACGTTGATGCCGGGGAATCGTGGGTGTCGGTCCCACGCGTCTAGGTGGGGCCCGATACTCCCGGACCCCGGGATCCGTGCGCGTCCTTATTCTTCTTTCTCCTTCTCTCGTTGCCTCGCTTCCCAGCATCCTTTTGCTCCCTCCTCTATCTTCATACGTTCATCTCTCATATTCCCTCCTTTTTCAACCTTTTTCTCTCCCTTGCTCTTTCCTCTCTTTCTTTTTCTCTCTCGTCTTTCACGGACCTCGGTCATTACATATATGGAAGGTGGAGGTATGGTCTACCCCCCAAACGCGACTCAAACGAGTCTCCATGGTGCGTCGTCGTGAGCTCATGAGAAGAACATTCTACATGCCTGGCTTTGTAGGAGAAATGATTCCCCGCTACAGATCTGATGCAGAAATTGTGTCAGAAATAATGCACCACTTGTACGATCGATTCCAAATGACCTATTTCTTGTGTACTTTAATAATACGACGCGATTTAATCTTTGAAATTAATTAAATTATAAATATTGTAATTAGTTTTAATTTGAAATATTTATGCCGTATAGACTAATTTGCAAAACTCAAATTAATTTTTTTACGGTATAAATTACGGCATACTTTCGGTTGTGTGAATTACTTAGGTAAATTATTTTTTTGTTGCATAGAGACTACATGACTTAAAAGTTCAAAAACAAAATTGTAAAGAAATTTATTGTAGAGTTAAAATTTTGTATCAATTATTCAATTTGAAAATCAAACTATGTACACTTTTATGATGTACGAATTGATGTACGAATAATAAAAAATATGTTTTGTAGATTGAGCTTCTTGTTCTGAACTGTGACTCGTTAAAAGTTTGAACTTTTGCTCCTGAACAATGTACCGTTTAAGGTACGTAGCCGAATTAAATCTCCAAACGACCAATATTTCTTCTTTAGTCGCGGGCTGTTTTTCAACTTCATTGTGGCTTTAAAACTCAGGTGATTCACGACAGGCGCACAGGCGAATTCTTCGTATAACATACATGAAGCGATCGGTACTTGATACTCGTGAGAGAAGTGCGCGACCCCGCGAGAAGCACTAGACACGTTACATGATCGGACGGTCATCTCCAACGATCACGAATCCGTCGGGCGAGATCAAATCGCGAGACACCAGACACGACCATTAGTTTTAGAGCGATCGATACCTCGTAATCTACACCGCGTAAAAAAAGACTCTTACAAAGGATATCGCGCAGACTTTATTGTACGAGAAGACACGTCGGTGCATTATCTGCCAGGCATAGTTGCTATTACACTTCATAAGATCCTCCTTATATACTTGCATAAATACAAAACGAAAATTCAGATGTATATTAAGCGAACGCAATGTAATTCTCGATATCTTACAACTATACAGAGTGTTTCGCTTAGATCTTCCTTTTAATATAATAAAAGGAAAAATTATAATATACAAAGAATTAATTCTAATGACAATAGGTGCTAGTATAACAATCAACTCTGAAATTTTCTTTATAAAATTCTAAATTGATTTTAGGCGTGCAGAGACTATCTTTCTCTGTAATAGATGCATCCAATAGCACAATTGCTCTCGAAATGACTAATAATAAGTAGCGGTTTGAATGTAATTGGTTTTTAAATTTAGATCTAACTAATCACATTAAATTGCTACAATACTTACATAATTGCTCACCGAGAGAGATTGTGCTACTAAATACACTTATTATTTTAATCATGTGAATGTCACCACACACTGAGAAAAAAGTTGTTTATTTGAATTAATTTAGTTTGTGTTTATTTCTTAAGTTATATACCTATATTTGTACGTTATGAATTTTTTTTTTATTATCTTTCTTATATCATCTAAACGGGGGAATAGTCTGTTTATTTGAAATTAATTCAAGATTGAGAGCTTTGAGAAGTCAATCATAGATTATGCAATCAATTATACATTTTTATTATATAATTATAATTCTTTTGATCTGTCTATAATTTTCATAAGTGTAATATAAAAGTTCCTCGTGTCGGGAAAAGACAGTCCAGTGTTTCCTTTGACTGTATAATGAAATAGTACTTAACAGTTTGAAAAATATACAAGCGTTCGACGACAGCTCGCGTAATGCAAAATCTCCCTTCCACGTGAGCCGGCACACATTTTTCTTTCTTCCACTTTTACGAAACTCGACTTCGTCCATCGGGGTGTAAGCGTATGCAGATTACCGGGTGGCGTCGTGTCCCCAAACTTCGCGCGCAAAATTATACACTTCGGAACGAGATTCCAGGGTATAAAAAAGAAAGATTGAAGGCGATGAGACAGAGAGAGAGAGAGAGAGAGAGAGAGAGAGAGAGAGAGAGAGAACGAGGGGACAGGATCTACGACGCGGCTGATATTAATAACGCGACATGTGTATCAGGATTCTGAAACTTGGACGCTTCCGCGCAACGTCCGCCGCCTTTCTCTTCTTATCTGACACGAATGCATTTTATTATGTTCGCCACGAGAGTGCGAAGGAGAAAGGCAGCTCCTCATCCGTATCCGAAGAGAGGGCGAGAGAGGCGCGACGAATCACTTAAAAATTTAATTAACGGTACCCCCGTAATTTAGCGCGCGAAATCACGGGAGTCACGTTGATAACTAGGCGTAAGTCATACCGATTAGTCGCGGTGTGTGTCAATTAACGGCGATTGCGCGAGACTTGATAGTTACTCATAAAGTACTCTTGCTTCGAGAGAATGACTCTAGAGCATGAAAGTCTACACTTCTGAGAATAGCTCCGAATAGCCAGTGTATATTCAGCCTGACAGGAAAGTGCAATCATTATATAAAATATCATATTGCATAAATTTCAAAGTTCTTTCCTGCCAGGAATATCAAAGACACAAGTGACAAGGCAATGTCAAAACATGAACAGATAATTTTAGAGTAGATCCTACGACTTGATTAAAAATCATAATAAACGTCGACAGATCGCAATTTTGCATATGTACTTGACTAACTTATCCGCAAACTTCCATCGAAATTTTATAACAAGTTATCAGCTATATTTTACCGCAATTACCTCCTGTATGTAATTACGATCTTACAACCATTTAGGTGTTCTACTCATTTCTTTCCTCTGCGAACTTAATAAATATCGAATGCGAGGTAAGACGGATAACTGCCTATTAGTCGATTAAGTGAGCGGATGGGAAAAATACTACAAAAAAACACACAATGAAGAGCGAGGGATGAAACAACAGCGCTAAGGAGAGTGTGAGTGATCGGAAGGGCTACATTGAAAGGACGAGTAGGGCCCACCTTTTATTATTGATAGTTACATGGCTGCGAGAGACCAACGGGGCATGTACGAAATTAATTTCATCTCGGGGAGAATCCCGATGCGTTCGATGCGAATAGTGCATAAATCAACGATCGAATGTATTAGCTTCCAAGGGGCCACGCGATTGTACCGCTTTAAAGGCACGCGTGCGTTTTGGCCGTGCGTGTGCAGCGCGTGAGAGAGAAATCGACGGGGGAAAAAGGGAGATCAACGTGCGTTTAACGTGAGTTTAACGAGACGAAGAAGGACGGAACGGCTCGCGCGCCCACGCGTGCGAATTAAAGAGTCTCGGATAAGGCAAGGAGCGACGACGAAGACCCAGGGCACGAGAGGCAGGACGTGGGTTAGCATGAAGGATCCGGATGAGAGAGGGTTCGAGGGAAAAAAAAAAAAAAAAGGATGCCACACACGAGCAAACTGAAAACCGTGGAAACGCGTGGGACGAGCGCCAGGCGGCTGCACGAAATTGACGACCGCGGAATGTCGTGGCGCCACTTCGACGTGTCCCTTCGGCCAAGAGGAAAGACGTGTTCCTTCCATACGCGAAATTAACGCGGATTTGCATGTAATATTGCGAGCGGTATGAGTTACATCGTGCAGAGAAAAGATGAGCCTGGAATAGCGCGTAAGGAAAAGCGGGAGAAAGCGCAAGCGACATATAAAGAAGCATAAACGATGTCTTCAAAACTATAAATAAGACTTAATGCAGAAAATGTGCGATGTTTGGGAACATGCTTTCATATGTGTGTATATTGTTATTATATGGAAAGAATCTTATACGCAAATTATAACAATTTTGCAGCAGCATTTACAATGTTCCAATAATACAATATATAATATTGCAATAATGTTGTAGCAATGTTGCTTCTGTGCTATGAGTTTTGCTAAAATAATTAATAGTTTAGCTAGATATAGATCTGAAATTTGTTGAATGAAAATATTATATAGGATGTTCAAATTAGCTACTAAGATTATCAAATTTTTTGCAGCATTCCTCATCATATTTGAGTTTTCTACGTAGTTGTTTTGATGATCTAACAAAATTATTTTCAAATCTGTATCTTCTTTCTAATCCGAAATTTTTAGATACTTTAGCAAAATCATTCTTTCTCGTGTATATTATTAAGTAAATAAAATTAATGAGTGATCAAAAAAAGTCAATAAACATAAATCCCATTTATATACTTAAAGCAAACTGTTCAATATTTACTTAAAAATTATATAATTCAGTAATTACTTAAAAATAATTAAATATTAAATTAAGATATATAATATTGGAAGGAACTAACATATAATAATTACTAAATATTGAATAATTACAAAATATTAATAATCTGTTATTAGCTTCAACGTACTTGTTCAGCCAAGTTGAGAATTGAGCAAATTGAAAGGATTAGTGTAACGTTTCAGAAGAGAGATAACTTTGCCCAGCGTCTTAACATCTCAGAAGGTATTCTCGCGAGACAGTAACATACGTGCATTATCATGTACTTACTCCGTATTATCCTCGCATGCGGATCGAATAATCCGCGATATTCATAAGATGTGATTTACAGGACAGATTATTGCCTCCGGGAATCGTATTTCTGCCGGGATCTACATTTATGCGTATTAATGCTTACACCTTCGACATTTGATAATTATATGCTAATTAAATTCGCATGCATCTCACACCAGCATCGCGTTGCGCTGTAACGTAGTAAATTATATTTCGGCTCGCGGGATAACGTCTCTCTTTCGACGTGCTCAGTTTTGATGACACGTATACATATACACTCGCCTCTATTAGATTCTATTTTATTCACATACGTGCTATCTATACGGACAGAACGATTCCGCTGAAGTATCTAAAAATTTAGCTACACAAATTTGAAAATAAATTTTATTGTGGATTATCAAAATAATTATGTAGAACGATCAAGCTGATTACTGATGTTAAACTTTTTGTAATATTGCTTGAGTTTTCTATGTAATTATTTTAGTCCAACAAAATTATTTTTAGTGAGTATATGATACTATACAAATTTTGGACCAATGAGAATAAACGTAATTAAACGAGAAAAATCTTATATTCGGTCAAAGCGAACGTTAACATCCGCTTACATATTTATGAATTTATGTACATATCTGATTCTGAAACTATTTTCATACAGATTTTAAATATTAAACAACAGATACGTGCTATGTGTGGAAAAAAGAATTTTGCTGAAGTGTCTAAAAATTTCAGATCTGAAAATAATTTTGTTAGATTATTAAAATAATTATGTAGAAAGCTTAAGTTTTGATGACACTATTACAAAAAGTTTTAACATTCTAGCAATCAGAGCTTACATAATTATTTTAATAGTATATAATTATTTTGAAATCTACATACCTATATCTAGCTAAATTTTTAAACACTTCAGTAAAACAGTTTTTTTCGGTGCACATTTAATTTTCAATATTATACTTATACAAAATACTAATGCAAATATATAAGTACACGAATATACAGATCACTATAATGTAATCTTTGTGAGCTATAAAAAGCACTTTATACTGACAATTACTCTTGCTGTGAATAAAAAGAAAATCACGAAAAAACAAGCAATAATGAATTCGATTATCAATTTAAGGAGATTCTCGCGCTACTTCCTAGTCAATAGATAGTTTATTCAAAATAATATGTAAAACAATTAAAATAATGGAATAAAAAGATTACTAACAATACCTTGTTCCATTATATTGTACATAATTATTGTTAATTTTATATATTTTTATACTAAATATTTTCAAAATGACAAAATAAAAGTTGTAAGATGCTTATTTGATGTACACATCATCCATTTGATATATATTCTAGCTTTTTTCATTGAAGAATTTAAATTTCTTGTAAATTGTACGGTCAATTTAAATGAAACTTTAGAACAAATTTAAGTGTTAATTTTATAATTATAATGATTTTTAAATTATTGTCTTATACGTAAGAGTCTCAATTTAAAAGAGAATAATTACATTATATCTTTAATTTGTAATGTAAAATTCTATAAATTTAAAATTAAATATCTTCAAAATGATACGGTAAAAGTCAATGAAATTTTTTCTAGATATTATTGATATTATTAACATTTGTATTACATGTATATTATAGTCTTATATTTCATCAAACGCAAGAATCTTCTTAATACGTAAATTTTACTGTAAAACTTCAACAAAGTCGTTTCTTTCTGTGTAGATTGTCAAGTTTGCAGCAAGTTCGATGCCCGTTATTACTATAAATATTGCTCACATACAATTTTATTCTTTCGCTCTTCGAAATCGTTCGGTCATTAAAAACAATAAAATTTATTGCTTCACATACATGACTAGGGAAGACTATATATGGCTTATACGGCATTCGCTGAAATTCGCGGCAGTGAATCTGAGACAGGATTTAGATCCTTATCAGCACTGTTTTTATGAAAGATACATCAGGACCCGGACAACAGTAAGGTCTGTCGACGTTCTTCGTCGAGGTTAGTTTCACGTTGCAAATCATCCGCATAAGGACTTTCTTTTGCGATCTTCAAAGAGCGTCGCCGAAATTATTGTTATCTCGCGACGCGAGTTCCTACAAATTAAATTTATTAATTGTTTCCTTGACACACTACTACCATAAAATCTTTTAACTTTGTATCAGATATACATTTAAAAATATAGTATTAATTTACAAAAAAAGTAGCAACGTTTTATTAAATTTTTTGGAAAAATCTTTCAAATTTTTTTAATATACTTTCTGTAATTTTATCATATAAAGTTCTATTGACCATCATTATCATATTAAGTTCTATATATTATCATAAATTCAATTTTTATAAATATTTCAAATAAAAAAAAACTTTATAAAATTAATTCAATCTCTTCGATTAAAAAAAAAGTTTTATTTAAAAAGATCTTTACGAAAATAAAGTACCAATTTGAATATAAAAGTGAAATGCAATAATGAACTGAAATATTTCAGACTATAAAATACATATTTTATGTAATAGTACAGTAAAATGTATAGAGTATTTCTGTATTTAATCCAATCTCTATGTCTATGTATAAACATATCTTTACGTTATTTTTTGTATGACGATTTTAATATGCAGTACGCACTGAGTGCGTCCAATCGAATTCGTTACAAGTTCTAGAAACTATTAAACTATTAAATTATTAAACTTCACTTTCCAGACACGTATTAATGCATACTTTAATCTTGGAAAAGGGTTTTATATATATATATATATATAGATAGAGAGAGAGAGAGAGAGAGAGAGAGAGAGAGAGAGAGAGAATCAGAATCACAAATACATTTTATTATGCTATTTGATATACTTTGAGCAGTTTATTAATTGAGATATGTCATTTTTAAACGTTTAGATTAGAGTAGTATAAGGACAGCAATATGTACTGAGTAATTTTAATTTTCTCAAGTACCAATGAGAAACGTTATAATATTCTATTAGTGTCAAGAAAAAAAAGTAATGAAAAAGAAACGACTCGTTACATTTTGAGTGATGGTATCGAGTTATTTTTATAAGGCTTAGGATGCAATTACATGAAGCGCGGAAATGCGGAAATGCAGGAACGCGGACGACAAAATTAACTAAACTTTACTAAATTTCCCACCTTTCCGCGCGTCTGTTCCGCCTGTTTTTATCTCCTAATATTACATGGAGCACAATTTTAATAAAAAAGCGAAACAAGAAATTATAAATTATTAATTTTTAACGAAATTTATTGATTAAAATACTTGTATATTCAATATATACGCTGAAAAGATAAGCAGATTAATAAAAATTGCAATGAATTAAGTAAACAATTTTTTTTAATGATTACAAAAATGTATTTGTTCATTATAACGTTCCACTTTTCCGCGGAAATTGCGCTCCATGTAATATTAGGAGATAAAAACAAATGAAACGGAACAAAACGTGCGGAAAGACGGGAAATTTAATAAAGTTTAGTTAATTTTGTCTTCCGCATTTCCGCATTTTCCGCACTCCATGTAATCGTAACTTTATATTTTTGCAAATCAATAACAAGTGACGATATAATGAATTACTTTTTTAAGAAGGATTATAACGAGTTATTTGTATGAAATAATGTAATTGCCAACTCTGTATTCATATAAATATATAATATAAATAAATATGTATGTTTGTATTGCCTCAGTTGTTCTCAAAATTTTGACGTGGTTAGTTGTCAGCAAACAATTTGAAATTGTAACTGTAATGATCTTGATTATTACGTCTAAGTCGTAGGCATTGCATGTAAGTTATTAAATTATCAAAATGTCAGTTTCTTAATCTAACATCAGGCATCATTCTAATTTTATAAATTTCTTTTTTTAAGATTTTGTCTGCCTTTGACACTTTTTTGTCTGTCATTCCGTATCCCCCTTTTTACTTTTCGTGATAGCTATCATTTTATTATAACTTTATTGCCTAAAATCTGTTCTCATCGTCGAACATAAAATGAACTTTGGCTATTGTTCATTATTCACTGAATTCTCTCTAATTTCTTTTTATCAGATTTTATATAACAAGCAATTATACGAGTTTACTCTTGATATTTCTTAATTCGTACATATTAGTCATATATACAAAATATAGCTTTCAACCTTGATAACAGTTTCTTATTTACATGTTCTTATTCGTACTTTCTGTTAGTTTGAAATACGTTTAATTATTTTAACGTCTCACGTTTTCAATCTAATATTTTGCTTAATATGTCAATTAATAATAAGACTAAGATAAAATTTAAAAAACAAAGAAAATGGACTACGAGCCGAAAATTATTTTATAAAATTAAACATCGTTAATATAGAAGTTTAAACATAAGTAAAAGAAATAATTATACCTTTTAGTTGATTTAATATAATGTGCTAACAATAAACAAACGTTTCAATCGCGATCGGATCATTATCAATGTCAAAAACATATAATATTACAAACAGTAAAAATAAAACATAATATAAAAATTATACTTCGCTCTCTCTAACAAACATTGGTAACATAAAAACGATTATCATCCTGTTCACAGTTATTTTATTTAATATTTTATTTACGTAAATTAGAAAAAAAATAAAAAAACATTCATATGTAGAAAAAACGTTCAAAATTATATATCCAGTATCACTAATAATAAAATACGCTAATTTAGCAGTAAAATGAATTAAAAGATGATGGCTAATTCAACTTATGTTATTAAAAAATTATGTCTTATGATTTTAGGTGAATAAACTTGAAAATATACATGATCGAAAAAATTTAAACCGTGAGAAATACGAAAAGAATTTAAAGAACGTTACAATAAAGTCAATTGAGAAATATATCTAAAGAGTTTGAGTCCTATCTGAAAAATAAGGGAATATCTATTAATCTCAAGTTTCGCAATATTTGAATCAACAGTGAAAATAACAGATAAAGATACAAAAAAATATATTTCAACAGTGCGGTAAGATTTATGTAGTTCATATGTGATTAATGTTTTTAAGTTTTAAAGTTTTGGATATCTTTGTATTATTTCAACAGTACCGTTTTATGTTACCATTTCCATATTTGTTTTTTAACAACCATCTTTCTCATAAGCTTTGAAACGACATAATAGTGAGGTACCTACTAAAGATAAACTATTTTCCAGGCTAAGGAAATTCAGTCGTTCGTTAGTTTCACTATATAAAAGGGATCACATGACGAAAATCGAGAATATAGAATGGAGGGAGATGATGCCCTTTAGCCATCAGTAATAAACCTACCATTATTAAAGCAGCGCAAGAAGTAATTTAACGATTAGGTGTACTGGTATGTGGACAGTGTCTTTCATTTCATCGAAGAGTTTCAAGAACATCGCACAAAGGAGGGAGCCTGCTCCAAAATATCACGTGTTTGTGACATCAACGATAATAGACGAAAAGTACAAGTATGAGCATTTCTATTATGGAAGAGTACACAAGTTCAAGACAGATCAGACAAGGAGGCTTGGACATTTGTATTCATCTTACAGAAATGGACCAGGAAAACCCCAGACTGAAACCATCGATCAAGCTCAAAACCAAGTCTGGCAAAGCAACTACCGAAGAAAATGCAGACATAAGTAACGAAAAATGTATTGTCGATAAAATATTAGCCAAACGTTTTAATACTAAAAAGAGATGCTGGGAATACTTAATCGAATGGAAAGGCAATCCACAGGAAAAACCAAAACTGAAACCATCGATCAAACCCAAAACCAAGTCTGGCAAAGCAACTACCGAAGAAGATGCAGACCTAAGTAACGAAGGATATATTGTCGATAAAATATTAGCCAAACGTTTTAATACTAAAAAAAGATGCTGGGAATACTTAATCAAATGGAAAGGCTATCCACATGAAAACAATACATGGGAATCTGCAGAGGCTCTAGCAACATGCAAAAGTTTATTGGATGAATTTGAGCGGAGTCACGCCAAGCAAAAAGAGTCTAAAGAAGTGCAACAGAAGGATAATACAAAAGTCGTCGGATGTGTGAGTTTGCCGTTGCAAAAATCAGTGATAAAAGCTAAGACTAGTCAGCCTGGATCAAGTACTGCTCAAACAGGACGCTCGATGCGGTCTAATAAATTAAAAGTGATGAATAAAATCAAGCAATGGTGTAGCTTAATGAAAGATGAAGAGAATGAACTATTAGGTAAAAGGAGGATCGATGATTCGGAAAAAGGAGGAAGCAGTGCCGCAAAGGAATTGATAGGTGACGCGGGCAGTGATGATGAATGGACTGGGAAATCTGAAGACGAAAGACTATTGGGCCGTAGCGTGATTCAACATGCATTCAATCGCGCTAATTCGCAGTCGAGTGGATTCAACAAAATCTCGATTTCATCCACTGATCTGGCAACGTCATTAGGATTGCAATCTGCAGATGAAGCAAAATCTAGCCAACCACCTGTTTTAGTAATTAACGAGGGAGTTGTTAAAATCGATCCCAAACAAATGCCGAATTTGGCTTCCGATCTGTTGCGATACGTTATGTCGCAAAAAGACAATATCATCAAATTGAATTCGTCTCCCATTGGGAAATTAGCTGTTAAAGGATCTTCAACGACGCAAGGTGTTGTAATGGTTCAAAATCGAGATAATACAAATGTAATCACCTACAAATGCGGAAAGTGTAGTAAAATGTTTATTTGTGAATTGCATTTGCGCCAGCATGAGAAAATTCATATGAAAAAATCTTATCAATGCGAGTTTTGTAAAAAAATATTGTCGTGAGTAACAAAAATTATAGGAATTATTAAATAACATCTTTACTTAAAATAGTGGTTAACAAATGATAAATACTTTGCAGTAACAAAGGGTATCTACACAGACATAAGAAAGAAGTCCATTTCAATGTACTTAACGGTTGTAACGATTGTAAGAAGGGTTTCAGTAATGAACAGGATTTCAATAATCATTTAATCACAAAGCATTCTAACATCGATGCAAGACCGTATAAATGTGAGATATGTCCAGCTGCATTTAAACGTTTAGGCAACCTTAAACGGCATACTCTGCAAACACATGCAGAGAAACCATATATTTGCAAGGTATGTGCTACAAAATTATTGTTAGTACTTTTTCTAATTATTTCTCAATTGATTATGTTTATTTTTACATTTATGTAATTATAAATGTACTGTATTTTAGATTTGCAGCAAAGTGTTTAATTTTAAAATTAATCTAATCCAACACAAACGTATACATAGTGATAAAAAGCCGTATAACGATTGTAACGATTGTAAGAAGGGTTTCAATAATGAACAGGATTTCATAAATCATTTAATCACGAAGCATTCTAACATCGATGCAAGACCGTATAAATGTGAGATATGTCCAGCTGCATTTAAACGTTTAGGCAACCTTAAACGGCATACTCTGCAAACACATGCAGAGAAACCATATATTTGCAAGGTATGTGCTACAAAATTATTGTTAGTACTTTTTCTAATTATTTCTCAATTGATTATGTTTATTTTTACATTTATATAATTATAAATGTACTGTATTTTAGATTTGCAGCAAAGTGTTTAATTTTAAAATTAACCTAATCCAACACAAACGTATACATAGTGATAAAAAGCCGTATAACGATTGTAACGATTGTAAGAAGAGTTTCAATAATGAACAGGATTTCAATAATCATTTAATCACGAAGCATTCTAAGATCAATGCAAGACCGTATAAATGTGAGATATGTCCAGCTGCATTTAAACGTTTAGGCAACCTTAAACGGCATACTCTGCAAACACATGCAGAGAAACCATATATTTGCAAGGTATGTGCTACAAAATTATTGTTAGTACTTTTTCTAATTATTTCTCAATTGATTATGTTTATTTTTACATTTATGTAATTATAAATGTACTGTATTTTAGATTTGCAGCAAAGTGTTTAATTTTAAAATTAACCTAATCCAACACAAACGTATACATAGTGATAAAAAACTGTATAAATGTTCGATATGTAATAAAGGCTTTATGCGAAAAGCTAGTCTTCTTGCACACATACAAAATGAGGTCATTCATGATATAACATTTAATTCATTACCAGATTCACATTTATTTTTCTATTTTTGTTATATATTCATATTATAATAAAGTACAATATTATAGTGTACCACATTTGATACATAAAAAATTATTTATTTTTTAGGGTCACATGAGTGATACCGTAGTAAAGGACTAACTGACTACAGAATAATCGATGAAGTACAATTATACTCTACTCTTAATAATATCGTGAAAAGAATTTAATTTTCGTAAACATTATTTGTCAGATTTGTCAATCTAAATATATATATATATAATTTTTTATCAAAATCAGCAACTTAAAAAAAATGTTAAAAACGAACTCTCTTACGTTTTGAAGCATTTTAAATCAATCATACTAGATATCCATTCTGAAATATTAATTCTGATAATATCAGTGGCTTTATATATATATATATATATTATATATATATATATATAAAGCCACTGATATTATCAGAATTACCTGTCATACAAGTATTTTGAATTTTCTAATTCTGATACTAGAAATTGTCATGATCAGCTACCCAAAGAAATCTCAGAAACAAATATGTGTTTTAGACACTATTTTAAAAGTAAAATTAGTCGTATAAAATTCGTCATTTTAAATTAATTATTTTTTTATATCCGTCAATTTATTCATTTTTTATATTAAAAATTTTTATATTAAGAATTATTTACTTTTTATATTAAAATCAAAATTAGAAACTCGACAGAACTCTCTAAAAACCAACTTTGCGTTTTAAGCAATGTTTTAAAATTTAAGTTCCCCATATTAGATCCATTTTTAATTCTGACATTAGAATCGTGTTAGCCATTCGAAAAACTTATTCTGGTAAACGTCCTAGCGACTGGACATGTATCTATTTCCGAGCACCAACACAAAATTTATTATTATATTAATCTCAAATTTTTTAAATATCATGTTGCAATTTAAATGTAATTGCTAAACATAATTAAATTTCAATAACAAAACTTTAATAACAAGAGCATTTGATAGATCAATAATAATTAATTTTGTGTAAGTGTCCGGACATGTGTACTGTATAATATGTATATATCTTAATATAGCTTTTTTATAAAAATATATTTCTTTGGCCATATTTCGAGAGTCCGGAAAAATTCAAAGAATCACAAAAAATCAAACTTTCAAATGTTTGCAATATAACAAAAATATAGTATAAGACAGTGTATTAATTAGCCTGCTAATTGCAATGACCAATAGCTTTATAATGCATCTTTTAATTATGTATATATCTTTTATATTATGTATGTTACATTCAATAAAAGTATTTAGAAAAGTTATTAGAAAAGTATTTAGAGAGTATTTTATAAAGTTACAAATTTCAAGACTGTATTAGAGAGGATGAATTAATTTATACAAAGATTTTTTTACAATTATTATTATTGTATTTTTAATAACACATTATTTTCATGTTTGTCTATATAATATTGCCTTATATAATATTGGAGTATTTTCTAGCTGTAGATATGTAGAAAATCATTATATACTTTTAATATGTAGGTGACATACAAGTGACTTGTCATTTTTTCGACGATCAGTCTCACTATTGGCGGGAGTGGAATGTGAGAGTGCCATCACCGAATTCGCGATGGGACTTAACTTTTGAATGATATTATCGTGTGTACTACCTTAAAAAATGTTTTGTACTAGCATTTACAGTATGTAAGTGTGAAAACGAAACGTACTCTGAATGTACAATCATGATAAAAATTTTTTAATGTTAATTTATCCAGCTGCGTCTTCGGAACACACTCTCATTTAAGATTTGATGTCGACTATTATTTTTGTATGTACGACTATCACTTATGTATGTATTATTATAAATCAACAAACAAGATTTATATTAAAGCAATTAATTTAGAGCATTAGTAATTTGCTTTTGTCTCGATTATTCATTCACCATAATATTCCTAGAGTTTTGCGTAAAAACATCTTGCTTTAAATAAAGATTAATGTATTATTTCAGAAAGGGAGGACCTTGCTTATAGTACCGTCAAAAATTATTGCCTACAACTCGATGTCTACATACACTATTCTCTGCTTTAAAAAAACGCAAATTTTCTAATTTTAAAATACAAATTCTCTGTTTTAAAAATTATTGTCTTATGTAATTGAAGTGCTTCTAGACAATCGATTTGTAAACAATAATATGTATGTGCAAACAAATCGTTGCTTCTTAATTTTATTTTCTTATACGAAAATGCTTGTAGCAATCGATATGTAGACGATAATACAACATGTAAGCAAAAGTGACTAATTCGTCTCTCGAAATTTTTATTTGTGTGCAAAAGTGCATGTAGATGTGTAGTCAACAGATCTGTAGATATGTAGCAATTGATTTGTAATCAATAATATTATATGTTCAATGCTGTTTATGCGCAATAGTGTCATGTGAACACACATGCTTTTTTTCTTAATTTTATATTTGCGTGCAACAGAGCGTATAGATAATAGCAATTAGATCGAGCAATAATTATTGCAAACTATCAGCAAATGTGACGTAGGCAAACGATGCTGTAAGACAATCAATTTCTAAGCAAAGGGAGTTTTTTCTTCCAAAGACAAAATTATGTAAGTTAAATATAGAAGATATGAATAGCAATGAACATAATTTTAGTGTAGTTGCTCAGTTTTATCATATTATGTAACTTGTTTGTGCAATGTCAAAGTCGATTTTTAAACATTAAACAATAGCATTTTATGTTTATTAACTGTGACATGTACGGAACAGAAATACACATCTGCGCATAACGAGCAGCACTTAAAGAAATTGGCAAGACAAAGCCTCGAGGTGATCAAAGAAGCTCGAATTTATCGAAGAGAGCAACAATTGAATAAAAATCAATTCTTTGAGCAAGGAGAAGAATTATTATATAGCCTTGATATAGCTGATTAACAAAAAAATACTGTAACAATGTTCGATTTATATTTGTAAACTATACTTGAATCTTTGAATGCGTTTTTCTCGAAACAGCTTTTTCACGACTAGTTAGCATGATATCTACAAAATTAATACACTGATCATCTTCCGCTTTGAACTGCATGTTGAGGAAATATCCCTTTATCGTTTGATGAAAAAAGAAAACAATCCGTTATATGTATAAACATTCATAAATATTTTACGGGGTAATTTTCGCATTTGTTTGTTTTATAATAGAAAAATTTAAGTTTGAGGAAATGTAAAAAATTGCTCATAATTATATATAAAATTATACATAGCTATATATATAATTATGTATAATTTTTTTACATTTATCCAAACTTGATTTTTTTAAAAACAAACAATACGAAAATTATCTTTGTAATTATTTTTTATGCTTTTTCCTTATTTTATTATTTTTGTTGCAATAATTTTACAACAGAAATACGGACATGTATGTGAACATATTTCATATACAGAGTGTTTCCTCTAATTTAATTATCTAAAATATCTCCATTGTGTTTTTAATGATACGAGAAAATACTAAAAAAGAAAGTTGTTCGAATTGAGTACATCTTGTGAAGAATGAACAAAAAAATATTTTCTTATATTTTTTAAGATTTGAAGATCGTTCCACTTTTTTAAATAGAATTATATAATATTTTTCATTCACAATATGATTTATTCTCTAACTTACATATATGTATAAAACTTAATATAATGAATTTTATATGGCGCAAAAAATCCCACTCGTTACAAGAATAGATAAAAATAAATCCAAGAATGCAAAGATAAAACAGAGCAAAACGGATCAAAGGTAAAATGGCTTACATAAAATTCGTTTAATGTAATGCAATTAAGTATACAACTTGATCGATTTATCAATTAATCGGTGAAGAACGTGGCATGGAGTCTCACCCAGCGAAATTCCCGCGCAAGGAATTCTTTGACGGCAGGTTGGCGTGTTGTACGCCGCCCTCCCACCGCCAATTACACCGTGACTAATGCCTCATGGCCACGGGCACCTTTCTCCTTTTCGAAATTCATCAAAATAAAATCAGTAGACCACCGAGGAGATAATTCATCGACCGCGCGAGTCTCTTTCAGACCAGCTAGACTGGAATTTTTACAGCGCCGAATGCGTGGCATAAGGGTGGCACGAAAATTAGGACCCGCACTTGTGCGTAAAATGCGTGACTTATGTGCGCGTGAAATGCGTGATGTGGGTTTGGACAATTTGTGAAATTAATTATGTGCCTGCTTACATTTCACTTATATTGTTTTCACTTAGCTCTCACTCGCATGAATCTTCTATGATAATGAGAAATAAGAAATAATGGAAATTCTTAAGCAAATTTCAATTTTTAACATATCTATGTGAGTGTATAAAGTTGTAAAAATATTTTATTTTGATTATCTAAATTATTTCAATTTAAATGTCATCATGAAATGTTCTTTATTTTTAAATATAAAATTATCAAATTAATTAATAGAAGAAGAAAAAAGTCAATTTAAATAGAGAAGCTGTCAGAAAGAAAATCTCTCAAAATAACTGAGAATTTTATTCTAAGGTTCAATTTATAAGAATTTATTTCTCCATATATCTATATTACCATATATTATAAAAAAAGTGATGTGTTACATTCTTATTTCCTTTTTTTTTGTGTCAAAATTGCAACTTATATATGCATTTGAAATCAACACGTAATTAAAAATAATGTATACAATAACAGGATTTACATTACACATTCTCGGATTATTCTGGGCTAAATTTTGTTAGAGCGAAATTGTCCGATGTGATAACAAGCAAACGACCAGTCTTCAAGCGCAAGTATCATGCTCATAATTTTTCCGTCCGTTTGTTCCATCGAGAGGTATTCGTTGTCGTTAAACTCAAACCGACGATTACCTGAGCTTAAATTAATTGCCAATTAGGAGTTCCCTCGGATCCCTTTGATACATGAACCAAGTATCCGTGGCCGAGCTTCGATGTCAACGATAAAACAAAGGTTCGATGTTCCTATCAAAGGTGTTTACGGCTTATGAAATCATAGTGGACGGAAATAACGTAACATCGCAATGAAACATAAGAAGGATATTATTTAAGGATAAGACAACAGTCAAGAATAATCTCCGAATCTTATATCAATTAATTAATTAAATTGATGTGACAATACTACGTTTTAATTTTACCGTATCAGATTACATTTCTTCCTGATATTTGATTCATTCTATATGATTCCTTTTTTAATTATTTTACTGTGAATTTCAAGTTTTTTTTATTTGACTCTTCCAGTCTCGACTTTTATATTTTTAGATTAGCTCATGTTGCAATTTCCAAACTCTGGCACACGCCGGTATAATATACACGCAAATTAGTATACATGACAATAACAAGACGTAAGACAATCAAAAAACTGTCACGTTGCGATGCGCGTTGTAACTTGTAACCATTGCGACTAATAAAATAATAATGACGTTGCATTGCTTGTTTTTCACGGGTTGCGGGGACGCGAGAGGTACGCATAATAACTTTCTTGCTAATTATGAAATAGTGATACGACTGTACACGGCGCGCAAACATCGTAACACTCCGAAAAACACGAAGCCAATTATGCACCGGTCCGGTGAGAAAGAACGGTCCTCTCGTAAAGCACTCGCGCCTTGCGGCGTGTGCGTCGGGCAACAATGAGCAAAAATCGACATTCCCGACACACGGGCCTCGGCCTTCTATGCGAAATTATGCAAGAGTTGATGTAATCGGGTAAGTTGAGTTACGGAACGACGTTCATTTGAAAACGGCGACCGTTATAATTACGGCGCAAAAATACGAATCCAAATGTGGAAAATATATTTTCCGGGTACGGTGTGCGTGCATCATGACCGTACAATCAAATTACAACATTCGCTTCATGCCAGTAACGAAATATTCTGTAATTCTTAAGTAAGGGGAAGGTGGTGTACCTTTGACCGACATTCTTGTGCAAGTTGTATTGTAATATCTAAAAATTCAAAAATATTCTAAAATATTTTTTAAAGTGTTGACACTAATAGATTTTTTTTTATAGATTTATAAATTATTATTTTTTGTACATCTTTTTTAACATTAAAAATTGAATTTTGATCATAAGTACTCATGTTGTACTTTTGATCGGAGAGTGTTGCACTTTTAACCAATGTATAAAATGTGTGTATAAAGATAAGATATTCAACAATAGTGTAATTTTATGTTTTTATATTTTTATATGTCTTTTTATATCATATATATATATATAAATATATAAAAATTGTATATAAAATATATAAAAATAAACTTTACCATATAAAGACGCGATTTTCGTTTTTGTACGAAACGATTGAATCTGGCGAAAATAATGTTCTTTGTTCATTTCATTCAATATCGCGTTTAATTTTGAGCGTAATTTTATTAATATTGGAGGTAAAATAGCTAAATGATTATCTGACATTGTATTGACTGGTTAAAGGTAGGTATACTATCAGTTACTGATTAAAGGTACAACGCTTGCTCACTTTCTATTTGTTATTACTTTTATCAATTATAGATTAAGATTGACAGTATTAAATTTTAAATAATTTTTCTGAATATCTATTTAACATTTCTGAATATTTATTTAAATTTTACCAATTCCAACATAAGACAGTATACATATAAAACATTTTATGAAATTAAAAAGCGTCTAGAAATTATTTCATCCGGACGCTTAAAAACAATAAATAATTTTTCATAGGAGTATAATTCTCTTCATTATTATAATTACAAGTTATAAAACACTTCTGGTACTCATACTACAAACTATATATTTTTACTTTTACAATATCTGATAGATTTTTATAAATTCAAATTTTTGAAAAGGTTCAACAATCAAAGGAACACCATATTCTCCTATAATAGTAAATTCCCTCTCCCTTTCAGAGAAATATGTACTTCTTCCTTTCTTTTAATTGTTTACATGATAAGTTCATGTAATGTTTATTTAATTAACGGAAAGATCGCATAAATGCATTTCTTTTTTCATAATAAATTAATTCATAAAAATATTTTTAAAGAACATTATTTTCTAATATAATTATGTGCGTGAGAGAGAGAGAGAGAGAGAGAGAGAGAGAGAGAGAGAGAGGAAAATAAAGAGATAGAAAAAAGATGCATTTTTTATGTATTATTGTCTTAATACACTGAAAGAAAAGGTTGGCTGCATAGCATTTTTAATAGGCTGCAGTAGTAATTTTTGATTGGATTAGCCTATTGAAATCCTATACTGACAATACGGATAGGATTCGCAATCCAACGCAATCAGAAATTGGCTGCTGAAACCAAAAATTAGTTGCGACCAATTAAAAATGCTATCTCATATTTTATGACCATCTTATTTGCTGCAGCAGTCAATCTTTTTTTCAGTGTAGGTATAACTTATGTTTACGAAAATTTAACGCTTGATAAAAATGTTTTACAAAATTTTAAACGTAATAAATAGAAATTATTTTTATGCGCCGTCTCGATTTTAAAATATAAGTGTATAAATTATAAAAAAAGTTAAATACTGTTTCACAATTTCCTGTTCCAAGATAATATTATTACTCAAAAGTTGAATCATCAACCATGACAGTACGTCTCCGATGTTATACGCTTTCTCTTTTTATGGAAACCCATTCTCACGAGCGATAACGTATTCAATGTTAAAATAAGTGTTGATGAAAACCTCGCGACATAAATGTGATATGTCCGCGCTCTTGTGATTCTGCAGGATCCTCTGATACGTCCTCTGCCATTTATGGAAAGAACAGAACTCGCAATTTCGGCGACGCGGGGGCATTAACATTGTTACGCGGGTGGCGGCGATGTCGAGCGTAAGGACCATAAGAACGCTTGACTTTAATTTTAATTTAAAATCGTTGCGTCCGACGGCGGGGACCACCTACGATCAGTAAGGAGGTCTGTCTCACTTCCAGAGGAGAGGCTCAACTGCCCGGACGGCGCATGGTTCAGTCAGATTTCGTTCAAGCTCGACGAAAGGGTCCGAGCCAATATCGAAGCGAACAATCAAAGATTTCATCTAATTATTCCAATTTCATACTTAATCAGCGATGGTGACTTTTCAACTGGTTCGTATCTGAGATGTTTCATAGCACATAAATTATGGCTTGTTTCATAATTAGAATAATCATTTTAAATAAAAGATTTTTATTCAGAAAAAAATTAATTAAAATGAGATGTAAAAAAGTCGATTGTTATTAATACACATTTTTCTGTATAGCAAGTAATATTACAATGTTTGACGAAACAAACTATTTTCTTGCAAACAGAAGTTTTCATCAATCAACTGTATGATTTTATAAAAAGTAATTTAAATTGTTGAAGAATTTTAGCTTTCTTTCTCTTTCTTTTCTCCTCTGTTTTTCTTTTTTTCTTTAATTCTTTCTGATGTGGATAAACAAGTTTCGATCGCGTTTGCAAGCCATCGCTAGCCTCGCCACGAGCCGAGAATCTCCAGGTAGCGACGCACTCGACTCGGAGGCGGATGGCCATTGTTGAGACCTCCCACTGGGTCCGCGACTCCTTGTCATCGCTCACATCGTCTGCGGCGAAGAAACAGTCACAACACCGACCACAAGGGAGTGACGGGGAAACTCGTAATTACTTTGTCGTAAATACATATCCGCGGCTAGCAAAGCGATCATTTCCGTATCAGGACTTCCCTCATGCTTAGATAATATTAAATGGTATTACAGTATAAAAGCATATCCTAATATTATCATAATATCAGCATGTTTTATTCATATCAAATTAAAAAACATTGAGGATAAAGGAAAATGAATTGGTCCCAGTAATCTTCAAAATTTTGCACAAAATTAATATTTTCAAATTTTAATTAGATATACATTTTAAACTAATAATAATTTTTAATCTTAACTTTTTCAATTTTTGTATAAAATATTTTAATATTACTCATTATTTATTTAGATGCAACCATATATAAGCGTAGTAATTTTCTTTATACTAAATTTCCAAAATATTATTATTATTGTTAAAAAGTAAAAAGATTATTAATATTAAAATATATCTTGTATCACATAATGCTGGAGGATTGAATAAACGACCTTGTACAGTAGGTAATGAGGAAAGTAGTGACCATACTCTCTCTTCAACGGACTTTGAGATTCCCCGAGCCTTTTTATTTCTTATCATCATTAACAAATGTCGGTTAGAACTCTAATACAGAGATCGATGATGATTGATTAGAAACTTGTAAAAAAGAAATTAAAAAAGATTTAGTAATGTTAGAAATCACATTTGCATCTAATATGTATAAGTTATAATTAACGTGATATATTTTACCTTCTCCAATAACATTAAATACTATGGATCTTTCAAACTCTGTTTCAACTGAATACATTGAAAAGAAGAACAAAAATAACTGTCTTATTACGGTCTCTCTTAATGATTAACATTTCTATTAATCTCAACAAAAAGGTTAATTCTCCGAAGGATTATCGATTTCAAATTCATCATTAATAATCACAGACGATGGAATATTCTGCACAATAATGAAATATGACTGAAAAATTAAGCGTGATATTCCATGACCAATTTCTTTCTCCACGATCGCGCGCTAATATATTATCGCTTATTAATATACTAAAAGGCTGGAGACAAATACGGAATGGCCAGGCTATAACGAGATTTATCGTCCTACACGGCCGCGATTTATCACGAAGTACGAAGGTACTTTCGGCCGCGTGCGCGTCTCTCGGTCGCATGAGGAAAGAAATACGGTCGAGCTCGATGGAGCCACATATGTTTCGTAAATCCTGTCGATTCGTTAACGTTAGCCTCTTGTATTAACTTGTGGAACGATAAACGTCTTGCAATGACGCTATATGTGCCCTACTTGCTCCAAGAGAGGTGGCTTAAATATTTTTAGCCAGCTGCTTTCGTTTTATCCAAAATCGTAAAATCTATTCATAGCCATTTCCGTCGATAATTTATGTATTAAAATCTGGTACATTATTAGTGTTTTTTCTTTTATAAATAAATATTCCAAGTCATATCTATATATATATTGTAAAAAAAATTATATAGAAAATATTCAAAAAATCTTAGAAAAAAAAGAATAAAATTGAAAAGACATTAAAAGCCATCTGATTTTTTGGAAATATCTTCACGATAATTATTTATGTAATTATCTATTTTTCTTAATAACTGTAAATATATGTACATGGAAAGAACGATTTTGCTGAAGTATTCAAAAATTTAAGTAGATACAGATTTAAAAATAATTTTGTTATAACCATTAAAAAATTTAGTAGGAAATTCAAGTATAATAAACAACGCTGCAAAAATTCACACTAAATTAACAAGCACTTATTTAAGCATTAAAGATCCAACTTGACTCGTTAGGATCAAGTTGGATCTTAAATAATTCTATGTGAATTTTTGCAACGTTGTTCATTATACTTGAAAATTTCCTGCTACTTTAAATTTCCTACTTTTTTTCCTATTTGTTGTGTATGCAGTTTTAAAAGATACTTTGTTTAATAATATTACAAAAAGTTTTGACATTCTAGCAACCAGATTGAGCGGCTTACATAATTATTTTGATAATTCAATGAAATTACTTTCAGATCTATATCTAGCTAAATTTTTATAAAAAGTACTTCAGCAAAGAGCAAAACCATTCTTTCCGTGTATATTTTGTATTTACATATGTATATAGATACAGGAATGTAAAACGATCACGGGATACGCTACTGAACGATATGTATGCAAACCGATCCTTTGGAATGCAGTATACAATGCGTAATGATAACACTTAAAAGATTTCACGGTGGTTGCAGTATTATTTACTGCCATTTATCTCGAGTATATCTTGATAAATAATAAATAACACGGATAATCCTTTAGAATCGTTTCTTCGGCAAATTACCTCGTCTCACTCGTAGCCACGCCGGTAACCGCGATTTATCGATGGATATAAATCGGCATCTTCCCGACGTATCGTACGGATGCAAGCAGCCTACTGCAAGCCGCATTATATGTCTAAAGCTCGCCTTAACAGTATGTAATTCTTGTATCCGCAATTATAATTCACAACAAATCGAATGGAATGAATTCTAAGAAATAATTTTTTTCCACAAATGACGTACAATTTATGTAAATTCTTTTCTTAGAAGATTGAAGTAATCAGAGATTAAAATAATATTAAAAAACTTATATTGATGTTGATAAGAAATTAAATGTGAATGTTATTATCTGCACTGAAAAAATATCCTAAATATATGTAACATTTTCTTGATTAGTGCTAAATAAATATTTCCTTGTTGCAAATAAATCTTTAGTAAACATAAACATATATTATTTGATAAATCTTACTTTCTTTTTTGAATAAATATTTATTTACAGTAAAGAAATGTTTACTTACGATTCAAGAAAATATACTTAAATTTAGGAATTTGTTTTCAGTGTAATCTGTATTAAAAAAAAGTTACATACGATAATTCTTGAAGGTAAAAGAGAGAAAAGTAATAGAAGAAAATATTATCAAGGAATAAAAAAGAATTATTTCGTCTTGTATGATAATCTTCGCGATAGTCAAAACCGATTTAGAAACCACCTGCCGACTGTGGCTGATTTCAATTTTACAGTCTTCCTACGCCAGTTTCTGGACTCAATCGCGACTTGAAACGTAGGTGCCGGGTTTACTGCTGTACGGGTCACATAAAATCGGGCTAAAGGCGACTGCAGACTTCTGCGCGGAAGTCACTAACATCTCCAGATCAATGCGTGAACGGATTTATTTTATCGACCACGCACACACACACACACGCACACGCACACACACACACATACACACACACACACATGCACACGTCTCACCCAACATGACTTTTGTCAGCGAGTTGGTACATGGGAGAAAGATGGGTACCTCCTACAGACCTGTGATGTTGTGTGCACTCGACTGGCACAAATAGCGTGTGTCATGCGCTCAATTGTCGACCTGACAATGTAAACTAACATACGAACAAGAACGACAAAACGGTATTTACAGAAACGCCCGATATTTTACGAAGTTCTTCTCTTATGCAAGCAGAATTTAAAAAAGAGAATAGTTCAATGCAATAGTGACTTCATATGTTTTTAGAAGAAATTTTAAAAAAATTGAAAAACATTAGTTTTAAACTTGAAGAGACTGTAGTTAGTTCAGTAGCTGTAATTTCGTTATGTACGAAATAATTTTTGAATATAAATGGCCAATTTCCTATTCAGCAATTTTTCTGTTTTTTCCTTTCAGAAATGAGAGTGCTGTGAAATACGAAAGTGTCAAACACGCAAGATTACAATAGCATAGTTACAAGATTTTGTAAAAGTATTTAAAAATTTTGTTAGATATAAATCTAAAAATAATTTGTTGAATTATCAAAATAAACAATAAATTAGTATAAAGGCTATGTGAGTCAGCGCGGTTAATTAACAGTGCGCAAATTAAATTATATTTTATTACAAAAAAACTTTGATCAAACATAAATAAATTTTAATTTATAATCGTTTCGACTTAATTTCGAGCCAGCCTCAGAGTAAACCTCTCTTATGACAATATTAAAAACTAAACTATTATAATTTTGTGTACCACAATTCAATCGCATTGTTACATCCAATATTTCTTATTCTGGTCACAATTATATGCACTCAACCAGCTTCTAAGCTCGATAGAAAGGATTGCATGTATTTTAATTCCAATTATTGTAACCAGATGACGAGCAAATAATTTATGCATTATTTTTCCACACGTCAATCATTAAAAATTATATACAGAATTGTCACAAATAGAATTAAAATTAAAATTATCAAACGTTGACTAAATAACAAGTCAACCAAAAATGATGTATACATATTTTAATTACATATTTTAATTATCAAAATAAATATATAGGAGACCCAAGTTGATTGCTAAAATATCAAAATTTTTACAGTATTGCTCATTATGTTTGAGTTTCCTACATAATTATTTGGTTAGTTCAACAAAATTATTTTCAAATCCGTATCTACCTAATGTTTATAGTTACTTCAGCAAAAACCGTTCTTTCCATGTGAGAAACCTAACGATTTCTTTCATTAAAAAGTTCTACATCCTAAATTAACATTTTTTTAACAAAAGAAATTTCACTTCAGAGAAGTCTAAATTTTATTTCACAGCACGTATCTGTATTTAGCAAATTTGTGGACATTTCAGCAAAATGGTTCTTTCCGTGTAAGAAACCTAGAAAATTCACGATTTTATTCATTCAAAAGTTCTACATTCTAAATTAACGTTTTCTTTTTCGATGGAAATTCTGCTTTAGAAGTCTAAATTTTATTTCACCGCACTGCAGTGATCGGACTTGGAATTAAATGTTCCGATCTCCTACGTAGTGCAGACACTGGCTCAGCCATGTGTCATCGGCTTCGACGGTGTAGATTGCGTGTTACAGCAATCTTCGGTGCCACACCGGTGTGCGCGTCAGGTAAAGAGAGTTCTCCCTTTCTTCCGCGTTTCCTCCACCCGCGCGATCGCGCGCCACTTTTGCGACGGGCGGATCCGAGGGAAGCGGATTTTGCCCACGTAGAGTGTCATACACCCACGGGGGCCGATACAATGAGCACTCAGGATTTATGCCGCGGCTCGCACTAATATAAAGGCCAATTTATTTCGCGCCCGAAAGGAGAAGGGGGGTGGGCGGGGGGAGGAGGGGAGGGAGCAACACCGCTCTCCTCCCGGTCCCCGCCGCCCCCACCTGTTTCGAGCCGGACACCAGAATGCAATTTATGCGGGATAACTTCGTAATTTATCGCGAAAACAATGCTGAGCATCGTTTGATTCATATTCAACCACCGCAATGTCCTCCCCTGGGATGCAGGCGCATATAAAAAGGCAGATGTGATTATTTATTTCGCTTCCTATAATCCATATCTGGAATTATGATTATTTGACTTGAATCGTTACAAAATATATACAAATGCAATAATAAACAATTTAATAAAAATTATAAAATTATAGAACATAGGCCTCTTTTGGATTGAAAACTTATATGAGTATACATTTTTTTTACTTTTTGTTATTTTTTTTAAAGCTTAACAAAAAATAAAACATATTTAATTTTAAAAAGCAACAAACAAGACAAGTGAGGTTTTTAATTGTTTCAAATAGAAATTTAATTTACAGTTTTTTTCAGCAAATTAACATCTTTCTAATATGATGCCTGATTGAGCATTGAATTATCAAAAATTGCTTATCAATTTAATTTAACTCGTGACATTATTATAGTGGTTTAATTGCATTTATAAGTCCAGAAAAACCAATTCGACGTGCAGTTCAAATGACTACAAATATGGTATATGTACAGTATATGCATGTATATATATATATTAGGTGTTGGAATTAATTCGTAGCGTTTTTAATGAAAGAATGTTATTTATTTCACATGAGCATTAAAAATACATTAATGAAAGTACTTCCCATCACTTGTAAAACGCTACGAATTAATTCCAACACCTAATATATATATATATATATATATATATATATATATAAATATATATAATTTTCACATTGAATTTAAAGCATTAAAGATCTAGCTTTGACTGGTATAGACTTTTAGTTTATCGATTATGTTTCTTAAATTTAATTTTTTTGAGCTTAAAATTGATGTTTTCAAATTTCCAAAATATTTCCTAAAAGAGGACTAAGTCACTGTTGCATTGAACAGTTCAACTGAACCCTTTATTTTTTCAGAAAACTCGAGAAGAAAGAGGGTGCATGCAGGTGCATTCTTTTGCAGCGGGTCAAGACTCCCACAACTACACACACAAAATCTGAGAATGGAATTCTCGAGTCAAGAGGGCGATAAAGAGATTGAATAGGAATCGTAAAGAATTCGGAGATGCGATGGATCCCTGCGAAGAACGAACGCAGAGAGATAGAGGAGAGGTAGGAAGAGGAGGAGGTTGAAGACCGTTTCCTCCCTTTCTACGTTCCATTGAACGGATCCCGAGGGGGTCTCGCGGTAATATATTTCCTGCGCACGTAACGACCGCAGTATTTGGTTAATATGATTTCCCGAAGTGGTGGTTAAACTCGAAACGTGACGCTTACGAGTGTTATGTAAATAGTAGCAGAAAACGAACAATGGAGGCTTTAGAAGTATGGGTTCTGATAGGAAGAATTGACTATTAACGGATGGTTCACACGACCCAAGACTCATCTGTCTTTCGAGAGTAGCTCGAACAGTCGGTAAAAAGAGATTTGAGAATTTAGAAATTAAAAGTCATAATTCGTAATACACGTAATGTATAATACTTGTACATTTTTAATAAACGAAATAAATATGACACATGTTACGTAAAACATATGTCAACTCTACATGTCATAAAAATCTATCCATAATTTCCAGAATTTTCCTACATTATAATGTCATTTTATAGTTTTGAGAAGTAGAAACTCTAAACGTTATAAAAGTCTATTCAATAATAATTTGTAGTATTTTGCTATATCATTATGTTATTTTATAATTTTAAAAATTAATTACAAAATTATATTTTCAGTAAAGGGCATGCAATGTTCTAATTATGTTATAATTCTAAGCCAATTGGCAAACTTACGCAAGGAAATCGACCGCGTAAAATATTAAGTAATAACTAGCCTCGTTAAGACATCGGATACTTGCGAAACTGATTTATGATACCTTAGGAGTGTAAAAATTAAAATGCAGATAGGTCGTAACGAGCACTTTAAAGTGCCTTAAATAAAGCCCGTAAAGCAGAATCGGGAATTGTGTCGAGAATTATGGGCGTATCAATCATGAATTAATGTGAAATTGGAAACAGTCTGTATTGCAAGCATGTATATATTTAATGTTGCAAGGAGCAGTAAACTAATAAATATTCGTCGAATTTTATCGTTTCATAAATTTATAATAATAAAGCCGTAGTAATAAATAAGGAATGTGAATCTCGAAGCGACGAGTATTCAAATTATTGAATATTTAATAATATACGTATAATTAATAATATAATTAGTAAACTTTAGTAACTGAGATTATTGAAAATAGTCGCGATCTTAATTGAACTTTCAACTGGCAATATTTTATGTCAATAAAAAACGTTGCATGATGATAACTTTATTTCTTCGAGACACTCTGATTAAGTTTCAAATTTTATTAAAAATTTAGTTTAAGGTTCAAGTTCTAATAACTAATTTAGTTAAGATTTAATTATCGCTGCATCTCTAACGTTTATAATCAAATGAGTAAAAGTTTCATCGAATTTTTATCGAACACGCTCTAACGAGATCAATCTCATTGACATTACCGATCTAAAGTGTAACTGCTATCTCGAACATGTTGTGCGCCATACGTGGGCACCAAAACAATGCAGCTGATGGACAATACTTATTAGTTTCAGAGGTGGGCGATTCGCTCTCTTTCTCTGTACCCTGCTGATGCCGTGTAATCTATTGTACAATACAAGTTGAAGGCACGAAGAAAGACAGGCGTACGCCTACAAAGCCGGAGTGGTGTCGGTGCATCACTCTTCCGAACTACATGGAATTCTCCTCGGCCAAGGCTTACCCGAATTTAAATCTCTACCAGGCTCCCTAAGGTCTGAGCGTTAAAGTTATATATTCGTAGGATATCCTAAGAGATAAGAAAGAAAATACGCTTTATAAAATCGCGACAACGCGAACTCTCATATCATTAATCAGAGGACGCAATTTCCTAAAAAAGTTCTCGGTAAGACCGATTTGATTACTCATTACTGTACTCTTTAACATGCAAAGTACCTGGTGCACGTCGGCGGGCCAATGAAAGAGCGCCGCGATAACGGCTCGAAGAGAAACGTGGGGGATTAGCCGAACAAAGTCGATACCGCCGTTCGATAAATCAGACTCCCGCGACCGGTTCACAAGTGGTATTAAGCCCCTATCACGTTACGCGGAAAATAGGCCGAGATCCCGACGAATATTTGGACCGCGACCAGTCGGACCAGTCCTTCGAAAGAAGTAAGGGTGTCTCACCGCACTGCCGAATCATGAATAAATTTTAACGAGACCGCGCGAGCTAAGGAGAGGGAGAAAAGGGAAGACACTCGTAGCTGCGAGCGCCAGATATATGTATAAAGAAGCGATAAATCAAGCCTGCTAATCAGACCGCTTCATCAGGCCCACTTTTCGATAAGTTATGAGAGAGGGCAAAGTAGAGGCAAACCTTCTTTTCGGCTAAAGTTAGCTAAAATTAATTTTTTTAGCAACAGAAAATATTTCATAAATATAAATATATTAATAAATAAATATATATATATAAATTTTTCTTAAATTTTATGCTTCACGAAGAGAGAATTTTGTTGAAAGAATTTAAAATTTTGTTAAACACAGATCTAAGATAATTTTATTGGAAACTCAAACTGCTTGCTAGAATATCAAAATTTCTGCAACATTACTTATTATTTTTTAATTTCTAACATAAATATTTTCATGGTCTAACAAAATTATTTTCAGATCTGTATCCAGTAAGATTTTAAATCTTTCAGCAAAATCGTTCTTGCTCTATTTATTATGCAGCATCAAAAGAAAATTGCGGAAAGTTCTTTATATTATAAATAATAAATGTTTATATCTTAGATTGATTTTAGAACGATATTACTTCGAAATAACTTTCGAAATAACTAAAAAGACAAAATAAAAGTTCGTTAAACTCGAAAACTTCCCGTACCTTCGTACGGGCGAGATTACATCGGACTTGTACGAAACGGGATGTCACAGTTATGGGATGGCAGGAGTTCTAATAGATTCTCGCGAGAGAATATTTTCGCGTCCCTTGGCGTGTGGGCGACATTTTTCAATATCAGAAGACGCGAGTATACGTTCGTCCTGTGTGGTCTACCGTGGTATGCGTCCTACAGCAACCTAATCGAAAGTCTTCGGCAGTTCGAATTCGGCTACCGAAGTGCGCGCGCCAGTCCTAATGAATAACATTAATTAACACCTATAAATTCCTACCTCGACGTACCTGTTTTGTATCAACAATGTACAAGTAAAACAACCGGATGATCGAAAAGCTGTCAAGCCTGCGACCGAACGACGAAATCTTTGGAATGCGCGTAGACGTCTTGACATCGTTCGAACGACCATGTAAAATCGAGATCATTCAGTCAATACAAAAAAAAAAGGAGAAAACGAGTGTTAGAGCGATTAATTTTGGTCGATGGAACCGACAAGTTCGATCAAAACAAGCTGGAATTTTTAAGAAGAATTTTTTCGGTTTCCTTTTTAATCGTAATAGCCTCACGTTAAATAACTTTGATTTATGAAAAGCGCATATATTATATAGGCGACTAAAATCTGAAAGTTGCAGTTTTTCTATCTAATAAAAATAACAAAAATCAAGAACTACCGTACAAGCATGTACAGAGTGTTAAGTCTTTATTTGCTCTTTGAGCGGGCGGCATTAAATTCGCTTCCATCAGCGCAACGATACGCCTCTGTTAATTAATCCCAATGTCCCGGTAATAATTTATCCGATAACGTCCCGCAAGAGCGCGCGCACTTAATAAGCCGAGGCGATTAATACCTTTTTACACTGCGCAAACCGGATAGTACGAGGGACTTTAAAGCACCTCTGCCGATCATAAAATCCTACACAAAGTTCTGCACGCGATGACGCAATTCTCCATCGATGAGGAGAAATGGAAAGAAAAAGGAACAGATGAGAGACTAAATAAATGCGACAGATAGGTTGCCGAAAAAGTCGCGGTTCAGACGTAACTGACGGTACGATTTGCGAAGTCGTACGGACGAAAGATGTTTATGCAAATTCATAGCAAAACGGTCACGATACGGTTTAATGATCCGTCGTTATGCCATGTTTGTTGAACATGTTTTGCAAGTACGCAAAGATGATTAATACTACCTACTTTTTTTATAAAAATGATTTTCCTCGAAACATGTACACAATTTGTAATAACAAATATATGTATATAATTGTATAAATAGATGTAGTATTTTTTTTACAATAGATAAACCATTAAAAATTGAACTGTTTTATAAAAGAAACCAGGCGTTAGTTTTCATTTTTATTTTTACCTCATTTTTTACTTCAGCTATTTTATCAATTTCAATATTTAGGAAATGTTTATATATGTGTACACAATTAAAGGAGAGAAGAAGAGAAACAAAAGTTAAAATTGAGAAAAATACAAACACAACGTTTTATAATAATCTGAGTAGTCGCAAATGACACGCGTTTCTTAATTACTATAATTTTATAATTTTATTGTATGATAATATTTATCAATAATTTATTCTATGTGTGGTAATAATCATATTGTAATCTCGCAATTAATGAATTAAGAATTAATAATATTAAAAAGAAAAACATTCCCCCCATTTATTTAATCTTTACAAAAATTTAATACTGAAAGAGATGATGATTAATTACTTATTTTTGGTATTAAAAATACTCGTTTACTCAAAATAAGTAATGAATCATTATCTTTCAATATTAAACCAGCTAGTATTTAAATTGAATTCTTGTGAAGAAAATACTTTTTTATATAAGCAGTGACAAGTATTTCTAATTTTCGCTTTAAGATAACCAATTAGGAGTATACTAATGTGCAAAGTCTCATAACGTTGTATGAATGCATTATGCGGTGCAATTAAAACTCGAGTAGCACGAATGTGGCGTAAGAAAGATCTTTTCTTCAAACATGTGTATATAGGGTGCCATCAAAAAAACGTTTCTTACTTTGTAAGCATATCAAATTATTTGTGACAAATAAAATAATAATAAAATTTTTGCCGAATAATAATACCAAGATGTATATAATAATAGATTAATAAATAATAATCTTAATAGAATAAGATAATAATAATAGCAAATAATAAATTAATTTGATTAGTGGCTTAATTATTAGAATGTTTAATATTGACTAATAGAAGTTAATCAGATCGTGGGTAATGAGCCGGAGCGACTCAATTAACGAATACATCCTGATTTTATCATTTTCAGAGCTGCCTTATATAGACGGACTTAGAATTAATAATATGTACAATGGCTCGTAATACGTCGTACAAACGCATTACATGGCACCAATTAAAACTCGAGAAACAGGAAAATCGACGAGATTTTTCGCGCGCTAACAACCCGTCCGCGAACAACATAAGATCTTCATTCACCCACGCGCAAACAGTTACACCCTCAAAAACAGATAAGTGAAGGCGAAGTGAGAAGGCGTGGAACAAGAGTTTAAGGAATTATTTGAGAGAGTTACATCGAAATGATTTTTTGTTTACAAATGCGTATTTCCTCTAACTATGCTCCAATAAATACTTTCATGAGAACTATAAAATCACGATCTCTCTCACAGAGTGTCTTCAAATTCTCTTGTCTTTTCCTTTAATCTTGCATCTAAAATCTGAGTCTTGTTTGGCACAAACGAAATTTCATTCTCAAATTTGATTCTTATTTTTGCCCTCCTACAAAATGTTTTCCTTCAATTTTTATCAACATTTAAGTTAAAATACAGAGTTCAATAATATTATAATTAATAATATAACAGTAATAAATAACATTTGAGTTAAAAAATTATATTTGGCAATGTGATAGACATATGGAAACCCTGAACTTTTCCACATTTTCAAGAGCTAAGAAACAGTATAATAATAATATTATAGTATAGTAATAATAATATTAACTTTAGATTTCTATTATTAATTTCATATTAATACTATAATATTAATTTTTTATATTCTCTCATTTATTAATATTTTGTATAAAGAAACACATTTTATAAGTAATGGGATTTTTAATACAGTTCTCTGTTAAATCAAAATTCAAATTGTAAATTTAAAATTCGTACACCTTACTTTATTAAAATTATTTTAGTTTCTATAGAACATTTCAAAAATTATTGATGAGATATCCCAAAGATTTAAAATTTTTTTTTCTTTTTTAGTTTGTATACTGCAATCAATGAAATTGATTGTTCTGGGACACTATAAATCTATGTAAAAGTAATTATGTCACGACCTGCCGCGACACAAATAGAAGTTCTTCCTGGTGGACCTATTTTTGGGATCGTCGGCGTTGAATTACGAAAGTCGTAATTCAACGGGCTGTATCAACGAGTTGCAACTGAATGAGAGGGAAGAAAAAGATAGCGACGGAATGGGAAGAGTCTCTACGAAAAAAGAGACATGGAAGGAAGAAAAAAACATTTAAATTTCCAATGGACGTGCTGAATGGATTCCGTGCCGGAACTACTTCGAATGAAAACAGAAACAAAACAATGTTTTTATAACCCAGTGCCAAGAATACGAGCTATAAGCTGATTCGGTCGATGACGGTATCACTCAAGATTGTTACGATGCCTATTAAACTTGTACGAGGGATCAATCATTTATTTCTGTAAGGCTCGATTGTACCAACGTTATTTTAACTTCAAACGAGGTTAAATATCTCTCTCTTTCTCTCTCTCTCTCTCTCTCTTGATTTTAAAAAGAGAGAGAGAGTTTTAAGCTTCACTTAAAGTCAAAGTAACGTTGATGCAATCAAGTCTAAAAGAAACTATATGTCAGAAACATCAAGAAATTTCAATCTTCAAGAAGAATCAATCTTCTATGTTATTTCTATCTCCAGAATTTAAGAGGCGGAAACAAATTATATTTCGAAAATCTCTTCCTCGGAACGTCAAATCATTTTTAGAATTATTAATAAAATATAGAATTAGCTCGCTTTCATTAAATAATGAAATTAGAGCTGTCACATCGTCTCTCTCTCTCTCTCTCTCTCTCTCTCTCTCTCTCTCTCTCTCTCTCTCTCTCTCTCTCTCTCTCTCTCTTTCAAATATTCAATATTTAGATTATATTTTAAAAATTGGAAATTTAATCTTCTCACAGCAAATTTCTGCATTAAAATTTCATAAAATAATCTGTGAATAAGTAATATAAATAAAAAAAATTTATTATAATAATACTTTCAAATTTTTTAGAGTTGACTAATTTATTAATTTTTTTAAATTAATTAATTAAATTATAAATTTAAGAATTTATTAGGTGTTGGAATTAATTCGTAGCGTTTTACAAGTGATGGGAAGTACTTTCATTAATGTATTTTTTAATGCTCATGTGAAATAAATAACATTCTTTCATTAAAAACGCTACGAATTAATTCCAACACCTAATAATAAAAACTTGATCGTGCGTTATATCAAATTCACGGAAAATTCCAGCTTTTAGTAAATATTTCATTGAATACAAAATAATAGTAAATGAATCATTATTTTTAAAAACGACTCTTTAACGATAACAAAGAGGCGTTATGTCATTATCTCGATTTTTAAAAATTTGCGGCTTCTCTGAGTGACTATTCAAAAATATCATACTATAAAGCAAGGTGCATTTTGTGTGTCGCCTACGCGAGTTCGCGAATAAGCGGGATAACGCACAGCAGTTCACGAAGTGCCATTCGCAGAACAACTTGTAAACGAGTCGTGGAGAATCGATTCGACACGTCTTCGCATGGAGAATTGTTGGCACGCCGAGAAAGAGGAAGAGGAGAAAAATCCCGATGTTCCCGTCCTTCCACTTAGGGACATATCTCTCTTTCTCGTTCTCGAGAGCCACTGTGGATAATTGGGTCCGCACCCACGAGAAACTCTCTCTGTTCTTCCTGAGGTCTCTCTTTCTTCTACTTTCACGCTCCCACGAACTTTTTCGATCTGACACATATGGCGGTGCACAAGAATGCGCGACACGCGCGGTCGTCGTACACATGGTTAAATAATATATATGCTAGAATACAAAACGCGATCGTGCAAGATAAATACAATTAGGATACTGTTTCATGGATTATACATTTATACGATTATACATTTATACATCCTTAATCGGGTTTAATAACATCCATAATTATAAAACTGGCCAGTCATAGTCATTCCGTTCTTCTAAAGAATAGCTATGATTGCAATTTCATAATTATTATAAAATTATTATAAAAATGCCGTGTAAACATAGTCATTGTTTTAATCTCTTAAAATATTATAATAAAAACAATGATTTTGCTAAAGTTTAAAAAAAATTTCAAATCATATAGAAAAAGTGGCTTTGATCAAATTGACTGAAACTGTAGTGATATTTTGTAGATTATGAGATGTTGATCAAAAATTTCCTTAGGCAATATTTTTTTACACAGAATAATGAGATATAAATCAATTACATTTGTAAACAAAACACATAACTGCTTTATGAAAAAAGCAACAGTTTACAAACTGCACATTTTTTTAAAAGCAACTACGTGTTTTTTTAGATCAATTGATTTATCTCATTATTCTGTGCAAAAAAGTATTAAGGTAGGTACAGTTAAAAATGAGTAGTTTAGCAGATAAAAATATTTTTCAATATACAATTAGACCCAAAGTAACAACTTTCAAATGTTGTTACAGCAAAATTTATCCATTTTTTACAATTTTACTCTTAAGGAAACTTTTAATCAGTATTTCATAATTCACAAAATATTTACAAATATAGTTTCCAATGTAACCGAAGCCACTCGTTCTATATGAGATTTGTATGGGATTCTTTAACTAGATACATAAATCTAAAAATAATTTTGTTGGACCATCAAAGTTACATAGAAAGCATCTGCAAAAAGTTTTAACATTCCAGCAACCGGTTTGAGCGTCCTACAGAATTATTTTTACTAAACTTTTAGATACTTTAGCAAAACTATACTTTTTGTTAAAATGTACGAAACCATCTTTGATTTTTGAAAAATTGAATTTGAAATTTCAAATAATGAAATATTTTAAAATAATATATAATATTAAAGAATAATAATTAATAATGTACTAATTTAATTCACCTTTCTTTGGCTCCTCGTCTTTTTGTAGATTTAAACTGCATGTAAATGCTTTGGGATTCTCTCTCTCTCTCTCTCTCTCTCTCTCTCTCTCTCTTTCTCTTCTTTTTCAGCACTATTACTCACTTTTAGAACTTCCTTTATCCCTGGTAAAAATAAAAATTGGAATGTAAGTGGAATGTAAGAGAAGAATAACAGAATTAAAAACAGAATTTACAGAAGACGAAAATTGAGACAACGAAAAGTAAGTCAAACATTTATGTTTCGTTGCACAAATCATTCTAGCAATATCACAGCAATATTACAGCAATGTTGCTACAATCTTCTGTACTGTGTGGATAACTATTTAAGTCATACTTGTTAACAATATTTATTCATTTTATCACAAGTAGAAATGTTTCTAACATATCTTATTTAACGGACATTTGAAATAGTTCATTAGTAAAATGCCAGAAATTTAGACCCCACTCAAAATCACAAATAATTTGAATAAAATATTAGAACTTATATCTTAATGAAATAGTATAAAACATACAATAATAAATAATTAATATAATAATAAATAATCGTAATTATATTGTATAAAGAAATTAGCATTTCTAAATTTCTATGGTAATTCGATTTATTAAAAAAGCATCTTGAGATTGACTTACTTCAAAGATTGTTCAATAATCAATGCTTATCAGTACACAAATTTACTTTTAATTTTCGCAATATTCGGAAAATATTGATACATTTTTATTCTTAATAGATATTTTTCGGATGATTTTTCGTGATGCGTCTCGTCTGTCATGTCGCGTTATTTGCATTAATTGCGATTTATACAAAATGTCTCGTAAATTTTGACTAATCATTTTTGTGTAAATAGAGCTGATTAAACTGAGTCAATTTCAAAAAATCCTCTACCATTTTACAATTTTTGCAATGCTTAACGAGATATTAATTATTAAAAATTGCCAAAAATTGATATTCAATAATTTTTCACTCAAATATTGTACTATCAACTTTCCAGAAAAACTGCAAGAAACAAAAATTGTTTATTTTCTTCTTATAGAACTCTAAGAATTTTTTCAGAATTGTGTATCAACTTTTTAGTATTGCATTTTCTTATTTTTACCAACATGAGAAAATATGGTATTAAAAAATTTTTTTAAAATTCTAAAAAAAAAATTCTCAGAACTATATGAGAAGAAAATTAATGATTTTGATCTCTAGCAGTTTTTCTGTAAAGTTGATAATATTTGAGTAAAAAAATTATTCAAGAACAATATTTAGCAATATTTAGTAATTAATATTTCTATATCTTGTTAACTATTGCGAATAGAAAATTTTCTTCCCCAACCTAATATTTAAATACATATAGAAACATAGATAATGAATGAAGATTAGTAAGCAATTATTAAAATCTCTTCTTTGTTGAATTATTGTTTTCATGTATATTTGTAGAATATTGTATGTAATAATCTTTTTAATAATTCGCATTGCAAATAATTTTCGTACTATGAAAACATATTGGTCCTAGAATATTACGTTTTAATACGACCGGGCATGCCAAGTTTTTTCTTCATTGTAATCGAGTTGACAATTTTAGTCACTTTCAGTCTATCTTATGTATCTTGTATAATACTTGTCTATTTATTTCAGATTCGTTTTTTATTAAAAACAACACCTTTTTAATGCACTTAGTGTATATTTAAAAAAAAATTTGGTTAAGGGATATATTCAATTTTTAAACAAAAAATTTTTAATATTAGTTAAATATAAAATGCATCTTGTTAATGTTACATTTAATTTTTTTTTGTCTTTTCTTAATAAATATTACTAATACTTAACAATTATAGGATATTGAAATAAGGAAATCGTGAAGGAACAGATCTATATTTTTTATATAGCGTTTATAAAAACTTTTAAACAATAAATGCTTTCAAAAAATGCAAGTGATCGTAATACCAATAAGAAGTGAAAATCACACTATTAATTATTAACAATGCAAAATACCTGCAAATTCTCAAAGTTTTACATTTTCTGTATATATAAGTACATATTATGTAAATTTCTAGAATTTGTAGAGAATTGCAATTGAATATCGTGTGAATTTTTTGATTAATAAATGCTTGAATGAAATCTTCAAAAAATTGCAAGTATATTCTCTTGATGTTCTAAATATATAAAAATTCTGTATATAACCATTCAAAATACAGAGTTCTATATACAGTACAAATAAATTATTTCCCAAGCCTATTTCCCAAGTCTCTAATTTTCTATGGTTCTGTTGATTCTTGTTGTTCAAACTTGGGATACTTTGTTTCCACTTCCGTCCAAGTAGTCCTTCCATAGGAAAGATCCCTCATAACACTGGGCAATTCGTCCAACTGTCATTAAAAATTTTTTATTATTCTAATATAATGAAAAATATTTTTTCTTGATATGTCTGTTAATGATAAAAGAATTATTAAATTTTGCTTCTAGACTAATTAAAATTTATACACATATAATATAAATATCACCCAAATTATTCTACAAATATACTGAAAAAATATACGTACATTTATCCTAACTTGTCCCATGCTGTCTCTGTCTCTAAGAGTTGCACTGTGCGGCATCTTCAAAGTGTCAAAGTCAATGGTAATACCGAATGGTATCGCTATTTCGTCGGTACGAGCATATCTGCGTCCTATGCTACCAGAAGAGTCATCCACTTTGTGCGAAACGTCTGCCTTTGTAAGATCTTGCGCTGTAAAACATTAATATACACACACACACACACGTATATATATATATATATATATATTAGGTGTTGGAATTAATTCGTAGCGTTTTACAAGTGATGGGAAGTACTTTCATTAATGTATTTTTTAATGCTCATGTGAAATAAATAACATTCTTTCATTAAAAACGCTACGAATTAATTCCAACACCTAATATATATATATATATACAAGTATATATAATTTCAGATCTATTATCTTTATTATGTTTTCAATGAAAACAGAGCAAAAAAAAAGATTTTGTCTAAGAATATATCAATGTAATAATCAAATTCATATGTTTCACTTACATAACTTTTTCACGAATGGCACAAATTCGTCATTGCCACTGAGTGGTAACACCGAACATTTCAATGGTGCTACAACCGGAGGTAAGGAGAAATACGTTCTCTTCTCATCACCTTCTCTTGCCTGGAAATTATGTTCAAACAGAGCATGCATGATACGACCGATACCAAAAGAAGGTTCAATAACCGAAGGTGTAATCTCTTCCACGTGAACAGTTTTCTGATAACGCTTTACTTCTATCATGTCTTTGGTGATCTTCACAACGACGTTGTTAGACAGTGTCAGTTCATATTCTCCCTTCTCGCTGAGAACTCTCTCTAAGGACTCAATCTCCTTCTTGTTTAAAGCTGCTAATGCATCTTGCACAACTTTGCTATCCTTTTTAAATGTTTTACCGATCAACACCTTGTTCGGCATAATCTCGCAAACATCTACCGTTTTTGGAGCGGGCAGTTTCTTCTCAGCTACCAATTTCACGCCGGTCGCCTTAGTATGCTGCGTTAAATCATAGGCCGACCGATCGGCGCATCCTACGCATTCAATCCATCCGTAAGAAGTAAGACATTCAGCGTCCCAGCAGTCACAGGCGTAATGTGCCATTTCGTTACTCATATGTTGGCGGAAACGTAGACGGTTCGAATCGATGCCGATTTTCAATAGGAACTGATGGATCCTGGCCATGAAGTAGCCCAGCGTCTCATTCGCCACCAAGCCAGACGAGACGGCCTCGCCTATGGTGAGACGCTGCGCACTTTTTCCGTCCATTTGATTGCAAGCTGAATACAACAGCATATCCACGTCTTTGACTGTCTCGAACTTCGGATGACTTTTGTCGCTCGGGTCGCAGAAATGCTCGATTTCTGCCATGGTGAATTCTCGGACGCGTATAAGTCCTGATCGTGGCGAAATCTCATTTCTGAAAGCGTTACCGATCTGCGCCGCAGCAAACGGTAGTCGCTCCTGATTGAATGCCAATAATCGTTTGAAGTTCACAAAGATACCTTGGGCCGTTTCTGGTCTCAAGAAGCCTTTGACGAGCCCTGTTGGACCAATTTGAGTACCAAACATCAAATTGAATTCTATCGGTTCTGTCAAATCGTTACTAGAAACCGGCGATTTCATATTGTATTTCAATAACACTGCGGCCATCTCGTCCTTCGTCATACCATCTAGCTTGATGATGATGTCCCTGCATTCCTCGCGCGTTTTGTCATTTGTTTTCTTATCACAAATTACTTTCTCTAGGTGCGCTTTAATCAAGTGATCCAGCCGGAAGCACTCGCCAGTCTTCACATCCTTCACCATCAGATCAGCGAATCGCTCCACGTGGCCAGATGCTTTTAGTACCGGCTCAGGTGTCAAAATGGAGCAATCGACTTCCAACATCTGTTCTTCCAGTACAAAGAAATTTCTCCAGGCGTTTATCAGATTTGTCTTCAAGGAGCAACCCATGGGTCCAAAGTCATACTGACCAGTAATACCACCATAAATCGCAAAAGACTGATCTAAAAAAAATCTACGTTTCAAAAGATCTTCCATTCTGGCTCTATCAAATGTTACATTGCTGGAAGCTAGAGACAACTCTTTGTCTTCTAGTATTTTTTTGCGCAGCTTCAGCTCGGCTACAGCTTTTTTGATGTCTAATTCTGGAGCACCTTCAGTTTTCAGCTTCCGTACATAGTCACCCTATAAAAAATAATAAGTTATATAGCACAAAGAGATTACCAAAGATAGACTAAAGTATTTTGCTATTCTATAAAATTTTGAAAGTACTTGTCAGTTTGAAGAGAGTAAAATCTCTCACTATTAAAGATTAAAAATTGAACCATTTTTTTCAAGACTGGCTCAATTTTGCTCTTTAGAGTAAGATTCTACTTTAAAGAATTGAATAAGCATTAATACTGACAATACAATCTGTAACAGGCATATGAATCCTGCTCTACTGAAAAAATCATATCACAACGTTACATGATGAAATTATGTAATTAAAACATGTAAATCACGTAAGGGATTGTTCCAAATCAGTACGTGATTTTTTAAAATCACGTAATTTGAAAAATTACAATATGTTAAAAATAATTTCATCTATTATGTGATTTTATAGTTGTCGAATTTTAAAGAATTGAATGATAGAAATAGAAGAAAAAAGAACATATATATCATCATGTAATTTTTCAAATTGTGTAATTAAAAAAAAATACATACTGATTTGGAACAATCTGTTCCGTAGTTTACATGTTTTAATTACACAATTTCATCATGCAACTGCGTGATGTGATTTTTTTTTTTTCAATAGAGTAGTGATCCTAGAAATAGATTTATCTTATAATTATTGTATATTTTTCAGTTTTTTTCCTCTATTCATGTGAGTTAATTATCATACTATATTTATGCTAAATTCGAGTATATTAGTGTAATTTTTTTACAGCTAAAACTTTTCTATATGACGTAGTATTTTCTAAATAACACTTAATAGTACAAAGACTTCACAGAAAATTCATTTTTAAATGTGTTCCTGTACGGGCTAAAAAAAAACCTCGACAAGACACACAGTCCCTATTTTGCATGTCCATATGGCACTCACTTGTTCCTTAACGCTCGCTCGGAGCGGCGCTAGGACTTCCTCGATTTTAGGATCCGTCATGTCAAGCGCGAGGGCGATCTTCAGGTTCCTGTTCGTCTTCTTCGTGCCCCACCGGCTGAAATCGAGAAGACTGGCAGTGGCCGCGACACTTCTGACAGATGGTTTTGTTAGTGGAACGTCGCTGGACACGCGGTGCACCGCAACTCTACGTGCGATATAATGCAAACCACGCCTGAGAAGCCGCATTCGCCGCGAGAGTGATTGTACGGTATATATGCACCTTCACACGCGCCATGCGGTTCCGCGCTGTGGCTTGTTATAGGTTATTAAGGTTATTCGGGGTGCCGCGTCGAAATCGTACGTCACTGATAGCTTTTGCGCGGGAAATTGAAATCCATACAACTTTAATTAAAAATCAATGATTTGACGAAAGTTTGCGTGACTATTAAAATTTAGCTTTAAATTTAATACTACAATTTTAATATTTTTTTATATATTAATTTCATTTATATATAATATAAATTTATTTATATATTAATTTTATTATTTATACCAATTTTATCAATTTTATTATAATATTAATAATTAATAATTATTTTATGATATATTAATTATGAATAATTAATAATTATTCATCATTATAGTCCAAATAGCCAAGTCTGTAGAAAGCAGATTTTTTTTAATGTCTGCTACGCACTATACCAACAAAATAACAACATAATTAGATGTACATAATACTATTGACAGATTGTTAGAAAAAACGTAACAGAATCTGCAAGCATTATCAGATAATGTCGGTAAGATTTGCTCAGTTTCTGCCAACAATTTGCCTTCACATTATGTGGACAGGTGATGTTAATAGAACACAAGCCTAATGCGGATGCAGTTGATGCAAACTACCGTCATTTTCTGCTCGAATCTGCTGACAGTTTGCTAGAAAACTGCAGACATTTTGCTATCTAGATATATACTTGTTTATTTTGCAACTGTACTTTTATTGATATCTTTCCAAAAAAAATTATTAAAGAAATTTATTTAATAAATTATTGTTATATTTTAGTATCTTACAAAACACATATAATGTTCTTTTAAAAAGCTACACATATGTATTATGATTTTGAGCAATAATGAAATAATAATTAGATACATATGTTATATCACTTCAATTTATGTGCATATTAATATTAAAAAATAAAATTTTACTCTTGAACTTACTTTATAAAAAATATCTAACTATATATTTATTCGTACTGACTACAATAGCAATATTCTTCTAAGATTATTTATCAACAGTTAAATAATATTGCAATGAAAACCATTGTAACTCTATGTATCACATATAATTATATAATTTCTGAATTCAACTGTTTATTTAAAATTAATTAAAATTAAACTGCTTATTAAAAATATGCCTTGCTTCTAAATGGAACAAAGAAATAAATAAATAAATATATATGATTTTTATTTTATGTAACGTTACGAATTTCAAACTAACCGCAAAAAACAGGCTCGTTTGATATCCGAATACTTTTATTTCATTAATTAATTATCTCATCTTAATTATCTCACATATACCATAGCGCAGTTTATAGAAAAATTACAATGAGAACGCGAAGCTGTTAGAAAAAAAATGAAGAAAAGGAGGCTGCGACACGAAGCATTGTTAATCCTCCGCTGATAAATTTATTATAACTCTTCAATAAACCCAACCTACGTGTAACATGCATTTAATCGTCCTAATATACAGGCGAAGAGCGTGGGTCGCGAAAATCTTTTATCACGTCGATGCAGAATTTTGGATTGAAAGACAGGTCTCACGCTTATCAGACCAATTTGTTCGCTTAATAATCCCATAATGTCGACTCCGCATAAATTATATCTCTTACGATATTATAAACATTTACGTGGACCGCGGCACGTGTATTTTCGCCGCATGCTGAATGCGACCGTCTGACGCTCCTTCCAGATTTTCGCGTCATCACAAAAAATTGCGCTATAATTAAATAAATTAAATCAGATTTATTGAATGCCATATCATTTATTGAATTGTCGGGAAATTTTCTTGCATAAATAATGTTCCTCAAGCAAAACAAGTTAAAATGACATTAAAATCAATCGTTATATTCGTTGTCGATCAAAAAGTGACTTTTAGCAATCATCATTCTCACATCTTTTTAATGTCATGACTTGTATTCTGCTTGAATTTCTTTCGATATCCCGAAGTGTAGTATGTCACGAAAATCCGCTTTTAAGTCTTATATCTCAATCTTTAATTTCTAAAGTTCTATGATTCCTTTTTTTTACAATTTCCTAGATTTCTTGAACTAATAAGATTCGTCTATTGGACGATGTCTTAAGAAATTTCTCAAGAAATTTTCTGAACAAAAATAGCCTCTAATTTTTCAAATCAGACGGCCGTATTTAAAGATACAGCGAAAACACAGGCCTGTAAGATAATTCCTGTTTTTAGATGTAAGGATGAATGTTATAAAAAAAAACAAATATACGCGCATAATAGACTCATTCTCTCTCTCTTTTCTCTCTTTCTCTCTCGCTTTGCATATTAATATAGTATGTGCAAAATAATCTTCTCATCATTGTGTAAACAATTTATTTTACATAAGGGTAATACTCTGACATCGAAAAAAAGCGATAATAATGGCTAATGTATAATAATAAATAAAGTATGAAATGTAAATAATGGATATGTACAAGTATGTAAATGGCAAAAAAGCTATAACAGAGATGAAATCATTGTTTTTCTTCTGCAAATATATGAGCCGCTTGTTCTGAGAGTGGCGCAAGTCGATTCTCGAAAGTATCACTGTAGAAGTGCCTGTATCGCTTTGTTTGTTCATTTCATTAGAAATATTATAGGATTTCATTATTCACTGTGAGTATTGAAAATATATAGCTCGCTATACTATTACTATAGATTTTCGGTTATTTGCAGTGAATAACAAAACATAACTATGATATAATTCTATATAATTGTATATATAATAAATTATATATATAATAAATTATATAAAATGATATAATTCTATATAATTGTATATATATATAATAAATTATATAAAGAATTATATAATGAATTATATAAATTATCCATATAATCAATTACATTAATCAATTAAGATCATTAACCATTACAAGAATATCAAGTCATCGACGATTTGTATTCGTAATCCACATTTAGCTTCAGATAATTAACGTGAAACATCAAATGCGATTATTGTTAAGTTTCGTAAACGGAACTCAAAGCCGGGTCGTCGCGTTCAGCGCTTAAGACCGCATTTCCGGTTTGCGACATCGAGGATGATCTTTATGTTACATGAAACAGAATTCGATAGCCGCATTCTAGGGGTGGACAGATCAGTGACGACCCGCAAAAATCCTAGATATTTGGAACTCCGCGACCGCTTTCAGAACAACGATACAACTCTCGGCTCCTCTCTCGCGCGCGTTCTTACGCGATGGTCTCCCTGTCGCCTGTTCGCAAGGGATTGCACAGCTTACTTGAGCGTCGCGCTTAAACGTAACACCTGTACACTTAGAACCTACGAAACGTACGGCTGCGACGCGTCCCAAGTAAACGAGGGGCCGAGGGAAGATGAAGGGTGGGAACATCGTGTCTCATCGCGCGGCAAACAGACAACACCGAGACCCATCACAGGAGACATAGTATTACTAATCATATATCCAGCATGAACGCTTATCTCGCTAGAATAATTCGTCTATAATCAGAGGTATTCAACCTGGAGTGCTCCTAATTAAAGGGGCGCCGAGGACTTTCGCGCTTTAAGAGGATCTGCAGACGCGATCTGTTAAAAAAGAACTTTGGTAAGTACGTGTGTATAAAAAAAAAAAGAATACAAATATTTCACATTCATAGCATTATAAAGAATTTCTATGGGAAGAGTTATTGTTTCTTCCTCTTATAAAAATTTAATATTGGAAGGTAACGATTAATTATTTATTTTGAGTATATCAAAAACACTGTTGTGTTTATAGTGCTCAAAATAAATTTTCAATATTAAATTAACCAGTACTTGGATTTCTGAATCCATTATTATCTTAAAACGTACGACGAAAACTTGGTGCGGTACTAAACGGGAAGATAAAACATTTCATAGGAAAAAAAAGTTCTATAAAAGATCCCTTGAGATGTCTTCGGAAGAATATAGAAAATTCTAAGGGAGGAGAGAGAAAAAAAATATATCTTCAAAAGGGGATACTTTCGGGATTGACAAGGTTGAAGAGGGTTGAATACCACTGGTCTATAATAATGTATACAGGGAGCACCATGATAGACCCGTGCGCGCCTCTGCGTCCCACTTGGAAAAACGGATTAGTCATCTCGTGCATCCGATTGACTTACGCTAACGTAAATGCAACAATTTCGACCGAGTGTCGCGTGGACGGGTCGGGAGGAGAACCTCCGGACCCGTCCGCGAAATTCCCGCCGAAGCCAAGATCAGGCGACTTCGATTCCGGGCAAGAGCGTGCAGCGCGAATTCGACACGAGATTAATAATAAAATATCACAGTTCCGAGTCTGAAGAGTCGCTCCTGAAAATCATGGCTCTCCCCTTAACGCTTATATTACGCGTCCGAGAGACGGCGAGTTCCTTGCTTTTTTCCCTTCTTTTTTTTCATAAGTCGTAAGACATTCCTAGTTAACAACAATCCTACGCTCTACTGTAAGATTATCTATTTCGGAAACCGTAACGTTTAATAGTATAATACGTAGTCCATATACAACTCGCTAGGGATGCTGTAAACTGTAATTTACTGGCTGCTAAATGTTCCATGAATACTGTATGTACGTATGTGTTACGCGTTTAAATGTATGTGAAAAATGGTTTGAAAGAGACGACACGTAAACGCGGCGTGACGTGTACCGCGAAGAACAACAACTGATTTCGGCGTTTATCGAGAAAGAGTATAAATATGATGCGCATTGTGAAAGAAAGAGTATATTTACGGAAGAGTGATGTATAATGCAAATCAAACTTGATTCTGTATGATCCATCACTTTCGCCCTGAAATCCTTTCGAACAAAATTATCTAATTTATTACTTAAACAATGAATAATATATCTAAATAATATCATTATCATCTAAACAGAGACTTCGAACTAAATATAGTTTCCTGGAATTCCTGATAATAATTCCATTCGATGTATCGCAAAATAAAATCTCAGAATGAAATTAAAATTATTAGAAACTGGAAAAAAGCACAGTTCAAGTGAAAAAAAAACGGAGGATTTTATGATACAGATCTTTAAAGAAACAATTTCAGGGTAAAAGCATCGAATTACCAAGTGATGCCTTACAGTAATATATATTTCTATGATGAATAATAAAATAGAAGTTTGTATGATGAATTAGAAGAAAGCATCTCACTGGACATTATATTTTAACACGGTTCATGCGTGAAAGAATTTCAATCTGCATTTTATAATATAGTTTCACAATGTAAGTGGCTTAGCTTGCATATATTCATTACTCTTGCCGTATGAAGGGGGATCAGTCGATAAAATACCAAACAGCGAAAAATTTGTCATGGAAATTTTCTATATCAATTTTCTATACAAGTTTTATTTCCTCTTCAAAATCAAGGGAATTTCAAATAGATTAAAATCAAGAGAATTAACTTACTAAATTGTTTGATAGAAAAAGAAAATTACAAAAGCTAATATAAGAATTCTTACATATAAATTCTAAAGTATTACTCATAAAATATAAAGTCATTATTAATATCATAATTGAGTTTTGAAAAAATGTGAACTTAAAATTTCGTAAACTTTTAACCATGTTGTTACTTACAATTTTTGGATCTTATGAATTAGAAACGAATGCATCATGGTCGTCAATCATTCTTACTGTTAATAAGAGAATTTTGTTTTGTTGGAATGACCATCCCCCTCTTTGTTACAAAAATGATATATAAAAATGAGCTAAGTGATTGAATGTAACACGTGAAGCTAAACAATAATATACAGCGTTCCTCCTCTGCCATCCATCGTGCCAATAGTATAATTTACTCCTCTGTCAATCTTCTCAGAATCATGCGCGTCAATAACTCATCAGTTTAATTGATAAAAAGCTAATCGGATAAAGCGTGCAAGTACAAAAAGTAGAAAAAGTCATTGAGGAACGCAATTATGTATGAAACATATTGCAATCTAAATTGCAGTCGTCTAAGCACTCGTAAAAAATCTCACTTGACGCCGCTCTTATGAAACTGGAGGATCAAACAAAGAAGTAATTTGTACTACTTGACAAGTACATTTTCTTGTAATTAACTAGTGAACAAAAACGCATCGCAAGAACATCGTCGACAAAGTCAAGAGTTAAAATATTCTGAACATTTCAACAGATTGCACAGTTCAATATTGACGGCGATCGCGCTCGTCTTTCACGACATTACATATCGGTATTACGAAGTATTCGAATACCTGCCATCAAACATCCTCTTAACATATCTCAATATTTCTGACTAAATATTTACATCGATGCGTTTTACAGCTTCAGTCTATTAAGCTTCGCAACCGCGGCTATGAGTCTTTGCGACAACTTTCTCGTTTTTCGCTACCATTAGCTCAGAATTATCCTTAATCGCGTTGCTTTCCTACTGAGCGGGTGGTTGAGGCTCGCTGGACATATTCGGATTCGGATACGGCAGGAACGAATAATTGGGATAGGGTGGCGGAGGATGCGGGAACGGCGAATAATAATTAGGGGGATGCGAAGAAGGAGGGGCGTATCCTCTGTGCATGTAAGGATCCGTTGGAGGCGGCGGACCATGGAACGCCGAGTACATGCGAGCATAATCTGGGTTATAACTCGGTCCACCATATGCTGGATAACCGGGTGCTCCTGCAGATTAATTTTACTGTTAATATTCTTTAATCGAATAAAACTTATAAAAGACATTAACATGTTTATTAAATACAAAGAGCATCTTTAAAAAAAAACTAAAAAATATCGATAAAATTAAATTTTAAAATGATAATATTTTACTTCTTATTTTATTTTACAATGTCTTTTAAAAGACTCACCACCTGGAGGATAAGCTGCGGAAGAGCCAGGCGCCGGTGGATAGTGCTGCGAATACGGATCGTACGGGCCCGGCGGATACGGTCCCGGATACCGCGTATTAGTGGGATGACTAAATGCGGTAGGTATATGTGTCTCGTCTCTGCTCGATGAGGCAACTGTGGTAGTCACCGTCGTGCTGTCCGTACCTTTAGACTCTGTCGCGGAGTTGTTCGTTAGCGTTTTGGCAGTAATGCTCGGTATTTGAGAAGAATAAGCGGTAGGCACGTTCATCACGTTCCTCTCGTCCATAGGCTTGCCTAAGTCCGGCTGAGGCTTCGTCGTGTCTACTGGCAGTCTACTGCTGGGATTTGCCGTGTGCGGTGGAACGCTGGGGAAGTAAGTGCCATAGGGGTTAGACAGCGAGCGGGAACGTGGATCGCTGTAGTCGTAGTATCTCGGGTATTGAGCGTAGGGATATCCCTGGGGTACGCTCGGCGTCGGATCACCTTGGATCATGTTGTCTCGCATACTTAGAGTCGGCTCGGCGCTTTTCGGCGAAGTAATATTAGTGCTAGTACATACGGAAGCAGTCGATGTCGCGTTAGCGATTGAATCGGTGATACTTTTAGGTGCTTCCGAGCCTCTTGCAGACGGTACCGGTACATTCGATGATATCGGTATGCTTGACGATACTGGTATACTCGAGGATATCGGCATACTCGATGGTATCGGCATGTTCGATGATATGCTCGGCGACATACTTGTAACTGGCATACTCGATGGCATACTTGATGGTATACTTGACGGCATATTCGATATCGGCATGCTTGACGGTATGTTCGATGATACTGGCATATTCGACGGTATACTCGGTGGCATGTTCGATGATACCGACATATTCGGTGGTAAACTTGGAGGCATATTTGATGGTACTGGCATGCTCAGTGGCATATTCGGAGGCATACTTGAAGGTATTGGTAAGCTTGGTGGTATCGACATAGTCGATGGTACCGGCATGGATGATGGTACCGGTTGTGTTAACAGAGAAGACATCGGACCAGGAATAATCGGGTGCGTCTGCGTCGCAACCTGCGGTGTCATTTGCGGCGCTTGAGACGCTTCTTCAATAACGATATCTTCATTGGTTTCTCGTTTCTCCGTTTGCCCACGGAAAGGACGACCGTAGTTTGTTAGTTCATCCGGCTTAGAAGATTCCTTCTCTGATGGCGAACACTGTTTATCAGCGGTTGGAGGCATTTCTGATTCAGATTGATCATGTTGTGTTTGAACGCCTTGCGCAAGAGAAACGGTATCAGGAGTGTAAACCTGAGTGCCTTCCTCAGAAGATTTTGGCAGAGATGTATCCGTATCCGAATTAGTGGTACGGGTATGATTAGAAGGACTATACTCGGTATTTGAGCTTACTTCTGCCACTACATCTTCCAATCTGACTTCCTCAACACGCTGCTCAGTTCTCAGTTGACCGTCGGACGAGTTGGAGTTGTCCCCGAGTGTGGAATGATCCATTGGCTCTTGCTTGACTTTGGGTAATCTCGACAGAGAAACTTGAGTAGTCAAATTAACTTGACTCAAATAAGGTTTAGCCGTCGCTGTAGCAACTGGTTTGGGCCTCTTAGAGACTTCCTTATCGCCAAATGGTTTATAACCCGGACCCGGTGATGATTTATTAAGAGGCCGGCCGGTTTGATTACTAGAAGACGACTTGGGTATTATGGAAATCGCCGAATTATTCCGTAAAGGAAACCCAACCTCGGGTTTAGAATTTCTCTGTATCATTGAAACTCCTGTAATTTAAAAAATTGAATTATTTTCAAATAATGAAATATTTTCAAATAATTAAAAGTATTAAAAAGGCTCTGCACTTATAATAAAAGGTAATATACAAGAAGGGCAAAGAGCCAATAACGTAATAAAAGAATTTTAATTTAAATAAGCAAAAATAATACAAAACAATTAAAATAAACAAACGTTTCAACTCCAATCGAGTCATTTTCAATACAATCTTATAATAATATAAACATTGTTCTAAATTAAAAATCTGTACATGGTCTTACAATATTCTTACAATTCCTTAATATAAAATTTTTTCTTTCTGTGTAATACGCTGCGAATCATTTTTATCAAGAATTAACAAAGTCATAAGAAACTTCTGGAAAAACAACCGTGAACAAAAAAAATTAATATTAATTACATAAAAATTAATAATATGATAATGTACCTTAGTAAATATGTTAAGAGTCCAATAATACACAACGAGAAAAAAATGTAGACTGTAATCGATTTCGTGGTACAATATAATAGTCTTTTTATTTTATAAGTTATTATAAGCAAATTTGCAAAGATAACAAGCGTCTGACTTGCACGATGTCAAATAACAAAATGTCAAGCAGAAAAACATTATCGAGAACGAAAAACGGAAAAATAGGGAGGAAAAAGGAGAGAAGATATTAGGAAGGAGAAAGAGAATGTATAATGTCAGAATATAATTCCGGCAAAGACTCCGTGTCATTTTGTCTATTTATTCCATGTTTCTGTTTTTTAATATGGACCATTTCAGATATCAACCTTTTATTATATGAAGGCTCTACATATATCCACTTTATCCCATTTAAAGTTATGATTCTTCTCCATACGATGGTTCGAAATCATTGATGGAGATTTTGAACTTATATTGATCGTTGTGTATTATTGGACTCTTAACATATTTACTTAAGTACATTATCATATTACTAATTTTTATGTAATTAATATTAATTCTTTTTGTTCTTTTTGCTTTTCCAGAATTTTCTTATGACTTTGTTAATTCTTGATAAAAATGACTCGCAGCGTATTACACAGAAAGAAAAAAATTTTATATTAAGGAATATTGTAAGAATATTGTAAGACCATGTACAAATTTTTAATTTAGAACGATGTTTATATTAGTGTAAGATTGAAAATGACTCGATTGGAATTGAAAATGACTCGTTTGTTTATTTTAATTGTTTTGTATTATTTTTGCTTATTTAAATTAAAATTCTTTTATACGTTATTAGCTCTTTGTCCTTCTTGTGTATTATCTTTTCAAATAATATTTAATATTCAAGAATAATTATTATTAGTATTATACTAATTTAACTCACCTTTCTTTGGCTCCTCCTCTCGCTTTTGTTGATTCAATTTAAGCGCAGTACGAATTGCTATAATTTTTCCGGATTCAAGCTGCATGTAAATACCTTTTGGACTCTTTAGTACCATTACTCGTTGACCCGCTTTTAGAACGATACTTCCTTTGTCCGGAGAATTTGTTGGTATAACTACATCTAGAGGTAGCGTCATCTCTTGCGCACTCATTCCTTGTCTTTGCCATACTTCCGCTGGAATCCATCTACTACCAGTAACACCTCGCGGACTTAATCCTTCAGCGCCTCGCTGTTGCATAGGTCTGACAGAAGCAACTGGTTTCGGTGTAGGTCCACCATCGCCGCGAATTGCTCTAATTTGTAATCCACCTGCTAGAATAAATAATCAATGTGTATTTACAGAGCACGATTATCTTTTGATTTAAAACAGGCTTTTCAACCGATGACTAGTGTGCTGCGAATATTTGGAAAAGATAAATAAAAGGAAAAATTTAGAAATAACTAAAAGCAAGTAAGGCGCCAAAGACAAGCGAATAAATTGAGATGAAAATTCTATTATTATATGTAAAACATTTCAATTTATTTCGCTTTATTCGCTTTGGCCGATTTCTATTTTAATATAAAAAATAAAAATTTTAAAATTTTATTTCTCTCTCTGTGAATGTTATTACTATTTATTAAAAGATTTATGCTGAACGCTAAAGAGTGTGCATCTATATTGTACATCGAGAAGTTTAACTCGTTATTTAATATGTTATAAATTGAAAAAAATTGAAAAACGAAATAAAGTTTTTAAAATAAAGTTTCTATCTTTAATATAAACTGTACCTCGAGTAGCTGTATTTCCAGGAACATAGTTATAACTGGGCCTAGAACAATTCGCTGCCATCTTCTCAAGCTCGTAGCCGCGACGGGCTAATCGTTTCTCGGCTTGACTGAGCTTTTTGTCCTTTCGATCAACGAGCAAACTCTCATGATGAAACGGTTGTTTGGTGAGCAACGAAGAATAACGTTCTAATACGCAATGCATAACTTCGTCCGTGTAGCTATCCTTGATCTGTGAGAAATCCTGCACTTGGCTGTCCTCTTCCCAATCCCATGATAACGTCGTCGCTTCTTTTAGCGAAAGATGCGCATCGGGATTGCACTGATCGACCACGCGATCTGCCATACCCTGTTTACTTATCTGTCGATCATAGATCTTCCTTTCTAAACAGTTATCAGTGACCAATCGATAAACGAAGCATGGCTTTTGTTGGCCGTATCGGTAGACTCTGCATACAGCTTGCGTATCGTGACAAGGATTCCAGGAAGCATCAAATACAATTGCGCGATTCGCGCCGACAAGATTGATACCCAGTGAACCAGCTCGTGTAGAAACAAGGAAAAGATGAATCTTTGGATTGTTATTGAATTCATTAATTAGCTTCTCTCGCTCTAGCGCGCTAGTGCTTCCATCTAGTCTGTAATAATTCACATTTTTAATCCAGGCATCGGTTTGACCATCCGGATACTTTAAACTATTTCGCGCTAAAAAATCTTCTATGAGATTCAATGTAAATAGCGATTGCGAGAATGCGAGTACGCGATCCCCTAGTTTAATAGCTTCCTCGAGGATACAAAAGAAGAGTGTCATTTTTCCAGATGCATCTATCAATCCGGGTACGTATCCCTTCATCAACTCTGTTGCCTATAATAAAAATCAACATTATAGAATTATTATCAAAATACAAAATAAATAAATTAAAATAAAGAACTCTTATTAATTAATAATAATATCAAGAAAGTAGAAGGGCATATAAGAGTCAAATTTAAATAATTAATATATATAATAAATCATTCAAAATGTATACACTTAATTAATTACTATAAGATATAAATTTTACATTTAACAAGTTTATAAAAATTTATATTTTGTTACATATCAATAAGGTCCCCTTATAGATATTCGTCATAGATATACAATTTATACTTTACTTTTATCTTATCGCTAGATTTCCCTATTTTATCTTTATTTCAGAAATTCCGGAAGTTCCGTTTCTCTTTTATAAGAGGGTATATTCAGTTTCTTTATTTAAACATTCAAACTCTAACAGATAGATCACGTTATGTACTTTTATGCGTCATAAAAATTACAGATTATTCTAGAAAGAATGTCTAAGAATATCACACGATCTTTCTCAAAGAAGCCCTCCTATAAAATAACAAATATAAAAGCGTATTATACATTAACATTAATAATAATGTATATTATATTAGCGATTGACGATTAAGTAATTAAGTTCAACAATTAGCAGTAAAATAGAAATCTTCCTGAATGCGAGAACGAATATCTCTTTTTTTCCCTTTTTCTTTTTCTAATAAAGTTAAATTAATTTTAAACATATGAATGTAGTGAATTCGCCTCGCATAAAGGATATTAAGGAAAACCGAATTTTTATTACAACAAATTGTTAAAATTCAACTATTACTTATTAAGAATAAACTTGTAGAGTGGGGAGTAGGGCTTACGCGGAGCCTTGCTGCCTTATCTCAAAGAAAGCGCGAGTATAGGTTCTACCAAATTTTGGGAAGTGTCGATTGGTTCTGAAAGGACACTCCCACACTCATTTTCAGTATATAAAAGGAGCTGTCGAAGACAGAAACTTACACTCACACTTAGACTTAGACTTAGACTTATACTCACACTTACACTCAGACTCACTCTTGTACTTACACTCACTCTTACACTCTCAGACTTACTCTTAGACATACTCTTACACTCAGACTCTCTCTTGCACTTAGACTTAGATTTAGACTTATACTTACACTCAAACTTAGACTCAGACTCACTCTCAGACTCACACTGCTTCGGTTAATCAGCCAGTCAGTCAGTTACAGTCAAGGTGAGAACTATCCTCGCGCTTCATTAGAACCTCATTTTCGCATTTATCTTTTTAATAAACGATAATATTAAATCGAATCTATCGACGGAACGTCTAAATCTCTAATCTCTTAATCCACATACAAGTACACACACACACATATATATATATATATATATTAGGTGTTGGAATTAATTCGTAGCGTTTTTTAATGAAAGAATGTTATTTATTTCACATGAGCATTAAAAAATACATTAATGAAAGTATTTCCCATCACTTGTAAAACGCTACGAATTAATTCCAACACCTAATATAAATATCTGAGGGATTGTTGCGACTGTCGCTGCCAATAGCGTGGCCCCCGTTTGTCGGCACTTCCTCGGAGAATTCATAATTTCCTCGTATCCAGAGTATCCTCGTATCCTTAACTACACAACTTAATCTCCGGTCCCCGAGTAAATTGTTTAAATACATTGACTCAAAAACGGAGAAAAATCTCAATAATAACATTGAGACGTAACAATTTTATAAAATCAAATTTTTCCATTATTTAATATTAAAACAATTAATATATTCTAATGATATAGTGATAAGTACCCAGTCATATGGAATTCCAGGATCTTCTTTCGAACTAGGAGAGCTCTTGCAATCTTTCTCTTCATCCTTCGTGAGAATCTCATCGTCAGATTTATCCTCTTTATCTTTCTCTACTTGATCTTCTTTCTCTCTCTCATCCTCCTTCGTCAGTTCGCTCTGATTTAATCGAGGACTGTGCGCCGGATTAACTCCCGGTCCCGATCTGGGAGCAGGAGTCGCTGAACTTTGACGATTCGGTTCCGCAGTGTAGCTTGCCGCGCCAGTAAGATTATTCTGATGCAATGGTTGACTCTGTACACCGATGTTAGATGTCATATCTTTGCTGCTTTTATCACACGGCGTATTGGGAGGGTGAGTACCGATGGGTTGTTGTGAGGTCTTGGACTCGTCGGGTCGTGAATTTATATCCGTGCCGTGACCGGTAGCGTAGTCGTACGACTGATTCGGATAATTCTGCGACGGAAAATAGTTATTTGGATAACGGTTCATGCCGGGATTCATTTGATCTCTGTAGTATGAATCACTGCATTGCTGATCCGGTCGGAACGTCTGCGGATAATTACGTTGCATATAATAAGGTTCCTCCTTGATCTGTCCGATCGCCGCTGGATTCTGATGCGAACCATCCGATGGATAATTCGGCATAACGGGGTTCTGTGTATGTGGTTGGTTAGCGCTATAATTATTACCAGAATTACCGGCAGTGCCTGCGCTCGAACGATCGTTCGAAAATTCATTTGGAGCATAACTTTGCGTTTGCTGAGACACTGCGGCATCTTGCCTTGGATAAAGTTGATCATTCTGACCCAGAGATGGATTAGGCTGTTGTTGATTCGATGGATATGCCATAGGTTGATTCTGTGCCACCTGTGTCTGCTGTGCGGTTCCGTATCGATGTGCGGGATTTTGTGGCATCGTACCTGGGCCTGGATGATTTGACGGATAAGTAGAATGAGCCTGATTCGACGGCGGTACCGTCGGACCTGGCTGATTTTGCTGAGGATATGATCCTGCCTGATTGGAAGTTGCAGATTGGGGCACCATATGATGGCCATAACCGTGAACTGCATTCTGTGGATTCGGCGTTTGATTCGATTGATCTGGAGGATACCTATGCGTCTGATTTTGTGTATTGACGTTTTGCGCCGGTTGATTGGCTGAATAATTGGATTGGTTTTGCGCTACGTTCATTTGACCCTGCGGTGCCGATGTATAGCCACGTATCGGACCCTGTTGAATGGGCCCTTGATTTGATTGGTTCGGCTGCATGTAACCATGTGATGGAGTTTGTGACATTGGAGTAGACTGCTGATTAAATGCATGCGGAGTCTGCGGAGGAGTTGGATTCACTTGCGTAGGATAGCCATGTGTTTGACCCTGAAGAGACACACTTTGCGGTTGCTGGTTTGCATATGGATGAGGCTGATTCTGTAAACCTAGATTCTGATTCTGCTGATTCGGTGAGAAGCCACGATTTTGACCAGGTGATGTGTTCTGGTTCTGCTGCGGCGCCATGTAACCAGTGGTCTGTGTTTGAACCGTTGGTGACTGACCTTGTTGAGATGCCGGATACCCTATCGTCGAATTTTGCAGCGGTTGCGTATCATTACGCGGATACATTGAATTTGCCTGAGCCGGCGTAGGTGGGTAATTTTGATTTTGATTCGTAGTGTATGACGAGTAATCTTGCATCGGCATATTCGTGGACTGATTCGGCATCTGAGACTGGAAAGATGGTTGATTAGGGACCTGAGGATAATTACTAGGCCCCTGGTTTAGATTTGGCGTATAATTACGTTGTTGCTCCTGATAGGAATAATTCTGTCGTGGAAACATCCCGGGCGCTTCGTAATTATTTCCTTGATTCTGATCCGATCGGAAATCGGATCCAGACACTGCACCAGTTGCTGCACCGCTGTACCTCTGAGGATGATTAGCGGACTGCTCGTTCGATTGCATATAGTTCTGCGACTGATTGGCGTATCCTTGCGATGTATTGTAGCTTGTTGACGTTTGAGTATATGACTGGAACGGTTGTTGATTGCCGTACCTTTGTTGTCCTTGATTATTATAGAACTCTCCTTGATTATATTCTCCGTGATTGTTGCTATCGTTCCTATAATATGTATTTTGATCATTCGGACGATAGTTTTGATAACTTTGAGGAGGATAAGATCCCTGCGGCATGTTGTTGGAATATCCCGAGTTAGAAACTGGCATCGTATAATTAGTATAGTTATTTTGTTTCGGAGTGTTGTGCGCATTTTCAGCCTCCGCATTATCGTTGCTTGACGATGAAGAAGCGTTCGGTTGTACGCTGGCTGCGGGCTTGTTCTTTATCGTCGTGCCTTTCTTGGATTTCTTAGACTCCCCTTTCGGCTGACGCGCTTTGGCTTTCTTGCCACCTGCTGTAGATTTTTCTCCTATCGTCTCCTCGAGATCCAAATCATCCTCTTCATTCGCTTGACGCTTACGGAGAAAATAATATAGGATGTCCGGATGATTCCAGATCTTACAGCACACAGCAAAAGCTTTCAATGGATTCGGCACCGCGCGCGTTTTCACCACCTGATTCATAAACGTATCGTATAATTTGCGTTGATGAGGCGTCATCCTGACTAAGAGAATGTATTCCTCCTTACGCGGCAATGACATTTGCAATACAGAATGAGATCTTCTCTGCACAAAACCCTCCAGCAAAGCATGCAATACGTGCGCGCGATATCGCATCAAGCGAATATCCTGCGGCGTGGAGTCAATACATTGACCATTCTGTATCGGTCTCTCGAACATGTTGCAGAACTCGCTCTTGGTGCCTAGATAGTTAGGCCTCACAAAGTCCACCATGCACCAATACTCAAGTAGATTGTTCTGTAATGGATAACCGGTTAGTACAATTCTACGTTTCGTGCGCATTTGCTTCAATGCCATGCTGATGCTCGCATGTGAATTCTTAATTCGATGACCTTCATCGCAGATTACTAAGTCCGGTCCAGGATTCACCAGAGCCGTATGCATCTCGTCTAGCAAACCTTTGTTTTTATCCTCCTCCTCTACATCTACCGTGTCTTTGAAAGGTTGTCCACGTTTTCGTTTTGCTTTATTGGGCTTTTTCAAAGATAATTGTCTATACAATTCGTATCCTATTAACAAAACTCCGCCGTTTGATTGCCATTCTTGTATTACCTTCGCTCTCGCGGTCATAGTTTTATGTGAATCGTTCAAGATGTGTAAGCGGAAGTGCCTCGGGCGTACTTCCATGCCAATTGGTGTGTCTACATCGTACGGCGTTTTCACTTTCTCTATCGTTTCTTTTTTCTCCTCCGTTAATTCCTCTTTCATTGTTGAAGTACCCTCTTCTTTCTTTATTATCTCTTCCGGTTCTTTCTTCACAATAACCTCTGTATTTTGAAGTGACATTCCTCCCGGCAGCATGTTTTCTTTCTTCGGTTCTCGTTCTAATTCTTGCTGATTCGTCTGACTGCCATAGCTCGTAAAAGTGCCGGGAATGTTGTTGTAATTAGAATACATCGGATTGGTATGATGATTACCCATACCCGGATACATCGTCACGGAATTTCGATTCTCCATATTGGAATACATCGGATTGGTATGATGATTACCCATACCCGGCGACCGATTCTCCATGCCAGGATACATAACATCAGTACCCTGATTTTCCATGCCGAACTTTGGCCCCGCCATGTTCTGTCCGGGCGGTATACCATGGCAGTTTCCTGGATCTGGCTTCATCTGGTCAGAGAAGTTGGAAAGCGGATTCGGATTCGTATTATACAATGGATTCTGCGGTATCTCACCCTGATGATAATTCGGTGGCATATGTGGTATATGAGGCTCAGATATGTTCTTATTCATCATAGTAGGATCCTGTATGTAACTCGGCATTATGTTGCGCTGTTCGTAACCATGATGTGGATTTGCATAAGGATTCTCCGGCATGACGTTCACTGATTGTTGCGATGCACCGACAGCGGTTGTTGCGTCTTGACCAAAACGGTGCGCGGACTCTGTACTGATAGGCCGCGATATATTAGACATGTCGCTCTGAGTGCCGCAACTTTCCTCCTTTACTTCATGCTTCATATCTATTCCTGGTTCCATTTTGATATTCGGCTTGGATTGTTTCTCAGCAGTAGTGGCGGGATCTTCATATGGTAGCCACATGTTGAACTCGGCCAGCCAATTTTGAAGCGTATTTATGGGCATGATACAGAGAACAGTTTTGGCAGTGGTGCATCGAAAAAAAATGTCGCAAAAGCTGGCGACTTGGAGAGTCTTGCCTAGACCCATACTATGGGCGAGAATACAACCAAAACCACTGCTAGTCTTATACCTCTCGATCGTTTCAATGATATTATCGAAGAGAAAGCGTATGCCACCGATCTGATGCGGCTTGATAATGCGAGCAACTTGTGGTGCTAGATACACATCCGGCTCGGTCTCGGGATGACCCACGTTGATCAATACTCGACCGTGCTCGTCTGGAATGTTATAACGATCGTTGGTGTGCATCCCGGAATTGGATGGATCATCCTCATTGTCAGTTTCCTCTTCACCGCTGGGATCGCTCAAAACTATGCAATCGTCATCCGAACTTTCGCTCGAACTGGATATTGTCACTACATCCTTGCCTTTTTGAGGTCTCTGGTATTTGGGCGCACCGGACATCTTTCGCGCGGCATGCATCTGCTTCTCACAACGCATTGCCTCTTCAGCTTCCATGTCGGACAATTCGGAATCGGAATAATAGTCCGCACGATCTATCGGTTCCTTTTTAGGCACCACCGGTGATATACTCACAGACGGTGTCATCATGCGAATCCTTTGTTGCAACATATTAGGTGCACTGGAACGATTCGGAACGCGCGAAATAGATGTCTGTGCTCCTTGATAGCCGCCTCTACCTTTCTGCCAGCGCATCCCGCCGTCGATCGATCTCCTCTGTATCTGTCCTGCTTGAATCCCGCCAGTTATCTGAGTAGTCTGAGAACCGGTGCCGGTGCCAGAGTTCACTTTCAGTAGCACAGTGTTTGGCAAACGGACCTGAGTGGACGACGGTGACGTCGCCGACGGAAATGACGACGACGGGGAAGACGACGAGATCATAGTAGACCCAGCCTGATTCTGCTTGCCCTGCAGGAGACTAATAACACGCGTTTGCGCTTTACTATTTTGTCGGTTAATCGCTATCTGACGCTGCACCTCACGAATGATCCTCTGCTGTTCCTGCACTCGCCTAAGACGTTCCATTTCCTGCCTCTGAGCGGACAACGTGGCTTCGTCCAGTTGCGTTTCGTCCATCACTTCCCGAATGTTTCTCCGCATGTTGGCCAGCTTTTTCTCCGACTTCAACTCACATTCCGATGTGCTACCCTCGGTGCTACCGTCATCCTTCTTCACTTTCTTTTTCGCGCTGTCGGAATGATCGGAATCGGCGTGTCTCTTGTTACTGTCAGTGCCTTCTTCTCCCGATTGTCCATCCGTCTTATCGTTATCATTATCCATGCTTTCTTCATCTGAATCCTTTATTATTGGCTTTCCTAGCAGATCAGCTTCAGATACTTCTTGACCCTCTATAGGTGCTCCTTTTGATAATACAATAATAAGAAATATTAAAATATAATAATAATATGATAATTATTTTAACATTTCAACTAAATAATTTTTTATAATGACACATATTGTTACATAATTTAACATTAGAAAGATTATGATAGATACAATAAATAATGTTTATTTCTCTATATTATAATATATGCTCTAGACAGTAGAATGTTTTCAAAACAGTGAATTTCCATATTTTTAATTCCATATTTACAATCTATTATTAGCTCAACTAATTTAATTATACAAAATAATTATTGAATTAACAAAATCATAATATAAATTAGAGATATAAAATAAGATTAAAATAGAATTCCATTTTATTGATCCAGTAATCTCAAATATTTATTATATTAATCTAATTTAATTAAATTATTAGATAAAATTAATTTAAATAAAAATGATTTAACAGAAAATTTTATTAATGCATCTTAATTTAAAATTTAATTCATTAAATCAAAATAAATGTTGAATACATGCTATTAGCACATTCTTACAAACCTTCCAGTGGTAAAGTATCCAGAATATTAACTTGTTCTTCATCATCTTCATCTGGAGACTGATGGTGTGGTTGCCTCTCTGATTCCACTCTGACACCAATCTGCGAGTCAATCGTTTCATCCAGATCCATATCGTCCCCTGAACCCTCCGAGCGTATCTCTTCTATTTCCTCGGATTGCAAAACGTCGAGTTTCTTCTCTTGCTCGCCGTCCGTTGTTTCACCACTCGACTCATCTGAGCTCTCATCATTAGTTGCCTGTGGCTCAGCGTTCATATTTGCACTTGTTGCAGTCTCACTGGTCATCATATTCGTTTCACTAGGCTTGGGGCCACCACGTGGAGTCACACGTTCAATTGTGACATCCCCTATGCGTGTGAGAAAGCTGTCCAGACTATTAGACATGGTGCACCACACATGAAGTCACAACGTGTACTTTATTGATGTGGAATGTCTTACACGTTTAAACACAATACTAATCATCTATTAGCTTAACACTCACATCGTTTAATTGTCATTCAAAATGCCTTTTCTTTCCTGTAACGACACACACATATACATTCTTGGCATGTTACTTTATTTAACATATGTGTTTAAAAACTGTTATATGTTGATAAAGAGATAAGATATAGGTGAAACAGTAAAGTCTCTTTATAGACAAACATTAAAAATATGTCAATGCTAACCATACTCTAGAAAGTTTTAATTTTTAGTAATATAACTATACACTGGATTAATATAATAAACTTAATAAAATGAATGTTTTTAATAAACTGAGCTTTTAACAAAGAGCTGGCATATTTGACAGCTCTCTTTTCAGTTAATACTTTCTTATAAACAGAACATTAAAAGTTTTATTCTTTTTTAAAAAAAAGTTCTAAACTGGAATATACTGGTGTAGTAAATTGGAGTAAAACAAATTATATTTAAACAATTATAAATCAAATTTAGACCACTAAGAATAAATTAAAAAATAACATTCCTATTTTCAGTTAAAATGAATTTTGATATTATTTATATACAAATCTTTATAAGACTGAAAAATGTATTTATAAACGATTATTGTATCTGCATATAAATATTATCAAGTACTAAGATTCACTTTGATCGAAATAAGAATCTTATTTTTACTAGATTTTACTCCAACTTATTGCTCCAGTTCAGAACTTTCTTTAAAAAAAAACAAATCTAAAATAGCTTAAATTTTTCTCAACTTTTTTTATATAAAACAAAATATTTAATGATATGCAGCATAAATCTATTTACTTAGCTTTTGAAAAAATACTTTATTCAGCATGTAATATCAGAAATCTTTCATTATAAAATCAAGCTTTCTAATCTCTTGGAATATTCTTACACATAGTGATGCTTATTTTAATCCTTAGTATACACGATTGAGTCATTCATATCCTGCATATTCTTTTTTTTTTGGAAAAACTAGGAGTCTCAAATAATCAGTTATAATATTTATATACAATTTTTTTCTAAATACACAAGCTCGTAAATACTTTCTAAAGATACTAAAATATAGGTATGTAAGAATCATCTAATAATTCTTATATATTTTTTAATGTTATGAAAATTAACTAACCTGAGACACAAATAATTCATCGTGTATACTAAAGTACCTGTAATGAAGAACGTAATGAAGGAAAATCATCATATATATTAAAGTTAAAAATTAGATATCTAGTACCTCTCAAATATCATCAAGAGTTACGGCATCCATCGAATCTATCTAAAACGCCAAAAGAGAGAGAACGCAAAAGATTTGCCAAAAGTAATTCTCGTACAAGTTCTTCTTAGAGTCGATTTGTTTGGAGTAACACGATGCGGGATAGGTAAGTTTCTATCCGACAATCTCGCAGCTCACCGACGAGGACCGATCTCGATCACATTGTCTACCAAGTAGGCTCAGCCTCGAACACAGGACATCGTACACGTGAGTCGAACAATCCGAACACGTGTTTAAAACTATGACGATCGGTAACGACGGTGGCAGTCGAGCGTGAAACACCGGTGCGGAAGAGGAAGCTGCGAGGATGGGAGATAAGAAACGATAGGCCAGAACGTTTGTTTATGACGTTTACACGGCGGGTCTAACTACACTTCCGCGGCGTGCCCTATCTACCGTTTCGTTGTAGACGCGTCCTGATGTTCTCCTCCCCTCCCTCTCTCCCTCTCTCTCTCTCTCTCTCTTTCTTTCTCTCACTCTCCCCCTTCTTCGTTTTCACAGATCAACCGCCTGATCGGCGATCACGCGCGCACGACGGACGCCATGGACGGTCGTCGCATTCTCGCTGTTTTCATGTTCCTGTAACCGAGCGGTGGCCCTGCGTCACCGTCTCTCACGTCCGACGAGCTCGGTCCCACGGCCGGGTCGCTTCCATGCCAGCGGCGACGGCCGAGGAAGAGTCTGTCCCCGTCCGCGCCGCGCTGAGCCGAGGCGAGCCGAATGACGAATCCACACCGCGCCACGCTTTACGTCACTTCGCCGCCACGCCGCTCCGCTCCGCGCCGCGCTGCTATTTCCCCGCGCGCACCGCACTCTTAGGTTAACGTCGAATAAACCTCGGTGCGGCCACGCGCACGCACTCCCGAGCGCACGCACTCACCGTCGGCCGGTCCTCGCACCTCACGCGAGCACCCCGCGCGAAGCGTCGGTGGTCGTCGCGGCACCCCGCGGCATTCCTTTTTTCTCTCACGCGCTCCTACCCGACGGTGTACTCCGTTCGGCGAACGCCATCTTGGCTGCTGCACCACCGTCGTTGCACCGCCACTCGCTACTTGGCCACTCCACTTGCCGCCGCCGCCACCGAACGAGCGAGCCGTGTACGTTCTGGCATCACTGCGCCAACATTCGCGAGAGTATCGGAGGCGTCTGAGGTCGACGCCTGGCTGCGTACTTTCGAGAATAAACCGTTCAACCGACACACGCACTATAAACTTCTCTCAAGCAACATAATGATATATGATCGGAATAGAAATTTGATCTAACGTTGATTCATGGGAATGGTTCTAGAATGTGTACAGTTTACTTTGTACCTCGAGATAAGAATGTTCCTCGAAGAGTTAATGGAAATCTCTATCGTTAAAAAATATAGCTTTTTAATAAGAGGAAAAGAGGGGGAAAGGGAGCGATTACGATTATTTAGTATGGAATTACAAAGACATTGATAACATGAAATTTTCTTACTCCACCTGGTGGTCTTCTGTTTATTCAAGGTCGCATATATTTACAATGTCTGATTTTAATTAAATGTCTGAAGTTCTTTCGTTTGGAATGTTTACCTGCAATATGTTTTCTTGTTAAACTATCAAAAGAATCATTTTATATTGGAACAAATGTACAATAATTTGCTTTTCATTAATACTTTATTTTTTATATAAGTTTGAATATTAAAAATTCAATAATTCTTAATTTATAATCACAATTTGCGATTGTCAACGTTATTACGAAATCTTATATTGTTATGTAATATAAATTAAGGTTTTTTTTTTTAAATTAAGTATATAAGATTATAAAGGAAAGAATTTGAACAAGAACTTCCTGGAAAATTCCTGTTTACACCAATTTAATAGAATATAATACATATGCTTACATTCATAAGATTTATGCTTTATCATGTATGAGAAATAAAATTATATACAGATAATACAATGCGGTATACATATATTGATTTATATTAAAATCTAATTGAGGTATTAAAATAATCAAATGATACACATGTATACTTATATATATATATATATATACATATATATATATATAATATATATATAATTAATATATATGTGTATATATAAATATATATATGTATATTTGTATATATGTTTACTTATGCTAACAGTTTAATATTTTATAATACAAAATATATTTTTAAACTTAGACTTATTCTTAAATATTAGTACTAAATGTGACAATAAGTATAACTTCATAGATTTTACATTACTTCCAAGATTAATAGTTTTTTAATTAAGAGTATTATGTAGACATTTAATATTCGGTTTTGAAATCAAATAGTCACATTTAGTAGAACCTTAAAATATGCATCTTTATTCATAACATATTTATATTTATAAAATCTGAAGATGACGCGAATAAAAATATAAGTAAAAGTGACCAGTTATGCTAAAGATACAATATATAGAATTATGAATACATTAACTAATATTCAATTAGCATTTTCACAGGCATCAATCCAATCATTATATACATCCAAAGGTTCTGATAATAGATTGATAGTTGTCTGAAAGTCTTCTAAGCATACCCTGCAGGTTATCCTGGCAGTACTCCTGGATTTGTCCCTGGTATTACAAAGAAAAAAATTTCAGAAGCAAAATTTAAATTTATTATTCTGTTGCTAAGTTAAGAGGAATCTCTTTGAATTTTTAAATAATTAATTTTACCTAAAATAATTTGATCATTAATGTTCGTGTCGAGTTGATAAAGCTAATATAAATAAAAAAATTAAAAGTTGAGTGTTGCTTCAAGTTGACTAAAACTTGATCTTGAGATGATAAAATGTTCTATGTATAAGCAATAAATTTGTCGATGGGTTTCAGGTTCACTTCAGTTTATTAAAAATCAAAAAGTCAAGAATTTGAAGTAAAAAAGTTTTCCAATTCATTTCAAGAACAATAAATTAATGAGATTCAATGTAAGACTATGCACGTTTCTATCAATGCAGCATAAATTCAATCTTGATTCAGCTTACTCTTCATCTTTTTTGAATTTTTCAATTCAAAATTAGCCAATGTAAGATTAACTTTAATATCGATTCAACTATTTGTTTTTTTTCTAATTATATCTGTTCTACCAAAATAGATTAATTTTAATCTTATTTTAACTTACTATTCTTTACAATTCTAAAAATTAAATAAAGATGAAATATAAGTTAAATCAATATTAAGGACAGTATTAATAGTAGATAATAGGTCAGTATTCATAGTAGATTCTTATTTTAAAATTGTCTTAAGAAATAAGTTAAGACGCTAATATATTCTCTGATTGGTTCGTAGCTTCTTAAGAATGTACTTAAGACGGTCTTGAATATAAAATCTGACTATGAGTAGTAGACTGTCTAAGTAGTTTTCAGATGTCACGAATCAATTAAAAAGTCGTATAACTCTGAGACTGTACTTAAGATAGTCTTAAATATAAGGGTCAACTAAAATGAATACATACCGGCCTAAATTTAATCTATATTAGTAGAAATAAATATAAGATTCAGACACATAATCTCAATACAAGAGTACGAAATTGAAGGAATCGTATAAAAGAAAAAAAGATAATATGATTATATCATACAGTATAATCAGCGCTTTTATCCTCAAATTATTACGTATTCTTGCACAATAGGTACACTTACATCTTAACCTCGCATGACTTTTCGTGATTACAAAATGGACAATTGAATTGTGTGTCTAATGGTTGAATGGCTTTCTTTTTGCTGGGTGGTTTTCGTTTGCTTTTACGTCGACCCATCTCCTTTGCGATCGGTCGAAATTACACGTATTCGAACCAAGTAATATCTCCGAAGACTCGGAAAGTTAATAGCGTCTATACACCATTCATGATTCAAGCAACTGTTCAGTACTGTTCATTTCGGTTAGTGGTGGAACTGGAAGCATGATAGAAATAATAGTGGAAGGGATAACATAGGCCGATTCATGTTGACAACGCTCATGAGCATCATTTGTCTTTGTTCAACATTTGACAAACAACTTGGATAAAATGATTTTTAAGCGTGTGATGAGCGTGAATCGGTCATAATGTGTGCACTTGTGTGCAGATTGGTTGGACAATGTCTCTTTCTAAGGGTGAAATCACATGGTGCAGAAAACGACTGCGGAATAGTGAAGGTGACAGAAAAGGTCATAGGAAAGCAGTGACCAATCAGAACTCGCGCTGATAGTAAGTAGTACAAAAAGAAATTGTAAACCAGCTAGAGTTCTGATTGGCTGCTGCTTTTCCGCTTTCCACTTTTTCGTCAAGGTGTAAACGCGCTCTAAGTTGCAGCTCTATAGAGATGCTCCATAAACTTCATAGTTCTTGACGAACATTCTGACACGTTTAGGCGACTAGTTGGCGACTAAAATTCAAAAAAGCGTAAAAGTTTAGTAATCTAATCATAAATATTACGACAGCAAGTCTGTGGCCATGCATCATTTATTTCAAGTAAAAACATAATGTATTTTCATTATGCATTTAAATGGAACGAATAAAAAATGTCGGATTAATCATGAACCGGGAATAAGGCCAGACTGATTAGAGGGATTGAAAAGTTTAATAAAAGAAATTTGTATGACTCCGAGTCAGCTACAAAAAGAACACTTAAAAATTTTTTTTCTACTCTGCTTTTTCGAATTATGTAGGTTAACATAGTTTCTTTAAATTGATTGACGCCTATAATTTTTTTTGCATATTTGTATAGTAGGAAGCATTTGCAATAAAAATTATATGTAGTAAAAATTGCATCGTTTACGAGATCGACATCTTAAGTATCAAAGTAATAAATTGGATTCTAAATAATTTTGAACATGGTTTGAAATGTCAAAGAGAGGTCGAAGAAGAAAACGAATAATGTTTTTTATGGAACATTTATTAACCCATAAATTGTTCGAAATTTTGACCATCGTGTTCAATACAACATTCAACGCATTTTATAATGTTTCTCATTGTTGACTGCAGCTTTTCTGTAATCCCTTTAACAGTGATTTTATGTCGTAAATCTTCTTTATTTTCAGGAACAGTAGACAATGTCTTTAATATATCTCCAAAGGAAAAAATCGCAAGGTTAAATCCGCAGATCTCACGGTGACCATCGTGTAGTAGGGCCATTAGTACTTATCCAACAAGAGAACCTATCATTTAATGTCAATTGTACGTTTGTTTTCAATAGAATTTAATAGCACACTTGTCTCTTTCTCTTCATCTGTTCTGATTGTACGACATTGTTTTGTGATCCTGTTCGACGTAAATGATCTTGGACTTGCCGAAATGTACGATCGTTTGATTCCTTCGTTCTAGACATTTTTGTTGATAAAGTAACCGAACTTCATTTTCATTACGTTTACTTAAATGCCGCATCTCGAGCATATCATACTTTTCACTAATTGTAAACATCGTTTTTTTTTGTAATTTATAATATGATATGTATTCATTGAAAAGACGACTGACTAACTGATTGACTAACAGATACTGCACTGAATTTCATACTCCATGCTAGACAAATACTTTATTTACAAAACAAGCAATCGCGTATTTTGACGAGTTGAAGGATCTTAGTCACTGATCTTATTTAACATAATCGAATTCAAAATATTAGTCTGAATCTTGTTTTTCAAATTGTGATATGGAAATCAACTTCTTAATTGTATCTACGATGCTAGAAATTTCGGAGAAAGAAGTGATCAATTGCATTTGCACAATAATTTGGTCTGTTCACCAATGTGATTAATCATTTCTTTCTTTCTCTCAATCAATAAAAAAATAACTCATGAAATTGACGTCAAATTGATGTCGAATTGATGAGTTTTTTCAATGAATCAAAAATATTATATTGACATCATTTCGATCTTGTGTTTCGAGATTTTACTAAAGAATATGCAATAATTATAATATTAAAATTGAACAAAACAGGAATAGCTATTTATCATTTGTTTAAGACAACTTGAAAATAAATCGAAATTCGAACACACATCGAGTTTTTTATCCTTATCAGAGCCATCGAGCTAATTTTAACGTCCAAGACATCGTTTCAACATCGTATCGATATTAACTTTCTCACTGAGGTATTTATGTTTTCGTACATGAAAAATTTTTTGCAATTTCCGACAAATCGTCATATAAAGTTTTAGACAGTATTCATAGTCAGATCTTATATTCAAGACCGTCTTAAGAGTAGTACTACGGTCTTGAAATAAGAATCGACTATGAAAACCGGCTTTAGTCTTGAATTTGTGTGAGCAATCACTCCTTAAAATCTTTTAACGTATTTAGGATACACCCTGTATATATATGTATAAATATACATATATGTTCACCTTAAGCCTCAGTTGTTCTCAAGATTTTGATGTGATTAGTTCTCAGCAAATAATTTGAAATTCAACCGTAATAATCTTGATTACTACGTCTAAGTCGTAAGCATTGCATGTAAAATATCAAAAAAAAAATTTCAGTTCTATAATTTAAGTTCAGATTTATATCATTTTAATTTTATAAATCTCTTTTTTTATGATTCAATCTGCGTTTAACAAATTATTCTACTTCTATCTTTTCATAATAACTTATTTTATTATAATTTTATTGTCTGGAATTAATCTGTACTCGTCGAACGTAAAATAAGTTTTAACCATAATCCATTGCTCACTGAATCCTCTAATTTCTATTTATCAGATTAAATGATAAGCAATTAATAAAGTTTATTCTTAATATTTCTTTTTTCATATTTATTAGTCATTTATACAAGGTGTTACTTTCAATCTTGATTTCTTATGTACATTACATAAGAACTTCTTATGTACTACATGTTCTTATTCGTATTTATTGTCGATTTGAATTACGTTAATTATTTTCAATGATTTTTAATGTTTTATGTTTAAAATCTTTACTTCATATTTTATTTATGAAAATTAAGAAAGAAATAAAGAAAAACATTTATATGTAAATACGTTTATAAAATAAAATTACATATCAAATATTACTAATGACAAAAAGTATCAATTTAACAGTAAAGTACATTAAAAAATGACGGCTGACTTCGATAAAGATTTCATATAGTCCTCGCTATTAAAGTGTAATTCGGTATCCACTAAATCCAGTACTATCTTTGATAATTTTCTATCTAAATTGTAAATTGTACATCTGTTCATCAGCTGTTTTAGTCAGGTTATAACAGGTATTCATCTGTCATTTTGCAAAGTGTTTTAAGCCATTTAATGAGAAAAGTAATTACGTTAACGGCGATCTTTCGACACAATTTCTTCGATAAAAAAGGACAAAGTCATAGAATTTTGGACCTCGATGAAATTTTGGCTGAAACTTTAGTATGTTATATAATTCTTGACTCTGATCAAAAGTCACAGGCACAAAGCTTGAAAATGATCATTCTTTTTATTATAGCCGTTCAAAGTTTTATTTTATTAATGCCTTAAAATCAAATCGGTAATAAATGAAGTGATTTTAGATGCCAATTGCCATCTACTCTCATCCTCACTCCCCCAACTTCCTCACTTCATCCCCATCACTCCATCCCCATACATATACGCCCGCGCGCGCAATTTTATATGAAAAAGCATAAAAATTGAAGTAATCTTTTATAGTCATGTATTCAGATTCTGTTAGATTTTTACTTCTTTCACGCGTACGTTTGAAATGCGTGAATTCCCTTACCTCTCACGTGCGAGATACTTGATTATCACGACCCGAATGTTTGTTTCCGCACGTGAAGCACCGTGTGCAAAAATATCGGATGCTTGCTGAAATGCAATAACAACACAGGATAGAAAATTCTTTTTCCTCTTCTCTTTATTTTTTTATGCATTGCTAACATGAGAGGTAAGGGGACTCACGAAAATCAACCCCAAAGGAAAGAAATATCTATCATGTCGTTCATTCCGGTAATTTTGAGAACGGGCGATAAACTAAATCATAACCATTGATATATACACACACATACGTGCCACACACACCATACACATACACATACACACACAAACATAATAAGAAAGATTTACTTCAATTTTTATACACTTTTTTCGTATAACAATTTTTTTTATATAAAAAAACGCACGTATGTGTGATTGGGAGGGGAAGGTGATGGAAGAAGTGAGGGTGAGATGATGAGATTGGATGGATATTATTATTTAGAATCTCTTTATTTATTACAGAAATTTGATTTCGAAGCATTAATAAAATAAAACTTTAAACAGCTGTAATAAAAAAACCAGTCATTTTCAAGTTTTATGCCTATGGATACTTTTGATCAGTGAGGCAAGAATTATAATATACTAAAGTTTCAGCCAATTTCACTGAAGGCCAAAATCCTGTGATTTTGTGCAGGGTCCTTTATAATGTATATTACAAAATTATATTTTCTTATAATTTTAGGTGGATAAACTTGAAAATATATATATGTCCAAAAAAATTTAGAACATTAGAACTACGAAAAGAAATTAGAGAACGTTAGCTGAGCTAACGATAAAGTTAGCTGAGAAATACATCCGAAGAGTTTGAAAGTTGAATTTAAAAAAAAAGGGAACTACACTATCAATCTCAAATTCCGCAATATTTCAATCGACAGTTGAAAATAATGCATAATGGCACAAAAGAATATGTATGCCAACAATGCGGTAAGACTTATATCATTCATGATTAATACTTTTAATGTTTCTTATAACTTCATATTACCTCAACAATTATATATTTTATCTTATCATTTTCATATTTAATCTCGGTAGTTTAAAGGCTTAGAACGCTTGCAGGGAATACAAAAGATCCGGGTGCGACTCCCGGCCGAGGTAATATTTTTTGCAATAATTAATTATTTACAGATAATCCTAATATGTTTTTCAGCACCATTAAGATCGTTCGAAGATGCGAAAAAGCATCAAAATTGTTAAATTGCTAGGCAATTTAACTCATTACTGCGATAATAGAATTAACGTTTCAAAGACCGAAAAATCATTTCAAAATCATTTCAAACAAATCGTTTCAAAAGACTATTTACGTAGATATATAAAGTTACACAGAATCATAGAAGTATTTAAGATCCAACTATTCAAAGCACTAATTGCTACAGTGCTTTGTGTTATTTTCATTTGTTTTATAACAATAATCTTCTTTATTATTAAAGATAAACACGTTATCATCTCAAAAACTTTGCAACAACATAAACATACATATTGACGTTAGGCCCCACAAATGCGGAGAGTGTGGTAAAGCGTTTCTGTATGGATCGTATTTGCGTCGTCATGAGATGATTCATGCAGAGGAAAAACCTTATCAATGCGAATTTTGCGAAATATCATTTAAGTGAGTACTTAAGTGAGGAACAAAAATTAGAGAAATTATTTGGTGTCTATGTTTAAATTAATTGATAACAAACGATAAATGTTGTTATGGTCATTTTGTAGTTACAAATCGGTTCTAAAAAGACACATAGAGGCCAAGCATTGCATTGATAAAAATTACAAGTGCGTCATGTGTGAGAAAGCTTTCAAAACTCAGCCAGAATTGCGTTATCATATAAACACGATTCATTTCCAAAAACAGTATAAATGTAATCAATGTCCATCTACATTTGCCCATCCTAAGATCTTAAGAGAGCACATAAAAATACATGCAGGCAAGAAATCATATATTTGCGAGGTATGTGTTAGAAAATTATTGTTAGTATTTTTTCTAATTATTTCTCATTTGATTGTTTTTATTTTTACTTTTCTGTAATTATAAATGTGCTGTATTTTAGATTTGTGGCAAAGGTTTTACTTTTAAAAGTAACCTAAACGATCACTGCACATATGTACATAGCGATGAAAAGCCGTATGAGTGTTTGATGTGTGGCAAGAGCTACAAGCGAAAAAGGGCACTTGATGAACACATTCGAGCTGAGGTCATTCATGATATAACGTTTTAATTCATTAGCAGATTCACATTTGTTTTTTTATTTTTGTTATATATTTATAATCATACTATAATAGATTGTAATATACTATAATATATGTGATATATAAAAAATTATTTATTTTTTAGGGTCACAAAAGTAACATCACCTATATGACAAGTAAAGAACAAACTGTAGCTGACAACAAAACAGATAAGAAAAATTATAACTACTCTTAATGATAATGATGGAATGATGAAAGAGAAGTAAAGAATAAAAATGTAACTTTAGTATGAGATGTTATATGCATAGATGGGAGTTTTCTAGAAAATACAATTTTTTTCGGAGATGCAATTGAATACTGTCAGAGCATCGTCGTGTAAAGTTGACAATGCGTTCAGAAAACAAAATCCTCACTGCTTAATATCTTTAATAATTTTACGTTGGATACTAGTTGGATTTAAAGTAGTACACTCACGAATTGAAAACAGAATTTTTTGAAATTGATGCTATACGTATTTAACTAGAAGACGTTATTACATTTGTGCAATTGCAGTGCAAGTTGAGGTTTCAATATTGAAATGTAAACAATTGAAAGCCGCACTTTTTATAAGTATCGCATACACAAAATTAATGAAAATGTGTTTCTGTAGTGACATGTTAATAAGAAACGAGTGTGCGAGAAGGAAAAGAAACTAGAAAGGAATATTATGAATCAAATCCCGGGAAAAAATGTTTTATATATAATTATATAAAAATATATAATAATAATATATATATTTAATTATATATAATTTTATATAATTTTATATAATGAACATATTTTATATATAATTGTATATAATTATATATATTTATATATAATTGTATATGTGTGAACTTACATATAAAATTATATATAATTAAATATATAAAATTATATTTAATTATACATAATTATATCTAAAATATTTTTCCCGGGATCATATAATTTTTTAGTTTGGAAAAGAGTCATGACAAGAATTCAATTTTCGTAAACATTTATTAATGCATCATATGAATCAGAAGGAAGTAGCAATGAGCTAGGTTGCGTTTATCAGTGTGGCACTTTCCGCGTGTACTTGCGACATGCGGCCATGAACAAGCGCATTAAAAAATTTTCTCTCACTAGCAGGAAAGTCATGGTATCAAATACTTGAGGAAACTTAACTTTTGATGATATTATTACGAACCTACTACCTTATAGATACCTTCTTTACCGCTTACAGCGTAGTAAGCATTATTGTGTTTGTTCAATATGTGATGGACAAGAATGAAATAATTCTTACAGCATGTGAGCGTAAAAACTTATTATATAGTTAAAAACTTATAAATGTAATTAATCAATTATAATAAACAATCAATTATAGAGCTAATTTACCCGGCTGCGTCTTCAGTATACAGTCTAATTTTAATATTGTACGTGCTGACTATTATTTTGTACGTATGACTATTATTCATGTATGCATTTATATTGTAAATTGAGAAACATGAATTATATTATAGCAACTAATATTATAGAGTATTAATAATTTGTTCTTGTCTAAATTATTGAAGCATCACCATAATTTATATGATAAAGTTCTACGTAGAAATCTCTTGATATAAATATAGGTAGACGTGCTATTTCGAAGGGGCAAAAACTGTTTGCCAACAAATTGATTGCCTATAATACTGTTTGCCTACATTATATTTGCCAACAGTTGGTTTAAGCACAAAAATTATTGCCTACAGCTGAATTGTCCACATGCACTAATTTCTGCTTTAAAAACGCAAATTCTCTATTTTAAAAACACAAATTATAATCATAAATAGTTCACGTGCACGTAGACGATCGATCTGTAAGCAACACAAAAATTATGTATCATATGCATAGAATTTATGGCAAATCTAAATTCTATCTCTGTCATCTATATGATTAGATATAATACATATCCAATATCCAGTATTTGCTAGAAATTTATCTATTTCAGCTATTCTTTGTATTCTTAGATAATTTTTGCTATAATTATAAGATCACTTTTTTGAGTGAATAGTACGTACGTGCTATGCTGTTCAATTGTAACAGGGGAATACTCGACTGTGGTTCTTACATTCTGATTCGGATTAAACCCTCGGTAGAAATTAGGCCAATGCGAGTTTCGTGAAAAAGAATTCACGTGAATACTTAAGTGAATGACAAAGCTTAAAGTGGGGAGCACAGACTCTTGCATAACGTATAACACATAAAGCATAAAAAATTCAATCAATCAGAGTTCTTTATTTCATGGAAAAAAACGGAGGATTTTAATTGATTTATTTTCTTATACATTATGTGTTATACATTATGCAAGAGTTTGTGCTCCCTGCTTTAAAGTCGCAGCACAAACTTTTGCATAACGCATAACGCATAGTGCATAAACGAATCAACTAATCAGAATCTTTCCTTTCCTCCCATTCCATGGAAAAGAAGATTTTCGATTGGTTAATTCCCTTCAGTCTGTGCTGTGGTCATTAAAGACCCTCGGCAAATTTTCGTGACTATAGGTGCATTCGGCATTGCAAATCGGAGACATCCGTTTGCTCTTTTATTTTGAAAATCATTTGGTAATTCGCACCTTTTTGCTATATGTCTAGTATTAGGGGCTCTGCACAATAAAAGGAACAGGGAACTGAGAACAAAGGATAAGAATTTTAACCTATCAGAAACTGTATATTTTACAATACATGATTTCTGATAGGTTGAAATTCTTATTCTCTGTTCTCTGTTCCCTGTTCCTTTTATTGTGCAGAGTCCCTTAATCCAAATCACAGGAGCGCGATGATCGATTCGTTTCCTTCGTTTAACACGAAGCTTGCATTTCTCATTGTATACGTTCTGTGCAGTACTTATCTTTTATTGGGCACGATCAACGCGATGCTGCAAACGCTTTGAAGTGGTTTTTAATTGGTCAGTTTGCAAAATTCTTTCTTCTAATTAGTCCATCAAATGCTTCAAAGCATTTGTAGCGAGACTTTGACTACAGCCTTATTGTCGTAAACTACCTTTGTCTTTGTTTGTCTCTTGCCTTTTTGGTCAATAAGACAAGAGATAAACAGCAAGAAACAGAAAACAAAAAGCACATTGTAGAATTAGTCTTTTAAACGCAAGCGATCTAGTAGGAAAACAAACTGCAGTCGTTAATGAAAAAAATTGTTACAGTATAATATTTGTATCATACAACATTTATATAATTTCAATTTTCTTATTTTTGTATTTTTTTTATTTTGCAATGCATTACAATTATAAATCTATTTCTTTCAGTTTTATTACATTTAGATTAACTTTGATGTACAAACGATCTAGAGAGAGAAAGCAGAAAAATAAAGAGCAACTGAGAAAGAAATTCAGATGGCGCTACTAGGAACTTACTTATTTCGTGCGTACTGCATTTTAGGAAACTAACATCAAAAGTGCCGACAGTGAATTGCGCTACTGACTTGTATATATTGTTGCATGGTACTGTGACCCTTTCCTTGGGTCAGAAAACCAAGCAGGGATATAAGAAGAAACTATTTGTAAGTTTAATTTTGTTTTCTCTATATTTTTCGACAAAATATATTTTAACAACTACAGAAAGATATTGATATTCGTATATATATTTATATTTATGATTAATCCTTTTAGATATGAATCACATTTTTGCATTGTGACAATTTTAAATTAACTGCTGGCAATGGCAACAAAACACAATTACAATTATGAAGAAATCTTGAAATGGCATCCGGAGATGATACTTATTTCAGAATCGCCTGTCATTTGGCAAGGCTTTCTACTTGTCTCAGAATTGTATCCTGCTGGGAATATTCGATGTCCCAGAATAAAAGTGAAACTAGTTATGCCCAATTATCCATCATTTGATAAGGCGCGAATCAGCTTTGGCAAGCATATTGCTTTCCTGCGGAACATAGGATTCAGCAGAGAAGTGAAGGAGTCAATGAAGTCTCAAAAAAAAACTGTATCATCATTTTTGTCGCAGTTACAATTACTTATTGTAAGTAACAGGTATATTGCTTTACTATTTTCTCTTTGACAATTATATTATTGTACATTTTCAAAATAGGGTAAATATATGCATAATACAAGTAGTAAAGTTTGTATACCGTTTGATTTTGAATCTACAAGAGACTTTTTGCATGATATAAAAGCAGTTCTTCAGAATCAGTCTGTAAGTAAATTTACAGCTGTATTTGTCTATAAATTCTTACATGAACTCGATGTTGAAGACATATTTTATTAAAGGATGTGCAATTGTCATGCGATCGAAATCTGAGTACTATCAAATTATCCTTAAGAAAAATATTTCTTACATTGCAAAGATGCAAAGATATTGATATTCCCTGGAAAGTAGTATCTTCTAACATGCCTGAAAACTTTGAGAAGATAGTATTGAGCAAAAATTTGAACGTTGTGACGACAAAGTTCAAATGGCAAGTGGAAATACTGGAAAAAGCATGGGAACAATTGAAAGAAATCGATGAGTGAGTAATTTCATTATTTGTTTATATTTTCTATATAAAAAAAAATTATTTCATTCTAGTGCTGAAAGAATTATCAAATAATTGTTATAATAAAATATTATATTCTAATGTGAAACATTATCAGGAATTGTTGGGTAATTGACCCACCAAAACCAAACAAAAGTCACATGCACAGACGCATTCATTTGTCGCAATCTATATCTGTAACAATTACAATAGATCCCGTTGCTCCTACTGCTGCGCCGACAATTCAGTTCTCGGGCAGTGATAACGAGGTGAAAAGACAAATGGAAGATGTTTCCAATAATATTCATGTACGTTCTTGCATGATGTGAATAACAGCAATTTGTGTGCTCATGCACTAAAAATTAATACATTTTTTTGCAGAACTGGAATCCGGATTGTAATATTTTAGATAATCTGAGGATGTTGTTAAATATGTACACATTTCCCGAGCAGCAGGACAGTTTGGACGATGCGCAAGGTGTCATCAGTAATCGTGAATGTGGTATATGCTTCTCTGAAACATCGGAAACTGATGAATTGCCAAATAAGATATGCAATAACCATAAGTGCATGAAACACTTTCATTCAGTATGTTTATCGAAGGTATGTCGGAGATCATAATATATATTATATATTAATGTTCTTTATATTAGGTGTTGGAATTAATTCGTAGCGTTTTACAAGTGATGGGAAGTACTTTCATTAATGTATTTTTTAATGCTCATGTGAAATAAATAACATTCTTTCATTAAAAAACGCTACGAATTAATTCCAACACCTAATATAAAATGATAATTGTTTCAAAAGTCATTGAAAACCAAAATAGATAAAATGGGAGACACTCTTAAAAGAATATAGTAAAATTAATCTGATACAAAATAAAATATACTTCAATAGAATTAATTTCTTTTACAGTGGTTACAAACTAACGCTGCGAATCAAGTTGTGTTTAGTCATATCTATGGTAATTGTCCACATTGCAAGGAAGACATTGCCTGTCCCATTGAATGTTGAAGGCAAATATTAACTTATTTTTAACGATAATGAGGTAAATTTTATTCAAATATATGTATGTGTGTATAATTCATTTCTTGGAGCCATTCTTTTATAGACTGATTGAATTCTGAAGTACCACATATTAAAATTAATGTTGTTTTTGTATCATTAGATTGAAGATAATCAGCAACGAGTGCTTTACTCAAACGACCAATATTTATATTAAAACCATGAAGATTGACTGTCTTGTCTGAAACAATAATTTTAAAAAGTAATGAAGTATATTTAATCGTTTATATAATTAAAAAAAGTTCTTAATTTTAATCATTTATTTATGTTTAAAGAAATCATTGACATTTATTTAACTATCAAAGTATGAAAAATTTATTTTTTGAATGCACTTATCATAGAGCATTTTATATACATAAAAGGTGTGAAAAAAATCGTTCAGAATTTATATAGTAGATAGTATATATTGTAACTGAGTAAAAAAAGATCATTGAACAGTTGAACTTTCAATCTATGTACTAAACCTTTTTTAATCAGTATGATTTGTACATAGAAATGTTGAATAGTTTTTTTTAATACCTTGTATAATTTTAACTAAGTTCTTTTTCCACTATTGAAATCAAATGTTACGTACCGTTTAACTGGGACAATTGTAATGTACATTTAAAATTCCAATAATTTGCTAAATGCGTTAACTCTTTTTGCAGAGGCACGTGCGCTACCGACCTAAATCCCGCAACAAGATGCACTCTTGTCAGTTCTGTTTCATCATCAACAATTGCCTTAGCAATGGGATAAAGCGCTGCTATTCCTGAGCCGATACCAAACATGGTAATCTGCTGAAAACTGTCATAACAATGTGTTGATTCATAAGAAAAAAAATAATATTTACTTATCCACTTCACACACCTGTTACTTTCATACTTGAAATCTCCGTAAGGACCTCTGATGTCAATTGCACTTCCAATTGATGCATTTTTCAGAAGTAAACTGAATTCACCATGTTTATATAATTTTACCAAGAAAATTAAACTTCTGCATGTCCAAGCAATTGGAGTATATGGTCGGGATTTGCTCCAAGAATGCAGCATGACATATTGGCCAGGTGTTAAGTGTAAAATTGTATTATTATTTTTTTCTATTTTACATTCTATAACAAAAAAAATTTATTTTCTATACAAAAAAAATTTGGGAGAGCTGTAAGATTATATTACTACTATTTACATTCTATGTAACATATACAAAGTTTTTTAATGTGAAATATGTTTTATGATGTTTTAAATATTATCATTGTTTTTGAATATAATTTTTAATAAGAATTATACAAGTATAATTTTTCTTTGCTACAGGCTGTTGTATTTCCTATTAATTATTTGCAATACATTTTATAGAATTGTTATGTTTGCTATTAAGTTCATTAAACTATAATACCTGGATATTCCAAACAAATTAAAATATAGTCTTTCGATACATCAGATATATCTGTGATAACAAACGTTTTATAGGATAAAAGAGATAATAAATTGTCAGTTGTTTTAACTTCTGCTCGAGTTTTTCTATTTTCCCATTCTTTTAGCAATGTTTTGTGAACGTCGAAGATACATGGTGTGCAGCCGCTACCGCAACAATCTTCCTCCAGTGGTGTTTTGGGTCTATGATCTTCATAATCATTATTTTTGTCTAAACTCATTTTATACAAATATCTTATTGCATTATTAATAGAATCTTTCCTCTATCACAACAGAAATACAAGTTAACCAAACTATATTGCACAAGAAATTTAATAATAATAAATCATACTAAATTATAATAATTATTGCAAAATTTATTTTTACATATTAAATATTTCATAGTAGACTTGTATAGAGAAGCATTTGATTTTATTTTGCAATATATCTTGCAAGGAAATTATAAAGATCAATTGACACATTGCAGACAGAACCACACACGTGCAATGGATCACGTGACTATCTCGATCGACAGACTCGTGTGATGTAATAGAGGGCTCTCTGAAAGTTCTAATGTATTTTAATTTTTTTCTGATAATTTATATTAATAACATATAGTATGTTCTGATAATATATTTTTATGCATATTTTTCAATTTTAAATATGCAAGTATATTAGAATTATTTAATAAAAAATTATTTAGATTGTATTATATATTTAATATACATGCATATAATACAATCTAATATTAATTCATGAACATATATTAATTCATCTGTTCATGAACTGTAATATTATTTCGTTAACCTATCATTAATAGACGTTTATTCCTAGTTAATAATAAATTAATTTAAATCGGATTTTATCTTTTCTATCTTTTCTTAAATCTTATTTTTTATCTTTTCTAAGAATTAGAAAAAGGTAAAGAATAAATCAATTCAAAATCTACGTTGATAAAAAATGGTTCAGAAATAACGGGCATCATATTTCATTTTCAACGTTTTCTTTTCACGGTAGGCCCTGATGATACCATTATATTTCCGTAAACTACGCTACTTCAAATCGCTTGGCACTACTTTTGCGCGTGCGCAAAAAAAATGCGTCCTCGTTCGCAACGACAGAGCCGCGCTGGCGTATTTACAAGGCTGCGGCCGTCGCGCCGTGGGGAGTTTGACGATCCTGCCGTAGTGGCGCGACAGTCGGTCCGCATACCGCGCATTCCGGCGTAATGCCCGAGCGCACGCGGGTATGTGAGGGTGAGGGCGTAAGGCGGGCAGAGGCGCGGGTGAAAGAGGGCTGGAGTGGGGAGGGATGAGGACGAATAGCAGAGGCTGCCTGTCGTGTCAAACGGGCCGTGCCGCGCGCGCGCGTCCACCCGCCCGCATACCATTAGATTTTCGTGGTTTTCAATGGGTACGGGTAACCGGCCGCAGCACGACGCGCCGACGACGTGAAGTGCCGTACGATCTCGACATCGCGTTCATCCGAGTGTCAGAGCGCGCGGTGACGGTGAACTCCGGACTCCGGTGGGGCAAGAACGCAAGAAGTCAAGAACTGTCGCCGCGTGAAACTTGCGTATTTTTCGCAGGTGCTGCGCACAGTCGCGGGGCTACGCGGAGCGACATCGGGGAGCGACGAGCCACGGGTGAGTAAAAAAAAAAGATCTAATACGCACACGCGTGTAACGGCGTGCGCCCGCGCGCGCAATGCGAATGCCTGCACGGACTGTCAAAATAAAAGCGACGCGGCGGGAATAAACGACGTGCCGGCGCACGTCCGCTCCGAGGAATGCCGCGCGTTTACGCGTCGTCGTTCTCTTTCCTCCTCGCCCTCTCTCTCTCTCTCTCTCTCTCTCGCGCGCGCGCGCGCGCGCGTGCTTGTTTCTCCTCTTTTTTACTCCTCCCTTTTTCTCGTCTCTTTTTGCATTCTTCTACGCTACGCCGCATTCCTCTATTGATTCCCCGCGAACGTCGAGAGACGCGCCGCGCGGCGGTGGCGCCGACGGCGACGATCGCTCGGAGTAGCGCAACCCGTCATCGTCGTCATCGTTGACGGTTTTTACTTCGCGAACTTTGAACCATCGGCGATTCGGAGGTTCGAAAAAAACCGCCTCGTGCGTTCGCGGGGTGATTGGCCGTTTCTGAAAGAGAGAGAGAGTGAGAGGGAGAGAAAGACATATATACGTTGAAAATTCTCATCGTCGCATTTGCTGATTTGCCAAAGGAATTTCGCAGGTACACGATTTCTACCACAGCGGGCGAATTCGCCTTTAAATTGTTTTGAAAAAGTCAAGGACGACACTTCCGAAGAAGTTCGTGTTGTTTCGTGTCTCGGAATTTTGCAGTGATTTTTGCGCTGAGAAATTCATTGCGTTTAGCACGATAATTTTCTACAAGTGTGTAATCATACTACTAATAAGTAACCTTTATATATGAATGTTATTTAGTTTCCCGTAAAGATAATACGATACTGCATAGAAAAATGGATTTGTATATTCGAACGTGTCAATTAAATCACATCAAGGTACTTATTATTATAGTAGGTATTATTATAGTAGGTATTATTAGCACATTTCAATTTGCAGAGTAGATCCCAGTTCCAGAAATATAAAATTAACTTTAAACTTACGGTTTAACTTATTAATCTTTTCCTAATTCTAAGAATTCTTAGAGTAAACAGTTTTTAATTCTTAGGATTAGAAAAAAGTAAATAGTAAGTGTGTCTTGTGTGCGTTTCTACCAATGTAGGTTGACTTTAATCTCAGTCTAAATTATCCTTTACTCTTTCTTAATTCTTAAAACTAGAAAAAGATGAAGAGTTACTCGAGATTAGATTGGTAGAAACAGGCATAATCGTCTACATTATTTACAATTCGTGCTTCATCGTTTGCAGTTTTATATACGAATCACACAAATTGGCTGATTTTTACACAGACAAGAAAATGTACTAAATTTTAATAACTAATTATTTGAATAGTATAATACTATAATATAATATTTATTTACAGAAAATATTTACTAAATGATAAAAAGTCATAATTAAATCAATTTAATGGTTCTTGTACCAAATAAATATGTTTACATTTAGTAAATATTTAATTGATATTCAAACAAATATTTATTAAATAATGAGTAAAAGAAACAATGCCTATACAGGTCGAAACTGGATTTTATTGTTAGTACTTTAAATAATTTCATGTGAATTTATGTATCACATTTAGTAGTCTCTTGAATTGCGCTTTGAAATATTATACTTATTGAAATTTAGTATAATATATTTTTCTCTCAATGCAATGGTTTGCGCTTTTTTTGATGTCATTAACAAATCGCTGAGCTTATAGTAGAATTGCATGGATGGTGGACAATAAGTGCGAACTCGACGAATCTGCTTATTCGCGCTATCATATGATTAACGAATCACGAGTTATATATCTGGTGCTGGTTTAGGAGAAACGAGAGAAACTCAGCGCGAAATACCCGCACGTGTCTCCTATACGTATTATGAAACCCGAATTCTATAGTGTTATGGAGATCGTGCGAAATATTGACATTTTTTAAAATGGTGCTTAAAGAACGATGGTTGAAATGCCGCCGCGGAATTCTATTCGGTTCTTTGTCGGGATGATTTTTTTGGTATGATTTTTGGACGCGCGATTTTTGCGAATGCAAGAATGATGACTACATAATGATTCGTGCACAATTTATTTACCGCATTCACGATACCTTTCTGTATCTTCTTACTGTTCTATATCTTTTTAATTTTATCTCTCTGATATCCATTTATACTAATGTAGATTAACTTTCATCTCGGTTTAACTTATCTTTAATTATTAAAATTGGAAGAAAATAAAAAGTGAGTTAAACTAAAATTAAAGTTAATCTATTTATTAGTAAAAATAAACATTGCTTTTTGCAAGTGCACAAAATTTAGAAATTTAGAAACTAGACGTGGAAGAATTGAGAGATTGAATCTGCGAAATTTTAATTGAAGATAAATGTTTCTTAATTATCTTAATTACCTTCCTACCGAGTATTTTAAAAGAAAACTCATGAAATCGGATCAGATATTTAAATAATTTATTTTTCTTATTTTTAACAACACTTGAAACAAGATATATTATATTCTATTTTTTTATTCTTCTTGAAATTGTGATTTTTGCAAGAACAAAATTTGAAAATTTAGAGGGATTAGAAAATTATATCAAATGATTCATGGAAAGTTAAATTTATAGAATCATCGGAGTTTGTTTTCTTCCAAATGAAAATAAACGTCTTTTTGAAATTGTGATTTTTGCAAGTATTTGCGTACAAAATTTGAAAATTAGAAAGTGCACCAGATGATATTTATATGAGATTAAATCTACGGGCACACAACACCGGGCTTTGTTCTGTTCCAAACGAAGGTAGATGTTTCTTGGCTACCTTCTCGAGCGAATGTTTTAGTAGAAAGTTTACCATGAAGGCGTATCGATATTTAATTAACTTCTTTGCTTTACTTTTAATAATATCTGGAATAAAATATATTTGTTTGTTATAATTCTTTCTTCTTTTCTGAAATTGCGACGTTTGTAAGTGTTCGTAAGATTTGGAAATTTAGAAAGTGTAGACTACAAACGTGTTGATATTTATGACATTAAATCTGTAGAAACATCGGACTTTGTTCTCTTCTTAATCAAGATAAATGTTCTTGCCTACCTTCCTTTGCGAATGAAATATCTGATCTGATTACATGATAAGTTTTAATGGAAAACTCTTCATCACATCAGAGATACAATATTTAAATAATTTTTTCTTTATTTCTAATAACATTTGAAATAAAATACATTCGCTTTTATTATCTATTCTTTCCTCCTTCTCGCTCTTTCCTAAAATTTATTTTCGCAAGTACATAAAATTTAGAAATTTAGAAAGTGCAGCAGATATGACATTTATGAAAGATTAAATATACGAAAGCATCAGACTTTGTCTCTCTAAATAAATATGGCTATCTTTCTGTTGAGTTTTAGCAAAAAATTTTTTATGAAGTCAAAGATGTATTTAAATAATTTTCTTTTCTTTTTTTAATTTTAAATAATTAATCTCTTTATTTCCTTTTTGGAATACAATAAATTATAATATTTCTTCACCTCAAAAATATTTTTATTTCTTCTTTATGTTTGTCGCATATTTTTAACGTTCCTACGTTTCGGTGGAAATGCAACGTCCATATTATGGCGAATAGAAGAGAGACGATTAACTCGCTTGACGTTTCGTTCGCGCGTCGGCGCGTAAAAATTCCGAGGAACGCGCTCGCGTTTGGAATTCCATTGGGTTCGTCGAACTTTTCTCAATCTACCGATCTTTGTTTAGGGAAAAGTTGTTGCAACGCAGCGAAATGTTGGTTTGCAATAATCAAACGAACCTTTGTTCTTGAAAATTTCTTTGTTAGCACGCTTTCGCACGTTCATTTCTGAAATTTTACCGTGCTTTTTTGTCATTCTGTCTGAATTCTTGTGATTCTTACGATTCACGCTGTCACATATGTATCTGCGATGTTATTGTTTTTCTTGAATGACAATTGATTTGTCACTTCACGGATGTGTAAGTATAAATCCATACGACACATCGCATCACTTTGTCATTGGACATTTTCCCTGTTTTCCCAGGAAGTCGACCGTAAAGCATCACGTATTCATTATTCAATTCCTTTCTACTTTTTTATGCATTATATAAAATGCATTTGTACAAATTGTATAAAAATTGGTTTCACGTTTTATTATATTTGCGTATTTTACTAAAATGAGGCTAAATGTGGGCAAAACCAAAGAGACAGCTGAGACGAGAAATTTAAATATACAAATAAACTTTATACAATTTTCATTCGAATTTTTTTTTATGAGTTCGTCAACGAGAACGACAAGAAATCTCGATCGGCGGTTTCGAGCTCTCGCGTTCTCGAGCAGTGTAAATCGCCCGCATACCACGTGCTATTCAGTGCGTATATATGTATATGTTTGTGAATATACAGGGTGTACAAATTATTCGACGGATCGAAATCACTTATTTTTTGGACGAAAATTTTCTCAGAAGTTTCTTTAGATGAGAACTTAATTTATGGTTTTTAATATTCTGACAATTAAATCTTTATTAGCATCGTGTAAATTTTTTTTTAGAAACTCTAGGTACATTAACGTTACAATAGAAAAATATTCTACTGTTAAAAGAAGCGATTGCTCAGCTTAATTTTTCTCTTAAATTTTAAATAACGTTATCTTTAACAAAGAATATTTTCTTGATATAATAATCTTAAAATATACTTATTACAACAAATTTAAAAAAAACTCAAAACAAGAATTTATTTTCTTTTGAAGAATATTTTATAAAATTTTACCGAAGAAGCAAGTTTATATATATAGTATGCAAGTCAAATTGATTTTAATTTAATAATTTTGATTAAAGAATTAAACTTGGATTTAGAGAGAGAAAAAGAGAGAATAGATTTTGAAATTTGATGCTTGTGATAAACTGATAGATTTGTGAATACATAAATTTTTAGGCTATTAAACAAATAGAATAAATGTTAATCATTTACTCAAGAAAAGGTCCTTTGAAAGGTCCAAAAATTTTACTTTATGCATAATCCGAAAATTCTTTTAAATTCTTAAAATGCATTATTTGAAAATTGTATTGTATATTATATATAAAATTATTATTCTGATATAGCGTCATTTCAGTTTGACTTCTGGAGTTTTTTTTTTATAGAGACAATAACTTCGGAACACCCTATATGTATTCGATTGAATCTTGGTTGAAATAATACATGGGAATCTGTCGTTCGCGAGTGATTAGATCGGCGTGCGTGACGTTAGTCAAAAGTGTAAAGATTTAAAGATGTTTAGATTTCTTTCTGTAGCTCACACATCGTTAATTCAACATTCTCGATAATCGAATTGAATATTCTAAATTTCCGTTGTAACTTTGATCTATATAAAAATTCAAATTTATTTAAAATTAAACGTCTAAAGCATTTAATCAGTTCCAATCTATATGATTCTATCGAGACTTATTGTTTGCATCTTTCTCAATTTTATATTTTTTAAAATATTTCTGATTGGATCATAATTTATCTCATTCATAATTTTTATATAAATTATAGGATAATTCATAATAAAAGAGAAACGAAAAACAATATAAATATAAAGATAAATTTTTGTGGCTCTTTTATTTGGTAATTGAACAAAATTAAATATATTTAAAATTGATTGAAATAGCAGAAGCTTATTCGTCGTTTTGTTAAAAATCGTTAAAAATTCAATCCATAGAAAGATAAGGCACGTATTATATAAAGTATTATACAACTATTCGGAATGGATTCCGATCGGAATTATTCCATTTTCCTTAGAAAACACAATAGAAATCTAGGGAATAATTGAACAATTCCAATTGGAATTCATTCCGAATAATTTCATAATTATGTGTGTTTACGTGCTCAGATTCGTCCTCGAATCGAATGGAATTGTGCCGAAATTGAGAAAGGGAGCTAAGTAAAAATATTTGTAAGTGGATTACAGTTGAATTTCACGTATACGACGTGTGTTGAAAGGATTACGTCTCCGAATTCCGACGCAATTACAGCGATTTGTATTTACAAACGCTCGTCATTTCTCGCACAATGATGTAGCATTTATGCGCAACGACTCTCGCGTTCGCGATACACTTTATTCGGGTCGTCCTTTCGTTTAAATAGCACGCCGACTGACGACGGCCGTTATGATTCATAAAACGTTTACACTGCGCAGTACTCGCGTAAAATTGAGAGGAAGAGGCACGGCCGAGAAACGGCGCGCCTTTGTAAACCAGATTCATCCTTTCAATCTTATCTCGTCTCTTTATCACTCAAGAAACTCGACAAATATAACACGGAATCGGGCGGTATCTTGTCAGTCGAAAGATTTTCTTCAAAAAAATAAACTTGAAGAGTTTTAAGAATGATAATTTAAATTAATAAAAGCAATTTAAATTTATAAAATTTTGTGTTTTATATATATATATATATATATATATATATATATATATATTAGGTGTTGGAATTAATTCGTAGCGTTTTTAATGAAAGAATGTTATTTATTTCACATGAGCATTAAAAAATACATTAATGAAAGTACTTCCCATCACTTGTAAAACGCTACGAATTAATTCCAACACCTAATATATATAAAACACATATATTAGTATAATAACTATGACAATTAATCATAATCTAACGAAATAATAATTGAAATAATAATTGTTAAGAAAAAATTAATAATATAAGGAATAATTAAAGTTGTAATGTCCAATCTTGTAATCTGAGAATTAAGATTGTAAGTTGTGTTTTGAATTATTTATTCATTTTATAATTTCAGTTTTAAGGAAATTGAATATTTTAATTTTTAATGAAGAATTAAAAAAACAGTTGAATTAATTAAAGAAGAAATGATGCGAAGTAAGATGGTTTTATCGACTTATGCAAATTCACAGTTTTTTGAAGAGAACGAAGAAAAAGCTAAAACACCGGAAAGAGTAAATCGCGCAAAGCGGTAGGAAGGTGGACAAAAGGTTGTTTATATTGTTATGATGAAATCGTGATGTCGACCGTACGGTAGTGTTGCGAGAAGTAGGAAAAGCACGCGAGGAGGATGAGAAAGAATGAGAGAGGTCGCGATTAAAATAGCAATGGCTTTGAACCAGCCACAAACTTTCTTTTCATTTTTAAAATTGAAAATATCGTCCCTCTTACTCTTCGTAAAATATTAAAGCGCAAGACGAAAACAATCTTATCATACTTTCTTTTTTTTCTTTTGTGTCAAAAAATGTTTAATATTAGAGAAGATTCATAAAAAATAGAAATTAACTAATCGTTATTAAAAATAATCAAATTGAACAATATTTTTAAATTCAAGACTTAATAAAAAAATTATAAAAAATTTTCATGCGAGGAGACTGTTATATATTTTATAGGATATTTGTGAAATATGTTTGAACAAATTGTTTTCGGAGTTGACATGGGTTTTCTTTATGTTACCTTTGCAAATTTGGATTATTTTTATTACAAAAATTATTGTATTCACTGTTTTTTTATGTCATTTTGGTTTTTTGAAATTAATGCCTTTTTGTTGTTGGATCTTATATCAATAAGTAAAGTATTACAGACGTTAAATGTATCTTAACATTAATTAACATATTTCAAATTCGGTTGTTCTATTTGCTATTTATTGATTTCTTTTGTTTTGTTTATTGATGGAAGAAATTCAATTATCAGATATGCACTGAGAAAAAATAGCCCACATTTAAATAAATATTTATTTGAATACTGCCAACTAAACATTTACTTACAATAGATAAATATTTACTTAATAAAAAGAAGTGATTGTTAAATCAAATTAATGTTTTTTGTACCAAATAAAGATATATATATTTTTATATTTAATAAGTATTTAGTTGGTACGTACTATTCAAATAAATATTTATTGAAATTTAGAATACATATTTTTTTCTCAGTGCATATCTGATTGTCATGCGCCTTCACGTAGACCTTGCTTAACATTCTAGTTAACGTGTGTCATTATAAAATATATTAGAGTAGAAACAAATCATCAATTAAATTGAATAGTATCTCGAAATTCATCACTTAACAAAAAAAAAATGTAATTTTATTGTATATTGAAAATTGATTACATTTGTTTGAAATGTTATTATATTTTGTGTTTTGTGTGTGTGTATGTGTGTGTGTGTGTGTGTGTGTGTGTTGTGTAAAATGTTTGATCAAGATTTGTTAATGTATTTTTCTAAATCATATCGAACATATTTTAAAACATCGATTCTTCATTAAATATTTTCTTTCCAAAATGTGTCAAAAGTTCTATCTATATTAATGAAAAAATTTAATCTAATAATTATCACGTAGACTTTATTTGATGTTCTATTTGTGTATCATATATCGTAATAGAATGTCAATATGATTAAATGATAAATAATGATAACTTCGATAACGTTATCTTTTGACGTTAAGTGTACATTAATACTATTCATTGTTAATCAATAAATTACATACTTGAAAGTTTATTTCATTGTTCTGGAATTTTTTTTGGATTTTGATGTATAAGTTTCAATTCCTGTAACTTGAAAAGAACGTGATGATTGTACAATTTTCAATTTTTGTAACTTGAGAGGAATGTAAGAACTATCAAAAAAAATGGATATGAAACACAATTAAATAACTTTTTTTTTCTCATAATAATTTTCTTGATTGAGTTTTCTCAGCTATTAGACTAGCAATCGATGTAGTAATAAGTTATCATCTTAATGACTATCTGAATCTTGTGACTGTATTTAAGTTATTTTCGTATATTTTGTAGCAGTTAAACTCGAATTGTATCATGAAATTTATTAGAAAAATCAGTCAGTCTTATTTAAAATTCTACGTAATTATGTACATAATTTAAATATCATTAAATTTAATACAAAAACAGGTTACTAATCGCTTATAATTTGAAAATTATTAATGCCTACAATATTTTTTTAATAAGGAACAATCGATTTTAAATTCCATCGACAATAACTGAAAATTGCAGCGATAACGTTGTAACATCTAATTAAATTTTATTAAAGCGATTATCAATCGACGTTAACGTGCTGATGAACGCGAACGTGTCGATTTCATTGCTAGATACGTCGCGCGAGAAGAGGTTCCCGCGAGAGGAGTGCCGCGGGGGTGGGGGTCCTCCCACGAGAGGGGGGCGTCGACGGTGAGGGGTCCGCATTCCACAGACAATGTCATGTTTTTTAATTCCCGTTTTACTTTATTTGCGCCGCCTTCGGCCGCGAGGAAGGCCCAAACAGTTAAAGTTCGACTTTTGTCCCTACACAGTGCGCCTGAATTTGCAACGTGGAAACGCAGACGAGCCAAGGACGTATCCTTGTTACAGAAAAACAACACGAGGAAGGCGATATCTTCTGTGAAAAGAATATTTGAAGATCCACCAAGTATTGTAAGGGCGCGAATTTTGCGCGAGGGTGGCACGCGAGGGAAGGAGAATAGAGGAAAAAGAGAAGGAAAGTTTGAACGGACGGAACGAACGAAAGAAGAGATGTCTGCCGTCGAGAGTGCCTTGGACGTCCTTTCCAGAGCAGCGACAATGATGCAAGGTCAGTTTATACCTCTTGGAATTTTATTTTGCACAGAAAAATCAGTTTGGTAATAGCTATCTAAAATAGGTTTAAATAATTGGTATATAAATACCAATACCTAAAATTCTACTGCAAAATTTTAGAGAACAATAATAGTCGTTTAATTTTTTAATCAAGTTTTCTTGGAACATTGTATACTATCATTGTATATCCTCATATTATCGAGAGAATTAAAGTCCGCAAAAAGAAAAAAAGCTTGGTAATATCAAAAATAAAATTTTTGTAATAGCTATCTAAAATATATTTAACCAAATATTTTGATTAATATAATCAAATGTAATTTTATTCTTACAAAAATTTAGTATCACCAAACAGTAAAATCGTAAGGATTATGTTTGGTTATATTAATCAAAATATTTGATTAAATGTATTTTAGCTAGCTATTACAAAAATTTTATTTTTAATATTACCAAGCTTTTCTTTTTGTGGACTTTGACTCTCTCGATAATATGAGGAATGATAGTACCATATATAATATTCCAAGAAAACTTGATTAAAAAATCATACGTTAAACGATTATTATTGTTTTCTAAAATTTTGCAGTAGTTTTAGGAGGTATTTATTGTATATACCAATTATTTAAGTATTTTGAAAGGTAAATGATTAATTTAATATTTTGAGTATTAAAAGTACAACAGTAATTAAAATAAATAATTAATCACTTAAATTTCTGTAAGGATAATGTTTTTCTTATCGTTATAAGAACACAATAAAAAAGTATAGCCCTCCTCTCTCTTATAGTTCGAATAATGCGAGATTATTGACGACTTCGTAAGCAATTATTTAAGTTACATCGTTTCAAAACATTAGGAATTCGGAGATTTTATTATTTCCTGATGACTATCTAAAAAACGAGATATTCGATGAGAAAAAATATATAAAGTATTTCGAACATGTAAAGCCTATTCTATAATGTGCTTTTTGTTTCCTGTTTCTTACTTTTTACGTCTTGTTTTTTTTTCCTTTGCAATCGTTTTATAGACATTGTATTGCTTGCTGCGTATTTCTTGTTTCTTTCGAAGTTCGTTAACTTTTATCTCGGGCGACATAAAACAAAAAACCGGATAAGAAGCAAAAAGACAAGATAAAAAACAGTAAAAAGCAGAAGACAGCACATTATAGAATAGCATATTATAGAATAGGCTTAAATTTTCGGACAGTAGTAGAAACAAAAAGCATTTTTTGAATGAATCGTTTCAGTCGGATTCGTTCTATCGTATCGTCATTCACAGAAATTCCTTCATGCCTTTTTCATGCCTTTTCCATACCTCACTTATTTAATTTTGCTTTGATCTTTCTCAGGGAAATTCATTTCTTCTACTTTACCGTCAATTTCTCATCCGGAAAATATTAGTGTTTGATGGGAATGGAGTATAAAGACATAACTTGACAATGAAATGCAACGCGATCAAATTCTCATGGAATGCACAGACCTCAGAAACGACGACAAAACTACTCGACATGCCGTCGGCATTCCTCGCATAATTTGTTCAATAGTCATTCTATATTTCACGCGCGTGCACGACGACATTAACGAAGGCTCGTTCGTATGCAAGTTGGATCGCCGTGGGTATCGCTATTATTATCGCGGGCGCCGAGTTATAATGCAACGTGCTATTACCTGACATAAATTCGCGATCGTAACATATTGTCACAAGCCGCGCAATCGTTTTTACATGGAATCGATCGTTCGATCGTGCGATCGCGGGTGAGCAATCGCATTCTTTGCTTTGTGTTCAACTGTCCGCCTTACGAAATCCTCTTAGCAAAATGATCCGAACATTCTGCGCGAATGGTGAAATTAGAAGTGCAGGCGAATACGACGTTTTAGTTACGATACAATATTTTTATTAAGTAATTAAATTAATTAAATTAATTATCATTTTAAATTATTGTCTAATCATATAATATCGACAAGAAGAATAGTATATTCTTACATGAAATGTCATTTTGTTAACAAGTGTTATTTTTATCATTTTTGTTTCATTACTTTTGAAAAATAATTTTATAATCGTGAAATAATTTTATATTTGTAAATTTTAAAAAATAATTCTTTTAAAAAAACAATATTTAGTGTGAAAAAAAATACTTTAATTATTTACTTCATTCGCAAAGTACAATAGACACTCTTTAACTTGTGATGATTTTTACTTGTGATGGAATTAAATAAATTCACTTTCGATGATTGATAGAATAATGTTTACTTAATTCATAATAATAATTTATATAATAATTTGAAACTTATATTTTCCAAACTGTGTCACTTATGGAATAAAGGAGTGACAATTAAAATATTATATCAATTTTATGTATAAATTATAATGTCTTTATATAATGTAATTATCATAATTATATAAATTCATATAATTTATATATATAATATTTTAATTATTAGGTGTTGGAATTAATTCGTAGCGTTTTTAATGAAAGAATGTTATTTATTTCACATGAGCATTAAAAAATACATTAATGAAAGTACTTCCCATCACTTGTAAAACGCTACGAATTAATTCCAACACCTAATATATAAATATAATTTATATAATGTTTTTTATTATTCTCTCTAATTCGAGATAATATCGATTGTCTTTGAGATTAAAAGAACATTAATTTGACTCGATTGTAATTAATTAAAAATAAGATGATCTCTTATTTATTCGTCATAGGACATATTCAACTGAATTCTAGTCGACTTAAGGACACACGCAATACTTGCAAGTGTCACGATTCCGCATAGGTGCCGTTTATAGTTTCAATTCCACGTATTTGCAGATTGAGTACACGTGTTCAGCTCGATGTGATTGCCTTCGAATGCATTTGCTGATCTCGAATTTTTTATATTCTTTGGCGCAGCGACCATCTTTCGTTTAGATATGTTTTATCAGGAAGTGTGCCATGACTATTTAACCCTCTGTATGCATATACATATTTTATACGGTTCGTATTCTGTTTCTCGAATAATGAATGCAGAATGATGCAAATAATGTAAATGATGTGCACGAACAAACGAGCATTGAATATGATCGGTATAACATATAGCAAGTTATATTTAATGCAATTATAAAAATCAGTATATATAAATAATATCACTACAAAATATGTAAATAAGAATTATTATTAATGCCTCCATTAAATTTAACGAATTAACGAACGATTAATATTTTACGAATGCATTATCTTGACTCATGAATTTTTATGAAAATTTTTATGAAAATATCTTATATGTGTACTTTTTTCTGATAGAATTTTATACACAATATTCTATAAAAAGATCAGAATTGTAGGGAAAAATTATATGTATAAAGGAAGACAGCGTGTTTCTTTCCCTTTTTTTTCTTTTTTTTACATTCGAATCAATGAAACTCGATGTATGATATGACGCGTGATTATATGTGGATATCGAAAGGGTTAAAATAAACACACGCTATCAACCATTCGACGCATTCGCGCGTGCATCGCATCGGTTGCATCGCGCATATACAGGGTCGTGCAAAATTATCGCACGTCTCTCTTTCGAGTCGAGAATTAGTTTAATTCTAACCCAATCGATGTATTATAAAAATTAAAACAAGACTTTGTGACTGAAACTAATTTAATTTTAAATCCAGTCAATGTCATTTTTATCTTTAAAAATTAGAAAAAGAGGATTCAAGTTGTCGACTAAAATTGGCTCTCAGTTTAACGACTTTTACTTTCCGTCGTATTTTTATCACTTAATAACCACATAACGTGTAAATTTCTCAGAATGCTTTTCTTCATTGGCTTTCTTGAAACAAGCCATATATGGGCTACGTTCAGTTTGCTGTTCGCTCTTGGAATTCTTTTATTCTTGTTTATTAAATGTTTAAAAAAGGACAAATGATGCTGATAAGCTCTGTAAGCACTAAATGGAACGCATTACGCATCCAGTATACATGCAACTTTTAAAAAAACTGCGAATACTCGCGCGTTTTTTAGTTCGACTTGGCTTAGAGTGTTTCGTTAAAAAGAAGAAATATATCAAGCGCGTTAAGTTCATTTTATTGGGTCTTAAATGATCAAAGGACATATATGCGAATTTTTGGTATTCATAGGCTGGTATTCATAGTCAGATATTATATTAAAACCGTCTTAAGTATAATCTTAAGATGTCATGAATCAATCAGAGGGTCGCGTTAGCGACTTAAGACATTACTTAAGACGGTCTTCAAATAAGAACCAACTGTGAATACCGATCATAGTCAGTTTTTATATTTAAGACAGTTCTTAAGTGCAGTCTTGAGATATCATAAGGTATTCATAGTCGATTCTTATGGACTTTCTACAATAAGCTATTATCTAAGTTTTAAGTCTTAAGTTATAAGAAAAGAATAATCAACAATAATTAGTCTTGTTTCTCGCAGCTTGAGACTTAAAGCTTAGATAATGACTTACAGCCTATTATATTTGAAACTGTCTTAAACATAGACTAAGGGCAGTATTCCTAGTTTATTCTCATGTTAAGATCATCTTAAGTATTGTCTTAAGATGTTAATACAGCCTTCTGATTGGCTTATGACATCTTAAGACTATACTTATGTCATAAGCCAATCAGAAAGCTGTATTAGCGTCTTAAGACAATACTCAAGACGATCTTAACATAAGAATAAACTAGGAATACTGTCCTTAGTCTCTGCACACCCAGTATATCGTGTCTACCTGGTAAAAAGGGAAAGAGAGAAAGAGATAGAGAGGGAGAGGTCGAGAGAAAGAGAAAGCGAGAAAAGAGACGAGTTGGCTTCCAGCCGAGCGCGCGCGCTTATAGTACCTTATAAATACACGCTTAATTCTCGTCGTATCCATGCAGGATATCCTCGGTATATACAACTCTCGCACGAGTGCCAGCATTGCGCGTGTATGCGTGTGTACGTGTAAAAGGCAACCTCCTTCGATCCCACGTGTTGCACGGGGAGAAGAGTGGCGGCGGACGGCGGAGTCGAGGCGGCGGATGAATGAATGAATCTTAAGACAGTCGTGAGTGGCGCATTCACGAAACCGCGAGTGCGCCTTTGAGGGACGAGCTTTTTTTTTTTAGTGGACCTCGCGACTTCTCTTCTCGCGTCGTCGCCATTTTCATCCTCGTTGCCGTCGTTCCTCCGCATTGTGTGCACCTCGCAATTGTGTTAAATGACCGTTTCGTTATAAGTGTTTTTGCGTGCCGCTTAATTTGTTTTCCACATCTCGTAATTTTCGAATTTCCTCGTTTCGTCGCATCTTCCCTTTTTTCCCCTTTGATTCCTGAGTTCTTTCGATTCTCCAGTTCCATGGGGATTCCGCAATCTCTTCTCTGATGTGTCGATTGTCTTAATGTGATTGTCTGCCCACGATCGGAAGAAATAAGAATAATTGTATCGATTCTCAGAAGTAGCTGTGACACTAAAACAGAAAAATGTCCGGGAAATAGAAAAAAATTTTGAAAAGAAGAAGGGAGATTACACAGTTCTTTCTCTGCAGGAACGAATCTTCACGAGAATAAAATTTTGAATGGAATTAGCGCGCAGATTCTTCATTTCGAGGATGAAAATAATAAAGTGTATCGAAAGTAACATCCAAGAATAGTTTTTGTTAACTATTTAGTGATTATTTAAGTATTATATTGCCGGTCAAACGATGGGCGCATGTATCGTTTGCGAAATTTCGATCGAGATTTGTGCGAGAGTGGAATCGCAACGCATCGCTAACTGTGATTTGTTTGTGAGAAACTTTATAGAACAAGGAACGCTTAGTTCAAGCAGCTTTTAATTACAGATAACCGTGCATTATCGATGAAGATAACTTGTTTTATCGTCAATTGAATTTTTTTAACTCTATTTACGCACCTTCGTCATTATTTGCGTTCAATTGTGCGCGTTATTACATTATGTGATGGATATTTTAATCGAAAACTATACATACATCGCTGTAAAAATTAGTCTAAATTGTGCTGTAATATTACTGAAGGTGAAGAACATGTGACGATAGACTGAATCCTCGCAGAAAGAAATATAGTGCGTTTAGGAATGAACTAAATTTTCGCCTTGCTCAGATATTCTGTACCTATCTCGTAAGAGAGCACGATCCCGCAGTTTAACTTGGCCATTAATGCTCCCAAGACCAATAAAATGGAGCTCCCATGCAAGAGGAGGCATCTCTGGCAGCCGTGGCTTAATGTCGATAGCCTCCGACTGCCTTGCAAACCGGAAGGTATGTCATTTTGTAAAGCACGGTGAAAAAACTAAATGGGTGGAGTCAAATAGACTTAAAACGAATAAAAAATGAATAAGAAAAGCTTATTATAAAAAAAAATTTTAATTTTGAATCTAAAATTAAAATTTCTAGTGAAAACAAATTACAATTTTTTTTTTGCGTCGTTATTCGGATTTGTTTGACAGAAATTATATAATATGATATACAGCCATACATACTTCAAAATATTTATGCCTAGTTTACAGTCGATTTTTGTTAACAAGATGTAAATTAACTTGAGTAGTTTTCGAGTTGAAAGGAATGCCATTCGTTCCAGAGTGACAGATACTTTAGACATGCATTAGTATATATGTTACAGTCCAGAAATATAAACAATAATACAAATGTTCAACTTAAAATGGATTTTTCGATTTTATCGATGAAAAATTTTGTTGGAATTTACTCACCAAAATGTAAATACATATATCTTATTGCTATTTGACTTGGTATCTAATGGTATATTTACTGAGAGAAAAATATTTGGTATTTTTGGTATTTGATATTTGTGATTATGATTGCATGGTAAAATAATTATGATTAGGAGCTCCATTTTTATAGTTATTACTGGTATAATGTTAGTAATAATAATTATTTTTATAATTTTACCAAATAATAATATAATTAATACTGAAAATGACTATAAATTATGATAACTGCAATAATTTTTTTCTCTCAGTGTATTATATTGAACACATTTCATTTCATCACATTTTCTCTAAACAAAAATTCCTGCAAATTAATTCCAAATATTTTAAGATGAAAATTTTGATAATAATAATTGCCGTCGCACATCGCATCTTTCGGAATTGCTTTAAGATTCGCAAATTTACGCTAATAATTTTCCCGCTTGGAGTTCGACTCTTCAGTTTTTTATTTTTAGTGTTCGATTTTACGATTGGCAATTACAGGATAATGCTAAAAATAATAAAGTATTATTAACAAAATATATACTGCGTTATAAATTGTGTAATTAAAGATATATGTCGAAGGGCCAAGCAATGTCGTAAGAGTGCTTTGTTCCTCTCATCAAATTTTATTTTACGGACTAAAAAGGACTTTCGGCTTTCCTGATTTATCTATTGGATACCTTCAGCAGCGGAAATGTCGAATCGCCCTATGATTTGGAGTCATAAAGGGACGAGACTCATGCGTTCGTTAATTATCAGCAGCACATATCGAGAAGTTAACTGACTCTCGAGGCAACCCTCCCGTCCCGCTTCCGTTCATCTCGATGGTCCATTCATCTTTTCCCTGCGGTACACGTCTCTCTAAACCAGTTTCGCCATCTTGACGATCCTCTCACGGCTATTAGGCACTTCCTGCCCATCCTGAGAACCGAACTTGTTTTTACTACTCTCTTCCTTCGTCCTTCGTCGTCCTTTTTCTCATCCTCCTTATCTTTTCGCTCTTTCTCAATCGATCGTAAAGGGTTGTCTCTGCGTTTGAGTGACTTTCCAATTTTAGATATCCCGCCGCACGGAAATAGAAACGACCCTCGCGATTTCCGATAAATTTCGATCAATAACGCTGCTCATCATGAAGTGTGGTAAATAAATGTAAAAGAGGAATTCTAGATATATGTGCTGGCTACATTACTAGCGAAAGTTGCGGAACAGAAACGAAGCTCGTATAATACGGTTGATCTATAGCTATCAAACTTACTACTTCGTTCTTTTCATGTATACGAGCGCTTTTGCTTGTACATTCTTTTGTCCAAACAGATAATACCAAACGAAAATATTTACAGCCAATTTAGTCGCTTCCTTATGTTTCCCGTTCCTCTCTTTTCTCTCCACCGAGATCCCCACTTTATGACTGCCGAATAACATTGACATTCCTCGCATTCAGTTCAGCCCAACAATGACAGGGAAAACGTTAGTTTTCTTCGGAAGTTCAATGCGTACATTTCGTGTTTAACTACTCGAAGGCGTAGCTCGTCTCACTATCGCTTAAAACGAAAAGGTTGGAAGTTCGGAATAAATTCAACTCAGAACGAAACATTAATAAAGTAAATATCCTCGCTATAGCAAATTGAACGCGACCGGTATAATAAATAATAGTTAATTGAGATAACGAAGAAAATTCTTTGTGATCTATCTAGATAAGGCCTATCCAATTTGAGTTCCGGAACCAAAAGGCAAAGCCATCGATGCAGAAAATTCAATGTGGGTAAGATTTCGGGGACTGTAAAGTATTGTGTTGATACGCATCTGAGTGACGCTTATCAATATTTTACAGTCTCTGAAATCTTACATTGTATTCTTTTGAATCTTCTTCGATGATTTTGCGTTTTGGCTCCGGAGCTGAAATTGGACAGGTCTGATCTAGAATATCTGTTTGTCAATATCTGATAGCGCCGATTGTTTTCCTCATTCAGAATTTCCATCTCAAAGAATAACGTCGTTTATAATGATGTCTTCGTATATTGCAGAGGAGAGATCGAAGGTGACGAATCTGCATCGAAAACCAAGTAGTGCTTGGCGTAAGGACCGTAGGAGAGATCCGATTCAGAGCGAAGCGTTGGACATGTCGAGAACAAATAATCACCACAACAGACCGAGCGTGATCGTTCCTACGACGCAAGTTGGTAAGCAGTCGTTAATAATGATTAATCCCTGAAAAGAAAAAAAGATGTAATTAATATCTTTTTTGATATCGATTAAAATAAAGTCAAAATTTTGACGGAAGACAATTTTTCGTTTTACGTGACTGATGACGAAAAATTTCGATCTTGCAGAGTTTCAGTCTCGAATAAGCGAGAAACTTATGTCAAGTTACAAAATTCTATACTGCGAACGAATGAACATTTAATTTCAATTCGTGCGGAGAAATAAATATAAAGTTTCAATGTTGAAAAAACTCATAGATTGACATTTCAATTGAATTCATATTTTCTTTAGCAAATTATTATTTTTTAATTTTCATGTAACTTTTTTTTTAGAAGAATAAAATAAAGTGATTTGTATGTTTATATTTATGTCGAAATGAAGATATAATTACGGAACGATTAAATACTGAACATTGTGAAATCCGAATTAATATTTGTAGCTGTAAATGGATAGCGAAATATTCGTCCGCTCGAGTTCTATAATATAAACTAATCGGATTTCAACAATTAAATTTTACCGTTATTGAAACATGAAACATTTAAAAAAATAAATTTGCTTACTTTAATTAATCTTACGTCAGGGTTTCAAACTATTCGAAATATTTTTACCGATTTGGTTCGACTAATAATGGATATTCTGACCGAGTCGTCGTTGGGCATCTCCTCTAAGTCCCCATTGTCATCAGGGGTGTCTGTGTAGGGTGTGTTTTATGACAATGCATCGTCTGCTGCACCGGGATCCTGTACAGATGCGAAGTATTTCTCAATGGAAATACAGTTAATCCCTCAATAGCAAACGTGACATTCCTTGCATGTTAACGTTTATTTTCCTAAAACATTCATCATCGTATTAGTTATAAATCGAGTTACAAACGGAATTAATACTGTAACGGATATTCATTTATCATGATAGTAATGTGATAAATTTATCATTTGTTTATTTTTTAAGTTTATTTTTTTATACTAGAAATAATAGTGGTTTTATATATCTGATAGATCGTGTAAAATATTATTTAAGTAATTAATTAAAACGTCATTAATATTAAATATAACATTATTATTTTATCATTATTTAATAATGATATTATATTATTATTTCTCTCTCTTTCTCTCTTTAATCTAATCGAAAAATCTACTTTGAAGAAAATGTTGCGATTTTCTAGATTCTTGTTTAAAAAATCGTTTAATTTGCTTACATATATTCATTTTTATATTTTCCATTTAAAATCCTTTTTTAAAATTATATCTACGTTTGTAATTTATTAATTTTCATATTACGTATAAAATATTACAGTAATCAGCTAAAATATAATTATAATAATGTACCATTATGACATTTTCTCATAACGATATAAGATTTCTTTAGTCTAATCGCTAAAACGGTGAAAATAATGTTCAACTAGACGTACAGCGATTGAGATATGAGAGATATAAAAGACTTATCCATCTTTTTTCAGGTATCACAATCGAGGACTCTGCTATGACATCAACGACGACGTCTACCACGGCTTCGGGCGGACAGAGGACGATTATCAGAACGACGGGTGGCGTTTACGTTAGTGATCCCGCGATCGATGAGCATTTCAAGCGGTCTCTGGGTCCGAAAAAGTACGCGGCCGTCTTCAACGCTACTGCAGATAAGGAAACTGGCCTGAGTGGTAAATACAGATATTAAATATATGTTGTGTAAGAGATAAAATAGACATTCTGGATTCAACATGGACCGGCCTTGGATGATATCTTCCATGGTCCAAGCTGGACTAATCTGGATCCAGTCTTGTCTTAGCTTCGTCTTAGTCTGGAGTATTCGTCTTAAATATTCTTTGCGTAGTTGACGATCATTTCGCAAAAGCACTCGGCGACACTTGGACAAGGCTTCAGGCAACCAATCGAACTAAGGACTCCACCTAACCACCGGATAGACTTGCCAGAAATCTTATCTTACTTGTCATCGTCCTCGTCGTTGTCCTCATCGTCGTTTGACGATTGTGGTAATCTACTCGGGTGAAATCGTTCCGCTAAATATACATTAATGATAAGTCGTAATCAATAAGAATTAGCTGAATTCGCGACTATATTCGAGGAACCTGCGTCCAAGTAAAACTACAATTAGAGCAGACCTGTCCAATTTAAGTTCCGGAACTCAAACGTAAAGCGATGTAAAAAATTCAATGTAAGATTTTAGGAATTATAAACTGTTGATAAGCGTCACTTAGATGCGAATCATCAACACTTTACAGTGTAAAAGTTTTACACAACCGTAAAGTGTTGATATGTTTAATATCTGTCTGTATTTACCATTCAGGCCAGTTTCCTTGTCCGTAGTGTTGAAGATGGTCGCGTACTTTTTCGGACTGTTTGAAATGCTCATCGATCACGGGATTGATCTAACATAAATGCCACCCATCGTTCTGATAATGATCCTCTGTCCGCCCGAAGCCGTGGTAGACGTCGATGTCATAGTCCGAAATCTTACCTATATTGAATTTTTTTGTCAATGGCTTTGCGTTTTGGCTCCAAAGCTCAAATTGGATAGGCCTGAATTAGAGGATAAATAAAAGAAATAAACGCACACGTCAGGATTTTATAAAAATGCAGGATCTTCAAATTGGATTTTCGTATTGATTTCGACATTTCGGGAAAAAGCATATAAGCAAATAATTAAAAAATGATAAACTAAGAAATCACTAAGTATAGCAGTTCGGATATTAAGTTACATCTTTTACAAATGAACTTCAAATCTGGCTTTATTCATTCATAATTAAAATCCGGATTATAATTTTTCTTATATCCGACTTATATATGTTTCTTTATTCGATTTATATATTTTTTCTTTCTTATTAAGTGTCTTGTAAAATTCGTAATCATACACTTATACACTTTTTCCATCTAAATTTTTTCGTAGACATTTTGTTTTAATTGGTACGTACTGCGTTGTATAAGGAGGGTATCAAGTGTCCTTGATCTTCTCGCTTTTCAACTGAGTGCTCGTTGTTGTCGCTTTTTCGTCAGACACGCGTATAAGACATCAGGAGGATTGGCCTGTATTTTGTACGTTGTATTTTATACGGGCGAATTTAATATTATATATAGGCACACATATTCCTTTATTATGCCATCGCCACAGTCATTACCGTATAGTTCCGAGTTGTGTATGAATATAAAGTTATTTATTATAATGTTTCATACTTCCTCGCAAAGTATAGTATGTTTATACTTATATATGTGTATGTAATATTTACTTATTGTTAGTAAGCGTATAACATTACACTCGTGGAAAATAATGATACAGTCCCTCCTAATACAAGTTTCAATAAAGTGTCAGCTATTTTTTTTTTTATTCGATCATATATAATACAATTCGTCAACTGAATGCTCGATCGCATATCGTGAAATTTTCTCTTTTAATTAAATTGAGCGGAGCTATTAATTACTAATAAATTTGACAATTAAAAATAGTAATTTATTATTGTAATTGTTGCTTTGTCTCATTGCATCTTAATCCTGGTTTTTTGTTACTAGTAGGCTTTGTAACAGCAGTTTGCTGATGTCTAACCTTTTGCAAGCTATTATAGTCTAATGTATTATATTTTATGTCTGTTATTCTGTTAACATGTAGTCTTTTTATAGAGCTTAGCAATAAAGTAAATTAAACTAAATTAAATTAATTTATACAATATCTGTTGTGTATTTAATTATATTCACAAAGCAGAAGCATGTGTCGCGTGGGCAAAATAATTTAGACAACTGTGACGCTTTTAATTCATCCCAACTAGGGGGGGCCGGATCATTGACCATGGGTGCATATATATTATAATAACGACCGTTATGCCGGAGAAATCTCCTGGTGAGTGAGACTTACGGGAAGCGAGTAGACACAACTATATAATTTAACAAAGCAGAGCACCACTTTAGTGAATCGAATAAATATCATGTGTCACGTCTTTGAGCCACGCTTTATTGCTCAAAGCTGTAAAGAGAAAAACAATCGAAAATATGTACAGGCAAACGATGATTACAATGATGTATGAAGAAAATTAAAGGGAAAAGATGTTTAATTATTTTCAGCGTGCGTTAATTTTTATCTTATCTTTCTCGATCCCTCGGTGGAACAATTGCACCCGCAAGGAACGATTCTGTTTCGCTCCGCACCCTAATTGCCGAATGCTAAGAAGAGTAGTACTGATTTCTAATGGTGCTAGGAAGTCCAGCACATACCCCAGCACGCACAGAAGTCAGTACCTCTACTTTCTTATATGCGAAAATTCTATCGCTCTTACTTGTAAAGTGCGTTGCGCAAATTAATAGTGAATTTTCAAGTAGAATTATCTCGAAAACTTTACTACGAGGTGATGTTCAGTGCAGAGATTCAGGTATCTGTGGAAAACTTTCTCTTTACGATATTGAATGATATCAAACATAATTAATATAATCAAGTGTTTGGTTTTTTATAATTATTAAATAATAATTATTAAATATTAAAAAAAATAAAATTATTTTTGGTTACATTAATATAATCGAACCTTTGAAATTATTTCACTTATCATTTAATAACTATTCTTTTTTCACATTACACTGCATTGAACAGTTCTTAAAACCCATTTTGTGTCTTCGAATGCGAAGAAATTGATTTTGTATAATAGAATGTTTCAATTTCTATTGATTGAATTATCTCTCGTGATGCTATACATACCTCTTTTCGACACGTTTCAGTAGGTTTTCATTCCGTTTCGTTGGTTTCGATCGGCTAAGGAAGATGTGATCAGTACCTTTCCAGGCGAATAATGTGAAGAACGAACGGGGATGTATTTCAAGTGCGAGAAAGCGCGATGGATGGGCCCAGATGGGATTTACTTCCAGAAATTCACGCTCTTTCCCCTTCGCAATCGAGAACGCGATCGATGGCGAAAGGTAATCGTCCCGATATTTCGAGGAAGACTAACGCGAGAGAACAATATCGTTGATCTGTCGCGAAACTTTCCCTGGAACGGACGAATGTTGTTATTCGTAAGTGGGCCCAGACGAACGGGACAGACTGTCCCGAGAGTGCTCGGATGGCTTCCTATATGCAGGCGGTCTGTTCACTTGCCGTAAAGCAAAGTGGTAACTTAATATTAGAGCTGAATATAAGTACGGTAATTCCACACCCGAGTCCAAAGTAAGTCTACACCTTGTATCCTCCCCTCCCGTATTTCCCGCGCCCTCAGTCATCTCTGGACCCCGTTTCCCTCTTACTCCGGAGTATCTCGAGCGTAATAACGCGACGGGATACTAGATATCGACGGTACTCTCTACGCCAAGTGCAAATTGCTATCATCCTCTCAACCTATTGCAGTCTTTCATCCTTGTCTCTCTTCATGTATCTGTCCCTTTTCCTCCTTCTCTCCTGTCTGTACCTAACAACGGTCTTGTTTTTCGTCACTCGCGATATATAGTGTTAATATAATAATTATCAAAAAAATTGTAATTAACATTGTTAAATTTTAATAAAGTAATTCTTACAAACCTTAGCGCGCAATTTATAAAACTGAAATAATATATATATATTTGCATTTAATATTAGGTGTAGTAAAAAGAAATCCATTATTTTTACTACACCTAATATTATTAAGCACTAAGATCTATTTTGACTGAAAATAAGATTTATTTCTATTAACTGATTTATTCTTGTTAGTCTAATTTCGACTTTAATTCTTTAATGAATCATTTGTTTGAACAGTGCCAACTAAATATTTATCTATTAAATATAAAGATAATTTATTTGTTAGAAGTTATCTTCATGCTAAATTCTTACTATCTTGGAAAATCTTGTATGAATTTAAATTCTGTATGGGATGAGATCGAACCTGCCAATTACGAGTCCATCGCATACAAAGCCACGTGACAACCCAACATGATTTATATACAAAACAAATGAGTAATAAATGCAGAAATATTAGCATACAATCTACGAAAAGCAAAGCTTTATTGCTGCAACTTTTCCCGAAAAATATTACAAAAAGATTATTCAATTATGTATTTATTTAATTGCAACAAGAATATTATTTTAGAGTAAATTCGAATAATTGATATATTGAAATATGGTTTCCCGAAATGGATTGACTATTTTTATTTTCTTTAATAACTTTTCTAATCAATCTTTTATAAAACTGAAGATTACATGAGGATAAAATCAGATCCAGTAACACGTAGTATCAAAACTTCATTATTTCTTTTTAATTAGCGATAATTATATTGTAAATAACATATCGTAAGTGAATCTTGGATTTATTTTCAAGAATATCAAGTTTTTATTTACTTTAGCTCGAATATCTATGTCGGTACACAAACGAAAAATAGAAAATGGTAACATTTATTACGATTACATTCACGTGATAAATTGTGCAATCATATCGTAATAAATCCCTGTCTTTTGTTGTAGACAAAGTTGTTACATTTATCCTTTCATAGTCTTCGCACGATTTTTAACGAAACGCGAGACAGGTGTTTTCAAAGTACGGCCTTGATGCTAAGGCAAACTACGTTATCATCTATGTATTTCTTTGTTATAATATTTAAAACGTAGATTTCTTTTAAATATTTTCAAACATCTTCGTTTTATGCGCATCATGTGTATTTGTATTTATTTTATATTATCGAAGAATTATTTATTAATTGTCTAGAATGTTAAAGATATCAGAAAAAATTAAATAAAATTTGTTAAGTCATTTTTCGATCGATAAACCGATTAAATAAAATAATCGAGATAACATTGGTTTCTCAAAATTTTCAACTTTCTTGAATTATAAATTTATCTAAGGAAGGTGAGAGATTATTTCATATTTTCTATTCGTAATTTAAAACTTTGAACCAAGAAGTGCGAATAAAAAGAATAGACTTTCAAGGAACGCGACATCCCGTATAATTTATAATAATCGAAGCAAGCGCCTCACTTCCGGGGCACGCAGTACAGCTGGAAATGGGCCAATGGATTGTGTTGGGGCAGATGCTCGCGTAAAACGCATATTTTCCAACATGCAGGTGTTACCCGGCATATTGGAAAGGCACATTATTGACCCTAAGGCTGTGAAACGAATCTGAATTACGTTTTTGTACGCATTTGAACATCACTGTAACTCTGTCGTACAAACGTTAAATATTAAAACGGAAGAGAATACAGCATACAAGATGATAGAAAGTATGTGATTTGAAATTTTTACGGGGAGATAAATAAAGATATATCTGAGATAAATAAGAGAAATAAAAATTTGTATACTGAAAAAAAATATAAGTTAATTTTATTAATAATTATTTAATTAAATACTGTCACTAAATATCTATTAAATATAAAGATATATTTATTTGGAGAATAAAAAGAATATTTATTTGAAGATTTATTCCTTTATTTTATAAGAATTACTATTAATTTAATTTAACCATTCTTTTTATTGAACAAACATTTATTTATTATACGTTGGCAATACTGAAATAAATATTTATTATAATTGACTATATTTTTTTCTCAGTGTAAAGTCAAATATACATATATACATATATTTATATCACTCAATAAATTTAAATATATCACTCAATATATCACCGCTGAATTGATCGATTTTACGTTATAATAAAATAAGGAGAGACATAAGATTTATGTAAACAAAATAAATTTGAAAAAATGTGTATTATATTATAAGGGCTAAATTTCGCGAATGAGATACGGCTCTGAAATTCTGTCGTTTCTCAATTTCGATTATAAATAACTTGAAGACAATTGTTTAAAATTGATTAGTATAGTGTATAAAATTTGAATACTTACGTTGATTGGTGATCGATAAGCAGGTATCGAGCGCTGATCACGTACTAGTTGATCTCTATCTACAGCCTACAGAGACATGACATTATCGTTTGTTTACGTCAGGTCTCTCAGGCGTATCTCATTTCTGAACCAGATCCGGCCAACCGCAGGCCGGCGTCGTTTTTCCGTTTTCTTCTCTTACGTTACACGCGCGTACCATATCAACGCCGGACACGGAATAAGCGAAAAATAAAGGCAGACGCGGAAAGAAGAAATCGGGAGCGCGACAATGTTGAGGGGAATGGAAAAAAGAAATAGATAATAAAGTACATTTTATACTAACAATAAGATTTTCTCGATCTTACACTTATGTAAGATAGAAAAGTACAATATGTAATTTAATCGCGTTAACGATTTAAATCTTAAAAGCAACTCACGCAGGAGAAATAAAAACAACTAACGTAAACAAGGACATGATAAAATCTATCTAACTCACGAGTTGAATAAATCCGGACTGTGTGAATAAAGTGGACGGCGATAGTGTGCCTAATCTAACGATGGAACGTGCGAATATTGATTTTAAGATATTCGTAAGTCAATAAGATTGCGGAGTTGACCTAAAGAAGATATAGTACTACAGATTTATTATAGATGAGAATTGATGTAGAAATAACACAGAATGTAGATTATTCCAGTCGACATCAACTTGAAAGTAATATCTATATGTTATAATTTTGCACTTAACAATGTAATTATTATGTAATACTATATACTTGTTATATTACATTTATAGATATTATTGAGTGCGAAATTATACAGATGTTGTATTAGATTTAATTGGTTGACTGGGATATTTCGAAAATACTACAGAAATATCGTGGAAATATAATAGTATTTTTCATTAACAGAATTAGTGCGCACTCAGTGCACTTTAATGTCGTTGTACACAAATCGACATAAAGATGTACAAATCATATAAAAACAATAAAGGACTCCTAATTTCAAAAACAATAAAACGATAAAAAAGAGCACTCAGCAAATGAAAATGGATTGAAATGGATTGAATTTCACATAAAAAAAATTTTTATACATGTAAAAGTTTAAATAAATTAAAGTAATAATTACATAAAATTCTATAATTATTATTTTAAAACTTTTATATAAAATATATACTCTAGCTGTATAATAAAGGAAACATATTAATATAAAAAATATATAAAAGCGATTAATTTATTAATTAAAAATAAGGAATTTGTATATGTGTAACATTTATTATTCATATTTACGTAATTCTTTTTGTTTCTTGTAACTAAATGAAGTAGAATTCATGATATATTTTTACTGTATAACTTTTTTTTAATTACTCAGTTGAATCAAAACGAAAAATTTCTTATTTTGAATAAATAATTCTGAATAAAATAGCATTCATGATGCATTTTTAAATGAAACAATGGATTTTCTACTCACAATTTTGAATTAAATGGTATTCATGGTCCATTTTAAAAGAAAAACTTTTTTTATTCAATTGAATTAAAAAATTGCATTTCCTATTGAGTATTTTGAATTTAGCAGTATTCACAACGCACAAAAATGGCTGATATTATTTTTAAAAATTCAACTGGATTGAAAAACTGCATTGCCTATTCAGAATTTTAAGTTGAGTAGTATTCACGATGCACACAAAATACTATATTATTTTTAGATTAAAAAGTATAGAAATATACTCCATGCCATTCTTATAAATGAATAAAAATGCATTCAGGATTGAAAAGAATTCATTTTAATATTCATGAATCTGTATTTCTTCTCATCTTATTTTCTGAAAATCTGAATCCATTTTAATCCACATCAATCCATTCAAATTTAGTAATGTATTAATAATTCTTCATACTTAATATTTGTTAAATCGACTCTTATTTGCCCTTTTCTATTGTTTTATAAAGTACGTTTAATAAAGTATAGAAACGAATTAAATCATGAAATATTCAATACATTTTATTGTGCTATTTGATAAAATAAGCACATTGGGCATTTTATCAATTGAGATATCTCACTTTTACATTTAGATTAGAATACAACAGCTTTAATGTGCACTGAGTGCGCACTAGTTCTGCCAATGAAAAACGCTATAAGATAAAAATAGGGTGATAGAGAGGAAAAGGATACTGACAGACGCGATACAAGTCAAACGTCATGCGTCGCGTTGATTCGCGACGCGACGCCGCGCGCCTTGCATCGAAATCCCCGGAGCCGTTCCTTGCACGAACATCACATCGTTTCATTCGGTCGAGTCATCCTGTTACAAATACCTTCTATGACGCGAATTACTATTCTATGACTCCTCGACAAATAAATTATAATCTTTGATTCTTCGAACTATACACATAACATGAATCGATAATGATATGCTTCGGTTTTTCTTTTCTTCTTTTTACTATCTTGATCAAATTATGTCTTTGTATGGATTATCTGTCCAAATAAAAAAAGAAAACGATATTATCTTTTTTTATCATTTCTTTTTTATTTAATACTAGAAGTATCGAGCAATCATTATTGATCTATCTTTTAGATTAATATTAGATTTCTTATCTATCTATTTTAGAGAGATTTAGATAAATATTATATTTCTTAAAATGCAAGATTCTGAAATTTTTAACATATCAATAATTATATTCTTTATATTGATGAAATATTTGGTATCACTTTTTTATTTTTATAAAGTGATTTATTTGTTTGGTTCTTTTGATAAGAAATATCGGTATTGCTAGTGTTAAATAAATACATTTCTGTGACGACTGTGACTAATTCTTGAAGGAAAACTATCAGTTAGGACGAAGTGAAGAATGAATTATTTTTTTTTACAGTCGCTTTGTTTACAAGAAGATTTTGTCGAGAAGTCGACTGCAGACGGATGAAAGTATTTATGCGTGAAAGAAAGTAGAATAGATGCACTTTCGCGAGCATCTAGGATGCGTCATGCAGATTCCACGCGGTGCATACGCATTTTTTTTTTTCATATACGCAACGTCATCGCGTTTTCTGAGTCATACTGATCCTCCGAGTGGAAAAGAGTTCGCTGTTTACACATAATCGATCTGCACGCGTCCCTTACGTAATCCTATTACAACGCCTATAACTCACGTTGTATAGGGTTCAAGAGAGCACGATTGCGCAAATCCTCCAAATCGATCGCCCTTCCACAATCGAAGGGTTATCTCGTAAATGGCAATGAACATGAATTTTTTCGGTCGCTGTAATTTTTAAATTGTCACAATATGAACATTACATCAATATTCAATTTCGAAGTCATCGAGAGAGCCTTGATATTATTTTTTAAATTTATCAATATTTGTTAAGCATCTATTTTTATTGTTTTTATTAACCCGAAGAATCATTAAAACGATTAATGTCTATTTCTATCAATGTAGATTAACTTTAATCTTGGTTTAACTTACTTTTTATTTCTGTATTAAAACAGATAAAGATCTAATTTTTAGAATTAGAAAGATAAAAAGCAGGTTAAACCGAGATTAAAGTTAATCTACAATAAAAACGCACTGGAAAAAAATCCAGTTGTATTTATTAGAATTCTGATTGAATTAAATAAATCAAAAATTTTTTGGTTGAATCTATTATAATTTAATTGAGATATATATAATCAGAATTGTGATTGATGTGATTAGAATTTTCTAATTCGTTTATTTTGAACAGAAATGTTTCTCAGTGTGAACATAAAATCAATTTTGATTTAAAAATATTCTATTTAAATATTTTTATATGAAAGTTCTCTCTGTTTAATGTCATCGGTTCGTCTTTGTTTAATGTTGTTGGTTTGTTTCTATTTAATGTCGTTTCACACTTATAGCGAATTCGATCGGACGTATTCAGTACACACACACACATTAGTACATATTAAAACAGTTGTACACAAGTTGACATTAAAGATGTATGTTTAATATAAATATAAAAATGGATGAAATTCAATATAAAATATTCAATATATTTTTATTGTACTGGTTATATTTCTTTCTAAAAAAAGTATAGATATAAAAATGGATGAAATTGTATAAAATATTCAATATATTTTATTGCGCTATTAAGTAAAATACATATTTTATAGTTCGAAGTATTTGCATTTTACTTTTACACTCGGATTAAATCAATGTACAAATGCTTTAACATGCATCAGTGTGGCTAACCGAATTCGTTATTATCAATTTTTTAACAATAAGGCTAAAAACTATTCACAATTTTTGCTTTATTTAACAAGAGAAAGTACGTTATTATGATCTCATGGCGCGAAAACATCCAAAAATCAACGCTAACCATTGTAATTGAAAGCGACGCGTGTTTCGCAACGCGATCGACATACGCGGGCTGATTCACCCTCCCGTTCCATTCATTCTTACACCCTTACTAGACCTCGTGGCGGAAAAGCGCGCAGCCGCTTTGGCGGCGGGTACATTGTTCTCCAAATTGTTTCGTCGCAGTTCCGACGAGCCTTCGTTCCAAATTCACTCTAATCACGAAGACCTGATGACTGGACAGAAGTGCATTAAGTCGTTGCAAACGATCAATCGAAAGTTTCAATTTTGCGCAAAGCTTTCCCAGAAAATAAGTATTTGCTAACAATTACGTAATATATTTAACATAAAAAAATTAAAAATACATAAGAAAAATGACTTTTCTGATTATTTGAAAATTGATGTAAAATAGACAATTTTGATAATTTTAAGAGTTATCTAATTGTTGTTTAACAATAAGATCAAAACGTCTCTCGTCAATTTTAAGTGATACGAAATTAATTTGAATAAATAGGTAAAACACAATATAAATATATTTTGTTTCAATTCAAGATTAAATTATCAAATAATTAATATATAAAAAATAAAAAATTACAAGATAATCAATAAAAACTATAAAAAGAATGACGCAGAGGTATTCTTAATTTGTCGAGCGTTCCTAGACATTTTAGATTTTTCACGTACTTTCGAAACGTTCCGATTAAAAAATTCCTCACTATACGTGCTGAAATTTCTACTCCATTTGAAAAACACACTCTACAATTCCGAAAACACGAAGAGATATTTTATGCAAATCGAAATTGGTGACGCAACTATCGAAGAGATCTCTCGAAGAGACGCGACAATTTGCTGCGTAGAACGCACGTTTTCCCGTGACTTGCGCGCGTGACGGCAACTTCACCGCGGAATTACAACGGTTTCCCCCATTTGGGAGGGGGTGAAAACTCGGTTAACCGGAAGTGGCGCGTCGCCGTCGGGCTATGAGACACGCGGCGCGGCGACGCGATGCGACGCGGTAACGACGCTCAACGTGACAACGCGCGTACCTCGGACACGACTGATCGAGTGACCGAGGGGGTAGCATCGCGGGGTATACCCCTCCCCGTCACGCGCGGGAACGCTCGTGTATAGAATTATACGCGTGTGTCCGGGCGCGGTGTGCGTACTACTGTCGTACACCCAGAGAGATACGTCCCCCATTTCGTTTCGAGAAACACGAGGCGGCCGAGGGAAGAGAGAGAAGTGCGCTGCGACGGAGAGCGTGGCCTATGTTCCCCTCCTGATCTCTCCCCCGTCATTCTCTCCCTCCGATATACGACTTTCTTTCGGCCCCTCTCTCTCTCTTTCTATCCTTCTGCTCCCCTAGCAAGAGCACCCCGCTTGCCCCTCTCCAACCCTCTTCGGCACGCTCTCGCGTGCGTGAATCATGCATATCGATTTTCTTTCGTTGGAGCAAGCGAGGGCCGTTCGGTAGCCGTTCACGTATACCCCGCTACCTTCCTCTTTCCCGCCTCTTTCTCTCTCTCTCTCTTTCTCTTTCCGTCCCCCGTCTCTCTCTTTCTTTCTGAGCGCCCGGGGGACCGCGTCGCGCCACGGACGAACCCCCTTCTGAAAACACATACGTGGTACCTGATTCTTTTCGCACAATAGTCCGTATTCTCGCTTTCCTTTTGCGCCCTTGCTCCCTTATTCTCTCTCTCTCTCTCTCTCTTCCTTCTCTTTTACTATCCTCGTCCTCTCCTCCGCGAACCCCTCCTCGTTACATTGCGAAGCCCTCGACGCTTATACCTCCCCCCCATGTATCTCTGACGCTTCATCACTTCTTCAACCCCCTCTGCGATACTATTTTGCGCGCCAGTAAAATGTTCCCGACAGATATGTGCGCAGAAATTTGGAAATGCAAATCTGTAAGATTATTTCTAGTCTAATCAGTTTTATATCGATATATTTAACTTTTAATTTTTTTGCTTCGGCGTGAATAAAAAAAATTGTAAGGGAAATTATTGTACGAGTGATTAGAGAACAATTCTACCTCATTGTTTCTCCAAAAAGTTAATTATTAGATAGTTTTAGTTATGATATTTTTGATAGCAAGATTATTAATGAAAAATACCCTTTGTAACGACTCTATTTTCGCGCGTGACATTAAAAAACTACGCTGGCTTATCAAGTTCTAGTTAAAAGAGAAGCGGTACAAAGTATGGGGATTGTTTGTGGAGGAACCACCGATCGTCCCCCCTCGGTCGGTCTTTCTTTCGCGAGCATCCCTTTCTGCCTCCCCCATCTTCGTGGCGACGATCACCCCATTCCCGCGTGCTTCTACGGCCAAGCTCGATAATAAACTTCTTTTGTTTTGGAACACCCTCTTTCCATTCTTTGCTTCTTAGTCGACGACAAAGCGAGGACCAGCACGTGCTCGACGAACGAACAATCGAGCCCGTTTGAATCGGTGGCCGAGTCTGTGCTTAACTAGGCTCGAAATCAGAAACATTCACTTATGGCGTTTTTCACTGGCTAGTGCGCACTCAGTGCACATTAAAGCTGTTGTACAACCTAATCTGAATGTAAAATTGAGATATTTCAATTAATAAAATACTCAATGTAAATTTTATCAAATAGCACAATAAAATGCATTTGAGGATTTCGCGGATTAATTTGTTTGTATATTTTTATTAAATATACATCTTTACGTCGATTTGTATACAACGGCTTTATAGTGCGCTGGATGCACATCAGCTGCCAGTGAAAAATGCTATTAATTCCGACTTACCACAGCATCGATACATAAGACTATCGTTTAATAATTGCTCTAATTTGAGCCAAATAAATTGAGAGATTCGGTGCAATAGTGATATATATTCTCTAATGTAACTCTCATTTTAATTTTCGTAGCTTTTCAAGAGCAATTTTTAATATCAGTAAATTAATTTTATCAATGACTTTTTTAAAACAAATTTTCCTAATTCACGATAAAACATAATTTCATTGTATACAATATACGTATATATAATTAATATAAAAATATAATAATCTCTGATAAAAAAAAGAAATTATGTTAAAATTATCGGCAATTTTACACATATCTAGGTATCAAGAATGTATTTAATTACAAAAATAGACGCATACTTTTGGCATACGGGGATGCGTTTAAAAGTGAAACCAGGAACTGCCCAAATTATAAATAGTTCCTTTAATAAGTAAACGTGATAAGTGTATGGCGTTTTAACATGAAATAGAAATAACTTTACAGACGTACGAGTAATGTACAACAATTTTATACAATTGTATTTCGCATCTTTAATGAAGGGAGTAAAGTCCTCATAAATTTGCAAAAATGTCTAAAAGGCGCCATCAAGACTACTGTTAAGAATTTTTCACTAATATGTAAATAAAAACATATTGCTCAATTGGATGGCACAGATAAACTTGTGTACAATGTAGACCAACATAAAGAATTAAGTAATAACATCAACGATAAATTATATGTCTAAATTATATTTTTCGCTTCACTTCGCATTGTCTAAAACTTAAGTAAATGATAATGTGTACAGTGTTTCTTTTACGTCTACCTAATACGTTGTAGTTTTGAGAATAGTTGTAAAAAGGATAATTAACTAACTAGCCAGTGTAACTTAAAATGGAATGTTTCCATGGACCTTATTGCATTTCCCTACGAGGTAATCACAAGGAATTCGTGAGTTTCTTTTTATGGTACTCTACATTAATACGACGAGAGTAGCAGCCCGAGCTGTAAACCCGGTTAGACGCAAATTGAAATTCATATATCGTACTTTTTGGCCACTAGATCACTTAGAATAGTTGCACACGTCTGGAAAAGTTTTACACTGTCTGTCTCTCTAGTCAGTTATTCGTTGAGTAGAATTTATTTCGAGGAAATAGGAAAACTTTATTGCGTTTAACAAGGATAAGAAAAAGTCTTATCGTTATTATACATTACGTAAGAAACAATCTACTTATAAGTGGCCTAACGAGAGAATATAAAGAAGTCGTAAAGCGGCTTCTAGATACTTAATATTTTTTTGTTACAATTATTTTATATTATTAATGTCCTTTTTAAATAAGCCAAAACAATCTGGAAGCTCAATATAACCTCCAAACGATTAATAATAATTAGGGATGCACCGAATCGTAAAATTATCGGATATTTGATATTCGGTTAAATATCCGGGAAAGCAATTTTTCGAATATCCATTTTCTGGATATATTCCCAGATACTGATAATCTGATTATCTGGTCAGAACAAAAAAGTATCGGATATCCGGTGCATTCCTAATAATAATAATATACAATGCTAATTATCGTCTATCTAGAAGTCACTTAAGTAAACAAGCTTAAACTTGCTTTTAATACTTAGTTTTTTAGTATTCCAATGTAATTTATATTTTTCCTAAATTCTAGAGAGTATCATCTTATCTTTCATCCTCAATTACCTTATTTTTTATATTTACATTTGCAAATCGCCTTTCAAAAAGCTTAAAGGACATATTTTTGTCCCATTGGAAAGATTCTAAAAAGTTTTCGACGTCGATTAATTAATGAGGAAAAATCGGCAAGATGTAACTTTTCCGACGTGCGCATCGTTGAACGTATAAATCGTCAAAATATGAAAGCGTATAACTTTCGTTTTGTTCCCTGTCGAAAGCTAGGCGCGACGGGTGTCCGATGCAATGGCATACATATGCATACTGCAGCTCAGAGGACTGTTTGAAGAGGCTAAACATCCAATAATATCTTAATAAGCGTAACGATTGATGAGTTCTTAGCCTATTAAGCTTTTCATTTTATCTCAGAAACAAATGATAAAATGAAAAGTTAAGAGTTCGACACTAGTAAAATCTAAACTCACATTTATATTAAGTACACGTTATAATCAACATACATGCTACAATTGCTACTATTTTTAAAATAAAAGAATAAAAATGAAGAAAATTCTTCTTATAAATAATCAAGAATTTAACCCTAAAGAAATAGTATTTTATTAATTTTCCAATATTTCTCTGCGGAGAAAATGAAAAGTGAAATATAAAAGAGCTCAATAGGCTAAAAGCACATGTATATATATATATATGTATTAAATATGTTTCTTTTACGTTGGACACTTTTCACGAGTATTTTCTTAATATCGTGAATTTCTAAGCTACTCAAAGACAAGAAATGCATTTTATTAAAGTTCGATGATGAAGTCGAAATTCTTAACTCGTGGATTTTTTCGACTGCATAATTGAAAAAATTTCACACCATTACATTCGGACATCAGTCTGTCTTATTCTTCCATCAGGACTTTGCTTTACTTTTACTTCTCACTCTCGGTGAGACCGAATAGAGTTTCCTGAAAATTGTCACTAGATTGTTTTGTGGGAATAGAGTCTCGACGATACCTTCCAGCAACACGTACAACAATCTTCTGTTTAGTATGGGTCGTTGAAACAATTCGAACACCCTTAACAAACCGCGTCTTGTCGTTTCGCTGCCTATGATATGTTTCAATTCATCCGAGAGACACGAAAGTAAAGCTATCTTAGCTGCCACTCGCGTTCGGTTCTTCATCTCCGTGTCTCGCGGCGGTTTACTCTCAGCCTTCACGCCATTCGGCCAGAAACTATTCCTGCAAAATGTCATTAATTCACTTAACTTACTTTGTTTCTTAAAAATTGAATAATTATAATCATCGCAAAAATCAATCGCAAAGAAGAATTAAAATGATGAAATATATATAAGAATTATTTTTTTTTAATGTTAATGAATGTCATATCGAAATTTTATGCTTGAGGTATTAACACCATTTACTTACTTGAATAAGCGCAAATATCCCGCAACTTTTGATGGGCTGGTCATAAACGATACATACTCCAATATCCTTCTATTTACTATATCTCCGAACATCGTGCGAATGATTTGGCGCAGTAGCGTTATAATCCGTCGTCTTAGCCACTGATTTCGTACTTTCAGATCGAAAATTTCATCCATTAACAGAAGTATAATTCGCAACGGGATATTGTCATCGGTCTGGAAAACACGAATTAAACGATTCAACTGATTGACTCGATTTTAGAATGGTGCAATATTGTGTATAAAAGAAAAAAATACCTCTGTATCAAGACCGGCGCTAACTTTGGTATTCTCGTAAAATATACTCGTTTTCTTAGGATTACCGAAAAATTTGCTCAGGTTGTCCATTACGCCGTCCACCGTACTTAGCATATTGTCCGGCATTGTTTTAACCGCTTGCGTAACGCTTTTCATAGATGTCTTTAAAGGATTCATTAAAGTGTCTATCTGTATAAAACAAATCGGGCAATTAGTTTTTTTTATTTTTAGTATTTAAAATTGTTATAAAGATTAGTGTATTTTATTTTGTAATTTTTTATAATTTTAGAAAATTAATATTTCATTTCTAACCAAAATTTGATGCAATTAATTTATACATGTACAGGATGTTTTGTAATGACTGCATAATCTCTCGGGCAAGTAGAGTGAACGAAACTGAGTGGAAGTCTTGTACTATTTTGCAATTCTCACAATAGTTGAGATATTATGTGACCATTATCGAACACTCTGTATATTATAAATAAGTAAATTATTCATATTTACCGTTCTTGAGATCTGTCCACCAGTGACACCTTTATCGTAATCCCCTTGCTCCAAAAAGGCCAACAACAGATTCTGCAATCCCATGTGGCCATCCATAATCGCAGGTTTCGTCAGTTGACACAACCATGCGTTCAACATCAACATTCGTCTTTCCAACACCGTGCGTTCCATATTGTGGAAGGCTTTTTTCGCGGGGAAAGGTATTTTCGCCAGATCGTAATACTTTTCCTTGATTTTCTGATGCAAATCGTAGAAATCGGAGTACCGTCTATAGATATGCCACTTCTCTTTGTAGCCCGAATCGTAATTCTTCGTGACCGCTACCGCGTATATGCCGTATGTTTTTCCGCGATCGCTGACGATACCAGTTTCTATGATCGTGGCAGTGATCTCGAAGCGACCTTGCTGTAGCTTTTTGATCGCGTTTTGGTCGTAATTATTCTCATCCAGCTTGACGAATTGCTCCGCATTAGTTTCCATATAAAACGAAATGTCCTTCTTTTCACCAATTTGTTCAATTTCTGCAGTAGACCCCATACGTGTGTTTTTCACAACTTTCAAATTGCCCGTATTTGTATCAATTTCGTCAAAGTCCTTACTCTCATTTGCTTCTCCTATGCTTGTTAAGCTTGTTGAAGAGTTCGATTTTTTAGTGCCCTCCTTTACGACTGCAGGCTTCGTGTCGTCAGTTTTGCACGTCTCGGACAATTCATCCAAAGTGTCCAATTCGTTGTTCGTGCTGGATAAGCTTATGCTGTCCAAGGATTTTGTATCATCTTCGGATACCGGATCCTTCAGCAGATCCAGTTCCGCAAGCAGTTTTACGTAAGCCATTGATCTCTTGAAGCCTGGCAGGAATCTGTCTTCATTTTGCAGTTTCTCGTAGCAGCAATTTCGTAACTCGTCGAACCAGGTTTCCTTGACCGACTCTATCTTCGTTTTTGTAATCAAGTTTTTCACCAATGTGTCATCCAGTTGCAGCTTGGGCGACGCTTTATCGCTGAGATATTGTTGATAGATCTTCGTGGCTGCTTCCTTTAGATTATCCAGATCCACGTTCTTGCGTTTAGCGCCGATCATACCTGTACCAGATTGAGTACTTTGAATCTTCTGTAACTCAATGTCCGATATCTGTTGTTCAGCTGAGACTCTCCATCCATAGATATTCAGATAAAAGAACAGATACGCTTCTGCATTTATGGAGGTCATATAATCGATGAAATAACTGAGTGCGATATTGTTTTTCAACAACTCATCTAATGGTAAATTAACTAGTTTCTGGCCCGGTATGAGCAATCTATTCCACTCTGGTTGTGCGCCGATACCGTCCGTTTCTGTTTCTAAGCCTTCCTGCATACCAATGATTCTTGTCTCTAGGATTTTCTTCACATAAACCAGACTATTCAGTTGCTGCTTCACGGATAGATCATCATCTCCACCTGAATCCTTTGATCGTAGGTGCGCTATTTCTTTACAAACTACATTTTTCGTAGCCATTAATTCGTCTAAATTGTCCGTTAATCTAATTACTGTTAAAAAGATATCACTTGGTAAACCACCATCCTTAGTACACTAAAAAAAAATTAAAATATTTTATATATAATTTAGATAGAAATATTAGTACTATATAGTGTATGATAAAACGTTAAAATAAACAATACAAATATGAATATATTTTTAAATAAATTTAGATATGAGTTTTTAAACGAATTAAATAAACTATATATTATACTTATTAAAGAACAAAAAATCTCAAATTTATATCTACAAAATTTGTCATCAAAGGAGCATCGATAACTAACCAGCCATATACACGCCTGATTAATGTAATCAGGATCGGAGAAAAGATCCAACAACGGCCTGATTATAACGTTCACTAACAATTCCCTTAAGACGAATCTCACAGTTAAACAATCGAAATCCGCCTTGGGTAGCACTAGGTACAACAGGATTTCGGATATTTCGCCTAAGAATTCTAATTCCTGGGTGTCGTTTGTGCATACCAGATCTCTGCATATCAGATTATTTTCCATTTGGACTTCGAGATCAAAAAATATCTTTTCCAGCGATTCGTCCTCCTTCTCATCGCCAGATGATTCGATTGGCTCGGTAAGTGATGACAGATTAGGTATATAAAATTTTGACTGCGAGTACCAAGAGACGTCGGTCTCGCTTTTATTTCGTCGATGAGTGGGAGTCTTCTTCGGAGTCCCGCCCGATGTGCTTGAGCTGGCACTACCTTTCGGGACTCTGTTCGATCGTAATTGCTTCATCCTTGCGCTTGCTTGTCGGTACAACCTGACGTGCGAGGCTGCATCGTCGACAAGTCGCGTAGTCAAGTAGGGTATCCAATCGACACTCTTGACCCTGTTTTGTACAGTGATATTGGACAATAGAACTTTAATTAATGGTAAATTATATAGGCTACTTTTTTAAATAAATATTAAATAAATAAATTATACAAATAAAGTAAATATTAATAAAAGATATTTTTACATACCGATTTGCTACATTGATAGCGATTTTTTGGGCAGTATCTCGAACGGAATAAATAAACTCCTCATCATCCGTAACAACACTATACCATGGTTCTACATAATCTCTGATTAAGAAATCCAAGATTTCCTAAAAATAATAACAGATACACATTAAACCTAAAAATTAATAGATAATTCGATATTCTTCTATAAATATTCTATAAATATTGTTCTATAAATATGTACTTGCAGGGATTCATCAATGATACAACTACCAGTTATTCTCCTATCTAATGTAAATGTCATCCTCTCCTTAGACAGATCTAGTATATACTGCAAACATAACACATGGAATGTAATATAACAAATAAACGGCAAAAAAATTCGAAATTTTCATTTACCTGCCGGAACTTTTCAGTCTTCTTAGTTAAATCTTCCCTTTCAGACTTAATTACATTGTCGAGATTCGGTGAGTATGTTCTATATATACAAACCAATGTTCTGCAACAAAATATCTTCTTTTATGATTTTTTTTAATGCATATTTTGCACAATTTAATATTTGTAAATATTTTGACCATTTTATTAGGTGTTGGAATTAATTCGTAGCGTTTTTAATGAAAGAATGTTATTTATTTCACATGAGCATTAAAAAATACATTAATGAAAGTACTTCCCATCACTTGTAAAACGCTACGAATTAATTCCAACACCTAATATATATAATACATTCTTTAATTGGATATTGTTATCTTACCCTAAAATTAACGTAAGCAAGCAGATTAAAAGTTTTATAATTGTTCCTATGCCGAAGATGTATGCAAGCAGAGTAACGGCAGCTCCGAGAACGCCAAACAATGGAACGTTCATCTGCAAAAATAACGATTTATTACCAGCTAATGAAACGGTCGTTGACATATTCAAAATTTATGCAGTCATATCATATGTTGAGTATATATATCATAACTATTTCTAAAGATATTTCTAGAGATATTCTGTAGAAACATAAGAATTATTCCTAGAGATAATTACATACAATGTATACTTAAGTATAGATAACACTTCAGTATAGATAACACAAGAACTGTTATTTCTGGCAGTAAATTATCACAGTTGCCTACTCATGCACGCTTATTAAATAGAGTTTATCAGTCCCATAATGGGACAATAGGAAAGAGAAAAACAAAGGAAAAGACACACAATTTAATGATAAGCCAGTAAAAACAAAAGATTATCAAGAACAGAATGGAATTCTGTTCTTAAGACTTTTGTGTTCTGAATAAAAGAACAGAAGCTTAGCTTATTAAAGAAAAATTAAAATTTTATAAATTAATAATAACAAATTATTAATAATAAATTAATAATAAATTAATAATTAATAATTATATTATTAGTTTAACTTATTAGTTTATCAATAAAAATTTATTAATATGTATTGTAATATACCACATACAAAAATACATGAAAATATTTGAAAATTAATTATGCACAACACAATAAATAATTTTTTAATTTTAATTTAATTAACTATAATATTAATTTATTTCATTTAGTATCAGTAAATATTTTTTTTTCTGTAATTAATAAAATGCTCTTTCGCTTTTTAATGAAATTAAATGGTTTGATTAATTTGATCTCTTTAATTTATGATTTTTTTTATTTGATCAAATATTCATCAATTTGACTAATAACAATTAAAAATTTATGAGTAATGTTTACTACATCTTAATGCTTATAAATTAGAAGATTAAAACATTTTTTAATTAAGAATTTTTTCAAAGTAAATAAATAAACATATGTTTTCTAAAAAATATAATCATAATTGTAGCAACATTTAAAAAAATGATACAAAATATAAAGTATTAATTTTATGAAGAGTAGCAAGGATAACATTTAATTCTTTGACAAACAAATCTGTAGATATCACTTTCTTGGTTTATCATATATGATAAGAAACTGATTGAAATATAATGATTAAATGAATCATTACAAGTATGCTGGAGATAAAACACTCGAGATACAAGAATTAAAAAGAAATTAAATAATTCACTCTCAAGATATAAATCTTTGTAAATATTTCTCTTTTTCTCTCTTCAAATCATAACCGTCAATTGGAAAATCAATAGAAATCAGTAAACTTCCAGATCAACAGAAATGTAAAGCAAATATTTTTCATACTTGTAAGAACAAAACAGTGTTATGCAACATATGTAGAGTATACTTTTTTGCTGCTACCTCATTTGAAAAATGAATTGCCTTCACATCTCCCATTCGATTCATCTATTTTCTAATGAACTTTTATTTTTCACAAAGAAGAATCTATTTGCTCTAAAATTTCACCGTTGTTGACAATTTGTCCTAGGAATCGAAATGACTGACAGTTATCGCACATCCTCTGCCGTGCCTACCCGCATACAAAACAACACAAACAACTATCATAATACTGAGATATACATATATACATATATACATATATACATATATATATATACATATATATATATATATATATATATATATATATATATATATATACATTTATGAATAGTGGGCGCGTGAATACGAGCATCCGTTATGCGTGCGTGGTTCGGAAGTAAAGTGGCCCTGATCGACCAGTCTGAAATCGTTGGACAAACGACGGAGAGCAGAACGTGACACGCAGGTGTCCCCAGGACGACGTGTTGCTAAGTTGGGTGATTCGATAGGACAGACCGATGGAACAGACCGGGTCATCTTTCTACGCACCTTTGGTGATTGCTCAACGGGCCGGTTGTCGTCGCGTATTCGGCTACGCGCATATTGCGGGTCTCGCGACGACGTACTCTTACACCTCTTCCACTCGGACTGGTCAGCTAAGCGGCGCTTTATTTACATTCTTGCGGACGATGCGGCTTGATGCGCTGGACGACACGTCGGACGACACCATGATCTTTCGATCTCGCACGATTCTGCGTGGTTGCCATCAATGCCATCGTCGCGAACGCGATGTCCGATCAGATGAAGCGCTCCCTGTCGGTTAGAGATTGCACTACAGACTGCGCGGATTAAAAACGGTCGGTAACGTCAATGTCCTGCAAAGTACTGCCAGAGAGAATAATATATTGGGTCATCTAAAAAGTATCCGCGGTTTTTAGATGACCCAATATATATTGTAGTATGACGGTTAAGTTTTGACAAAACGCTTGTGTGTAAATAAAGCGGATTAAACTGAGTCGAAAAATTCTCTACCAATTTATAATTTTTGCAGCAGTTAACAAGATTAATAATATTAAAAATTGTTGAATATGTACTGGTATATCTTCAATAATTTTTTTCTCAAATTCTATCAACTTAACAGAAAAACTGAGAGACAAAAATTGTTTATTTTCTCTTCATAAAAATTTAAGAATTTTTTCAGAATTTTTCATTAACTTTTTAGTGCTGCATTTTTTTATACATATATATACATATATGTATATACATATGTATTATATATTGGCAATATAAAATATTTTTACCAACATGAGAAAATATAGTATTAAAAAATTCTGAAAAAATTCTGAAAAAAATTCTTAGAATTTTACGAGGAGAAAATAAACGATTTTTATCTCTCGCTGTTTTTTTCGTAAACTTTATAGTATTTGAGTAAAAATTATTGAATATCGTTATTACATCCCACTATAATAATAAAAATGATTTGCGCGTGCATATCGTAATATAATTATAATTGATGATACACGTCTACCCAAGTAATACAACATGATAAAAAACGTCAAAATGACGTTAAAATGATATCGTTTTGATCATTTTGACGTTATCATTAACTTGCGTTACTTGGGATTATTAAGATCATCCATCTTTTATTATATTTTTGTATATGCAATATTTGTTCAGGTAGCCATTATTTACTTTTACCATTATTTTCTGTAATACCCAGGCAGCATAGAATATTTATAATAAATATTCATTTTTTGAAATGTTATATAAATATTTTATACATATTTTATATAAAGCTTTATTCGAAATATTATTAAAAAATAGACTAAATATTTAGTATAATATTTATAATAAATATAAATAAATATTTCTGATAAGTATTTTTTACTTGAATTATTGTTTCTTATTAAGTATTTTCATAGCATTTACTATACAAAATTTACAATAAATGTTTTATAATATTTATAATAAGTGTTTATGATCTATGCAATCTAAGACCACAAAAATATTTACAAAATATTTAAAATAAACCTTATAAATATTTATAAATATTTTGTAAATATTTTATAAATATTGTGTGCTGTTTGATGGGTAATAATTTGGCAATTTTTTTATGACGTGATATAACGATAACTTGTAACTATATAAAAACCAATATTGGGAAAGTCGCGTCACTTTTAAAAAGTAATTTGTCACCATTATGCATTATTTATTAAAAAAAGTAGAGATGTGTGTGTGTGTGTGTGTGTGTGTGTGTGTGTGTGTGTGTGTGTGTGTGTGTGTGTGTGTGTGTGTGTGTGTGTGTGTGTGCCATGTGGCTTCATGTAAAAGCAGACTAACAGATGCATAAACGAATTAAGTTTTTAGGAGGCAAAAATTGGAACAATAGAATGTAACAGAAAGCATTCAAGCTTTTTTTTAATTTTTTGTTTTTCGCTTCCTAAAAGCTTTGTTTATTCTTCTGTTATTTTTTTCTTATATTTGACTCACTTTGATTTTTTATTTTCGCCTAGAGTTTTTATTGACTACTTTTTTGCGTTTTTTTTTTTTTTGGTTACTTCGCCATCTTAGATCTAATTGATTTGTCGTCCAATAAGGTCTTAGAAATTCTTTAATATGATGTGATTATTGAGTCCAACAGTGGCGAACTTTTGCGCTACTTTTATTAATAAAGTATAAAACTTTAAAGATGACACCTAAAACCGCAGGCATGTCCACTCTCCAATTTCATCTCAAATTACTGTCTTATTTATTTCCAGAGGAGTTAACGATTGAATTAATTTACTTTTGCTGTAATTTATGAGATTCACACGAAATTACTGCAATATTTTTAATAATTATTTTATCGATAAAGTAACATTCGGAGAAATTAAAGATAGTAGTCAATAACTACTGCTAGATGGATGCACCAGTGGCCAATGCTATTGCAAATTAACAACTGTATGTTTTAGCGCATTATTTTTATATTATTGATTCTTGAATAAAGAGAAGAAGTTCGAAAAGAGGAAGAAAGAGTGCAAGACAACAAATATTAAGCAACAAATATTAAAGTATTACATAATTTTATGTTAAATCCTACTTACTGTACTTGCTAATTGGTTATCTAATAAATCCATTAACTTTATTTTTTTCTGTTATTATTTCATCTAACTGCTCGTAATAACTACTAATTTAACTTACTCTAATTATAGATATTTAATTAATTAAATTAAATTACTGGTAATTAATTTCGCTTAATTAACAGAAAGATGAATGTTGCGTGACTGAACTTTAACGATTTGGAATCTGTTTTTCCGGATTATGCGAATCTGAAAACCCTCCTCTCTTCATTGACAGCAGATGACAAAAGCAAATTTGAAATCGGATCGATTCGAAACTTACTTGTGACATCGCAGTTTATCACACACGAGAAACTCAATTGTATTCTGCGATTTAAAATCCTGCTTCGATCCGTGATCGCAAATTATCTTTCGGAATGGATTTCATCTGACTTTCAGATCGAATGGCGGTATTAAAAAATTCCACTCGCACGATGGGATGCATTGGGACACGATAATGGTCGCCGTCGACTGCGATATTACATGAAATCCTAACGCTCCTTCTCCAATTCAGAATGAAATTCGCCCCGAAAGATAGCTCGGCACCGCCTGATAAGAGGTCAATGGTCACTGCGATTAGCATTTTGCGAACAACTTCAAATTTACTCGGATATAGATTCCGAATAAAATCATAATCCAAAATTTAAATGTAAAATGAGGAACGCGAAAAATACTTGATTTAATAAGTAAATCTGTATCATTCCCTACAGATAGCACGTAGAAGAATGGAAGATATCTTAAACATATCTTTGAGATGTCTTTAACGCGATATCTACAATAAAGTAAGTACATTGAAACAAATGTTGAGTGAAATAATAATTCCAATCAAATATTCGATTAATAGAGGACGGCAGGGCTATTTTGTTTCAATTTTAAAATAATACGAAAAACGATATGGCAAACAATATCTTTTTGCAGTGACGTGCTTACAACTACATTATATAATACAATTAAATTGTTCTTTGTTAACACAAGAACAACTTCGAAATTCAACATGTGCTATTCATAAATGTAAATGTTATCACGAGAAATGGAAGAAAAAAATCCCCCGCTCTAGTTTATAATAAAAAACAATTTGATTTTTCTAAATATTTAATAAGTATTATCAAAATTAATAATATAATCAATCATTTGAATATTTACCTACTGAATATTTTATAGAAAAGTAAAATTATTTTTGATTATATTAATTGAACATTTAATTGGAATTGTTTGACCTAATATTTGATATAGCTATTATCGGATTATCTTTTTAGTGTAATTTTTAAAATGTCATGTAATTTTAAATTTTCGAGAATTGATTGAAAGTGCGTCATTTGCTTACGAAAAATTTTTAATAATAATATAATAGCATTTTACTGTGTATAAAAAGTCAGCTGTAAGAAATATATTAATCACAGTTGAATATAAGAAGAATAATTGATTATATGGCCATTTTTACGGCTTAAAGCTTATTATATACTCTATTATTGTAGATATCATTGACATCTTATATCCCGATTTAATTTAGATTTGCTGTCTGTAGGGGAATTATACAGATCTACGAAATCGAATATTTTTCTCATTCCTTATTTTACATTCAAATTTCAGATTATAATTTTATTCAGAGTCTATCATCGAGTGAATCTCAAATTGTTCGTGAAAAATCGGGGCATAAAATGTCTTAAAGATGTCTTTAAGATATCTTCAAGATATCTTATGTCCCGATTTTGGACAAGCGTGCTGTCTGAATCAGAAGAAATCTGATCATTTCGCGAATCGAACCGATTTGCGTTGTTCATGCGGCATCGAAGTAAGATTGCCGCTAGTGTTTCATCAAAATCAAGAAATTCAAGAAATCTTGTCTTGGTTTTATTTTGAATCAAGACAAGACCAAAACAAGAAATTGGAAATTGATTTCAAGACAAGAAATTGTTATCAAGACCATGATTTCTTGACAATAAATCAAGAAATTTCTTGGAATTTCTTAAAAATTCCGTGACAGTTTTTATTTTTAATACTTTATTATTTTAATATTTTATTATTTTATCTCTGATTTGAAAAGTTTTGAATATGTTAGGTAGTTTCAACATTTTTGTATTTATTGGTATTTATAACAGGTTATATAATATAGATATGTATATTTTCATATATTTTCATTAAATAGCAAAATAACATATAAGCAGAGTGTAAATCGATTAATGGAAAAGTGAAATCCCTGATCTAACCAAATTAAATTATACTCACCGATACGTTCTTGTTGTACCAAATATTAACCTTTACATTTATGTAAAAGAATATATATAAAATCGATATTGCAAGATTGCTTGCAAAAGTATATTATGTATAAACATTTACGTATTTCTACTAATAGTATCAATTAAATCAGGAATGATTAAAATATATATAATTATATCTAATAATCTCAGAAATCTAATAATCTGAAATAGTCACATTTGGCAGTAACTTCATAATATTAAAAATGATAATTTGAGAAATATTTTTAATTTTTATTAATAGATTTGTCCATAATAGATAGTATAGGCACACTTTTAAACCATGAATTTAAACATAGTAAACTACGAGACGACTCGACATTCAATTTGTATGTCTATGTTTTCTTATTATCTCTTATGATGCAACGTAGTCAACGATTCACAATTCCCTGTTTACAAAATCAAGAAATTTCAAGAAATTCAAGATTTTTGAATTCAAAACAAGAAATATAATGTCAAGAAATAGTCAAGACAAGAAAAATTTCTTATCTTGAAAATCAAGACAAGACGAGAAATGCTCTTTAAGACAAATCTTGTCTTGATGAAACACTAATTGTCGCCGTTATTTTTGAATGATGTTTAATTCATTTATTTATTCGCGGAGCGGTCACTATGTCATTCGTTAGTGCATCAACGGAATCGGCCACATTGTGATGTGTTTAAATGGTATTGAATAAACGACATAGCGTTACATTTTGTAATCATATTTGCCATTTGAATTCATCGTTCATATATCGGTGATTTGTTTAAAACGTATGAAAGGTAAATATCCCAGTAGTCGAACGTTTAAACGTAACTTGTCATAAACAATACAATTTATAATATTAGAAAGGTTTTTAATATAAATATTTATATTCATTTGAAAATTTAAGACTCCCTTAAGCAAGAAAAGATTATTTGAACTCACTTATAATATTTATTAATTAAAATATTTATTTATTAGGTGTTGGAATTAATTCGTAGCGTTTTACAAGTGATGGGAAGTACTTTCATTAATGTATTTTTTAATGCTCATGTGAAATAAATAACATTCTTTCATTAAAAAACGCTACGAATTAATTCCAACACCTAATATATATTTATTTATTATAGTAAATAAGTAGTAGCCGGACAACCAAAAATATAATTGTCCGAATGCCCGACGACAATCAGAAAATTAGTATGCTGACGAGAAATATTAAATACTCAGTTGATGCAAATTAAAAATAATATAACATCAATATTATAATTTCGTATTCAACAATATAAATATATTATGATGGTATTATATAACAGTTATATTATTGAATTACCGGAAAATGTATTAAGACGAATTGATACTAACGAAGCTTATCCCCAAAAATATGAGAATTTTGATTTAAACGATTTAGTATTTCATAAATGTTTTACTTAATTTAATTTAATCGATGTTTTAATTACATTATATTTTATTATATTATATATGTTCCTAAATGTGTGTTACGATAATATATTGGGTCATCTAAAAAGTATCCGCGGTTTTTTGAGACACTAGATGTGTGTTGATGGTCATATATCTAGTGACAAAGTACCGCGGATACTTTTTAGATGACCCAATATAATATGTTACTTTGTTTATTTTATAATAATATCTATGCTCATGTGCAATTATAAAAACTTTTTCTATCAAATAAATTAGTATTTCTAATTATAATTGTATTTTAAATATATATTTTCCTTACTTTTTAAAATCTAACTATTATTTAGTTATTTTCCTTAATTTTTCAAATCTAGCAATTATTTAGCTATTTCTGAAGTGTCGTCTAGCTTTTCTTTTTTTCGAGAGTTGGCAACACTGGATATGACGTGTACAAGATTCGTGTAGATCGCGGGAGCAGCAAAACAGCTCGTATACGTTCGGACATCTTGTATCTCGTGGATGTGTATAATTTTCCATTTTGACTTGCATGTTTGCTCGTTTCGCGTGTTGTAAGTAGTAATGCGGGATGTATGATAATCGCTCTGAAAAATACCGGGTGTAGAATGCAGAAATCGCTCAGAAAGTATAGGTTAGGAGCAACAGGTACAATCGTCGAGAACGGCGCGAAGTTAATCGCATGATTTTCGATTCCCTCGTTAGCCGTTGCTCGAAAACTCGACTGTACTTAAATGGCTTAGGGCCATGGCCCTACAGAAAAAAATTAAACAGTAAGACAGTAAGTAGTAAGGAAATTAACATGAATCTCCACATTATTCTTTAAAACTTTTAAAATGAATCTCAATTACTCTAAAGAATCTAAAGAATATAAAATCTCGCTCTTAAATATTTGAAAATTAAGTACTCTTTTCCAGACCTAATTTTTACTTTTTTTAGAATGAGATTCTATTTTAAAAAATTTGGAGTAGATCTGTCCAATTTTAGCTCCGGAGCTAAAACGCAAAGCCATTGACGCAAAAAAATTCATTGCGTCTAACACTTATTAAACATTTTATAATTCTCGAAACTTACTTATATTTGCGTTTATGTTTTATTTCTATCGCCTTTAATTCGCGAGAAATTGCGGATGCGGAAAGATTCGTAATTTTACGCGATCGTATTTTTCTTATGTCAGATCTACATAACGTTTTCGACATAATTAAACGCACGTTGCATACCAGACATATCGTATGTACAAAGCGCTGTGTGTAATAAATGCCATGTTTTTGCAGAGTGTCGTGCAAGTGCATGTAAGTGCCACGAAAGAGAGTACAGTCAGCGAGGAATGCGAGAGGAGGCGGCGGTCCGGAGAGGCATCGGGCGACAGCAGAGCGGTGGGGAGAGTAATGTAGATATTATTTATTTCGGTTTCTTATCTATGGGTCATTTTTTCCCGCAGATTTCCCGCATAATGCATTACGTTTTACAATATAAATATGCGTTTGCTATATAAATATAATATGTAATTCGCGTGTAAAATATTTGAGATTATTTTTAAATATTCAAGATATCTGTAATGAAATATTATTAGGTGTTGGAATTAATTCGTAGCGTTTTACAAGTGATGGGAAGTACTTTCATTAATGTATTTTTTAATGCTCATGTGAAATAAATAACATTCTTTCATTAAAAACGCTACGAATTAATTCCAACACCTAATAATAATATTTAATATTATTAATATTATGTATTATGTACAATATTTTGCAATGTTGAAAGTTATATTTATTTAGATTATTTGTGTGCGAGAGAGAGAGAGAGAGAGAGAGAGAGAGAGAGAGAGAGAGAGAATTAGTTTTTATTTGCATAAAAAATTTTTATCCAATTTATATCTAAATAATTTATATCTAAATTCTAAGAAATTTTGCTTAAAGGATTGTAATAATTCTTACATTACATAACTGTTTAAAACTTGAAGAGTAAATAAAAAATTGAATGGGTGTAATAAATATCTTTTGAGATGTTAATTATGTTTCGAGGACGCGCGAGCGTGGAAAGATTCATAATTTGATGCGACTGTTTTTTAATATTTGAATATTTTTATTTTATATATTTCAATGTTGTGTATGACTACGCGTTGTATCGATGAGCATCCAATTATATTTTTATCATTTCTTTTTGCTAATCGAATTTTGCTCATTTTTGAAATAGTATTACTGCATGCATATTAATTCGTTTTTTTTATCGTTTATTCGTATTATTCTCCTATCCGTATTATTTTCCATTTATTTTAATAATAACTTATGATAGCATATAAATATTAATGTAATATTTGATTTTTAATTTAATGTTTTAAATTCTATTCATAAAATATGAAAATGCGTTAAAGAATCGAGTCTTTTATACTTAATATACTTGTTATTATTAATATAAGTAATTACTGCGATTACTTTTTTAATTATATAATTTTATAGTTGTTTATTTTATACGTTATATCGACATTGTCTCCTGTTTATGTCTTTCTCATTTTTTTGTTTATTTTAAATATAAATATCATAAATCGATAGTATCAACTTAACCGAGTGATATGATATCGTCTCATTATATGCGCGATCGCGTAAGTAATAGAGTCTTGAAATATGATACGCTGATGAGAACGCGATCTGAACCACGTAGTATACATAGACCTTGTTACAAAGGATTTGTAATTTTTGAAGCGCACACTTTCGATAATATCATGAAAGTTTGTAAGCAGAATGTCATCTATTTTAAATGATCAAAAAATTTTGTTATTGTAATAAATGTTCGAAAAAAACGAAGTCTTTTCTGCATATAATCTTTCCTTCGACAATTAGATTTTTATTTCAAAAAATCTTAAAATATGTTGGGTCTATTTTCTGTGGCTGAACTGGTGTATATTTTTGGAATTTAAAATGAGATAGATATATATTTGATATTTGATGAAAGCAAGAAAAAGAGTTCTAATGCAGAAATAAAAAACAGATCTCTTATTTAAGTAATCGTACATCACCTTGACAGAATCTCAAATTCAAGACTTTTTGTTTTCAGTTCAACTATTTTGTAGAATTAATTTTAGAGGTATATATACAGTACCTCTTAACTATACAAATTGCTAGATATTAAAGTTTTATAATAAATAAAAAATGTAGGTTTTGTGGAATATTTCGCCACGAACAGTTTCCTGAAATGGGGATCTGAAATTATAATAAAAGTAAAATATTTTTTCGTAAGTAGATGGGATAACTAGAATATAGTGTAGAATTTTTGTCCTATATTAATTTATTTGTTTAGAATAAATCTTTTAAATTTGTTTTAAAAGATCTTTTCTGTTTAAATCAAATTCCTTTTCACAATTCTCAATATAAAAAATCCTATGCTACATTATAACTATTCCATTTGGTCCAATAAAATATTTTACTTTTTGATTTCAGACCACTTGGCCTCTGGAAATGTGCCGTGAAATTGTTTGATCATGCCGTGGTAGAGGCAATTGTTTCACAACCTGTTTTATATTTAAAATGAAACTGTTTTTTTTTATTTAAAATCTTTAATACGCAATATAGTTTAAGTATTGCATAATATAACCCTAAATTTATTTTACATAGTAATTAACTCATGGTGACTTTGATTATTGATTTGATTACTTGCACTATATACACTGAATATATATATATATATATATATATATATATATATATACTGAATATATATAATATTAGGTGTTGGAATTAATTCGTAGCGTTTTTAATGAAAGAATGTTATTTATTTCACATGAGCATTAAAAAATACATTAATGAAAGTACTTCCCATCACTTGTAAAACGCTACGAATTAATTCCAACACCTAATAGTACATATTAAAAAAAGGTTGCTTTATATAAAGTATTTAAATGCAGTGGTACAATATAACTTTAACAATAAAATAATACGTGTATATTTTGTTAAACGTGATAATATCATTAATGGGTATTTAAATGTATAAAATATTTATTTTTACATTCAACTTTGTTAATTAATTATAACAATTTTTAGTATGCGTAATCTAATAATGTATAATATCGAATACATTATTTTAAAAAATCTTGAATTTATTGTTATTTTAATATCAGAGTAGTATGACTTTTTAATATTTTGTTAACTTCCATTTGCCGCAGGATTATTTTTCTCAAACCATTATAGCAGCTTGAGTGCAATAACGATTCAATGTACGAAAAGTGAAAAAAAAAAGAATTTATTATTTAAATACTAGAGAAATAGCCCACTGGAGACTAGAGCGTCTCAATTTACAATGAATATCGGATTGCAAGCGCAGCTGCCGCATTTTATACTTTTTTTCTCGCCGCGATACTTACGCGGCTACCACATGTAACGAGGAAACTCGACGACCAAGCGAGTCGATATGCTGGCGGTCGGGCTCTGGAATTTAAAGGTAGTCCCTCGTTTGAGCGGGGATAATTAAATGTCTATCGGAAATTCGTCGGTACGGCCAACGGTCTGACCATCGAGAGGTGATTGAACTACTCGGCTTGTTCCTTCTCCCTCTCTCTCTCTCTCTCTGTCTCTCTCTCTCTTCTCTCTTCCTTTCTCTTTTCCTCTCTTTCTACCTTCACTCTCTCTTGTCCGCTATCCAAAGTCACAGGTGTCTGGAAACGGCAGCTCCATTCTATCATCGCATAGCCAAAGTGCTTCTCAGAGTGTTCCCAGGCTCATCGTCGTGTACTTAATTAATCACGCGACGTCACTGATATCCGTCTAGTAAGTCCCGCCCGCGGCTTCGCCGTGCTTTTTCTAAACTCGCGAAATGCAAATCTGTTCCTGACTTGCATTTGTCATCGGCGCACTCGGCCGCATCTTTTGATCGACTTCTGGACTTCTTCGGGGGCAGGAAGGATAGTTTTTATAATATCTGGGTTTAATTGAATTCCGGGTTTAACCCTTTGTGGATTAGCGATTCTATTTAGGGTCACTCTTTTATCTTATAAATGGCTAACTTGATTTTTATGAAATTTATGGGGAAATATTTTGATAATGCTTTATTCGAATCTGGCAAGGAAATCCATGAAAGTGTCTTTTTTTTATTTTGGTGAGCTTCGAATGTGTTGCTTTCTGGACAAAAATAGGGACACATTTTTTTTATAAAAGCCCAATCATACTTTTAGGGAGTGCAATACCCTTTGAAAAACATTGGGTTTTTCTTTTGAAACAAATATTGAAACTAATACTTGAATAAATAGAAAAAAAAAACACTTTCTTGGGTTTTCTTGTGAGATAAGAAATTTTTTTTAATGGTAGATGCAATGGTATGACGAACAGAATTTTAAAAAAAGTAATTTAATTATCATAAAACTTAATTTTAGAGAGTTTTTAATTACTTGATGCAACTTCGCATCTAGTTTTCAGTTTCGCTTTATTTAAAGCTCATCAGTGCTACGTAAACAGTTAGTACTGCATTCCAAACTGCCTTTCAAACTCTGATTATGAACCCTCTGAATATTAAATTCTCTTTATGGAGGAGGACTACATTTTTGAAATTCGATATTTTTAGGCTATTCAATTTTCAAATTTTAAGGATCTCTTAAGAATTTCACGAGAACCAGGTTATTTTTTTAATTTGAATTTTAGGATTCTGAAATCAAAATCGAATTCAACGACCTTGGAAATCTTCACAAATAAGATCTTCTATAAATCGCTTTGTTAGAAAGCTCTGGTTTTTTCAAAAGATTAACATTCATTTGTATCTTTCTTTTGCAAGTATAAATCAAGATAAGTGTGTATATTAATATTAAATAATTGTATAAATATTAATTAAATAGACAAAGCTGATATTCAGTCGATATGACACGTTGAGCTTTGTGCATTTTTTAAACGAATTTAAAGTAAAAATAATTTTATGATTTTAAGAATAAATCAAATATAAGTAAAATGACTATATAAGTCTCCGCAATTGACGCATAAATAATATATTTATAAAACGGTAAAATAAAATTCGCAAATAATTAGATTGAAATTTACTTATATAAATATGGATATTTGGATATCAATCCTCTTCGCTTATTGCCTCATAAACGTATTATTTACGTATCGACAAATGCGGAAATTTATTTTTGCATTTTACTTATTTTGCATTTAATTAATATATTGTAATATAAATTAAGACAAATGGCGCATTTTTCTTAATTTATATGTGCCGTAAGAAAAGTACGAATGGATGTTAAATCTTCAATTATCCGATAAAAATCATTATCCGAAGTAATTCAGAAAAACCGATCAAAAAATGCGATCGAGTGTAAGTAATTTTAAAAAATTCGTACAATGTTAATCCATTCTAATATTACCAATTTTTTAAAAATAGACTACATGGGTTAAAAAAGTCTTTTATTAATTTGTAAAGAAACTTTTTCTCTAACCCAATATAAAATGATAAAATTTAATTAAAAAAATTTGTTCTCGTTTCTACACATAGACATGAAAAACATTCTCTAAAAAATTATACTGTTGTTTTAATATTTGATTCATCAGAATTGGGAATTCTTCTATAATTATAAATGTTAAAGATACAATGAAACAAGCATATTAAATTTTTCTTGACAATCCTATAATAAAGTTAATTCCAAAGTGCTAATTTCGCCGGAAACATTGAAATTGTAAAGTATATTTCATTTTTTTTGAGATTAAATTATTTATTGTTATATAATAGTATTAATTTCTTCATCGGTAAATCATTTATTTCTTTAGGTATTTACGTAATCAGAATTTATCTATATTAATAAAGTTGAATAGTAATGAATAGTCCGACAAGGAAAAATTGTGACAACCGTAAAGATAGTAAGTATGTTCCTTTCAATTTCTTGAAGGATCTAAGACCAGCGACCTCAAAGAAAGAAAGATTCACGAAAAAGTTCTATCGTCTTTGATACTGGTAAGCGACATATAAGTAAGGGTTGACACAATCAGGATGCGCATTCTTGCTGAGATTTTTCTTACAGAATATGTATACGAATAAGTAGGAATATGTCGAGTGTCGCAAATTTTTCCTTTTAAATACAAATTCTCTGAATTTTAAACATTAACAAAATTCTGGCTTTCAATATAATTCAGTTTCTTTTATTTTAAGATAAATATATACAATATTACAATTTTACAAATAAAACAAATAATACTAAAATTTATATATAATTGAAATTAAATTTTGATTAGTTAAGCACGTGACATCATTATTCGCGAGAGATCATTACGTTTTATGGACATTTTTTACTTATGTAGTGTACTACTTTTTTTTGGGAATATAAGATTTAATTGCACAATAAATAATATGATTTATTGCACTAAATATATTTGTTGTAAAAAAAAACAGCATTACGTACATTTATAATTCTACTTTATTTACTGCATTTTGCACTTTATTGCATTTTAAAATGAATATGATCGAACTGCGCAGCTAATTAAAGTATTTTTAAAATATCATCATAATTGTAATCAAATTAATCACCTTACAAAAATTGCAAATTTTATTACATATGTTATAAGAGCGAATAAAGAACTCGATCGTGAAAATACAGAAAACTTTTTTGCAAAAAAAAGTTATTTAATTAAGTAATTTATTTATAAAATTGAATCGAAAAGAAAATATCGTGCAAAGTTTCATTTGTGATATAATTATTACAATTATTCAATTAAATCGACATATCAATTATGAAATTTTCATTGACTTTTGCATTCTCTTTCCAATATCATCACAATGGGTGGAAGATTCACTTTGGAGCTCTTCCAATTTCTTCGAAAAACAATTTCCAAAGTTGTTATCTTGGAATGTTTGATAGATATATGGGATATCCTAAGCACTATCACTATTTGTAGTAAATGCTAGAAATCAGATTAAAAAAAATAATACATTTCTTTTTTGACCAACAATTTTAAAATTATAAATGACTGAGATTTCTCAAAGATTATTAAATGATATTTATTAAATGAATATTTTTAATAAATAAATAAGTACATAAAGTAACTTATTTAATTTTAATAAATGTTTTAACAGATTCTTTACTTGAATATAAAAAAAAGCAAATATTTCTCCAACATTTATTCGGCTTGATAAAAACATTACTATTATTTATTGCTATTCAGAGTTCGTATACAGAATAGACTCTTATATACATTAAAAAGAATAAGTAGAATAAAATCGATGCATCCATAATATTTACTAGCAAAGATCGGGAGGAAGTTCTAAATTTTTCAGGGAATTAGCGAAGGGAATTCGATAAGTAAAGGATGAAATAAACATGAAATGAAAAAGTAAAATAACGGATGGCGATATAGTGATAGATAAATTATGTAAATATAATCTTACGCAATTTTTCGTGAGTAAGAAATTAATATAACATATTAAGAGAAGGATATTACATGAAAGGGATAAAAAATTTATTAATTGACAATTCGTATCAATATTTTTCTGTATTTAGATTTAAAATGATTATATTATTCTAAACGTTTATGTCTCCTCTTTTTTAAAGAATTTGGCATCACATAATACCACTTTATACGTATTATTAATATATAGAATGGCCAGGGAATTGTAATACTTTTGTTAAAACAATAGTTTGTATTAGAAAATTAAAGAAAAATAAAGTATGTCAGCATAAATCTAAAAGCGGAAACAATTGCTGCAAATCGTTGGTTATAAAACATTTTTTTTTACATTTCACTCTAAAAAATATGGGTGTGACTGTAACACCATATGCCGTGTTTATATAATTCTCACCCTGCTGGTATTGATATAAACCGGTTGTAAATCCACACCATGTTGGTATCGATATCGATATCAACATGGTGAGAATTATACGAACACCACATGGTGGTAAAATTCATACCCATATATTTTAGAGTCTATACATCTATGTAGTCTTCAATTATAAAAGTTCTTCGTTTTTTTTTTCTATCAAATAACCATTATACATCCCACTTTATTATTCATCTGATGTAATAAAAAAGACTGTAAGTTTTCGTTTATAGAGGACTCTCGGACGCGTAGAATTAAATGTCATGCCTTTATTTATCGGGATACCTAGATTGGATGAATTTCGCACTGTGCGATGGTGGTTGGCGTCCAGGTCGCCGTTTAGCAGCGCGGATGCGAGATCATTCGGGTTGGCACGGCTGGCGTCGTCGCAGCTCGGCCGGCGCGGCGCACCGAAAGCAAGAGAGGAACGTCGGGCCCGACGGTACGCTCGCATCACTGCGCTCGCGTCCGCCCGCACGCGCGCCAGTACTCCTGTCGGTCCCGTGTCACGCCAAACTCCCTTCACCTTCGCGCCGTTCCTCGTGGTAATCGTATCGTGCGTAGACCGAGGATCCATATGTGACAGCCGATATCAACGACAGATAGAATTTTCGCGGCGGTGACGAGTGTTATCGCGGCGAAAAAACCGATAGACGGTTGATGATCTGTCGGATGAAATGGTGTGATCGCGTGATCGAAACTGATAGCGACGAGTTCTAGAACGTGATCGAACCTTTGTGTCAGCGGACAATATACATGAACCCTGTTAGAAAATTGGCTGGGATCGAAGAACCAAAGAATTTAGCGGAATTTGAAAAATGTGATAAAAGAGGCGAGTGAATGGAGAGCGAAAAGATGGAAAAGGGCACTCCTCGTGCTCCGCCTCGAAACCAATTAATCAAGCTTGGAATAGGAGAGGAATGTGTTACGGCAAAGTTTTATCCTCCGATTAACGAGAAGTTGTGGAGCATGCGAGTTTGTCTTGTCGGAAGACTGTGATTACCATGTTACTTACGTGTCCCGACACGCGTGTAAATATTCACGTTCAGATACACTGCAGGAGAGAACGGCTTTGAAGTTGCATCGTTTCCGAATCGCGGCACTCCGTCTACGGATAACGAATTTTAAGGTAAACGTCTGTTCTGCCCTCGCTTTGAGAGAAAGCTCTGATTATACGGGTACGAAAAGCAAAGTGATTTATGGTGGAAAAGAAGGAATCTTCGAAGGTGCGAGAAAAACGAGAATTTAAACACGCGCCCGTGTACAGTTATGTGTAGCAACTATACATCGAATCAAGACACGATTTGAACTTTAATCGACTTGAACTTTCTCGGAGAGAGTATCAATTTCGTCTTTTTCGCCTCGGGCATGGTTATTTTTTATAAGAAGCAACGAACTTTTATAATTAAAGACTAAATTATACTGCCAGTGTTTTATGTAACATCGGATTGTTTGCTTTTGTATATCATATCTCTACTTATAATATAAATAGAGAGAGGAAAGACTCAATTAATGGGATTGCACGCTGTATGCAGTGCAATCAAGAGGAACTTAAAGTCTTCATTTTCGAGAACTTAAATCAACGACCGAGACAGATACGTGTTACCGATGAATGAATTCGAAAAATCTGCAGCGTCGCGATATATATTTGGTGCCGGGATAGTTGGACGTCAGATCGATCTTTCGCTGGATCTTGTCGATGGGATTCGGTCGAGCGAGCGTGAGCAACCGACTGGCGGATCGTCCGTTTGTACCACGTTCAGTCACCATGCCGAACAGCACATTCTTACAACGAGTACTACTCGCGATTGCGAGCTGCCGCGAATCGGATCGCCGAGAATTCCCGCCACGCGAGATAGCTCGAGACGTCGCGCCGGAAACGTCTGTCTCTTTAATTTTTTCCCCTTTATTCGCTGTCCAGTGTTTGCTGTATCCTAGGTAGATGATACTGAGCGTACATGTTTTTGTCTTGTAACTCGATCGAACGCGCCGGACGTATTACGATTACGTACAGAAAAGGTGAAACGAATACGATGGATAGTGAGTTCTGTAAAGAAACACGAGAGTGACCGGATAAAATTAAAGGCGAGTACGGGATGGTGAAATTTTGAACGCAGCTCGAAGAGGGTAATACAGTGAGATAAGAGTACTCTGATTTTGTGAGTGCGCCGTTGCTCGAATCGGTAATTTTCACGGTGAATCTCGGTTCGCCTAGCGAAGGAACTGTAAAAAAGGGTATGAGGAAGAAGCGTACGGATAACACGTAGCGATTGGCCCCTTCTCGTTTCGGAGATGCGGCGCTATCCACTGCATATCAACGTCGCCCTCACCGTCGTGTTACTGGCGATGTGTGCAACCGTCGTGCGGGCCGGCAAACGAGGTAATGATTACCGAATATATTCCGTATATTTATTTCGTAAAACCAATTTCGTGGCTTCGTAATTGCGGTGGTAATATCGAAAATAACGTTAAAAGCACGTACCTAATGTACGTATACGGATAAAATAAAAATGCAGCAAACAAGCTGATATTTATCATCATTTGTCGTCATTTTGACATTAACGTAACATTAAAGACGTCATTTTGTTATCAAAATAACACCAAATAACGTCAGCTTATTTTCTAGGGAGTTAAAATGATATCATCATAATTTGATTTGTCACTTATAAGTAAACTTATAGATAATAAATAAGTTAATAACATCTTTATGATAGTATTACACTTCTGTGTTCTATTTAGATGAAAAAAATGAACTTATAGAAAGGAGAGAAATGAAAGTGATTACGTAAATAATTATTTTCTTTCTACAGTAAGCATAAATGCTTTTTGTTCATTTATTATTTTGAGAAAACGTAATTTAGTAATTATACCTTTATTCAGATATAAAGATGTTATGTGATTTATAATATGATTTATAATATGATTGTTATGTGATTTATATATGTTTCTATAAGTTTTTATTAGACTTATGTTTCATATCTCTTGCATTTTTGTTTTAATTTTTCGATACATTTTTTAAATAATAAACAAAATATTTTGCATAATTTAATGATAATCTATATATCACTAAAAATATATTAATTAAATTTTTATTTTACCTTCATAAAGTATAACAAAATTACAAAATAAATATTATTTTTAAATCAAAGTACGTATTTCTTCTAGATAAAATGATCGTAGAGAGATTTTCGAATCAGAGTAGGATTTTAAGTAAATCTTTGAATGTAAATTGTATCTATTCAGGATATGTCACACCTCTCAAATTTCATTATTATTATTCTAAAGAAATAGTAGCTTTGTATTGAATATCGATCAGAAAAACAATTTTGCCAGTGGAAGGTATCTTATGGTCAGAAAACGGCTTTTCACGGTTTGCAGGTGAATATAGCTTCGCGATTCTTGGCAGACACAATGGATTCGCGTATTGTATCGTCGATTCGTTATCCTTACATTTCCGATTGAGATGGCTTTCGGTATGCTTGCCAGAGCAGAATTTTTCCTCCGCCATGGTATACCGCCTCCATAACGACTCAGTTTATGGGAAACAGAGGATAGCTAAACTGTCACAAATATCGTACTCCGTGAGCTTTGTTATTCTGAAATTCGATCTAGATATTTTTAATCTCAAAGCATTAAATAGAGTAAGATAAAGATTAGAGATCACAATTATTTTTATAAATATAAATATTAAAATTATTATTTAATAAAATTTTACATGACATTCACAGTAATATTATACTATATATGTATATTAACTACAATATGCGTCAAAGTATTTAATATGATATTGATCAAATATTGTTGCTGTTATTGTTAGATCAATATAGTATTATATTATTCTCTAAAGATTATATGTAGCTAAGATTATATGCAGCTAGAAAAGATAACATAGATAATATTATATCGAATTGTTATAATTGTAATAAATTTAATGAAGCTTGCATAATCAAACATCATATGATAGATACATTTTGATATCGATACATATCGAAATAGTGTAAATAATTGAGAGAGAGAGATCAAAATAACATCACTATTGTAATTGGAGTTATTTTAGAATATCTTTCTTTGATAATGAGCATAATGATATGTCATCTAGTTGCATTAATATATCATAATTAACTTTTCAAATTACTTTTCTAATTACTGCATAATTAGAAAAGAAATAGTTATTTATAACAAATTATATACACAAATTAATTCTTATTTATTTTATTCGGAAATATCAATATTAATGTTAATAGAATAATAATAAATATACTTGCTGATACGATTAAAATAAAGTGCTTTAAATATATGAATATTTCAATTTTCATTAATTATTTTGAATAACGATATAATAATTGGTTATAAATACATAATTAATAAGAACATAATGAAACAAGATTTATTTGCTTTGCAAGGAATAGCTTTTGCCTTCACAAAAGCTGTCATGCTAACGCGTTAATAATTTAACGCGTTAATTGACGTTAAAATATAATGATACAAGATATTTAGATTTAAAATGTTGTTTTATGTAAATCCGAATACAAGTTTAAAAAGTAACCTGTAAGTATATTCATAATTTTCAATATCAAACGTTGTTTCACTCGCTTGCAGTGATAACGTCCCACTGGGTATGCGAAACTCTATGTCAATTAATTATTCTAACTGCAAGTTTAATGAACGTCACTTCGTCATCCCCATATCCTAGGCTGTGTTCAGATTTAGTTTAGTTTAGCTTATAATTTATGCCTTCTGTACTACATAATACGCGTTTGCTACTTGATCAATCTTACATCGCTGTTATCGTTTAACATATTTAAAGTAGTGCAGTGTATTACATAATACACTTTTATTCACCGAACTTTATTTAACTGTTATTTACCATATTTAGCCCAATAGTTTACCTTTCTCCGTTGGATTGATTATTTTGTTTATAAAATATCGGCAGTACGCAAAAATTCAGTGAGTAATTCTATCTATTTCACAATGCGGATATATTTTTAACAAGCTAATATAATTTTTATTTGACAAACTATATAGAAATTGTTATGCGAAATGGAAAAAGTTTGCCAAATTAGAATTAAGCGGATAGTTTGCTGGTTTGTTTGGGCAAAATTGTTTTGGGCAAATTGTGAGCACAAAGTGAAATACGATTACAGTTTACTAATAGCAAAACCTTAACAACTTTTTGGCCATTTATTCCACATATGTACGTGGAAAAAAATCTTTATACAGGAAGATCTTTAGACTTTTAAATATTCTTAAATTCAACAGCTTTTGTGCAACGTGTACAAGTTTGATATCTAATAACAGTTTTCTTCGGGGAGTTTGGAGTTCTTAATAGAGCCAAAAGTTTTCACGTATAGGGGATACTTAATAAGTTGGACGATAATACCCAAACAACCCGATTTGCAATTTAATATAGGTATACCAAAATATATCGATAGATCGAACAACTTATTTATAAAATATTAAGCGCAAAACTTTAATATAATACTAGTTTTAGGACAGTCATTGGAATTCTAATTAATGTTTTTTTCATAAATCGATATTTATGGAATAAACTTAATCAAAATATTGGTTATTAATTTCAATATCTAATAAATGTATAATAAATTTTATAGCTTATGCTAATTAGATCAAATTTAAAGAATTTATTTCTTTTCAATATTGAAATAATTCTTAATTTATAAATAAGTAAAGTTGGGTTTTTTGTATTTAATTATCTAACTTTTTATATAAAATAAGACACATTTGTTATTAGCCTCAGAGATTTTAAAAACATACTATTATGTTTCATACAATAAAAATCATTAGGGGCGCTATTATAATATTATATATATTATTATAATATATACATATATATATCAAAAATTATATTTTGCTATTATATATTATTTTATTATATATTACAAACAATCAGTATTTCTCTCTCTCTTTCTCTCTCTCTCTCTCTCTCTCTCTCTCTCTCTTTCTCTCTCTCTGCAGAAATTTTCGGAACGTTTCTTTTATATGCAGATTCGGTTGAATGTCTATCGAGTTACTTATTTATTTAGCAACAGTGGCAGGTATAGTGACTATGACAGTCATAGTCCTATTTTGGTTGACGACACATGAGATTAGAACCAATTTATTGCAGAAGCGTTTATTGAAATCGATAATGAACGATTTAGACTAACGTCACACTAATGCCATACGAACAATACATTGTCTGAACAGAGTGCATTGTATGTGGGCTTCTATTTCCCCATTCAAAGCCGCAGTGAATAAAAGCAAACATTTCCACTTAAACTGAGTGCTATGGCAAACGTTTACCACGCAATAGTTAATCTAAAAAAAAACAGTAGGTATGTGATTTCATACTGTACAGTTATAAGTGATATATATTGTAAATATTAGAAATTGATTGTTCTCTAAGAATCTAATTGTGAAGATTCTCTAAAAACAAATAAAAGAATAACTTTTTTATTGACTTAAATTAAGGCAAAAGCTTTTTGTATCAAAGCTTTTGTACATATAAAGATTCGCGATTAATATTTATAATAACGAACTTTAAAAATATATTATAATATAATTTAAAATTACAAAATATTTGCATTTAAATATGATGTACAATTAGATATTATACGGTTCTATTTTTTATATGCAATATATCCTGCTATAAAGTTACAGAACGGGATATGATATTTTTTTATAAAAGTTGGAAGTATCAAATTATATTTATATTTTTAAAAAATTTTATAGTCGAATTTTATATGAATTTGTTTTCGTCATTAAATAAAACAGATATTTTAATGGAAAGTATAATAATAGTTTCTGTATAATAATAGTAATATTTATCTTTAAATTATCATAATTATCTATATTTTTCGTATCAAAACGGAAACTTTTCTCACTGTACCAAGTGTGCCGCGTTTATTTATCATTAAATAAAATATATTATAATTAAGTTAATTTTTAAAATAACGCAAAATTTCAAATGATATATATTCAGACGACTTTTTATCTCTCATACAGAGCATAATGTGTACGCATGTGTCACGGAGTGAGCTAATTTGGTTATTTTTTATTACGAATGACACATACAAAAGGACTCGTTAAATAACACTCTTTATTAAAACGATGCATGAATGTGTTATATTGCCAAAATATCAAAAGACAAATTACGCTCCTATTTGCATCGTAGATATTTTAAGTATCTATTAATATACAAATTCTGTAAATATCGGTTAGCTTTTCTAAAACAATAATCATATACTATCGCACATTGAATTCATTAGAAATTTTTATGTTTAAAGTGATTTGTGTATTTTTGCTTTTCGAATTTTAACGTTTAAAGCATATTGAACTTTAAACTTTAAATTAGTACAAAATAAGTTTAGTCTTATCTTTTTTGCTTTTAATTTATATTTTAAATAAATTTACAATATAAATGTTTCGTCATAAAAAATAGCAATTTTTTTATCAGTCGATGGTATATTTTCACTGAAAAAGTTGTTAGTGATTTCGAGGTACCTTGTATTAAAATGACAATTGTACGTTAATGGACGTCTATCCGAAATAAGAATATAAACATTAATGCAGCACTATCTTCTTATTAAATTAAAGCGTCTCGCATTGTTCGCGAATAATCCTGCTATTCTACGTTAACTACAACTCGTAAATCTTCATTATACATGATATGTTTTTTCTTCCGTTAACTGCACCGCCAAAGTCTTTTATGTCTCTTGACCGTTTGGTCCTATATAGCAGGTTTCCGCTTTGTCGAGATTGTATTTGTAATCTATGAATCTACAGCTGCATAACAATAACGTCTGTAATTGGAGCGAATCGCAGTTGGTGAACACTATCGCGCGGTGTGCTAAACGTAAAATGCTGCACGACGTCAACTGCAGGCCGCGTATACGATTTGTGCGTTAGTTGCACGCGCACATTGCAATACAGCAAGTTGCAAAGTTTCCTTAGCAATCCGCGGTTGATTATTATGCGAGCATGCGAGAATATAGCCAATTTTCATATGGTTTCGTGGCTTTATACGTGGTTTTGTTAAAATTTGCATTGAAATGCAAACAGTGCACTTATGCATGACAGTTTCAAATCGAGGGCATCACTTTTCAAATTTACGAATGTTCTTAAATATTTGAATTATTAAATATACACTTATATTGAGCATTTTTAAGTGAAATTTAATTCTCGAGTTAAAATTTCTAGATTCTATTATTAATGTCGAATTACATTAAAATTCTATCAAAATGAATTTAATTTGCGATTAAGTGAAATATGAGGTTTTATCTATCCGCGGTCTCGAAATTTAATTCACCAGAATCGCTTAATCTTTGACGTAATATTGCAGTAACGAGAACGCCCGTGAAATTCTCCCAAAGGGAATGTCCATTTATAATGTGGAGGTTGTAATTGGAACAAAATGGATTGAAAATTGAAATTAATGATATTAATTTATGTGCGTTTAAGGCATATTTAAAAAAAAAATAAAAAGAAGAAAGGCATTGAAAATTTGAACATGTATTATTCCATTATTTTATTTATAAGCTGAGAGGTCTTAATATTTAATTCTTATATTTTCAGTCGTCACTTGTGAAAATTCTTATTTTTGTCTTTTCTTCCAATCTCTTGCGTTAGCAGAAATCTCGTGTTCTTCAATTTTCCATTTTCCTCGCATACGAGATGTACTCGAGACGTACGTAACTGTTATTCGGAGTAAAAAGATTATTACCGGTAATAGGGTCTCAATTGCTTTATCTGGTTGCTTCCTACCAGTGGAACTCAGTCTCCAGTCCAACTACCGAATACAGTTGCAGAATTCGAGCAACTGCGTACAACGCTCAGGATAATTACACGGGGATGTCAGTAGTTCGTGTAATCGTGTATCACGTGTGGCTTCGCTGCTGATGCTGACGTTCGTATTACCGGCGGAAATGTCCGGGGAATCACTGATGAATTGACTTTACTATTAAACGTATTATGCACCATATTTGACATACTGTCGCATAGATTCCAACATTCTGTAAAAGTATTATTGTAAGATGGGACAATTTTGATCCAAAATGAAGCAATGTTGGTCCAAATAACTGTTGATAATACTCTGACAGTACGCATGTTAAAATTAGGACATAAGACGTCTTATCTCCTAGTTTTAGACATGCATGATATGTGGCCAATTTTGTCAAAATTTGAGCAAAGTTATTTTAAAGTAGATACATGTCATTTTTTCTGAAGAAATGATCTAAAGATTTTTGGCTATATAATATCAGCTAAAAATATTAATTAAACAATTAGCTAAAATAAGCTAAAATATTAACCAACAAAAATTTTTATGATATTAGTCTATAAAGACAAGTGCAAAATAAAATAGAACAACAAATAATTTATTTATAATAATTTATTTAGTAAAATGATCACATTTTTCTGCAATTTTTTAAATTAATAACTTTAAACGTGTAAGTGGATCCAAAAAAACTTTTGCACGATACTTTATTATTATTTGATCACAAATACTTTATTATTGTTATTTGATCAGTATATATATATATATATAAAATTGATTTAATCCTAATTTTACTTCCTCATTAAATTTGCAAATAAATATTATAAAACGGGATTTTACATAAGAATCAAGACTAACAAAAAAATTGAATTACTTTTAAACTAATAAGAGAATTGTGCTTAAATTTTACACACACTGAAAAAAGAATCTAGTAATAACTATCAAATGTTGAGTGAAATAATTTCAATCAAATGTTCGATTATATATAATACAGTAAAAAATAATTTTACTTTTCTAAATATTTAATAAGTATTATAAAATGTAATATAACCAGCTATTTAATAATAATTAAATATTAACAAAAATTCAATTATTTTTTTTTATTATATTAACTGAACATTTGATCGACATTACTCATACATTCGATAACTATTACCACACTTTTTTCAGTGCAATGAAACAATCTATGAAATTTTTATATTTTTGGTAATGTTTTGAGATATGATAAAATCTTTAAAATCTTGAATCAATCCATTTCTTTATTTAGATCGATGATGGTGCAAGATTCGATATAGTTCTCTTTACGAAGTTATGCCACGTGTACTGTCTGTATGCACTAACAAGGTTAACGTTGCATCTGCGGTTAGCTCACTTAATTGGTACGTATCAGAATCGACGGAAGCTTGGACTAAGTTGAATACAAACTGGTTTTGAATTACGTAACGGCTCGTTCGAAGAGTTTGAGCGTTTGGGCTTATATTAGTTCACGTTGTATGCCAGACATTTGCGCTGGTGATATACGGCGCAAGTGGAAAACGCCGTTTCGCGTTAGCTATCGTTAAAAGCGATCAATCGTAACACGTATACGATATACTGACGTTCAAAACTAACCCCTTTGCGTTTGTAACGCTAGATATTTAAATTATTCTTCACGCAAAATTACGTTAATAAGACATGGAATCTCTCAGAGCTCGATCACAGAGTTTGAACCTTGTCTTCTAATTCTTAATTGTGCGAAAAATGAATAGATAATCAAAGATATTCATTTGAACGTAATGATGTTCTATTTTCTAGGCTTGTATCTTAGGTAAGCAATGAAAACTAGTAACATTATATGTCCAAAATTATTTGAATAAAATTAAAAAAAAGAAGTCTGAAAGTACTGAAAGTTTGGGAGCGTCCCATTTGACTATGTTGTGATTGACCACAGCGGTGCTTAGAGTTTTTCTATTGTTTAAAAACTGTGAGTGGCTAGTGGTCAATTACAAAGTGGTCAAACTGTTTCCAAACTTTCAGTAGACTCCTTTTTTTAAATTGAAAGTTTCCTTGTCACTAATTGTGGAGTTTTCTTCTATATATATATATATATATATATATATATATATATATATATATATATTCTTTTTTTTTTGAAACTTTTATGGTACCATGTTGGTTAATATAAATATGTATGTTACGTAAATAAACTGAATTTAATGAAAATTTGTCGTTATATGAAAAAAATGCCTCAATCGAAAAGTTACAAAAATTTTACATTTTGGTCTGCAATGTAGATTCATAATCCGGAATACAGATTCATAATCAGCAACTATAAAAACTGGAATATAAATTTCATTAAAATTCAAGAAAATTTTATATTTTGGTTCCTCACATCGAATCCATTTTTGTAAATAGTTCTAATGTTGACCTTCAAAATGAGCTTAGAAAGAACTATTTTAATTTTTGTGGAAGATGTATGCACTTTTTACTTTTGCCCCATTTTACGAATTTTTGACGAAGTTATAGACAGATCAAAGGGAGAAATTCTCAAGAGTGTTGATTTTCTTGTGTGAAGAGATCCTATCCTTTATTTTTAAAATAAGCTCAGGAAGAAGTTGCTATCTTTATTTTTGTGGAAGATATGAATTTTTAAAGATTTGCCAAATATATGTATATTTCGTATCACTAGGCACTAAATCTAGTAGAAGGGAAATATCGATTCGAAAAATCTTCAGTAGGAAATAAAGTGTCAGGAAATATAATATTTTCATGAATACTGTTTACAATGTGCATATAACAAATCAGGCTTTAATTACTTTATATCTTTTGATACTTGGCAATACTTAATTATTATAGGAAAGGCGCATATTTATCGGACACCGATTTATTTTAGGTAAATGCTAGAAGTGGGCAGAATTTTAAAAAATAATAGGATATTTTGAAGGGAATTCAATAAGCTTTAAAATAACGTAAAATTTAATTCAAATTATACTTTTTTTGAGAATTAGAGAAATGTAAAAAGTGAACAAATCAAAGTCAAAAAATTGTGCTCCTAAAATGAGAAGCTAAAAAGAAATCGATAAAGTACACCAGTATTGCAATCAAAAAAGTTTATATAATGTTTCTAAAATATATACAATCAGTGTGCACAAAATGAGCATGCGTTGCTTTGTATCCAGGACTCTTCAAGTATAATTGGAATCAAGTATCGCAGAAACAGGCACTCGATATTCATTCCGTTTATTATTATATAATAATATTTATACTTTAGTAACGATTTTCACTATACATAGAAATATAAGTTATTTTATATTAAAAATACCTTGGATATCTCATATCACGATTTCTTACGGTTTTACAATTATCAAATCTAACTTCTATAATTAAGCATTTCAACATATTCTATATTTTTCTATTAGTACGATCTTACTCTATCACTACTATGAAGAATTTATTGTCAAATATTTATTTTTATAAATAATAAACAAGGTTTAAAGACTCATCCCAATGAAACTTGAAGACATCCAATTTCTAAAATGTTTTTTTTACAACAGGCATGATCTAATAATGAATTTTCCACTAAATAGTTTTCTATCCAAGAGCAATAAATTCATGGTGAAAATAGGTAGCGTTTATTAGTTTAGCAGAAATACCGCTATCTCATATTAGACGCCTATTTCCTATACTAATTACAATGAGATTTAACACTTCTATATTGAATTATGCAGGAGAGAGTGCTCGTAAAGGTACTCACTAAGTGCAATGATTATCCCATATACTAATTAGCCCATATACTGTATCACATGATATTTGGCGAGTAATTATGATTGACTCGCAACGCATCGAAGTGACTGGATTAAAGCTGTGTAAATTGAATATTCGAAACTCAAAGACCTTTTAGGTACAAATGCATGATTAATGAAAAAAATCTCGTGTTTCTTTTCTCTTGAATATTCTGAAAAAGCTCTGCAAGTATTTTTTACAACAGACATTAAAAATGTGTTTGTTATAGATGCACTTTTTCACATGTTTGCTTTATCTTTTTTCTTTCTTTTTATTTTTAAAATATACACTTATTTTTGAAATAAAAGAAATGATATAAATGCAGAAAGTGTTACTAAATAAAAGATTGTCATTATGTAATTTACTCGTGTCCTCGATATCATTATCTATCATATTCGCGGCTTAGCAATAGCCTGCGTTGACCACAGCTTTTATGTATACGAAAAATGGAGTATAACCGTACGGTTTGTAAATCAAAGAGAAATTACAATTGGAATTTTATATTGCATGTGCGAGTAACGAATATAAATTATTCCTTTGCTACGTGATTTTGAAAATGGCGCTCGTCGCCATGAAAATCACAAACGGTTGGACTCGCGCGTTAAATATTGAAACAATAATTTACAGCGGCGCGCGAGCGAGTGAAATTTTGTAACGGAAAATAACGTACGAGTTTCTCGCTTGTTCGCAATGCAATGCTCTATTTCGTATCGCGATAATAATTGGATCGAACTCGGGAAGATGATTTATCATATAATGGACTATCTTTTCAATAATGTACAATCGATTCTTTTTCCGTTCCATCTAATGCTTTTACTAAGGGACACCCTTTCAATTTTTTAGACTATTTTGTAGATATTCTGAAAAAACATTTTACGTCGGAATCATACGCGTTGAATTATATTATATATTTTCCATATTTTTTTAGCTGAAAAAAAAACGAAAATGTTCCAGTTTAATGGTGAAAAATTCATGATACAGAACTTTGTAATAAAATGACATATATATCGCTGAATAGTGAGTTTTAATTTAGATCTAAAACCATCGTTAACAAAATTTAATTTAAAAATTTGTTATATTTGTTATATAACAAGCTAGATTTGAGCATTTCATGGTTAATTAAATAGATTTGAGCGTTTCAGTTAATTAAGTATGCGCATTTTAAATGTAAAGCTTGTTTGTGAAAAATAAATAATTTAAAAAAGAAATAGTTGCTGGCATAAAGATAAAGACCAAAATAATATATGTAATATTACAATTAAAAATGTTATATACATGTTTATATACATAGTGACTATTTTCTAACATAGTTAAAAAACTTGTATTAAAATTAATACGATTTTTTTATCCATACAAATTTTTGTGTCAATTTATTATAAGATGAATATGTGACACAAATATTCAATATAAAATGAAAAATCAATATAAAAAATAAAAAATAGATACAAAATTTGTAAATAAATTGTAGAAACATATAATACTTTTCGTTAATATTTAACGTTTATAATATGTTTAATTAACACATTTTATTTATTTATTTTAGAATTTGCATTTTAAAATATATAATTTTATAATATATAATTTATAATATTTATAATAAATATATAATTTTTTATATTATTTATACAGTTACTCATAAATTGAGTTATTTTAACTTGTCGGAAATATTGAATACCAATTTAATATAAAATATTCAAAAATCATATTAAATTAATATTTGGATATGTAAAATTCATCACAAAAATTTAAGGATTGGTTTTAATACAAATACAAATGTTTTTTACTGTGTATATATAAAGTATTGCTATTTATGTTGTACTATTCAAGCCAAACTTCGATTTAACATACAGGCTAAACCATGAAAGAGTTATATAAATCCACACAGAAACTCTCCAACATGCAGCAATCTCATGCAGTATATTCGGTCACGTTTGGAGTTTAGCGAACCTTTTCCACAACTGTACTGCTTATCAGACTGCGGTTTATGCGCCTCTATTGGAGCCACTATCAGGATGAAAAGAGGTGCCACAGCGAGAGACGGAAGTAACGTTACGTAAATCGCCCAGTGGGGGGTAACTTAAGTCCCACTTATCTCTCACGCCGCTTAAACTTTTCTTCGGTGCGCCTTCGTACCGTGCATTAAAATTCGAAGTCCGCGACTCCAATACAGAATTCTTCGACCGTGTCTTTCTCATCATAAAATGCGAACTTATAATGTTTCCGCACAATGATCTTTTAAATAAAAAACTTTGACTCGGAAACTATGCTATTCCCATCGATTGTGAACAATATGTGAAGGTTATTTCTTTTGCACATTTATGTCTAAAATTGTAACATTATTCATGTTGCAGGATAATCTATTTGATAATTATTTAAATAGACGGTGATATATTAGAGAAATGAAATATCTTTAGCAAAATATACTCTTATAAACATTTACAAGAATGAATAACGTTTAAAAAAGAGTTGAGAATATGGTTTAAATCTGAGGAACAGTATGTTACAATTTAGCGTGAGCTTGAAAATTCGTGAAAGTAGTGAATATCACAGAGAATTTGTTTACATTAACATGACAAGATAGGGTAGCAACATATTTCTTCTACATAAATATATTATTCATACTGCAACAAAGTTAAAATAGTTAAAGGTTTTAAGTTTTAAGTTTTCATTTTTTTACAATCCGTTTTACATTCCGTTGATAACGTAATGAAGGCATCCATGTTTTTAAAATCTCGTGGAACGAAATCTCACTCGAAAAGATTGAAAATTCAGTCTATTTTGAAAAAAGAGTGAAAATACGGCTACTCTTATTCAAGAGTGGCAGATTTTCACTCTTTTTAGAGTGAGATTTACTCTTAAAATGAGATTCACTCTAAAGAAGAGTGTAACATTAGGATAGATGGAACCTCGCTCCAAAAAAGGGATTAAGATATCACTCCTTTAGAGTGAATCTCATTCCAAAAGAGTAAATAATAAAATCTCATTTTAAAAAGAATGAAAATCTGCCATTCTTGAGTAAGAGTGACCGTATTTTTACTCTTTTTTTAAGACAAGTTAAATTTTTAGTTTCTTCGAGTGAGATTTCACTCCACGAGATTTAGAAAGTGTATAATTAAATTTGTTATTATGTCATAAACCATATCTTATGATTTCTTTGTCGCAATAGTGTTTCTTTATTTGACATAGAGAAGGACAATAAGCTGGAAAATGAGATTATTTTCATGACACCGACTACAGATTCACGTTTCTACTTTACGAGTTGATTGTATATACGTGGTATTTTCCGGGACAGCTTATCGGGTGTTGCAAAGTGTTGCTAAACACTTGCTAAAAACAGAACTAAACAAAGAATAATAAAGATGCTAATGGTTGTGTTTATGAGAAAAAATGCATTATTACAGAAGTTGGAGTGCGTTGACTAGTTTTGCTTTGCAAATACCGCGCTGTTACATTTCGTTGCTGATAAAGTTGGCAACATTCCGCGCACAACACGTTTATTTCAGAATACATTTAGAGTTGATAAAAAGAGTTATTCAATTTTTTTATATAGTCTATATTTTAAGAGGAACTATTCTAAACGCGCCTTTAAAATATGATGAAAATTCCACCTTTTATATACATACGTAGCGCAATAACAAGCAGAACGAACGAACTGAAACTTAATCTTGTTTAAATGGATTGGATTCCCATCTATCTTCTACGTAGTCATTTTTTAGTTTTTCTAAATATTTTTCTTTGTGTAGCGCGTTTTAAAGATATTTCTGTTTTCTATGTAAGAGTGATATCCGAATGGATTTTGCATCTAGTATCTTGGCTAAATCATTGACGTAATTTTAAAAAATGTTGAATAATTGTTAGAAACGTTGAAAAGTTCTGTTGCACTGTTAAATCTATAGTGTCTAATACGAATCGCCACTGTTCCTACTAAATATATCTACACTGAGAAAAATGGTCTGCTTGGATTAAATAATAATTCTAATAGAAAATGGAATTAGAATTTTCTGATTAAGTTTATTAGAATTCTGGTTGAGATAACTAGAATTCTGATTAATATAATTATTCTGGTAAAAATAAGTAGATTTTACCAGAAATATTGTATCAATCAGAATTCTAATAAATTTAATCAGAAATTTATGATTCATTCATTTTCAACCAAAATTTTTTTCAGTCAATATTATTATTTTATACTAAAATGATTATTAAATTTGACACTATATCGTGTTAAATATAACCGTTGTTTTAGTATAATAGTATAATCGAGTAGAATTAGTGGCGACTCACATTAGGTTAAATTTTATAAATAAGAATGTGGAATGTTACTTAATTAAAGTTACTGCAAGGTGCAATTTTGTTCGTTTCTACTTAGCCAATTAAAGTTGAATAATTGTAAAATTATGGAGAATAATCTAAATTTCGTTGCTCGTCAATCACCGAAACCACGGAACTCATTATAGTTTATTTCCGTATCTTATATGTATTTAAATTATATTTCGAATCATCGTCTCTCATGTGGCTCGTTATACAGGAAATAACGTCATTTATATGCGATGTAATTCTATTGCTACCACACAACGAATTATATCACCCATCGGTATAACTTTACTAACCGCAAATATTGGATAATTTTGCTTGCCTAACTTTGTTTTATGTTCGGAGAGTAGGTTTGTCAATTAGCTGTTTAATAACGCAATTATTGATAAATTGTAAATTGTATCAGATTAAATGTGTAAATAAAATTACAATAAATAGTTTTAGACGAAGCACTTCATCTTTCTATTTACATTTCTTGTGGATAAACTTTTTCAGGATAAACAAAGGAAGTCTTACATTAGTATATGTGTACTGAATATTGCATAATATAAATAACAAGAAAATGAGAGAGATGATCAATATGTCGAATTGTCTTCTAGCAGGCGCATGGTTGATCGATTATACATTTATAAACGTGATTGATTGATTACATAAAATGTAATTAATCAACCGTACGCATCTGCCAGAGAGAAGGCAACTTGATATAATGACCAATAACATATTAGATTTTCTGTAATTTTTATTATACATAAAAAATTTTGGCATATTAAAGCATTAAAGTACTAAATTTTACAAATTTAGAAACTTTTGTGACTAACTCCCAGAGTATAATTTTAGCTTTAAACTTTTATATTTTGTATAATTTTAGCTCCGCTTAATTATCTTCATCATTCAAATATATAATTATATTTATCTCTCTCTCTTTTTATCAATCTTATCTTATTTTTGCTTTTACATATTCCTTTCTTCTTTTTTCTCAGTTTCTCTCTCTCTCTCCCTCTCTCTCTCTTTACTTTCTTGCTATATCTATAAATCTCTCCCTTTCTTTTTCTTCTTGTATTCTATTTTAGACTATATTCTTCCTATTTCTCGTTCTACATCTGAGCAGCCGCAACATCGTTACAACCTTCATAAAACTTTGTGGCCGTACGAAGTTTCTGTGAACTTCGAAATTTATTCGTACCGAGTTTATCGACATCGCGCGAGAGGATCGACAATCGTAAACGTTATTGCGCGGCAGCGGCCATTTGATTCAGCGACGCGACGTTGCGAGGAAAAGTGAATTGTTCAAGCCGATCAGCATCAAGCTCGAATGCGATTGATAAGATTTTAATAACAGCGCGATTTATACATCATAAAATAGATGTCGATAAGACGAAAAAATGGGATGTAGATGAATGATCTATCACTAAAATTTAATTTTCGGGAATATTGTTGTGAAATGAGATAAATAGAAATAAGTGTCTTATTTATTTTTAAGAAATACAAAGTTTTTATAGTTTTATGATATGGTAATTTTTCTGAATCGTGTTTTTCCTGTTACATTTTTGATAATTTTATATGTATATACACATTTTCGTATCTATATATCAAAGTTTTGAAAAATATTCTTTTATATTAATGATAGTAAATTTCTTACTTTTAATTCTATGAATAAATTTACTTTAGTAATTCGCTACAGCAGAACTTCAATTTCATGTTCAACTTTTACGATGTTTCATGGCGAAAAGTCGAAAATTTTACTGCAAAATGTACTCAGGATTAAGGTGTAAATCTATTCATTGCGTTAATAAATAAATTGAGTTAGAACTTTATACAATATTTTTTAGGTAGATTTACACTCATTTTTATTCATACCAATGATTATTCATGCGTATGAAAAATGCTCGCATGCTCAACGATATGACGCATAAGAAATACAATCCCTCGAGTAAACCGAAAAACTTTATCGTTGCACTTTTATTCTGTTTCGGGATGGTGTCTCACGATCATAAATATCCTTTCGTATATGTTACATGCGGGAAAAGGGCGCGAATATTTCACGGTACGAAACGTACGGATTTAAATGGTACCTGCATCTGTTGCTGAACAATGATCACTAAATCAATGAATATAACAAATATTTTTGCTGTTGTGTAGATTGAGCAGTTTGATCGATATTTGCTTTTGGACATTCAGAAAAGAAAAATATTATATGTATATAATTAACAATAAAAATATAAATAATTAATTTAACATAAAGTCTGTTTTTATAAATACATAAAGAATATTTAAAATTTATTTTAAAATCAACAGTAAATTTTATTAAAATCAATTTATTTGAACAAGCAAATAGGAAATGTCTACATATCTATAAACGTAGATAGAAAAATTATTTCTTTCTTTACATTTGTATACTTTTAAATATTACGAAGAAGCTTGCTACTAGGAGACATTGCAAAAAAGCTTGCAAATTTATAGTTTGTTTTCTGATTTTGTTTTATGAATTATGACTTAAAAATACTTTTGCACAAAGAATAATTTATATACAGTTGCATGTAATACGGATTACATGACTTATGCGTTTTCCGTTAAATATTTTAAAAGTAATACTTTCATAAAAAGGATATATGTCTGAATCCCTTATTTAATTTTTTCTGTCTTTATTTGATGACTAAACGTTCTTTAAACGTTAATAATTTTTATCAGAAAAATTAAGATAAAATTCTATTTATAAATTTAGAAATTATTTTTATTATTTTGTGCAGTTATAATATAGTTACAATATGCAATATAAATGTGTATAATATACAAAAGATTCACGGAATGCACACACATATATAAAATATATATTGAAATATATACATATCTATATGCTTAGAATATATATACGGCAAATAGATTAGAATGACATTTTAAAATTGATTATAAATTGTCTAAAATGAGCTTTAGAATGATAATTGGATTTCTATATACGTTACACAATAAATTTTATTCGATTGTTTGAGTGTTTAAATTAAGTTTTAAATAATTCTTTATTTAATTTGAAGTGGACTTTACCAAAATTTCATCTAAGAATTAGAAAGATATTTAATTCTGAATATTAAAAGTTATGAAGAGAGATGGGATACGATCAATCTTTTCTTAAGGAAAAGTCGACTCTAAATTGCTCAAAGAATTCATTGATGTAAAGAAGTGCAGAAAATTCGAGATAATTCATATAAACATGGCTAGTGATCCTCTCGATGTACCTAAGATATAAAACACTCTCCAAAAGTATACTCAATTATGAATTTCATTTATAAAACAGAAGATAGATTATTCTCTCTGATATTAAAATCAAGTTTTTTTCGTGAACTCTTTTCACGAAGTCGCATGCTGTTTTTATGATCTATCGTATAATCGTGCTCGAAATATCTGGAGCGTGCAACTTCACAAAAAATACCGCCTTTCAACCAGGACCAGGGCAATTAACCTGCCACGAGCAGCGAAGCAATCAACGTGCAAAGTAATCTAGCTCTCACGCAGCGCGCGAAATCCTTCGATATTTTTATTGCAAGCCTTTGATGCGATACTTTCTCAAATTGATCGTGTCACAGTGTAGAGGGAGAAATATGCCGAGAGGCTGAACTCATTCTGGCTCGAATTTATATCGCGCGAGTCCTCGACGCGACCTCAATCGCACGGAGTTTATTCGGTGAATGCGTCCAAGCGGGGAAAATGGTAATGGCTCGTTAAAAAATGAGCAACCGAATGTACCCGCACTCTTTAAAAGCGGCCAGTCATCGGCACGCTCTGCATTGTAAATGGCATCGCCACGACTCGACGCCGCGTCTAATAGGAAGCGAAACGTTATAAAAGGTGCGGCGCGTAAAAATCTGCGTGGTTATTACTCGCAACTTTTCCCTCAGTCGTGCAGACACCTGCATCGTAGATGCGACAGGTTAAAAGTCTCCGCGGCTTTTCGCTACCGCCGCAGAAAAGTTGATTATGAATCTAGTTGATCATTTGTTAATATTTCATTTTTGTACTGCGATTTTCATTTACACGTACCTACTTTAATTTCGTTACAAAGCGCAGTATGGTAAGAATACTAACTAACGTACTACGGTTTTCCACCGAGAAATATGATTCGTATCGATTTTTATTTGGAGACGATAGTTTATAAAATGCAGAAAAGATTACCAAATTATCTGATATTCTACGAAAATAAATAAAATATTGTATTAGATTTCTTTGTGCTCCAATTTTGTTTGCACATAGTTACTTTGCTACGAAATATACAATTTTACAATAGGAATACTATATAATTTTTTCCACCGAAAAGTACAATGTGTATTTATTTGGAAATAGCCATTTATAAAATATTGTGCAAAGCTGCAGGAAAGAGTATTTATGATTTATCAAATTGTATAATATACTCTGCCAAAAATGAATAAAATTCTATGAGACGTATGTATTACAAATTTTCACGTCAAATTCTAAAAAAGTGTTTATTTCCATTTATTGTAACTCGGTGTATACGGGTACATAAATGTGATGTATAAAACATGAAAATATGAACATATTCTATTCGCCCAGCGATTTGTAGCTATTGACCGAGAGATGCAAACTTTTATATTGGATTTTCGATGTGAAAAGCCTGAATCCGGTATCGTTGCTACACAGGACACTTGCATAATTCGAAATCGCACATACGACATAATTCCCCTGGAGACGCCCTCGGGATATATATTCTTAAGCTTAAAATATTTCTGTCCACATTTCCTCGAATTCAATCATTGGAGTTTCACATTTTGCCACTCCACTCGTATCTTCTTGTACAGTAATAGTCATACATTATATTTATCTCTACGTGTGCATGAATTGTAGATAATTCCTGTTTCAAACGAGAAGTTACAGCTGAATAATTAATAGATACTAGCTACGACAGCAACGTTTGGTTAACCACCGGCGTGTTAAGCTCTCCTTGTGTTCGTATCATGAGCGGTGACCTGAGTAAGCTGTAATTACAGTAACAGGACCGCATGGGAAGAAGGATATTATACGAAAACCCTTTATTATCGCGGTAATTCTTCCGCGATAGTTTTCTCTTAATTACGAATTCACGAGATTGAAACGCACGATTCTTTAACGCTATCGCGAACTCCTGCTAAAATCGTTTTCGTGCATGATTTATCTCGTGTTACCTCCGTAAACATGATTTCCGTGATTCCCCGACTATATAAATAAAACGATGTTGAGTGCGCCGGCGATAAACGTGAGCGAGCGATAATGTTGTTTCGGTTAAGTTACACTTTGTACACAATTTTGGGCGATACGATGGAATGGCGACACGCAGCAACGATGGAAAATTAAAGTTATAATTTGCGTTTGCAGAGTCGATACAGAATCCGTTTGTCATTGATGAAAAAAAAAAAGTAATGCGATTTACATCTCTCATTGTATTTTGACATTATCGTTTACGATTTCACGAATGTATCTAGGAAAATATCACGAACCGTTGCACGGCCATTTAACGATCGCGTGCAGTCAATTCCATTTTTCAGTCGTCTAACAAAATGGAAAAACAAAAAAAATTGTTCAGTACTACGGCTTTGCCAATTTTGACAGGTATATCGTTCCAAACAAGAGAGGTATGTTTTTTTTTCCCGTAACTGTTTGCAGAGTCAGGGAAGGTACATCAAGTTCACTTAAACCCTTTGATTCCGGATACATCGCCGAAATACTATTAGAAATATAACATAACTACTTCAAACATGAAATGTTAACAAAGAATATTATATCGAAAGAAATTTTTTTTTGCTTTTGCTTTAGATATTAGAGTCTTTATACAATTTATGGTCGCTTTAATTGTTGAAGAAAGCTATATTCATGCATAATATGTAAATTGTTCTCTACAGGACGAATACGTTGCTAGAAGCTATTTGAAATGAAACTCGTGGAACTTGAAGTCTCTTGGGAATTTCAGATCTCTCGGCTTATATTAATTATGAGGCCAATCAGCTATAATATATATATGTATACTTCCATAATTTATATATGCCTTCAGAAACGAATCGATTGTGGATTTAAACTTTTAAAAATCGTTTTATATAATGTATTCTTGGTAACAAAAAGTCTGCGAATTATGCATGTTTTATTTCATAATAATGTTTGAAATAATGTTAAATCAGAAACAATCGGGTTTTTTTATATTTATCGAATATTGAATATACAACGTACTCAATTATAATATTGTTCTTTTTCAAATAAAATAATATCTTGTTTAATTGTGATTTGATACAAATGCAATAAATATACAATATATGTGTAAAATAAAATTTTTTGCTATAATTGTTTTAAAAAATATTGTATATCAATTTGGATTTTATTTGCTATATATAATATTACAATAATTTTTCATTTTTGTAGAGATAATTTTCTCACACATTTTAAAGTGCGGACAGGAATTAGAAGTTATCATAACATAGTTTGTATGCATAATTAACATACAAAATTAGGATGTGAAATTTCATGTATGAAACTACGATTTCTGCGAAAAGTAGACTGCGGCGAAAGTTTTAAGCTTTTCCGTATTGATAATCTTTTTTTACATATATCTGTGCGGCATAAATTATAATATAATATTTGCCATGTGTTTAATACTATTATACTCCGTGTTAAACAGTTTTTATCATGAAATTTTACATGTTTAACCCTTCGTGATCACCAGGGGAATCCAAAAAGGTGCGAAGTTTTATATTTCTAGATCTTTTTTTAAAACGAGACTTGAACTGAGACGACTTTTAAAATATCCTTTTTGGATCTTTAACCGCATATTCCTTGGACGTCAGCCTTTGCATTTTTTCAAAAATGTTAAAATTAAAAATTTTAAGAACCACTGCATTTCCATATTCTGCAATGTTTAAAATATGTTCAGTAATTTTTGTGGTTTTAAAGGACAAAAGCTTTAAATACGGCAATCAATAAAATATTGGGGTCATTTTGTCCCCTGTGACCAACATAAAACTCTCAGGAGATGTGACACAAAGAAACTTGTGTTTCAGAAAGAAAGAAAAGACTTTAATCGATATTACTGCAATTAAAATTAGTCATGTATAAATTATTAGATCTTTGTAGAATCTTCAAAGAAGTTTGAAGCAGCAAGCAAGCAGTATGAAGGCGTTATACTTTCGTTTGATCGCAGAACCTGCGTTGTGACTGCCAATGAAACCTGTATAACCTTCTTTGCGCAACCTGCTCTTTATTCTATGTCGAAGTTTTCGTAATTTTTATTGTAGTTGCCTTCCATTTTTCTTGACGACAAAAATTTAGACTATACGGAGGATCTGGAAAGAGGACGCTTTTAAGAGCATCTAGCGAAGTTTGCCCTTTAAAAGGAACGTTCCACTTTATGTTTTCTTAAGTTGGTTACAGTTCGAGAGAAAAATCATTCTTCATAAAATTGATTATGTATTATGGATGTCGCAAAAATCTGAATTTCTTGAATTTTTTCTGGAATGAAATCTATGAAAACTTATCCTTGTTTAAATTGGAAAGTAGATTTTTACATTATATGAAATATTAGAAAATTTTTTAAAGAAATATTTTTGGATTAAATTTTTGTTTTTATTTGTAATGTAAGGATGTCAGATAAAAAAAACAGATTTATTCTTATTATAGTCTATTAAAATGCGCACGTTCCTTAATAAATATCTTTGTATTCAAATCTTTGTTATCCAAAAATCGATTCAGTGTGGTTATTGAAATCTTTATTAAAATCTTTTATCTGATTCGTATAAAAAGTCCTCTTGGGATAAGCAGTTCACTTTTCTCAAAGTTGTTCAGGACTCTCGGCGGAGTCTTTTGATGATTCTCTTTCTTTCATTTCCTTGCCACTATTTTCCATTTTTTAACGATTCTTCTTAGTACTATCCCGCTTTGCTAATATCTTTTTCCACTATCATACTCACGCACTTACAATCGTATTTCGCATAAGTGTGCTGGTGTGAGTAATCCATTTGTGTGTGCTGTGAATTCTTAAGCTGGAAATTTTACTGCAACGTTTTTGCGGTCGCAAAGGGTCGTCGCCATTTAACATCCTCTTAGCAAGGATTCCACTGTGAGATATAAAACTTGAACGTCGCTGGGACTTTGTCGGTCTCCGTGCGCGGTGGTATCGTGTTGATAATAATTTGGTTACCGCAGTTATATAGCTGTAACCTAGTTCGCAACATTTATAGTTCGTAATATTCACAAAAGCTCGATAAAGCTATTTAAATAGGATTTTATGTATCGTTATTGCATAGATATCCGAATATCAAGAAAATACATTTACGCATACGAAGGATTATGCAGTTGATAGTATGATTGCACGAGTATTGCGTTTTACGTCGATTTTAGCGATAAAACACATAAATCTCTAAACGTTTTAATTATTATAAAATTTAAACTTTTTTAAACTTTTTGAAGGTAGCTTAAAAATATAAATATACAATAAAGGAGCATATAGCCATAGCTCAAAAACATTATTAGAGATAAATTTAATGTATTTCCAAATTATATGTTAACACATATAATTTGTAAATATTTCGGTCAATATTTGATCATCATCAATACAACGCATAGATGTTATATTAAATTGAAAATGGATGTCTTCTTTCTAAGTGTATCATTGTTTCGATGTTGATATCCCGTTCATTGCGAATTAATATTTGATTATTATACAATATAATAATTTCGTCTTTGTATATAATTGTTGAGATATAATCTTATTAGACCGTTGTCTATTATAAAATTGTTTGTATAACAAGATTTATTTTGCAATTAATATTGAAATGAAAGAGTCTAATATCTTGAAATATATAAAACTATTCTAATTATTTATAATTTGTTTTATATGCTGTACACTTCTTTTTATTTTAAAAAGTCTTGTGGATATTATTAGTAATTCTTACACACGAATCCTACACATTTCTTTTTTTTAATTATTTAAAAGCTAGATAATCAGTTATAACATTTATATCGAGAGGGTAACCATTAGCTGAAATATTGTTCCGCCGATTATATGATTTCATTTGATTTTATATAATTTTATCTGATTAAATAATTTTACAAATAATTTTTTTCACTATGAAGTTTTTTGATAAAATGTACGTATTTAATATTATACAATAATTTCTCGTGGTTGCATTTATAATTCTCGGATTATACATAGAGATTTTATACGAATTTTTATAATTAAAAATATGTTTCCGTATATTTTGATTTCGAGGACTCTACACGATTAAGTGATTATCTTCTCGATTTATATACAATTTTTTTAAGTACATAACCTTATGAATATTTTTTGAAGATGTTAAGTATATGTAAGAATTGTTTAATAATTTTTGTGTGCTTATAAAAGTAATTCAGAACACAAAAATTAATTCAAGATATGAGCGATCCATCGCGAGTAGTAAAGGACTAAATCGTCATATATACTAATGGTTAAATAATATTTACCAATTCTTGAATGTATTAATTAAAAATATGTTTCTGTATGTTTCATTTTATTTGCAAAATACACTTGTAAGTTATTGTAGCAATGTTCAATGATTGTGGTGGAAATTAATTTGAAACATGATTCATCGTGCGTATTAAAGAGTTAAATAATATTTGCCAATTATTAATTAAAAATATATTCCGTATATTTTGAGTTGTTCGCAAAATACAATCGCGAGCTATTGTAGGAACGTTCAATGATTGTGGTTGATATACTGTAGATTAACAAACTTTACGTAATAAAACGTAAAAGTTATTAAGTGATTTTATTAACACGGGGAAAAGAGTATTCTTTTGCACTGATTGCCAATTGTTCTTTAATTGACTCGGTAATTAACGACAACTCATTGTTAGAATGACATTTATGTTGCATGAAATATTAATAATCAAACTTTGTGATAAAGTTAAAAAATTAAAAATTACTTTCACGTCGTTCAATGGAGATGTGCAAACGCGAACTCATGTTCGATCAAATGCATAGAAATGTTGCGTGCCGTGTGATTTCTATTTTGCTGAGTACATCTTAATCATGTTCTCATCTCGTCCAACGCGAGATCATTTCTCACGGAAAATCCCTCGGACTTTGCGATGCGCCGATTAACGATACGCTACAAAAATCAGCGAAGGTTCGGAGTCGACGAATAAAACATTTGTGAATAAAGCTCGATCTACATAAGATGTAGAACGCAGGTCATAGGTCGTAAAACTGGAAATTAATCTAATGTATTTTAATTATAATATGATTGTTGGACGCAGGACGCAGAAAATTAAATAAACTTCAACTTTCGCGTCCTGCGTCTTGCGTAGATCGGGCTTAATGCGTCTCGCGTATTTTCGTGCTGCGGGCTGTCGACGTCGCGTTGTAGGGTTTGAATTTTCCATGAATTAGCTGGAATAGTAACTGTACGAGAATTTCTGCTTCTTCGTGTACTGGTTAAATTCCAGATGGGTTAGTTCAACGCAAAGTGCACTTGTGCTGTTTTCTCGTGCTTCTCCGGTAAAGTGTTAGATAAACGGACAGATAAGAGTTTTATTCAAAATCTTCAAGCATTCTTAAGATTATATGAAGAATTGAAGAAACAATATGGATGAACACTGTAACCACTCATGCGAAACTGAAAAATAATCTGGAAAATGATTTTGTTCGTACGATGTACAGTGCCATATTGGCATTAGAGACTAATCTAGGCTATGTGTAGGAGCGGCAAGCTCCGTTATTTGTTGTGTTGGTTTATGATTCATATTAGAACGGATCAACTTGTCCATAGGTTAGAAGAAGCGGCATTTTTTGAAAATAAGTTTTAAAAAAAATAACCATTTTTTGCCACGCGAATGATTAAGAAAATTTTCCATCGATTACTAAAAGTTTGTTCGCGTCGTATGTTCTAATATGCTCCTATTATAGTTCCTACTCGACATTATAGTTTCTTTTCAACAAGCGCATTGGGTAAAAAAAATGTGTATATAAAATGAACACAAAATGTTAACAATATATGGGCTTCAGCACACAGATGGTCGTAACTGAATAGTGAAATGTGAGTCATAGTTGTAGGTGTCAACGCACAATGTGTTATGTCTGTTTTACAATAGAATCGTAAGCGGTAAGTCGTAAGAAATTAACCAATCATAGTCGATTATTCTTCTCACACTTAACTGTGATTGGTCAATTTCTTACTAATAATTTGTGACCTTATTATAAAACAGGTATTAGAACTGCCGCAGATAATATTTCTGTAACAGTAATTTTAAGATTTGAACTTAAGCCGATGAGCGAATCAGGACACTGCTTTAGATCTACGTACTCTAATGGAAATAGAAAAAAATAGCAGTAAAACTATTCATAAGACGAATTTCAACTGGTTGAAATTTGCGATGTTATGGATAAGTTTACTGTTTTATTTCCATTTCCTGGGGCAGAAATCTTTACCAGGCCCTGACGATGTATGATTCATTGCATTATAGGATTATAGGAGGACAACATTCTGTAGTCCTCGTATTCTATTCCAACATGATTATTGTTTTCGCAAATCCGTTATTTGTTGTGATGGTTTATGATTCATATTAGAACGGTTCAACTTGTCCATTATCGAGTCGTAATCGGGAATAGCTATGAGAATCGGAGAAACCACAACCGCATAGATTCGTTTGCCGCAGTTTCAGAGAAACTGCCATTTTCGGTAAACCCTATTGCTTCCGGCAATATCGTTGCTGAGCTTCAAACGAAATCATTTAACCTTAAAACTTGTTTGACACGCGACTCCACTTAAGATGCTACAAGTTTTATTCTTTGGATAAAACACATAAAATGGGTATAAATTTTGCAAAATTTCTTTAGAATTTCTTGTTAATTACTTTAATCCACTCACATTCTTTTATATTAATTGGCTAAAATATTCACTACACTGAAAGATACTAAAGATTTTAAGTTATTTTAAAAACTTAAGTCAAGCAACCATTAATTCTTAATGTATAATTTTTTTTCTTTTTGATTTAAGATAATTATAAGATAACGCACAAAATGTCAGTCTATTTATTTGTTTACCTTTCAGATAATTTTACACTTTGATAATTAATTCTATAACTAGTATCAATTTTGTTAAAAATAAATGTGTCATATATAAATCGAATAATATGACATTTTGTACGCCACCCTGTACATTAAAACATAATTAGCAAAATTGAAAAATGTGTTATTTATTTTTTAATAGTTTTTTCTTCAATGAGAAATTAGGGTTAAGGGTAAGATTATTTACCAGATATTAAGATGCAATTTACTCGTGATTTCTGCTCATTTTTACTGATTGAAAAGAAAATGCGATGAAAAAAGAAATTTGTTTGAAAGAGAAATAAGCTTTCCATGTTATTAAACATTTCGTGCTTCATTGTTCATTTAATAATTAAAAAAGGAAATAAGTAGAACCTAGAATTGTTCTTTTAAATCCTATTATTATCTTTAATGATACTCTTAAATGAATACATTAAATATGATTAGTAAATTAAATAGATATATTCTTAAATAGAGATATATTAGAATATTTTACTTTATATTCTCTACGTAATACTTTTAAAGTTTTATGAACAATCTTTTGCACTAAAAGTACAGTACAATCAAAATTACATTATGAGTTAATTTTATAGTAATTATAAAATAAATAATAAAATTCATGTATTAATTTTCAACGATTACAGTCGAATTGTATTATTACGTGATTTCAATATAGTTATAGATATTTATATGTTTTTAATAAACAATTATAACATGTAGGCTATTTCGCGAAAAAAGCCAAATTTGTTTTAAATGAAAAATTAACTTTATCATGTTTCTATGAAATAAAAATAATTGTGCTAGAGGATTAAAGAGATATATATAGTTTAGCAAAAAAGAAAGAGAGAAATAGATAAATAGATATAGAGAGTTTATTATTGTTCTAGAGTTGCCCTCTAAAAATAAGCAAATTAAAACAAATAATATAGAGAACAGAAAAAATTTACAAATTAAAAAAAAATTAGTTACAAAGAAAAGCAATGAATTTAACAAAAATAGAATAATATAAAATAAAAAAATAAAATACAAAATATGATAAGTAAAAAAGAGAGAAAGAGAAAAAGAGAAATGGAAAATCAGACAGTCATCATCTCGAATATAATTTCAGTGTACGTAACGAGAATAGAACGATTTTGCGCATACAAACTGTTGACCTGCCTTTCCTGAAACCCGAATCCCGTTACATATGACCTACGGCGATGTTTTATTTTGCAATTGTACCGATCCGATTACATCGCTCGCGCGTGATATATATCGAGCCTGTTTGTTTGCAGAGAGGGAAGTCTGGTATGAAACGGCAACGCGGGCGATCGAGACGCGGATCAGGGAGGCAGCGAGCACCAGCGTCAGCGGCACGACGCCGCCGACCGGGATGGCACGTGGTGTCGTCCTCTTCGTCGGCGACGGCATGGGGATGAGTACCCTCACAGCGGCGAGGATTCTCGCAGGTCAGCGTCACGGAAACCCGGGTGAAGAGACGCAACTCGCGTGGGAGAGCTTCCCAGCAGTAGCGTTGGCGCGGGTGAGTACGAGAAAACGCAGATCGCTTTTCATCTTGTTCCTCCTTTTTGTTTTTCTTGGAAATGCGGCACGTAAAACCGTTGCTTTACGTGCATCAAATTTGTTGCGGTAAACTGTCCGAAGTAGGAGCATGCAAATCGTTAAAGTGGTGCACGTAAGACTGACGATTTACGTGTTGCGCTGAGTTCACGATAAATTGGAAATTGACAAATGTCTTTCAACACAAACAAAAAATGACGTTTTGTAAGATGAATTTTACTGATAAAATTCAAATTTCTGGTATGCACAACAGTTGCAAGTCGAATGCGATAGTCAAACATGTATACGAACAAAAAATTCTTTTTTTTTTTTATTAAAGCTACGCTTTGTTTTATTATATTTATAAATATTATTTATATTTTTTGTTATATCTCTTAATATTTCGTGTTTTTATTTCATTTTTGAGAATTTTGTGTGTAAATAATCAATAACGAGTATATTACTCTAGTTCGCTCGGATATTTGATGTCTTGTTGAATATAACCCCTCTTGTTTACTTGGCAAATTCCTCGGCAAAGTTAAATTTTTCTTTGGCGAAAATTGGATCGGATATTATTTCCCAGAATTCAATTTTTCGCATGAAATAGTTCAAAAACTATGCATAAAATGAAAATTCTATATTGAGATAAAGTACACGGAAAATGAGATGAAAATGATATTTTGTCATTTATTTACGATTATTATCCAATGAGAATTAAACTTTAATTTCCAATATCGTTTTTAATTAACAAAACCTGCTACTTCTCTCTCTCTCTCTCTCTCTCTCCTCTCTTCCTAGAAATATCTTTTTAAATTAGATTTTTATGATCAAAAGTGATTACGATACATATGCCTACACGATTTATGCAGATTATACCGCTGAGAGCTATCATGTACATAAGTGTTTTTTTTATCGGAACACGGATAATCTCGAGAATTGCTGATGCTCGTATATAGGCACAAAGGAAAAATCCAATGTGCTGAATTCACTTCGTTAAGGCGGTAGGATATTTGCATGCAAATTTAATCGAAACGTGTGTGCACATGCTTCTACGTAGAAAGATCATAGATCGTTTATTCGTATTTTAATTAAAATCACGTTAAACATCGTGTGTCTGATTTTCTTTTGTTTGTTGCGGATATTTTCCACAATCCGCACTGCAAACAAAAGTATTCGTATATTAATATCTGCCTCGTACTTAATTAATGTGGTTAATATGAAATCTGTTAATATTGTTTTTATTTTGTCAATGTTCGTTAAAACTATTCGTTTTATTTTTGCATCTGTTAATATACGTGAAGGTTTTTTCATTTTTTGAAAAGTCAGATTAAAGGGAAATATTTAAAAAATATATATAAATCAATATAAATGTAACAATAATGCGTAGTGTTTTAATATAAATTAATAATTTTTATTTATATACATGTTCGACCATCGATCGTTAGAAATAATAAATTAAATATCTAATAATCGGCATTTTCTTTCATTTTCTCTAATGAAGTTGGCAGATAGAAAAAAATTTTTCCGAAGACTTCTCGGGATTGAGAAAACCATTATTGTTTGAAAATTTATTTATCATTGGTACTCCCTCATTATAACAGAATTGAAAATTTATAACAGATTTTCTGTCTGTCGGTTTTCATAATATTAATTTATTACTTTCGCAAAGCGAAGATTGCCTGAAAATAAACACTCGAATATTTTCTTTGATCTTCTAACAAGTGAAGACTGAACAGAAATAAAGAATAAGTATTGTCGCGAAACGAATTTGCCGAATGTACTTATTATTCTAGAAAAATTCGTTATACTAACAATAAGAAATTTTAATTCATTAAAATCAAGAAAAAAATAATTTACTTTTGAGATTTTATGCAACAGAAATGTAATACGTTATCTTTCATAATAGAATGTATAATCTTTTTCTAGATTTCAAAAATATTTTCTCAAATTTATCGTGTTTAAATAAAAATATACTGATTTACTTTACACTATTTTAATGATAAAGTAGAATATTATTTGAGCTAATACAGTTTCAAGAATTTAAATTTTTCTAATGAAATGTTTGTATAAGATAAGTTAAGGAAAAAAAATCTCTTTTATATATAGTCTCTAATTTTAACTGAATTTTATCTTAACAGGAATTTAATTTTTCAAGATTTATTCATTAAAATGTTCTGCTTCAAGAATAAAATGCATTTCTTAAGAAATTTCCATTAAAAGATTAACTTTAAATATATCACGCGCACACACACACATCCACAGATTATTCGACTGAAAAAATATCGAATAATATTTCCATGCTATGAGTATGTGTTATACAATATAGATTACACGATATAAAAAATAAAACAAAAGACTAAGTATGTAGAATATTTGTTAAATAATATGTTATTTGACAATTAATAATATTATTAATAGAAATGCATTTTTGTGCCATTATCATTAAATGTCTATCTTATGATTTTTACGATTTTGTTCTAATTTTTATTTCTCATTTAAACGAAAAGTCAAAGTTTTAAGATTGTTTTAAGAAAAATAATAATAATTGTACTTAAAAATAATATTAGAAATATTAGAAATATTAAAAATATTATAATATATTAAAAATAATAATTATACATATATGATGTAACTATTCGAATATATAATTGTTACTATAATATATAATTGTTATTATATCGCTTTCAGATCTCTCTCTCTCTCTCTCTTTTCTTATATCGTATTATACATAACATAATACGTAGAATAGTTTTGAAAAATGTATATCCGAGATCAAGATACATTTTCTAAACTTGAAATTATCCCTGACGTGTTACAAGTGATCTGTTGTCGAAACTTGTTTTCTGTAGAGGAATTCAACATCCATCACGTATGAAATCGGTGTTTGTGCACAAATGTGGCCGTATACATGTTACACACATGTTGCTGTGTATCTTTCTGTTTTCCATGTACTGTGTCGGGCGTGGTTTCTTCATATTTTTCGTTCTAAGAGGCGTATTCCGAAACTATCGAGAAGTCATGGAGCACGAAACTTCTCCGTAAAGTCCCAAAAGGATTTTGACACTCTAACTGTGCATTGATTACAGACATGCTTATAACCTGGTTGATATAATCTGTTCTCTTGAACAGAAGTTGAAAGCGAGCGGAGCTTTTGAATTTATAGGACTTTCAGAGAATGTAAAGATGCACACATATGACGTTCAAACTTTACCGAAAATTTTCTTTTATAATTTAACTGGGTCATCTCTCCACTTTCTTACGACGAAAAGTGCCTCGAGACGTTATATAAACTTTTGTACTTTCGCGCCCTCTTCAAAATTTACGTTTTTTTAACAGTAAGTTAATTTGCACAAATATCGATTTTGCCGTTATTTGCATTATCCCTCGATGGTGGGGAGTAAATATTATCTCTGTGAATTGAAACGCGTTTGCGGTCCCATGACGTGCAGAACCTTTTCTTCACCTCGTAATTTTTCTTGTTCTTTGTCAAGTAATATTATTGTTTCTCGTTCCTCTCTCCAGCCGTTTCTAGCACTCTTATCCCTCGGTGATGCACCTGGAAAGCGTTGTTGGTTGGGAACAAAGTTTCTCGAATAGTCTCCTGGGAACTCCCTTAAAAGACTAGACTAGTGTTGATAGGAGACTTGTTTATTTTCATTGCAAGCAAGACAGCGTATACGACAATCTCTAAACGAAAACACAGTACAAACTGCATACCTAAATATGGATTTTAGTGCCATGTCTAACTTGATAATAACTTGGCCATTATACTCACTGTAAATTTGTATAACATGGTATAAAATTTTATTTATCTTTAGAAATATATATATGTATATGCATATATCATTTTCTAGATTATAATACAAATATTGATTTAACTCTAAAATTATAAACTAATTTGATGCATGTCGATAGTTTATGATTCTGGAGTTAATAAAAAATGCTCTAATAAGTCGATTCTTTGTTTATATAATTTTAGTTAAAAAATTACTATATTTAAACCTGTCTACCTGAGAAGACTGTCCTCGAAATTTTAATTATTAATAACTTTTTAAGAAATGAAGAATACAAAGAATACAAAGAATACAAACAAAAAATTGACTTGTTTCGGAATATACAAACGAAAATCTATTTATTGAGACTAATTAAATCTAATTTGTTTGTGATTGGGGGAAGCTAGTGTGAAATTAGTCTCCTAAAACCTGTTTTTTTAGTAACTTTTTTACCAGAAGTGTGCAAACGAAAATTCAAAATATATACATGTATGTGTAAATGATGAGCAATCGAATAAGCTATAGAAAGTTAATTTTTTCAAAAATTGGGGGTGCTAATTTTATACGAGTTTCCTTATTTGGATCCTTAGAATTTACAAATTGACTATTAGAATTTTCACCTATTGACTGTGTGGGAAGAGGAATCAGAACTTTTTATTTCTCTGTCTAATTTCTGCTTGTGCATTGAAAAGGATTCAAGAGAATTGTTGTTGTCGAAACGTTTGCTGTCTGATTTGTTTGTATTTATCTTGTGAATTTTATGTGATGTTAACGTATATATAATTTCGGCATTAATAACTGCTATGGTTTCTATGAGCAATTAAATTTATTTTATTAAAATATATTTTACACTAGTCGTGAAATTAACGTTTTATTTTTTAATGTCTATCGCATGTAATCATGATATGTGATAGATTGTTAACTTTAAGCATTACCCGATTATCAAATTACATGACACCTGTACAATTGGGTATACACCTCGGTAGTGCGCCGCGCATCATCGGTCTAACAATTTATTGTCGAAACACGTAGCTTGTGACATTTATCAGGATAATAATTAATTGAGGGTTATGCAAGGGTGGGCTCGGATAACTAATGGCTAAGTCATCTTGGCGTATTGAACCGACATCGATCACTCACGTATTTGCTATCTCTTCGAAACTCCTGCAAAATATAAATTAGAATTTTGCTGTTTTTTAGAAATCCTTGTAGGTAATCTGCCATGAGTAGGATAAATTTTTCTCGATTTTTCTCGATCGCACGTGAATTATTTGCAAGGTTGCGGACTGCACGATGATTTTTAGAACATTTTATAGCATAAATTGGGAAATATTAAATCTTTACGATTCTTTTTTTCGATACAATATATTGCGAACATGAAATTTTAATTTTTTGCATTTTTTTAAAACTTTTTAAGTACCAATAATTTTGAAATACGTACTTGTAAATTCTGTTACATTCGATAATTTTTAAATTTTTATTCTATTTCATGCCGTTTATAAAATCAATTTAATTATTTTTTTCTCAATATATGTGTAAAAATTTGACACCGAGAGAAATAAAATATTTAGCGCGAGAGACGTCTTTTAATAGTATAGATATGATTAAGACGAAAAAAGTCAAGATAAAGAAATAAGAAATCAGATGAAGAAAATCATATTAAATGTTTTATTAAAACATTATATCTAATTAATCAATCAATTTGCAATTTTCACGGTTTGTTTATAAAATATCAATCATCAATTTAGGACATCGGTAATTAAATGAAGAAAATTATATTAAATATTTTATTAAAGCTTTGTAATTAATAGTTGAAATTATTAAGACTTGTAAATAATCTTCATTAATGCACAGTAAATTAACATCAAAAAATCCCAAAAACCAGGGCGAATGAGAGTCAATGTAGTTAATACGCAAGATGTAATCTTAAATCTTTATTCTAAAAAATAATACGTTTCACTTTGGAACCATTCTCAGTAATACAATTTCAAAATATAACTCCCTTCATGTCCAAGGAAAAAAATCACCATCAGATTAACAGTAAATTAAATATATAAGACGATATTAGGCTGCTGCAGATTAATGTTTTGTATAGTATGCGAATAAGCAAGTTACGCGAATGTAGGACAGCGATACGTGTCGAATGGCCAGTGAATAATTACGCGTTCTGACAATGAATCCTTCTTATGCCATACATGCGCATACGCGCCTCAGTGCTAATGAACACAGAAAGTGACATGACGAAACTGGGTTACAACAGTAATGATGCTTCTTCATGGAAAGAGAAATATTAGGAAAATAATATTATTAAAGACATGTAAATTACTCAAATCACCGCGACATAAAGGTCTGTACAGATTTTCGCGGGTATACGTTGATTAAGTTCTTTCTCCGTGCTTTGAATATCACGCGCTGTTAAATTTTTGAATTCTCTTTTTTCAACACCGAGTGTGACCGCGGGGAGAGATACAAAGAGTCGGACGTTGAGTCAAAGCGGAAGCCGGAATGGCAAGCTTCTGTTCTCTTCTTCCTCTTCCCCCCCCCTCCCCAGTTCTGCAAACATAAAAATAATTCCACACTCGAAACGCCCTGTTCGCTGACACGTTTCTCATCGCAAATTGCGTCAATTTAATCGAGGCACGGTCCGCTAAATATCGGATAAATTGCGCAAAATTTACAATCGCGCAATCATTTTGCATCGCTTTACCATAAAGTTTTCCCTTGACACATATCCGAATAATACATTTAGGAGAAAGCTCTTTCAAACGTTTAATGTAGAGATATATTTTAAAGTGCGGGCAATTTATTTAAAACAATGGAAAACGTAGATATTAAATTTGGTTTTGTGATATGAAAATACAGAAAGAACATGTATGTATCTGGGAAATAAATGTTAAATTTTATTACCTTTGTAATTCTAATTTTTTAATAATAGAAATTGATCTAATGATTTATTTATTTAGCAATAACGTCCAATAAATATCTATAATTTGAAATATCTATAAAATCAATAAATATCTATAATCTAATAAAGGTAATTATAATATCTATAATTTGATAAGGAATGTTTTAGAAACATTACTGCATTTATTCTATATGTGTATCTTGAACAACATGAAAGATTAAGATTGTTAAAATGAAATTTCTAAATTAAAAAGGGACTTAGTAATACAATTTGTAACTTGAGAAAGAGCTAAGAAAGCTCTGGAAAGTAACTTATCGAATATTACAAAGTCTTTTGCCTTTCTTAGCCTTAGGGCTTTCTCATATTTTGCAGACGCAATAATTTCTGTTCGTAATATAGAATATAACCTAAGAATATTAATTTTCTTAACAAATAATTGATGAATTTGAAAATTATACACGTTTCTCTCTTCGATTTAGTCAATGTCTCTCTCTCTCTTTCTCTACCTCTCTATCTCTTTCTCTATGTCTTTCTATTTTAGAGTATTATTCATACTGGGTTAATCTCGATATAAGTAGAAACACGATAAATCTGACGAGTTGACGCTTCTAACGCGATGGAGCGTATCGCAGTGATTTTCTCTTCCTGTCTGCGTATATGCATAACACGTTCCGTGCATATTGCGATTCCGTGAGATGTTTCCATCCAACGACCGCGATCTCCCCGGACGGCCGAAAAGCGAAAATACATTGTAACAAACGACTCGTTTCCGGCGATCGAGGCGGGCACGTATCGTAAACAAATGAAGGGCCGGGGACAAACTAATGAAACTTGCAAATCGATCACGTAGCAAGAACCAACGAGAAATTCGCAGTTTGATGGCGTTACGGATACAATGCACGTTATGAAATAATAATCCGCCCTCGAATCGTCGAAACAAATTAGTTGTAATATTTCACGCGAAGAAAATACGATTAAATGTGGTAACTCTGAATTTACGTCTCAAACAGACAAAATGCATCGACACGTATTACGTCCATATCGACAATATCATATTTTAACGCAATATGCAATCAAATTGTGGTAGAACACAATTTACACATGTCTAATGTAAACTTGCGCTTGCAGCAATTTACTGACAGCGAGAATATCTGCTTATTGAATGTTGAGATATATGAATGATATTATATTGATGTATAATGATTCCGATTGACAATGATAAAGAATTCAATGATACGAATTTTACTTTTTCGCTAGGTCAGGAAGGCAAAAAACATTATTGAAAATATTTACATTCCAGCATTATTTTTTTAAATAAATTTTTATAAAAAGTTATATAATTTATAATTATAAATTTCTAGTGATACAATCGTTATAATTTGTGTAATATTTTTCTTCTTTAGCTTGAATTCTTTTTAATGAATATGCAAAGTTCGAGTTAATGATATTTTTATGCAACGTTAACTCACATTTTAAGCTCGTAAAATACATAAAGTTGTTATGCTTCATACAAAATGAATCATTATGAAAATTTTTTTCCTGGACGTGAATGCAACATTTTTATTACTTGCTTCAATGAATATTTATTTGCGGGTAGCTGTATACTGAATAAATAGAACTTTGTCTCATAATATTATATTTCTTTGCAACAATATGTATTATTTAAGCTTATTAACATATTTAATATCCAATCTCTAAATGTTTTATATCTTTTTTTTAGTTTATCTGTAATCTAAAATTATAACTGAATGAAGCAAACATGAAGTTAAAATTAGAAAATTAAAATATTTAATGTGAAACTATAAATATGTCAGAAAAAGTAAATCTTTAATGTCTTATCATCACATCTAATTTATATTACTTGTCATATTTTTTGGGCAAATTTTTAATAATTAAAATACAACCATTTTTACGATCAAATTATGTTTTGCGAAACTGTATATTACTAATGCTTATTCAATTTTACGATTGTTTAAACTGTCTATTATTTTCGTGTCGGTGTCAGTTGAGCGTTACATCAAGCGTAGTACACGTCTATTGAAACAGATAGTATAACAGATAGCTGTAACGTTGCAATATCACTCTCATGAATCATACTGGAATGTTTCGCGCATATTCCTGGCTGTCCCGTAATGCTTAAGATAGATTTATATGAGGCATCCCGCAACTATTATACAATATTTTAACAGTATATTCTAAAGATTAATGAAACCGAAAATTCTCATACAATAATGCTGAGATTGCAATAGTTTCCGAATTATAAGCGAAAGTTGGCTAAGAATGTAGCCTCCACATCTCTTATACTCGCGCACACTCTTACTTATTATTTGTTATTGGTTTTTACTTCAATTTCGTGATCCAGTTTAGATAACATTAATTTTTATTATTTAAATAATTCTGTCTTTTGGTTTCTTTATGCGTAGGTACTGTACATCATAGAAAAAGATTTAAAAAATATTATGACCTCAATATTTTTGTATAAGAATTTTTGACTACATTTCATTTTTTGATTACATATCATAATATGTTATTGAAATATTTCAGAAATGTATTGAATATATTCTTTAATGATACATACATATCTAATAATAAGTGATGTTATATATTATATAATATAGTGAGAGTATTGCACAAACATTAATGCTATCTTTTTAATTTTATATATGTACATATAACACTGATTACTATAATATTGTGGCAAAAACACAATTTTCTAGAAATAGTAGTTACATTTAATATTTTTTTTCTTAAGAACAAAACGCGTTATATTAATATTGCGTTTCTATTTTATTGTACTAGCGCTTGTTTCTTTGCAAGTACACTAAGGACCTCTATTTACGAAGAAATTGGATTTAAGAGGCACGCACTTCATAATTTCTTTCTAGCTGTGCTTGGCTATGCTCAGAAAATCACATTTCTGGGAAGTTCTGAAAGTGCTCTTTATTGAAGTTCTCCTGTTTGTATTTTCGTATTTGATCTTTGCTACTTTCATGGATTTGCTTTCTATTTGCATACTTCTAAAGATTTCAGTACTACGTCTACTAAGTAGTAGAGTATTTCATGTTTTTGTGTAATTTTAGAATAAGTGTAAAACCAGATAATAAAAATTGTGAACTTTCTGTTAAATTTCATAAACTGTGATAAAAATGCATAATAATTATATTCATGATGTCCCAAAACTACCGTTTTTTTATTTTAAAAGTTATTAAAACTATTATATAAATATGACGAAATGGCAAATAGTTCTCAGGTGATAAAAAATGGCCAATATCTGTCGTATTAGCATAAACACTTTACACACTCATATTAATTGTGCTTAATATATCAATCTGTTATTTCGTGCTGATTTATAGTACTTAAAATTTTTTATACAAATAGATATATTATATTTAAATTACTTGTGATGTATATACAAGAATTATTTTAATATATTAAATATTTTAATATAATCGATATATGACTGGTTTTAAAAAATATGCAAAATATATTTTATAATAATTTACGTGATATACTCTTCCGTCCCATTACAAAACTGTACGTATACTAGATTAAAAATAATACTAGCATCTTGTAAGAATAAATACAATTTTAGTAACGTGTTCTTTATTTAAAAAATTAATTAGATTATGCGACTGTGAAATTTTTAATTATTTTTTTATTTACTTAATGTTTGCAATATGTATGGTTATACAGTTTCGAATTTAAATGACCAAACTTTGAGAGCGTATAAGGAATACGATAAACTAAGAAAAAAAGTCCTTTAGAGAGATGTTCGCTTTTGCTTTGTTTTGGAGAAAATTGCAAAAAAAGACAAAATGTATTATAATTTTCGAAATATTATTGTTTTCAAAACGGAATATTATTGTTTTACGATTTCACCAATAATACTTCAGAAGCATTAAAGTGACTATGTGAATAAATAAGTGTGAATGAATAAGTAACAAAAAAATATAAAATAAAAATGTTTTATCTTTTTTTGTAATTTTCTTCAAAACGAAACAAAAACGTGCATATCTCTAAAGGGCTTTTTTTTTTATCGATCCCCTACACGCTCCCGATTTAAATTTCGCTTCATTTAAATTCGAAACCTGCATGATACAGTCAGTATGAATATTAAAAAAGTGTCAAGTATTTATTATTTGATTGTTTTAATTTATTTAATTCAATAATAAACAAATTTAAATGGCTAAAATTTAAAAACAATATTACAAAGAGCATACACCACTACGCAAGGTCTTTTGAGCGAGAAACAATATATAAATTTATTAAATATAAAAAGAACGATTTTAAAATATAAACCTTTCTTAATTAGACCATCTTCACATACAGTAGACATATAATAAATACATTAATTCAAATCAAGATGTTATCGCAATTAGATTGACATATTAATTTAAATAAAGATATTATCGCAATTAGATTGATAGATGCCTTAAATTGTGAGACTAGAGTCTTATCAGTTCCAATAAAATTTGACGTGAAAAACGCACGTTATAATGACAGTTATATGCAGATTAAATAAATTCGTCCTTTGACAGATATTATATTCAATGTGTCCATAATTTAAAAAAATGGCTAAGTTCGAACGCATAATTTCCAGATTCTGCATCGAGAATTTTAGCCAAAAAATCAGATTTGTTAAAAGAAAAGATTGTTCTGGTTCTAGATAACGATAACAAAATGCCACATTTTTTCGTTATCTAGAACAATCTTTTCTATTTCAAGAATCTGAAAATTATGCGTTCGAACACTTAGCCATTTTTTCTTATATTGTTTTTGTTATATTGTTTTTAATTAATCAATTTATTTAATTTTTTTAGATAAATAATAATTTCTTAATAGGCTTATAATTATTCTGTTGGATAATAAGGTTTTAAAATATACCAATAAATAACGTAATAAATTTTATTCATAAACTTCATGTATGCGTGGGTGCTCCCTTGTATGCGCAATTCTGTAATGATTCCACATGTTAAAATTGAATATTATATTCTATACTAAATTTTAGTAACTGTTTCATTTTAATAAAATGAAATTCGTACATTTATTTGATATTTTCATACTCTTAAATCTTGATACATCTTATATGTATCAGAGATGCATATTATATAAATCTGACATAATTTTTACAAACCTACTATCTGAATTTAAATTTATAATAAAGGATAATATTTGTTATTTATAAAATTCAACGTATAACGTGACAGAAATGGAATTGCAAAAAATCTATGTATATGAGTGCAACATGAAATTTGAGAGGACGAGATCTGGAAGAAGAATGACGGCAGAATAATTAGGGAGAGTGGATATCTATTATTTTATTCCTTGTAAAATTTATTAACAATAGTTATTTAGTTGGCAATTATTACGTGTAATAACTATTTCTTGAAATATTAATTATTTTGAATGATGTTATAATTTGAATATATATACTATATATATATACTATATAATTATTTTAGAAAAAATATATAATTATTTTATCTAAATTTTAAGTAACTCTCCTTTTATCTAAATTATGTAAAAAGAGAATTACTTAAAAATTACTTCTGCAACAAATAAATTAAAATCCAAATTAAAACTGAGTAAAAAAATAACTTATAATAATTAATTAAAAAAATAATTGCTATATGAACGCATGCAGTGTGCATGCGTTCATGCAAAATAATCATACAATTCATGAAAAATAATTCATGAAAAATAATTCATGAAAAATAATCATACAATTACGAAAATATAATTTTTGTAAGCATTGAATTTTGAACCCATTATTAAATTAGATATAAAACAATCATGTATTATCTAAAATAAAAATTTTAAAGTATTATTTAAATTTTATACAAATTACTATTTTTGCTAAGATCTTTAGAGAATATATATAATTATTTTAGAATTATATATTTTATAAAAAAATGTATAATTATTTTAGATAATACATAATTATCTTATATCTATAATTAAATAATGGATTCAAAATTCAATGTTTACAAAAATTATATTTTCATAATTATGTATATTATCATATGATTATTTTTCAGCAAACTGCATACGTTCATATAGCAAATATTTTCTTAGTAAAAATAAATTTGTATAAAATTTTAAAGTATTATTTAAATTTTATACACATTTATTTTTGCTAAGATTTTTAGAGAATATATATAATTATTTGAGAAAAAATATATAATTATTTTATCTAAATTTTAAATAACTCTCCTTTTATCTAAATTATGTAAAAGGAGAATTACTTAAATATTACATCTGTAACAAATAAATTAAAATCCAAATTAAAACTGAGTAAAAAAATAACTAATAATCATTACTTTAAAAAATAATTGCTATATGAACGCATGCAGTTTGCTGAAAAACAATCATACAATTTTGAAAATATAATTTTTGTAAGCATTGAATTTTGAACCCATTATTTAATTAGATATAAAATAATTATATATTATCTAAAATAATTATATATATTCTTTAAAGATCTTAGTAAAAATAAATTTGTTTAAAATTTTAAAATATTTAAATTTTATACAAATTTATTTTTGCTAAAATTTTCTTTAGAGAATATATATAATTATTTTAGAAAACATATAGTACTTTATCTAAATTTTTAATAGCTCTCCTTTTATCTAAAATCTAAATTATGTAAAAAGAGAGTTACTTAAAAATTACTTAAAAATTTTATACAAATTTATTTTCGCTAAGATCTTCTTTAAAAAATATATATACAATAATTATTTTAGAGAATATATAATTACCTTAGAGAGAGAATGTATAATTATTTTATAGAATTATTTTATATAATTATTTTATAGAATATAGAATTATTTAAATCATTTTATTTAACAATGATTTAAAAATAATCATTTTTAAATTATTGTCAAATAAAATGATTTAAAAACTAGCGAAAAAAGGTTAATATTACACAAATAAAAAATAATATTTACCGCCAAGTTGCTCCATCAGTGCCCGATGTCTCTCCCAGACCTCCACCTCCTCTCAGAATATGCACAGGACACTCGCGTAAAACACTCGCGAATACACTGTAATCGCGCGCGGACTATAACTTGAGTCCAATAACTAGAACGGCACTCGCGAAACGCGCGACGCGACGAACCGACTGCGGTTCGTTCATTTTCAAGTAAATCGGCGACATTAGCTTCCCCGTTGGATTTTTACACGAAGAGAATGATTTTACTCAATATCTAAAAATTTATCTAGATATATACATTCAGATATATCCGAAAATTTTTAGATATTTGAGAAAAATCATTCTTTTCGCGTAAAATATCCTCTGGGTACTGAGCCCCCTCACTACGTCAAGGTGTACCCGTAAGAGGGAAGATAATCTGAAAAATGTAATAAATAGCTATATTACTATGCTATTATTGCAATCGATTAACTTTTAGAAACGAATATCACGTCTGCAATCCGTTATCATTGAAAAGCAGATAAAAGGGCTGAATCTTTTATTTATTCATAGATAATGTCTGTAAGATATGATCAGAATCTATAAAATAGGCTAGAGATTAATAAAAGGAAGAAATGTTTCTTTTATTAATTGTTCCAAAGTTACGATTAATTTTTTAACGGATCGTAACGAAAGATGCACAAAAACAAAAATTAATTAAATTATTAAACTGTATTAATTGTATTGAAAGCAGGAATTGCGACTTTTTTGCATGAGAGTATTCATATCAATGTTGCTTTTCTATGACTCGTGTGATACTGTTCGTACAAATAAATAGTCGTGTCGCATATTGCTCCTCTTCACATTTCTTTTTGAAACATATAATAATCGCAAAAAGTGCTAGATATAATACGAAATGTTGTATTTTATGAATATTCACATAATACGATTACTAGTATGAATAATTATTCATAAAGTATAATACAACGTTTCGTATTGTATTAGACATTCTTCGCGAAAAAGATTTCAAAAAGTAATATGAAAAGAAGCCGCGACACAGCTACGTTGTTTCTACGAGCTTCGGTAAGGGAATAATAACTGCGCGATAACTAGGCGTAAACATGACGCGCCGTTCCGTGCCACCTCGTACCATCCCCAACCGAAGGTCACGCGCCAACCGTCGAAATACTACGTACTAACGTACGCCTATTACAAAATCAGTAAAATAATATTCGTTACGTTTTAATATTCTTCGATGAATATTACACGATGCTTTATTATACGATTTACGTTTTATTTTTTGAATTCGTTACGCACACAATTCTATATCTTAGGCCGGTATTCATAGTCAGGGCTTATATTCAAGACCGTCTTAAATATAATTTTAAGAAGTCACGAATCAGAGATTCGTATTAATGTCTCAAGATATTACTTAAGACAGTCTTGAAATAAGAACGGACTGTGAATATCGTCCTTGGATATCTAATTTATATATCTGTAAATGTATAATACGAATTATATTTATAACATTATTATATTTAGTCCTGTTTCATAATTTAAAAAATGTTTGCGTTTATCTTTACTTAAAGAATGTATATTATTAATCTTATTATTAATCTTTATTCGAACGTGAATCGTCAAAGAGAGTAATAAAGATTGAGATATAACTCTGAGTACACACCTTAGTTTTGAGCAATATTACTATTTGAGCCTCCTTATGTAATTAATTAACAGTTCGCGTTCGTGAATCTCTAATTTTCGTAGATTAATGCGCGAGCGCCTCACGCCACACGTCCGTCTTACTGCGAAGTCGTCGAGCGAATGCCAAAGTGATGACGATCGACCACCGCGCCGCCCCCCTACGCCTTCGCCTCGCGACCCACCGCTTTTCGTCGCGCGCGACCCCTTCCCCCTCGAGTTTTTCGCCGGGTGCTATTTATAGCCTATTTAGGCGTTTGAAAAATATTGAACGGTTAGTACAATTATTCAAGTATTTTATATGATTTTGGCAAACGGATATCGCCGTACATTTCGCGTTTTGCTTTGTGGCATCTTGGGCACAATCCTATATTACTTGCATGGTTTTCTTAAACGAATTAGTAATTATTCGCGTGAGATATTTTTGATATTTTCAATAATTCTCAATTTTCATAATTCTTTTTAATGATCCATTCTTCAATAAAGATTGATAAAATATATGTTTTTTATATGCGAATTTTCTTAATATTGTGAAACAATTTGTGCTGAATACAGCTTTGGCTAAAAGTATTAAACATCTTGTTAATCATTATTTAATTTTTCACTTAATAAATTAATTTAAGACCTATTGTAACGCCGATCATGGCTCGATGAAGTAACATACGAATTATTTAAAATAAAAAATAGAAAATAAGGTTCAGAAACTTATTTAAAATATAAAATCGTAGGAATATGTGCAAAAAGCAGGTGCAAAAAGCTTGTTTAAAATAAAAGATATAAAATAGTTTCCGGAAACTTATATAAAATAATGAATTAATACTAAATAACGCTTTTAATTTTTTTATTTAAATTACATACTTTAATTTTCGTCGCTTTTGCAAGTAAATGAAAATTATTAAACGGTTCTTACGTACATTTTGACATCTTTAGAAAGTATTTGTATTTTTTTATACAAAAGTGTAAAAGCAACAAAAATGTTGCTCTGAAGCAAAAATATTTAAAGGATAAATATATTTCAATATCTTAAAATTGACATTCAAAATATTTTATAATTGGAATAATGTACATGTTTAAAAACATATATTATTATATATATTATATATGAAACATATTTATCCTTTAAATATTTTTGCTTCAGAGCAACATTTTTGTTGCTTTTACACTTTTGTATAAAAAAATACAGTTTTCTCATTTTGTTAACTATATTTAATTATAACAATTTATACACAATTTGTTATAAATATCCAACTTTACAAATACTTTCTAAAGATGTCAAAATGTACGTAAGAACCGTTTAATAATTTTCATTTACTTGCAAAAGCGACGAAAATTAAAGTATGTAATTTAAATAAAAAAATTAAAAGCGTATTTAGTATTAATTCATTATTTTATATAAGTTTTCGGAAACTATTTCTACATCTTTTATTTTAAACAAGTTTTTCGTACCTGTTCTTTTTACAGATTCCTACGATTTTAAATAAGTTTCTGGAACTTATTTTATATTTTTTATTTTAAATAATTCGTACGTTATTTTATCGAGCCATGATCGGCATTATACGTAAATTTAGAAAGTTTTAAGAAAGAATTTCCGAAACACGGATAATTTGCAGTAGTGGTAGTGTCTTAAATTAATTTATTATTAGTATGAATAACTGAAAAATTAAATAATGATTAACAAGATGTTTAGTACTTTTAGCCAAAGCTGTATTCAGCACAAATTGTTTCACGATATTAAGAAAATTAGCATATAAAAAACATATATTTTATCAATCTTTATTGAAGAATGGATCATTAAAAAGAATTATGAAAATTGAGAATTATTGAAAATATCAAAAATATCTCACGCGAATAATTACTAATTCGTTTAAGAGAACCATGCAAGTAATATAGGATTATGCCACAAAGCAAAACGCGAAATGTACGGCGATATCCGTTTGTCAAAATCATATAAAATACTTGAATAATTGTACTAACCGTTCAATATTTTTCAAACGCCTAAATAGGCTATAAATAGCACCCGGCGAAAAACTCGGGGGGGAAGGGGTCGCGCGCGACGAAAAGCGGTGGGTCGCGAGGCGAAGGTGAAGGGGGGCGCGGCGCAGTGGTCGATCGTCACTTTGGTATTCGCTCGACGACTTCGCAGCAAGACGGACGTGTGGTGTGAGGCGCTCGCGCATTAATCTACGAAAATTAGAGATTCACGAACGCGAACTGTTAATTAATTACATAAGGAGGCTCAAATAGTAATATTGCTCAAAACTAAGGTGTGTACTCAGAGTTATATCTCAATCTTTATTACTCTCTTTGACGATTCACGTTCGAATAAAAATTAATAATAAGATTAATAATATACATTCTTTAAGTAAAGATAAACGCAAACATTTTTTAAATTATGAAACAGGATTAAATATAATAATGTTATAAATATAATTCATATTATACATTTACAGATATATAAATTAGATATCCAAGGACGATATTCACAGTCCGTTCTTATTTCGAGACTGTCTTAAGTAATGTCTTAAGACATTAATACGGCCCTTTGATTCCTGACTTCTTAAAATTATACTTAAGACGGTCTTGAATATGAATTCTGTGACTGTGAATACCGGCCTAAGATATAGAATTGTGTGCGTAACGAATTCAAAAAATAAAACGTAAATCGTATAATAAAGCATCGTGTAATATTCATCGAAGAATATTAAAACGTAACGAATATTATTTTACTGATTTTGTAATAGGCGTACGTTAGTACGTAGTATTTCGACGGTTGGCGCGTGACCTTCGGTTGGGGATGGTACGAGGTGGCACGGAACGGCGCGTCATGTTTACGCCTAGTTATCGCGCAGTTATTATTCCCTTACCGAAGCTCGTACAAACAACGTAGCTGTGTCGCGGCTTCTTTTCACATTACTTTTTGAAATCTTTTTCGCGAAGAATATCTAATACAATACGAAACGTTGTATTATACTTTATGAATAATTATTCATACTAGTAATCGTATTATGTGAATATTCATAAAATACAACATTTCGTATTATATCTAGCACTTTTTGCGATTATTATATGTTTCAAAAAGAAATGTGAAGAGGAGCAATATGCGACACGACTATTTATTTGTACGAACAGTATCACACGAGTCATAGAAAAGCAACATTGATATGAATACTCTCATGCAAAAAAGTCGCAATTCCTGCTTTCAATACAATTAATACAGTTTAATAATTTAATTAATTTTTGTTTTTGTGCATCTTTCGTGCACGATCCGTTAAAAAATTAACCGTAACTTTGGAACAATTAATAAAAGAAACATTTCTTCCTTTTATTAATCTCTAGCCTATTTTATAGATTCTAATCATATCTTACAGACATTATCTATGAATAAATAAAAGATTCAACCCTTTTATCTGCTTTGACTTTTTCGCAATGATAACGAATTGCAGACGTGATATTCGTTCCTAAAAGTTAACCGATTGCAATAATAGCATAGTAATATAGCTATTTATTACATTTTTCAGATTATCTTCCCTCCTACACCTTGACGTGGTGAGGGGACTCAGTATCCAGAGGATATTTTACACGAAAAGCATGATTTTTCTCAAATATCTAAAAATTTTCGGATATGTCTAAATGTATATATCTAGATAAATTTTTAGATATTGAGTAAAATCATTCTCTTCGTGTAAAAATCCAACGGGGAAGCTAATGTCGCCGATTCACTTGAAAATGAACGAACCGCAGCCAGTTCGTCGCGTCGCGCGTTTCGCGAGTGCCGTTCTAGTTATTGGACTCAAGTTATTGTCCGCGCGCGATTAGTGTATTCGCGAGTGTTTTACGCGAGTGTCCTGTGCATATTCTGAGAGGAGGTGGAGGTCTGGGAGAGACATCGGGCACTGATGGAGCAACCTGGCGGTAAATATTATTTTTTATTTGTGTAATATTAACCTTTTTTCGCTAGTTTTTAAATCTTTTTATTTGACAATAATTTAAAAATGATTATTTTTAAATCATTGTTAAATAAAATGATTTAAATAATTCTATATTCTATAAAATAATTATATAAAATAATACTATAAAATAATTATATATTCTCTCTCAAAGGTAATTATATTAGGTGATGGTATTAATTCGTTGCGTTTTACAAGTGATGCGAAGTAGTTCCATTAATGTATTTTTTAATGCTCATGTGAAATAAATAACATTCTTTCATTAAAAAACGCTACGAATTAATTCCAACACCTAATATATTCTCTGAAATAATTATTGTATATATATTTTTTAAAGATCTTAGCGAAAATAAATTTGTATAAAATTTTTAAGTAATTTTTAAGTAACTCTCTTTTTACATAATTTAGATTTTAGGTAAAAGGAGAGCTATTAAAAATTTAGATAAAGTACTATATGTTTTCTAAAATAATTATATATATTCTCTAAAAAAAATTTTAGCAAAAATAAATTTGTATAAAATTTAAATATTTTAAAATTTTAAACAAATTTATTTTTACTAAGATCTTTAAAGAATATATATAATTATTTTAGAATTATATATTTTATAAAAAAATGTATAATTATTTTAGATAATACATAATTGTTTTATATCTAATTAAATAATGGGTTCAAAATTCAATACTTACAAAAATTATATTTTCAAAATTGTATGATTGTTTTTCAGCAAACTGCATGCGTTCATGTAGCAATTATTTTTTAATGTAATGATTATTAGTTATTTTTTTACTCAGTTTTAATTTGGATTTTAATTTATTTGTTACAGATGTAATTTTTAAGTAATTCTCCTTTTACATAATTTAGATAAAAGGAGAGTTATTTAAAATTTAGATAAAATAATTATATATTTTTTCTCAAATAATATATCTCTAAAAATCTTAGCAAAATAAATCTGTATAAAATTTAAATAATACTTTAAAATTTTATACAAATTTATTTTTACTAAGAAAATATTTGCTACAATAGCAAAAATAGTAATTTGTATAAAATTTAAATAATACTTTAAAATTTTTATTTTAGATAATACATTATTGTTTTATATCTAATTAAATAATGGGTTCAAAATTCAATGCTTACAAAAATTATATTTTCGTAATTGTATGATTATTTTTCATGAATTATTTTTCATGAATTGTATAATTATTTTGCATGAACGCATGCACACTGCGTTCATATAGCAATTATTTTTTAAATTAATTATTATAATTTATTTTTTCACTCAGTTTTAATTTGGATTTTAATTTATTTGTTGCAGAAGTAGTTTTTAAGTAATTCTCCTTTTACATAATTTAGATAAAAGGAGAGTTACTTAAAATTTAGATAAAATAATTTTATATATATATATATATATATATATATATATATATATATACATACATAATTATTTTAGAAAAAATATATAATTATTTTATCTAAATTTTAAGTAACTCTCCTTTTATCTAAATTATGTAAAAGGAGAATTACTGTATATCTATATATGTACCTGTATATACATAAATCAATATTAGAAAATATTAGATATATTTTAATAAAGCATACATATAGCAACATTCAAAATAATTAATACTTCACGAAATAGTCATTGCGCGCATGTAATAATTACCATCTAAATTATTACACGGCTAATTAATGTTACAGTATTAAATAAGACATAAATAATAGATATCCTCTCCCTAGCTGTTCTCCACGTCTCCCTAGACTTCATTCTTTTTCCAGATCTCTTTCTTTTAAGTTTCATATTGCCCTCATATACTATATTTATTTGCGAAAATACGGTTATTTACTATTGTTCACGCATTAATTATTAAAATATGACGATGATTACACGTCATATTCAAAGTAATAATATGCCCTCTTTATTATGCAATGGAAAAATAGTAAAAAAAGAATATAAACATAATACTGCTATTTTTTTCTTCGGTATGGAAAAGTAGTTATCTCTACTCTACATATTACGATAAAACGACAGTGATTTATCATATCCATTTTATAATCGCTTTGATTTCTATTTCGACTAAATAAATCGTGCGCAATATAAATTCGATAAATAGTTGACATGCTCACAAAGTTATTAATTGCAATAATTGATTGAACGTATCGTGCTGATAACTGTTAAATAATTCGTAAAGAATGATCGCATTTTGTAGATTGAACGCAACAATACACGGAGTATTGATCTGCTATTTGTTCGAAAGTTGACACACGAGTGTCTGTGTTCAAGCTGGCAAAGCAGCTAGTCTGTATGGAGAAAAAAAATTGGATATTTGTGAATGTAATTGCAATTAAATAGTAAAATAATTATAGTTAAAAGCTCTATTTATGATTATTATTGTTAATGTTAGTAATAATAATCATATAATTCTCTCAAATATAAAAAAATTGTATTATAAATTATGATCATTTCAAATATTAAAATATTAAAATATTAAGGTATAAATGGTAAATAAAATAAACATTTTTGTTAAGTAAAGGCAATCGCAATTATAATGAATGTAACTGTTTTAAATTGACTTACTATTTATGTGTGCAATGGTAATAACTAAAAAATATATTTAAAAAAAACTGAAGACTTTCAAGCAATGTGTGTACATTATTATTAATAGCACAATTGACTATATTTGCATATTTAAAACAACTATAAATATATAGTTATACTAAAAAATGACTATTAATTATAGTTATTAATTATTGCAATTGGAACCATTTTTTTTCTCAGTGTACTCATCAATTGAACATGATTGGTTCTTATTTGTAGACTCAATGAATGATCCTATTCAATCTAGATAAAGCAGTTAACTTGCTTGTTGAGTGGTTTGAATGTGATTAATTGGACCTATAAATAAGAACCAATTACCTAACTGCTTTGTCAACTTGAACGCGCCCAATCACATTCAACTGCTCGACAAGCAGATCAGCTGCTTGGACACAGTTACAATGATAGCGCTGCGACCTTAGCAAACATTGGCAATGACCCTCGTATGTCATAACAGTGACTACCAAGATCGCGACTAGTTTTCATATAACATTTTACATAGTGTGATCACTTAACAATGATCATTCACGAATATCTAGCGATTATTAGCCGACATATTCCACGATTAATAAGCATGTCAATTCAATGGCTAATTTCCGAAGTAGATACGCTAGATGTATTTATTTGACACAAATCACTGCGAAATTAAAAAAATGGAAAAGTTGAGAAGTTATTGTTTCGTAATATTAAAAAAAATGATTATTCTGTGCTGAGCGAGAGATACCAGTTTTTTTATGCTTGTTTTTCTTTTCGCATTATACTGCGCGTTGCGTGTGATTAAGATTTAGCAACGCGATTTGAGAACGACGTGTAAAGTGTCATATAATCATCCTGTTTTGATAATAGTTTATAATTTAATTAATTGTGTTTGCGTAAGCGTTGTGTTTTGCAACGATGAAATCTGAGAAAAGGAGATTTGAGAAGCATCGATGTACATAAATAAATGTATCAAGTTAAAAATATTACTAATAAATATGTAATATCTCATAACTTTATTGTTTCAAAATAAATGAATTAGTAAGAATTAATGTTAATATTTAGTTTTAGAAATTGTATGCATTTTTTGTGCATACGACAATATTATATTAAATAACGCGTGAAAATGATATACTTAGTCAATGATTTTACATGTGTATACGCTATAATAGTAATAAATAAAAGAATAGAAAGTGCATACATATATTTTACAATTGCATAGTGTAGCATATTAGTAACTAATTTATTTAATAAAGAATTTGTTATTACTTGAATGTATTCTAATATGCAATTTTAACACTGATTTTTTCTAAATTTATCTATTAATAATTTTTATTAATAGTATTTATTAATAATTTATTAATTATTTCTGTGTTATAGGATTGTCAATGTTGATTAATCTTTAGAATATACCATTAAAATATTTGGTATACGCGTACGTGATAAAATTATGGAACGTGGAAAATTAAAAATCTTGTTATTTTAATTCTTGTGATTTTAAAAAATTTTTTAAATCTAGAAAAACAGTGAAAATTTAGATTGCTAAGAAAAAGATAGAAAATGTTATTCGATAATTAAAATTACCTTTTTATTTGGGCATGTTAGAATTTTAAAACTTTATACAATTTTTAGAAGGAATTTTATAAACATTATCTGTATGACTAATTAACTTCTCTCTTATCAATAGGAAGATTTTTACAAATATATATCGTATCAATTATATCGTATTGCATCATTAATTATGGTACACATATAATTACATAAAACAAAAATGAAATTATTTCCGATTATTTATAATAGTAATTAAATTCGGCTGCATTGCATTTTTATACGTGTGATTAATTTATTTCAATTATACCGTATTGTTCCTTGAAATGTAATTATTTGTTGCGGTCTTCATTGCAATCACTTTGTGTTATTTTGTGTTAATACAAAGTAGTAGAAGTAATTAAACTGTATTAGCATTATTTCACGGCATTTATTGTCGATATTTTAAAGCATTCATTTAATAGTTTAAAGTCTCTACATAAATTATGCAATTGTATAGAATCTCATTCTTTTGAATTTGTACGTAAGTTCATTGTCTTGTGATAATTCTCCAACGTGATATTACCGAGGCATTATATGCTAATAACGTATTATATCAGCACATGATTATAAAGATCTACTGCCTGCAAACATAGCAGTCATAATGCAAATAGAAAGATAATTCAAATATTACTCTTTGTAATTTAAATACATATGTAAAACAATGATAAAACGGATAAATGAATTCTTTGAAATTAATAATATCCTATTATTATCATAGTTAAGTTAAAATAGAAATTGAAGATAATTAATAAAAGTGAAGTCTTTAACAATGCCATGAAAGGTAAAATTTACAAAGTAATTTGTTGCTAATAGTATGAGCCTTAATAAAGTCCGCTTAATAAGCAGATGAAGTAGAGTGAATATAGCAGATTTTAGCAGACGGCTGACTAGTGGTGTAAGTGCCGGTTTTATCAGACAGCATCGCACAAGTATCAGCATTATTAAAAGAGACATTATTATGCGAGCAGGTAATACTCGGGTCTCTTCCCTTGCTTGTTAATCGATATGCACTATCGTCTATTTCCAATCTAGTAAAACGCCCAATTCGAATTCTCGAAATTTCCATTTACTTACGTATGCTCTTTTGTAGTAAAAAATTGTTAATATCCAGGAAAACGGTGAAATCTGTTTGATCGTGTGCACTTTGCGAAATGATATTTTTTGTTTAATTGGACAAAGCTTTGTTTGAACAGCGATTACTTCACTGTCTTCTCTTTCCTACTCAATCCTATCCTATGAGTTGTAATGCTCACTAGTGCGTTGCTGCCAATTAAAGCATCGGATGCGATTTGCATACACACGTGGTATCGTAACGTTTAGTGGTTGTAAACTTCGGCAGACTATCGAGTGTTCCGTGTTTCCAGTCATTCCAGTGATAAAAGTTTCGCAGTATAAGCCATTTCCTAATACGGTCAATTCCCAAAGGATCAACCCACTGCATGCGGATCTGCGGAATACCACAGAATTTGTAGCTCTTTTATCGACGAGATTACATAGAAATTCAACGAAAGAAATAGATTGAAAATTTCGTATGAAAGTTAATAGAGAAGATAGGATAACATAAGGATAGGGATACAAATAAAATTGTAAGTTACGGAAGTAAAAAGAATAATAAGGTTTTGCGATACTCATGTCGGTCATTTTGAACTATGGCGTCAACGACGAGTAAGCGGAAAAGTTTCTTGAAACTTACATTCCAACTGATGACTTTCCGTCAATAAAAGTAGATCATAATTCGTACAGACTTATAGGACGTGCCAGAAACTATTTTAGGAAAGTAACGAGATGGAAAGCTGAGAACTCAGTAACTAAACTTTCATTATTGAAGTTATAGTTGTCAAAACAACGTTAAATTGTAAAGATAATATCACACTTTTTACAACTATTTTATAATATTAAGGAAGAATAATTTTGATATTTTTTGTTGATTCTTCTTTACTAAACTGTGACAATTTTAAAATAGAGTAAAAAATGCAATTTTGTTAACGAGGAATTATTTGTCTCTCTCCGATGAAAAAATAACTTTAGAATTATTAGTATTTTGTGAAAATTTAAAATATATATTAAATGAAGTAACTACAGATGTAAATATTATATAAGACGGAAAAATATTAGAATTTTAGAAAAAATTATAAAAAATTCGGAAATTAATGATTTTTTTTTCTTTTATTTTGACAGTTTTTTACTCGGATATTTTTTTTAGGTCATTTAGATCTGTTCGCATTGCTTGAAATCCCCCAAAATTTTTACACTTAAAGTGATATTATTAGAAAAATAGATTCGGGCGTTGAAATTAGAGAAGACACAGATGCTGAATGCAAAGAGTGCAAGCAACGCATACAGATCTATTAACCTATTATCATTTCATCAAGAATTGCAATAGTCAATAATACATATTTCCGCTTCGATGTAAAATTATAGAGACAAAAGTATTAAAAAGTATCGAAATAACAAGAAAAATGAATTCTATTTCTTCTCCTACATATTTAACATGAATTCTAAGATTTTTCATGCATTCTATTTTTTTATATTCTAAGAATTTTGTAATTTGGTCAAAAATACCGTCTTTTACAATAAAAAAACTAGTTTTTTATTTTGATATTTTTCTCCGAAGTAAAAAGTATCGTTTTTTTTAAATCTCTAGAAATAACACAAACTATTGATATACATTCTTTTGTATTATTTGTCTTATTTGATTGTTATCAACCCTTCGATATCACTTTTAGTGTGGCATAATCGAAGTTTTTTTTATTTGCTACTCTCTAATTTTTTTATTAATAAAAATACATACATTTATTGCTGTCATATTCTCCTTAATATCTAGCAATTTGATTGAAAAAGCATTTGTTATATATTTATTTTTGGACAATATTTTTCACAATACTTAGTATGATAAGTACATGACAAAATAGTATAGAGAGACATTGAAAGGTTAATAACTTCTTTTAATTTATATATATATATATATATATTTATATATATTTATAGACTTTTTAAAATGACTTTTAAATCTAAATCTTTTTAAAAATCAATACTTATATAAACGTCAACTATAAGTTAATAATCTAACATTTAAGGAATGTTATTGTTAAATGTTCGCAGAATGCGTGTATCATTTAAATAAACTTTCTACAGTATGATAAATTTTGAAATAATAAAAAGGAAATTACGTTTTAGTTCGTGATTTGTGATTAAAGATTAATTGCATAATACTTCAAAATATACATATATTTTATCTCACAAGTTACAAGTTAAAATGAAATTTTCTTTGTTTCATCACTTCAAAATTTATCATCGTACTAAAGTAAAATTTTGTCCAAAATATATATGTATATATGTTATCAATCTTCAGCTCGCATATATTTTGCAGCGAAAGTTGGCGCGTAGAATTCGTGTCGACTTTAGTAGCCATCGGCACTCATAAAATTGAACGTTGTGCATCTGCTTTATATTCATGAATTCGTCACCTGGACTGATTTCTACCGTCGAAGTTTCTTTCCACCAGACTCCGCGCCGGATATTAAAGCGATAACAGTTCGACTAATGCAAGAATAGGAAAATTTATGGTTAACCATTACGTTTAGTGAGTTAACCAGCTTGATTCTGTTAACGAACCCGCAATTCAAAACGGTCAGCGTTGCGTATTATTGCCGGAGATTCGTTACCGCAATCCGATTTTGGGAGAAATAATGATCCAAGTTTGTAATAACAAAAGATAAAGAGAATAAAACGTAAAATAAAAAAATTTTTTTAATATTAATAAAACAACGATTTTTATATCTTACTGTGCATTTTTAAGTAAGTATAGGGATATGTAAAAAAATTTTTCTACATATCCCTATACTATTAATTAATATATTTAGCTGCTTCTAGTTAAATTTTAAAGTAAATATTACAAACCATTTATTCCAATCTGCGTGCATGGGAAATGTTTTCAATCTTTAATTACATATTTTAGAAATTAAAGAGTGTGAATTTTATTTATTATATTTCTTATTTAAATTATAATGTCTAATTAAGTTTGTACGCAAAATTATAAAAAAAATTCATATTTAGTTTAATAAATAATAATATATGGTTCTATAAATAATTTAATATTTGTATCACATTATTGGATATCGTTTTTTGCAAATTTTTCTGAGTAGATACCTTTAACAATTTAAACGCGATTTATACTTTATATTTTATATTATTGAAAACGCGCCAGAAATTATAGGTTTTGTAATTTTGGAATATTTAATACGCATTTACTGTTTGTACTATTAAATGATTGATTGTACGCTAATTATCAGTCAGTGGATTTATGTATTCTTGATATTATGACATCTTGATTTGATTTATAACATCTTGATTTGACATAAAATTTATATTAATAATTTTAGCATTTAAAATGGCCACTTAGTGAGAATGACAGATTAATAAATTTGTTTTATCGTCTTTTGGTTCAATATCGATTGCAGTTTCGGATATTTTAGAGCATTGCAAGCTGATATCGTCAAATTTATATTTATAGTAGCATTTATAGTTTTTTAAAATATAAACTATTTTTAACGGCCCAGTTTGCATATATAAAAATACATCGCATTGCAATACTTTCTAAATTATTGCGTGGTTTTCCACGTACTTAGCATCACTAATACGGATGCTAATGCGCGTTCATCAAATGAATCGTTAACGATGGTAATTACCTTCGTTTGTTATGTTAAGCTTCGATAAGCCTGTCGATGTTTACGAAAGTGCATGTAACATATACACGCGGTTTTTAGCAATGGTATCTTATTGAAGGAATTAGGATTATTTGAAAACTTCCATCGCTGAAACGTGAAAAACTAGATTATTATGCAAATATTAGATTATCATTGCATTCAAAACACGTTTTGTTTGAAACAGTTTTTAAAAGAGTTATCTTGGAAGTATAATAAATATATTATAAAGGTTAAAAAAATATCGAATTTACTAATAAAATAATTATTATATGAAATTAATTATTATTATATGAAATTAAAAATATTAGAGATATGATACGCGGCAAAAAATTTATCATTTCTAATTATTTCTATCTGTAAAAAGTTTTTAAATGTTATTATAACAATTAAATTAAGTTCTCATTATAGAAAAAATATTATAAACTAAATTATTTTCATTAATTAAATTTATTTAGTTTTTTTTGAAACTGTTTGAATACAATGTTTCATTTTAATCGAAGAGTTTGTTAGCATACGTTATCAAGAAGTGATAAATATTGTTACCTTTTTCGCGTAAATTCTTTGTTAACTCCCGGTGGATACTGAAGTCACCTAGCTAGTACAATAGATTGTCCTGGAAATCCCACTGCGACCTATCATGGTTCACCGACGAGATCAATCTTTCTTTCTTGAACCCTTTTAAACCTCGATCGATCGATTGATAATATAAGACGATGTACTCTGTTAAGATCGAGCTTACTGGATTTTCGTGAAATTATTGTAAATCAGTTCGTAGAAGAAAGATCTAAATGTTAAAATAAAAGACATTGATCATAAATTAATTAATTGCAAATTATGTATAATTCCAGAATTTTTATATTTTAATACTATTGAAATAATATTTAAACTTTTCTTCTGTCTTTTAATTTAAAATTTTTTAAAAGTTTAGTTTTGCATGCAAAACAAATGGAAGCGTTTCTATGTTTTGTGTTATTTAGAGTTAGAGATAAAAATACGACGACGTGTAATTTACATCATTCTCTTAGAAAAATTTATGAAATTTTGCATTTCTGTATAGTATTGTCTTTACTGAGGAAATCTCTTGCATTTGAAAGAAAATTGTATCGTGTTATATTTTTACATTGATGAAAGCGCACAAAATATCTCTGCGCAAGAGAAAAGTTCAAAACTAGATCGAAACGGAATAAAACTGTTAAATAAGTTTTTCATTTTTTTTGTATGATTCTACAGTTAGAAAATGGATTCTAACTGTATATTGTTTTAACTGTTTGATATAATTCTATTGGAGGAAAAAGTTCTGTGCAATGATAGAGACATAGAAAGGATCTAATATTACAATTTCTATTACTAGACGTAAATTGCGTACTATTAATTTGTGTTACTACTTTTTATACGACACAGATATCTGTGAGACGTTCTAAAGACGTGCAGAAGATATTTCTATGTTCTAAGGACGTTTCCAGAATAAAGTGTTCTGTATGGGTAAATGTAGCTTGAACTTTGTAGAAAATGACGTATGACAGAAGTCAGTCTCCGCTTTGGATAATTAACGCGCAAAGTACATAAGATTGTCAAAGAGTATTGTAGATAAGATGATGAAAAGCAGATAGTTTCACTTACGAATTCAACGGCCGTGTAATCCGCGCTTCGGGACAAGGAGACTGATGTGAATAGCTCCCAAGTGGCACGAATGAACCGTATGTCGAAGGTGGAGAGAGTGAAGGAAGACAAAGAGAGTTTCTACTAATGACTAATCGCTCTCAGACCGAATTTCTCCTCTTGTACTTAAGCACAAACTAATAGCGCTCGCTCGTCCGAACCATTTCTGCATTTAAATCAGCATCGGAATCAGGAACGTTCCCGTAAACGTTCCCAGATCCGTGCATTTCTCATCGACATTGGCAGATATTGGTTTTAGTCCATACGAAATGTGATTTCTATATTATACGGGTCTTCCACGATTTCAAATAAAATGTAACAGGAATAATATCCTTTTCATTTTTTTTTTATTGACAATGAGAAATAAATTTATAATATGATAAGAGAGAAAGAGAAAGAGAGAATAGATTGATTTTCTATTTTAACATAATTTAGCAAGTTTGTTTAATTAGAAATGCTATTGTTAAAGTACGATTATGAGAACATTTTGGAGACAAAGAATAAGAACGTAAATTAGAAACACAAACTGACATTACGCTAATAGATTATTAATTGCTATTAATAAATGTTAACACAAGGAATAATTTGATACGGTGTAATGAATTGTGTCATACCTACTCGGTTTATATTATTCTATACCTGATGAGACGCTACACGAAGGAATTGCGAACATTTCCCAACTGAGAATGGAGAAATTTCTGGAATTGAGAACAATTCTGTCAACTGTGTTGTAATTGGTTCTTGCTAGCATGCTGAATTAATCCTTATCGTTGACAGAATGTTCCAGTAACAACAAAAAAGACTTTACTTCATTTTTAAAAAAATATGTAAAAAGATATGTAAAATGGGAATTTTTTTTGGCAAATTATATATGCATGGGCACATACGCACAAAACTAATTAAATTACTTTTTAATTTACTTTTTTTTCTCCACTCTGTTCTCTACACTCGGATGAAAAATACAGCAACTATTTTTGTTTCAAATTTTTTTTTATAAAATGTGAAATGTTTGAATACCATTTTCTGTATTATGCTTTTTAACAATCTTACTGATATATCAGGGAAAAAGTTTCTTCGTATTTTTTAATTCAAAATTGTATATACAATATCTTCGTCAAAAATGAACGAAATTAAAAAAAAAGATTTTAAAGCTTGAAATCTTTACTTTCGAAAATCTTTACTATATTTTTTGAGTTTCTGTGAGTTTGATAATTTTAACATTTAAAAAACTACGAGCTGAAAAAGATGAAAAATTTTGTTTTACTTTAAGGCTCTCTTACGTGCCCAAATTTACGAAAATTTTCGATTACTTATCATTGAAACTTTCCCTACAAAATCATTTTTTTAAAATGTTCCTATAATTTTTTGTTCTTGAGTTATTCGCGAGTTAAGTAAAGAAGCATTCTGACTTTGATTCCGATAAAATATAATAATATCTCATAATTCCGATAAAAATCATCACACCGCAATTTAAAAAACAGATTCTTAAAGCTGAAACTTTGCTCTAGCGAATGATATAATTGTAACGAAAATTTCGCAATAAATGAAAAACTTTTGCAAAAAAATTTTTTTACATATGAGGAAACTTTTTCTCCGACCCAATATTTTTTGTTCATATTTTGTGTAGAATGTTTAAAAAAATTTTTAATGTAAATTTTTGTACTTAAGAATTGAATTATAAGAAAATCAGTTTGATTATAAGACTTTTTTTCTAGCAAAATTGTATTGAATTATATGCATATTTTTACACATACATTTACATAAAATATCTAAAATATTTGAATATAATGTAACATCAGATAATTTTTGGTAAATTACGTGTCCCTATAAAATTTCTATTATCAATGACTTTGACAAATGTTTGAGAAAATCAGAGAAACGCTTGCTTAAATAATTAGGCGGAAATTGGAAAACATTTTGGATTTCGAAAGATAAAATCTTCGATTTAATTTGCTTGTAACAAATGTCACCAGTTATTAGCAGTAAATATTCATAAACTAACAATCTGGATTACACAAAAGCCGTTATATGCAAAAATAATATATTTCTGAAAATGTCGTATTGTAAAAGGCAGCTACATAATTTGACAATAAATAAATTAAATAAGCTAATGGAAAAAATCTAGAAGAAAAATATATTCCCTTCTTTTTTCTTTCTTTTTTTATCGGAATTTTTTTGGGATAATTCCAATGTTTTAATGTTAGATTAAACGCATCACATAAAAGGCTCTGTAACAAATAGATGCACTATTGCCACGAGGTGCTTCACACTCAATATTATTCACTCGGAACAGCCGCATCATCAAGTGCATGGTGCCAAAATAGGACTGTCCAACGACGCGCCATTATTTCCGAACAGAATATAATTATACGGAAACATTCTGCTGTTTGTTTTCCAAATAACGCCCGCCGTTTTCCTGGTAAAATACGGTCGTTGAAATTGTAATTAATAGACGAGGCGGCGCGCGTAAATAACCGTGACGATATATACAAAGCGCGTCTCACGGGGGCTACACGTGAGAGAACACCTGGCAGAGATCCAGAATAATGTTTGGTACAATTTCTGGATGTCGGTCCATCATTCGAGCATCGTGAGATCGACAGTCGGATCGGATAAGAAACGGGGTCGATAATGACAAAAAATTCGTGAACACTGCGACATGAGATCTTTATTCTTTTTTACGCATAGAGAATGCGCCAGAAATTCATTTAGAGGAGTAAATTGTAAAGATAGTGATAAGATAAGTAAGGGAATGTGTTTTTTTTTCATAATTTGTTTGTCATATTTTTTAAAAACTTTATGGAATTAATTTTTAGCAAACTTTTAAATGCACATTTTTTTATTTGAGAGAGTCTAAGAATATTAAATCTTAAGAATATTTAATAAAATAATACTTGAACTTACTTGAATAATTAATAAAATAATACTTACGATAGAACTTAAATTTACCTTTAATTAAGAAAACGTTTATGTTAGTATAATTTATTTCAATCGTCTTTATTCCATTAGTATCTGTTTCATAATTAATATGATAATAAATCATATTTAGATATTTGATAATTCATATGATAAGTGTTTAAATAATTATAAATATTTCCTACATTTTGGTTGCTACATGAATTTCGCGATTTTAAATTGGTGCTTTGTGAAGAAATCTTTTATCATTATTGGTTGTAAAATTCATAAATAATGTTTGTTTGAATGAAAATAATTTCTTCGCGATATCGTAACTTATTCAATTTTTTTCTACCTAAAATTCGATAATCGATCCAAATTTCATAAATTATTGAATTATCTTCTGAGTAGCTTTTTTCCGTAATTATCTAAAATGAAAGAAAAAACTTTATGAGAAGTATCCATCACGTAAATCGCCTTTTCTTGTGTGTGCTGCATAAATTTAAAAAATCCATAAACTATCAGACTTTGAAGCTGTTCGCCAACTATAATCTAATTATCTAATATTTTTTCTAGTTATATAAATATATTATTTTTATAAACATGTGATGTTTTTGTTTAAAACGTCACAGCTAAGTTTTAGTAAAGCAATTAAATCGAACAAAATAGAAAAATATGACTTGTTTACAAAAGTTTTGTAAATGCTTTACTATTTTTTTAATGTGACACACAAAAAGGTATATTGTTTTTAATACATTACAAATCTATTGTTTTATAGAAATATCTCTGGAATAGAATTATTATATTAGAAATATATTAAATGTAATATTAAATCCAGTTATGTCATATTATGACACAAAAATATATTGAGATTGAATTATTATTATATAATACAATAAATTAAAAACACTAGCAAAAAATACATATATTTAAAATATTAATCCTCAACTTTTTAACAGTTTTTTTTTCAATAATTTTTTTAGGAATATTCTAATTAACGTAGAAATGCATTTATTGTAAGCTATCAATATTAATTGCAATTATTGTTAATGTTTGTATCAACTGATATTAAAGTAAATAATAGATTTATCATAATCAAGAGAGATTTAACATAACATTTTAAAAATTGTGCGAGAATGAGAATCAAAGTGAATAAGAACTGCATTGCAAAACCAAATTTTTACGGAAAAAGTTTCTCTATAACTGTGGAAATTAAAAAACCGCAAAGGAAGTTTATCCGTTCTTCATTTTTAAACAGAGAACGAATGGTCGGATTTTAAAAACGGAATACGTTCTATCAAAAATACAGGTGGTTGTCTTCCGTCGTTCACATATCTGATTGTAACCAACTGTTTCACAGTACTTTCTTGAAAGGCGTTAACGCGCGATGAAACCCTCGGTCCTTCTTTCTACCTCTGTCTTTGTGTGTGTAGGCCAACGTTCGGCATTTCAGCGTAATTCGAGTGCGCAGAATAATCGGAATAGTTTCTGAGTGTGAGGTTCTGGGAAACACGCGAACAAGGGCTCAATTCCGTTGGCCCCTTTCCGATGCAATGGTGCTTTCGTCTACTTAGCAGCTGCATGTGCAAACACAGCATACAACGTCTCTAATTCAAGTAGTAGCCATCCAATTCTGGCGCACGCCAATTGATATTCCTCACTCTTCGATGCTGAACGGAGATTTTCGGTACGGGAGAGAGAGAGAGAGAGAGAGAGAGAGAGAGAGAGAGAGAGAGAGGGAGAGGGAGAGGGAGAGGGAGAGGGAGAGGGAGAGGGAGAGGGAGAGGGAGAGGGAGAGGGAGAGGGAGAGGGAGAGGGAGAGGGAGAGGGAGAGAGAGAGAGAGAGAGAGAGAGAGAGAGAGAGAGAGAGAGAGAAAGAGAGAGTATGAGATTTTGGATTATTTCTAAAGTAATGAAATAACTTGCATTGTTAAACTTATAATGTTAAATTATACTCAATTTGAGTTATTTTTTATCATTTCTGTAGGTTGCCACTGCTCCTACTTGATATGTCATTAATTAACGAAGTTAAAGTTTAATTAAAGAAAATGTATTTTCAATGAAATTTAATTTAATTTCTTGCACACGTTAATAAGAACTTGTTTATTTTGAAACTAACCAAAGAAATAGATTAAATTACATTTTGACATATGAAAGTTAAAAATGACAAAATATTATTTACCTCTAGGGATTGTGGGACTATTACTTTTTTGTATCTAAGAGCGTGCAATAAAAATTTATATTATATATGATTAAATTTTAAGATGATTATTTTATAGTTATTGTATTTTAGTTACATAATAGATATTTTTAATAATAAAATTAAAAAACCTTTAAGTGAATAAAATATCAAAATTTTGTCACAATTAACCGTATGACGAAATTATTTTTCACAATATTTGCAATTATTTAAACTTAATGTTAAATGTACATAATAAAATATATTAAGCTTGAATGTATTAAGTTTGCAGAAGCTTATTGAAAATTTACTGTAATTGTAATTTATTATTATACTGCATCTATTAATGTTTGAAAATATTGTATACATTGCGCATCATTCAGTACTTATTTGATTTATGCTATCAGCTGCGAATTAGAGTAGCACACATGAATGGCATCGGGTAACCAGTTTCATACGTAAATTTGGTCTAGAACTTGCACATGACTGACTAATTGAGATTAAACGCGGTAATAAGGCCGATATAAATCTTTGCCTTGCCTCTCTGATACTCGTATGTAACACCAATTACATAGAGCATTCCAGGTATCCCGTAATTTCTCATGACAGAGTCTTTGATAAATTTGATAGGGTAACCTCTTCTTACTGAAAATTTTATGAAATCTTTTTTCGCATCCTATTAAATTTCTATATATTTAGATAAATGACTTGCAGATTGAAATATTTAAGAAGAAAATAAGATAATTTATTTTCTGAGTTTATAGTTTTTGAATTTAATTTTTTAAAAATTCGCAGTTTTGATAAATAACTATTAAACTAATAATAACGATTTAAAAAAAAAACAAATTTTAATGTTGATTCTAATAAAATACAATTTAAATCAATAATTCTTTAGAGTCCAACTGAAACTTTTACAGAAACTGAAAACGAACACTCATTACGTGTCAGTTTCGACTGAAACCAAATAGCTCTTCTTCATAAATATTAATTTTAATATATGTAATTATTGTTTTAATAATTAAATTATTATGTTTGTAAAGAAAAAGTACTTATATTTTTTAGCAAAAATTGAGATACAACCAAAATTTTGGTTTCCAATTTAATTATTATTTCAATAAATTATGATATTTATGAAGAAAAAGTGTCAGTAATATTGCTCGAGTTTAGTTAAAATTCAGTTCGAGTAAAGTTATTAAATAAAGGTTGGTAGCAGCTAGAAAGGAAAAACGAAATTAGAGTTCTTAAAAATCGTTTCTCTTTTCTTGAGGTGGATAGGATTTTGTTCTTTCTTCGTTTTGATAACTGCGTTCCTAGTGAGCTCACTTTTTTGCGATTAGTTATTAAGAAACTTTATGTAGAATATACTCCATAGATAAGATATTCACATTGATTATATATTTCCTTGATGTTCGATTCAATCTATAAATTGCCCAGAATGAATTTAAGGGTTCATGTTTATTTATAATCAAGATAGAATTGTGATGTTCCTTATAAGCATTAATTGAATGAAATGTTAAGAAAAATATATTGGATATTATCAATTATGAAATAAATCTACAATTATTTTAAAAAGTCTTCTTGATAATAGCGATTGTGTAACGGCTATACATATATATTCAACAAAACGTACATGATATATGTGCATGTCTATACATATGGTCTTTACAGGATTCCTATTTTTTACTTTTGGTTTTGGTTTCGATTGAAATTGACATAGTCAAGTGTTTTGGTTCAGCAAAAGTTTCGGTCGGATTACAATTCTTTATATGAATATTTGCACTGAAAACAGAATCGTAAAAGACTTTAAAAACATGTTTCTTTTACAAGAATGTTCTCACATATCATAAAATTCTGTTTAAATTTCGAGTCAAGAGCAAAATAGGAGTCGAGAACCTTGCGACAAATTCAATTTCAAATTTCACGTCGGTATCGATCTTTCCTCAAAACGTGCGGTGCTTACACCCGTTCGTTTGCTTTCTGATATACTTGCGGCGTCATGCTCGCTATAGCGAAGCTCGAAGAAACGCGTTAGCAAGTGACTACGTGCCGACACTACAGCAGGCTGTTCCTTATGGTCGAACAAGTTTTCGCTCCGCGTCCTAGAATGCTTTCAATCCCTCTTTGGGATCTCTCTTTTCGATATACTCCGATGCGGTTTCATGTCGCGAGAACCTTCGTTCAAAGTCCGATACGAACGTAAACTTAGCTCTACATCTCGCGTTGCACGGATTATTGTTGAGTCGACGAGGCTGACATTTCTATTCGTCTTAATCTGCTTCTCGAATACTGCATTGAGAGCTCATTCCCGCAAGTAACAGCCTAAGCTTGTATTAGGATTCATTCATCCTCAAAACGGCCATCCGTTTCTCTACAGTAGAATAACCGAGTTTTTAATAGATAGACAAAACAATGTTCACATAAGCTTGAAGCACGGAGGATTGAATTTGAATATTTAATTATGCATGTCTCATCTAAAGAACTATCGTTACTCTTAGCATTTATTTTTCCTTAACGAGGTTTAATTGCGGAGACATTTCTTTTGCAACAAGTTTTCGGTGGTCGATAATAAATGCTCTGGTAACTGAGCCGTAAATTAAGATCGTATTAAAGAAAAATATAGAATTTATATTGCTCAATTTACGATATACTTTTTATTATTAATAATTTGTGACTTAATTACGTTACAATATTTCTGTAAAGAAAAAATAATATTTTAGAAAATAATTGTTCCGAGATGTTTTATATAAAATATGTATTTTGTATAATAAAAAGTTGAGACTGTTGTTCAAATAAAACTCAGATAAAACGAACGTATTTATTATACGATAAACATACTTGTGATTATTTGCATCAGTATATCTGTATTTAATTTTATTTCATCAGTCAGAAATTATTAACGATAAATGAATCAGTTAATTACCGATATGTTTATCGAAATTACTGGATCGGTAAGTCTAAACGTTTAATTACATCTGTCATTAGATATGTAATTAAAATCAGTTTGTTAATAATATGATATGCTGGCAATGAAATTAATTTTTATATTTGATCTCCGGACTAAATTAAATAGTAATATGTGTTTCAAAGCGCTTTAACAAACTTTAAGAAAGTTCGACTCCACTGAAAATCAAAGTTCATAATCAAGGCGCAGTTGAATTTTAATACTGTCAAATCTGTTTGGTTTTTAAGCTTAAGTAATGTTTTGTGAATTTTGATATTTTTTTCTCACAATTTTTGTTATATCTGCAAATGAGAGAGTGTACAATAATTTCAAATATTATACGTGAAATCAATGGAAATTTAACCGATTATTTAGCGACACTAATTACAAATGATTAAATCAATCAATTCAATAGGTACAATGCCGTGTCGGTGCGCCGCATCAATATTTGAGCTCTACCACATTCCGTAACGTGCTGCACGTAGATTTACTACGTAAACCACGCATACCGCGCGTCATCGAACAAAATTGCAACGAACTATTTCGATGGAGAGCGAACGCGACCACGGCAGGCTGCTGCCATACTTGTAAATCAAACTTTCGTGAAAGGCAGCAGTATTGGAACTTTTTGATTGTCCCTTTCTCTAAATGGTATAAAGGGCTTTCAAACTTCTCGTGACACGTGTATATCCGTGAGATTTGGCATCGTAAATCGAACATAATTCATATTTCACTATGGATTAAACGGGCATCAGAGTCATGAGACTTGCGATCGATAAATCTCTCTCTAAATGCGGTACGCCGACATGCATACAAATGCTGACATATGCATATTACATTGACTCGTGAAGTGTTTGTGTAATGCTCTCAGAATTGATATGAATATGGTTTCTCATCGCGCGTCTAATAATGTCTAGCGGCTTATCTACCAGTCAGATTCGTAATTTAAATAAAAAATGGTCTTGTGACTCTAAAAATAAATCAAATATAAGTAAGTTATGCTTATATGAGCTTTTACGGTTATTGATTGTAAATAATAATATATTTACGAGGCGATATAATTTGTAAATAATTGAAATGTATCAACTAAATTATCAACTAAATTAATGCTTTAAGTCTGAATTTGAAGTGTGGAAGTGAAGTATAAACATTTTTGTTAGATTTTTAATTTGTTTTTACGGTTTAATGTCAGTTCTATTAATTATATTCAAATTCAATTCTCTGTCAAGTTTATATGAACTTTGTTTTGTCAAGAATTTGGCTACTTTGCTGTAGAAGGACGAATGTAAACGGATGGTTGTTTTCAAAAAAGTTTTAATTAAATATCTAAAAATTTAGCCACATTTAAAAATAATTTTGTTCGATCATCAAAATAATTATGTAGAATGTTTAAGCGTTGTTGATGATAATGCTGACAAGTTTTAACATTCTGGCAACTAGTTTGAACGTGTCTTACATACCTAATTATTTTGATGGTTCAAACAAAATTATTTTCAAATTCGTATCTAGTTTCTAGTTCTGTCGATTTTCTGTCATTTTATTTTTATATCACATAAAGAGACCGATAAAAATAAAACCATGATCTGAATGAAACGAAGTATAATTTCTATGGTCTTAAAAAAGTTAATGTCTCCTGTCTCAGGAGACGTATTATTTTTTAAATAATAATTTTATTAAGCAAATAATATTGCGCAAACTTTGCTTTAGCTGCATGTAAAACGGCATGATGCATCGCACGTGAAAAGGTACTTCCGTATATTAGCAAGATGACATTCACAGACAGGTCTTGGCATTCTCGTGCGGGCACGCTCGCGCTAATGCTTTGCGAGCAGCTGTGGCGTAATCGCGAGCAACTAGCAGGGCGGTTAAACCTCGTGACATAGAAAATGTGACATCCGTTGCAAATGCAAGGACTTGGTAAGGTGGGACAACGGCGTCCTGCTAACGCGCATAAATCCTTAAGCACGCAATAAGGCAACAGCTGATTTTTCCGTGTATCGTGACCCTTTACCGGGACGTTGCAGATAAAGCAGACGGAAAACCGCCGGCGTTCTAAACTGCTCGACCGCTATGACATCCGGTGTAGTTAGATCATAAATTGCCGGGCGCTGTCAACGGTTACAAATTGCGCCTCTCCCTTTCGTTCTCCCGGAAAATTGTGCGTTGTCCCTCGCTCGTGTATCATTCTTGTACATAGTGTACATAGTATACTATTCGTGAGAGCGAAAGAGAAGAGGTCTAGATTTTGTAATATACTTTTTTTTATTGGAATAACACGTATCGTGAAGATTATTCAAAAAGTGGGTGAGCTTTGCTATTACGACGCTGGGCAAGATAAGTGTTGCTAAAGCAGTTTTTTCAGAGAAAGAACACGAAGAAAAACGATTTCGTTGAAGTATTTAAAAATTTAAGTTCACTGAGAGAAAAATGTTTGGAATTTGTAATTATAATTATACAATATATTATTATAATTATGATTATTACTGCTATAATAATAATAACAGTAACTATGTATATAGTTGGCAACCTAAAATGACTATAATACTGCAGAAAATTTGGATATTTTAGTAACCTGACATTTTAGTCAGTTTGAACGTCTCACATAATTATTTCAGTAGTTCAACAAAATTAAAAATAGCAAAATTTTTAGATACTTTAGCAAAATCTTCTTCTTTTCGTAGATACATTACTAAGAGATTACAGAAATGTAAATTGTTCTAGCTTAATTAATTTAAATCCTCCTGATCTAACTGATTAAAATGAGGCTCCTGCAATGATGATTAGTCAATCATTTGGAATTAGCGAATTAGATTCCGGTTCAGTACATTGCAAACGTTCGCATGGATTTACATGAATGCACATTAAATGTATTTAAATATACTGGTTTTATAAACAATAGCACGATAAATATTTGAGAAAAGCTGATATAATCTAATATAAGAATAATGAGAATAATGAGAAGAATTAGAATAAAAACAAGATTAATATATGATTTGATGTAAATGAAGAAAGATAGTGAAAATTAAAGTTTATTTTTATTTTTAATTTCTTAATTTACTTCCAAGTTTTTTGCATATCCATATATATATATATATATAGATCTATATATATATATATTAGGTGTTGGAATTAATTCGTAGCGTTTTTTAATGAAAGAATGTTATTTATTTCACATGAGCATTAAAAAATACATTAATGAAAGTACTTCCCATCACTTGTAAAACGCTACGAATTAATTCCAACACCTAATATATATATATATATATATTTATATATATATAAATCTTTTCAAACAACTGAACAGCTACTCGCTTGTGCTATCATATTTCTGCCGAGTACGACACACATATCCTACTTTTTTGCCATTTCAGTATTTTGAACAAGACTCACCGTTCAAGATCAAAATGGATGAGAACTGTAAAGCCAACTGTATGTATTTTAGATGACAGATTGCAGAATTGTATTTTTCCATATAAAGTTTGAAATCAATTTGAAAATAGAATTAATGTACTATGGCAGGTATAGTCAATAATATATTTGTTTTATTTTATGCATGAACTAAAAAAATATGTAATTTAATACTTTATTTCCAAAATAGAGTTATAGAAGTTATAAAGTTAAATATGACGAACACTTTTTGTTAGAAAAGATTCAAATTAAAGTATTTGTAGCTATTGTGATATTGTCAGAATATCACGATTTAGAAATTTTCCGAATCTCTTCACGCAATGATTCATTAAATGCATCAATAAACACGTAATGAATTTACATGTTAATTCATTAATTCCTGACACGAGAGATGTCAGTCAATTCCCAAAGCATAAATAATGCCTAGCATAAGCCAAATTGCATAAATAAATTATAAGCTGATGCAATGCGGAGGAATCTGAACCAAGGTTCTTCGTACAATTTGAAATGGTCCTACAGCTTCATTGGGATTACAAATTGAGTATCGATCCGAGACATTGCGATAGCATGCTTGATGAAATTTTCGTCGAGGGGAAACCACTTCGGGATTGATCAAAAACAGTATGGCAAGCCAGGCCTGCTGATATGACTGGAAACAGTAATCTGAGTATAGGTCCTCAGGATACTAATAACAGATCGCTCGACAACCTGATGTTCGAGTTCATAGCGGTTGGGTCGTGACAGCGTTCGTTTTGATGCTGGAGGCTGCAGACCGGTTATACGGTATTAGACGGTACGAGAACTTCGATTAACATGCTTCTACCTTCGAGGGCATTGCCTCTTTGGACGTATCGCAAATGTACAGCTTTGGTACGAGTATATGTACCAAAAGTTATCCTTATGAAACATGTGCTCGTTATTTACACCGGTATCTCTGTATGAAATGTGGAAGTATTCATATATACGCACGTGGTAGCAAAAGAGCAAGCGCAAATGTGTATGAGCTCTTTTTCGTACTGAATCTGATAGTTGCGCGCAATCTGATATCTACGTGTATACCAGTTCGTGCGTTACATCAGAGTAGAAGCCATATAATGGCGCTTTTTATGATTCCGAGAGGAATATGATTTAATGGAAAATTTGTAAGAATCGCCTATTTCGAACGGAATGCGTTTACTGAATCACGTTCCACTCAGCAAATTGAAGAATTTCGTTTCAGAACGTGGTAGATTTATAATTCGTGTAAGATTCATTTTCTAACCCTAGAGTGCTATTGAGTGATACAATATTGCTGTATTGTTCGTAAATGTTACGTAATAAGGAATAAGTCACTCTTGATTAATTAATATAATACAAATTTTTCATTTATTTCATACTTTTAATAACAAAATATTTATAACCTAGATCTTATAAACACAAATAATCTACTTGTAATTATCATCTTAAAATGAAAAAAACAATAAGTACACTATCAAATTCGATCTTGAAATGACATTGAATAAACCAATTGAGTAAATCAATTGTGTATGTGTGCGTCTTCTCATAATATTTAAATAAAATATACAATAACAAAACTGCTAAACTAAAAATTGAACTTGCTTATCACGTTTTTTGTTACGATACTGATCAAAGGATTTAAACTGACATATGACAAATAGAATCTTTAAATCTTTGTGTCTCTGCTGTATCCTAGTATTTAGCATGGCAAATTGGCCTCCTAATGAAAGTATAGCTTTGTGCTCAATCGTACATAAAATTTACGTATCGATTGCATTCTAGGATTAAATATGAATTTAGATCTGAAATTGGTTTATACGAATTTACGTGAACGTAATTTTGTATGATTAACGTATAATTCGTTGAATTAATGTGGATTTATGTTCATATAAATCTTTTACTTGCAATTAGTTTGTTTTATTATAACTTAATTATAATCTTGTAATTAATTCTTTAATTATATTTTAAATATTAATTCTTTAATTACACTTTAAAGATAAATTCTTTAATTATACTTTAAAGATAAATTATAAGTCAATAATTATTAATCATTAGCGCTTAAAGAACTTGCCGCAATTGATCGTCGTTGAAATTTATTTCTGGCTTTGAGTAATTATCTTTTTAATTTTTCAAAGCCTTATAAACATGCAATTAATTTTGAAAACTTGTTATCAAACTTCGTACAGATAGCGTTGATTAAAAGACATCGTGATCGATCATCCTGTAGAACTTTATTAATTGTAATTTAGATGTAATACCCAGAAGATGGATAAGAATAGAACGGCGGAATATTTCATTTACATTTTTCATTGAATGAGGCATTGGGTAATTACGATGCAAGCAGTAGCTTGCGAGAGTTGCCAATTCAAAGGCGCTTAGCAATCTTTTTCAATTTATGAATTGATGCACGGTCTCGAGATGATTTTATGAATCACTTTATCGTATCACTTCCTGTAGCTTCACGTCCAATGATATAGTAAAGCTCGTTCATTTTAGGATTTGCTCCGATTTTAGAGCTTGTTTATGCTATCATGCCGGCGTTATTACTCCTCCGTTGTATCGTTAGCCAATCGATTGTAAAATTAAATCCAACGTATGATAACAAGTCTTCTCAATTTTATGCTTATAATTTATTTGCTGATGTTTTATTTATAAACACTTTATTAGACTTTTATTAAATTATTAAAAAAAAAATCTTCTTTGCATTTTAATAAAACTATAGATTAACAAAAAAAATACCGACAATTTTAAATAAGAATATAAATTTTAAGTTTTTTTTTATTATTGGAAGAATTCTAAAAGTTATTTTAGTTTGTCTTAAATCCATTATTTATTGGGGGATCAAAAGTTTTTTGAAAGTGGATAGATATGTATCGGACATTTTTTGATGTATAGTCTCTAAAAGATTCAGATCGACATTGTGTCAAAACCGATCGACGAACCTGTGTTAATTGCACAATTTTTGTACATTTTTTTGTGGACACGCGTCGCTACACATTTATTGATCTCTTCTTCAGATTGCATTGCATGAATTCGAATGTAAAAGGGCCTTTTGTATCCGAACTCATACAGTGCGGATATATGTATCGGCCATTCCACGCACTATTGTTGCATAAAGAAATATCGTATGACTGCATTTCTACGAGACAGATCATGAAAAGGCAGAATAGTTTGATAGCTATCATGGTAAATATTGAAGGGTAGTATTGAAGTGAAATTGAAGTACAACTCGTGGAAAACTTATTTGCGACGAACGAAATTTATTTTCAGGAAGGTTGAAAAAAACTTTCATATATCAGAGATCATATATCTGCTTTTTGAATGTAGCATAAAGTTTAAAAGATTTTATCGAGCAATAATATTTTTACTTTAATCGATATGTTAATTAATAGAACGTTTCGCATTCCTAATTAGCAATGACAACGAGCTTGCTGAATTAAATTTTAATTTCACGGCCGAATAAATGTGTTAAAAAATAGTTGAGCAGCTATTGTTAAACTACAAGTATGTTAAAAAATTTTTTGTTAATTAAAGTTGTACTAATGAATTAGCGCATTATGTAAGTTTCAGCAACTTATTATACGTTTACTAATTTGATCAATAATTTATTTTATGTACAACAAAATTAAATAAAATCACGTTTGTAAATCGCATCTTGGCTGTAAAAAGATAAATCTATTTAAAAAATATCTGTATATCGATGAATGTTAATTAATTTTTTTTTATCGTAACATTTTTGTAATACTTCACATTTTTATGTTTCTTCTGTTTAAACGCAAATATCTTGATTGGATCAATTTTGAATGTTTCATTTTGCAAATGACAAAAATGTCATTGAGGGAACGAAGGACTTAAAGTGTAGCAGCTTGATGCCCGTTTGCGTCGTTAAGTTTTCCTGACGGCGCTCGTTGATATCGATTCATTTCATCGCGGTGCTTTGAAGAGGAATTTTATTCGAGCACAATGAGACTTTATTCGTAATCAGTCACAATATTATGACATTAGGATCAAATTATTCACGCAGTTGAACTAGCAGCACATCTATATAATTATTTAAAAATATCTCGTCTGATGTAATTTCTTCGATAAACTCTAGTTCTCAATGTATACATACACTCTAGATTTACGGCGAAGAAAAAAAAATGTTGGCTAAATTGCTCTACCATAAAGAAGATTTCGAGGGCAGTCTCGGACGATTCCGTTCTCTCGAGGATCATCACAGTATATAAAGTTAAAGGAACGACGGAAATCCGCTTAATGATGTTTTACGACTTTTTAACGATCCCGTAGAATATTTAGCAGATTATAACTCTGCGGTCTTCTCGCGGTACGCAAAAGCGAACGACAATAATATTAGCGGATATAAAATATCTTTGCAGAACTTGAGCGTCTGGGCAAGAAATATAGATGTGATGGGAAAGAATATTCTTCTCTCTCGACGCGTTGGCGGAAATACGCTTCGCGGAAATATTCTAGCGGAATCGTATAATAATTGAATAAGAGAAACGGACGAGACTTCCCAATGTTCTTCTCAATTCTAGAAAAATGGAGAATGAAAATGGAGAAGCTGCAGACTAATTGAGTTTTGTTTAACGAAATTTGTTCAAATTGCTTGAATCGTATTTTGCTTGCATAATGGGGATCATATGCTGTGAAGAATATATTATATATTGTGAAGAAATGCATAATGATAGCGAATAAGTTGACGGGATCGTTCGTCGTATAATGATTTAAAATGTGTATTTTGCTGATAAGCTATTATACTTTTCCTCTTTCGAGAATAATAAAATATTGTAGAATTAAAAATTTATTTAAATTATTTTTTTATGTTAGAGAGATATTATCTTAGAAAGAATCAGAAAAATTTAACATCTAACTGTTTACATCTAACAATGAAGTATCAGGCGGATGAAGTATAGAAAAGAAAGCTCAAGCTTTATGCTTTGAGAATCAAAAGTTGACTATATTAACACAGAGTTTATTAATATAAGTAGAAATGTAGACCTCAACTAGTTTCGTATTTTATTGAACTCTTTGGTATTATTCTGGGTATAATATATCCGAGTTTCTTCTTTCAAATGCTTTGCCAAAGCTTTTTCTATTATTTTTTTTGATAAAAATACATACATTTGCTTGTATCGTTATGTTCTTTAATATTTGACGTTTTAATTAAAAAAGAAGTTCTTTACAATGTGTTCATTTTTAGGAAAGTTATAAGTAATCGAATTGGATTGGATATACTATCCCCAAGTGTGTCGTTTCCGTAGTATAGAGAAGAGCACTGAAGGATATATTTTAGAATAAATGTGAGGATTATATTTTAGAATAAATGGAAGCTATCAAATGAAATTTTGATATTAAATAATTTTCTTTTTCTTGGTAATATAAAATTAAAATTTTGTTATATAAAGATCTAATTGATTGATTTAATTGATGAATAATAGTAGTCATTATTCTTGAAGACAATCATTCGTACTTGAACAATCACCTGTACAACTACAGTATAATTTGATTTTTCTATGTAACATTTGAAGAATCTTTTCTAAATAACTTATTATTCTAAATGATTTATTAAATTTATGGGGAAGTACATAATTATATTAGACCGCTCGTATGCGTATGGATTAAATTTTAGTGAAATGTTTATCGATCAGAAGCACTACCGATTATGTTTACTGCGTTGTATAATTTTCAATTATGAAGCACAATGATAATTACTGTGCACGCTTCCGTACGAGAGTGATTTTATGGACAAACGAATGAAAGTTAATCCAATGTAGATCACCAAGAGAGGATTACCCTTTCAGTGATGCGCACGATGAATCGTACTTAAACGCGTGCGTCATTACATACGCTTGTGAAGCTGGATCCTACGATAATAATAGTCGGAAGATGATGTCGTTTTAACACGTTACCTCGTTACCGTTCAGGCTAACTCTATTATTGATTTTGTCAGCGGGAAGTTTTTATTCATGTAATTGAGCTGTGAAAATATTATTGACGATTAATAGCAAAATTTAGTTTTTCTGTATCTTTCTCTTGTTACACTTTGTACAATTTGATTGATTATTGTCAATTTTCGAGCACTTTTTGCATCGTTGTTTATTGTGACAACTTAATAATAGGTAGATCGAATTGATGGTATTTTATGCAATTCATTCAATGTGGAAAGGATTTTATGCAAACAGATTTTAATGAAACATAATCCCTTTTGTTTGTATTAAGCTCACTGTGTTGCAACGCGCTCAGTTATTGCTATATTTTTGTTGTTCCTTATATTTTTTGGCGCTTAAAACACACAGTTTTATCGTATCGCTTTAAAAATGCTTGAAAAATATGTTATTTCTTACAGTAAATAGCGAAATTTCTTAAACAGCGTAAAATTTTTTATTAGAATGCTTCACCATTATATTTAAACGTGTAAAAATGTTATTTATACATTTACATTGAATGATAATAACAACTGTGACAATTAAATCATACATGAAAATAAAATGCATACAATTATACATATTTATGATATTCATAGATGAGAATATTTAGAATATAATTGATTTAATTTATTATAATACATATTATGATAAGTACATTTATATAAATGCGACATAATAATATAGTTACATCATTATATTGAATAATGAGAATTACATTCGAAATATCAGGCATTGAGGCTGCTTTTCGCATACTATTTCAAACGTATGAATACATCGCAAATACATTATACACATATACAAACCATGCGTGCGTATAAATTTATTTATGAACGCTTGGTATTTAAAATGGTACGTTCACGTTATTGCATTTTTTCCTCCTCCAATTAATTATTCTAGTTTCACAATTCACGGCTTCCATTTTCTTTTCTTCTCTGCAAAATGCGCGCGCGAAGATCATAGGGAGTTGGAAGAGTACAAATAAAACGGGGACACGGAAGATGTACTGTTTAACATCGGTGTAAAACTTCCCTTCGGATTTGTCTGAAAAAGGTCTTATACATACACGTGTCAACACACGTGGGTTCCATAAAGTAAAATAATACAAGTTTCTCAGTATAAATTTCATGCATTTTTTTGAGCAGTTGTTGGATACGCTTATCTTAACTTCGTCTAGTAGTTGAAAAATAAAATTACTCAGGATTCCAATCTATGTACGTTTTAGTTACTGCGTACAAAAGATGCGTAAAATATCAATGCATTTATTGCACAAAATAGCACCATAAATGGACTACACGATATTTCAATTAACAGCTATTAATACTAAACAATACTGAACAGATGTCTACACAAATAGCATATATTTTTACCAAAAAAATTGCTTCAGCTACTGAATAAAACTCTCAAGTTTTTATCCATTTCCTATACAGTATTGTTACAACTAATAAGAATACAGTAATACTAGACAGTAACTGGATGGGTGTCTAATAAGGAAACTGCATATATTTCTATCAGAACGTTTCACATTTTGTTAATTAAAGAATAGTACACGAAGAGAATTTATTTCTTTTAGTTTATCCTGAAAATATGGTAGTTCTTGTATTTTGAAGAATTTTATGTAAATTTCTTTCATTTACTAATAAAACTACAATAAAATAAGTTTGACTTTTTACTGAAAAATCAAACTTATTTTATATTTTATTGCAGTGATGAAATGTATGGTAAAAAATTTCAAAATATTGTATTGTACCACAACTATCATATTTTCAGGATGAATTTTAAAAGATAATTCTCTCCGTGTACTCCGTGTACGAATATTGGTTCGTGGAACGTCATTTGTGATTTTTCGATTAGTTTAATAAGTGTGCGGAACGCGTGCTGTTCTACTTGTATAAACTATGAGATAACAAGGCACATAATGTGCTCATCCTGAAACGCGCGCGACGCGGTATTCCAACGGCGCGAAAATGAAATCAGTGCGCGTGAGATACGGCGATTGTAACGTGCCGATACAAATCCAATATTGCATCGATATGTAATACGCGCGACAAATTGTCTAAAAGATCGAATCGCTTAAGCGCGGCACGTTTTGCAATACGCACGCTGGCGTCATGCTTTTAATAGACGGTATACGTAGAATTTAGTATCGTATGGTCCGGTGCATTTAACGAAGTAGATGGGATTACCTGATATCGGGTAAAGCCAGAAAGTAATTCAATGTCCGTGTGCTTGTATCAGCCTAAACCATTAACGATTCTGCTCTTTATTGGGCCAATATAGAATTAATTATTTCTGACCACTAACATTAATTTTGGATTTTGCCAACTAATGAAATGCGAATAAAGCAGATTACGCTATTACGTACTAATGTAACACGTGGCGCGCGTTAATACATGTAATTCAGCATAGTGTTATTAACGCAAATTAATACTTATTTACTTTTGTCGTATCTCTTCCGCCATGTATTAAAATAAAATTATGTACACATGAAATTTCCAAATATATACACTTGAAACGCGTTAATTATTTAAAATTATTTAATGAGGATTATGGATGGTTCCAATGACAATGAATAGATTGACATATCTTCATTATTATCGAAATCGATATCAATAATAAATCAGCGTCATTCGAGTATTTAAAAACATTACACGAGTTAAATTCCATTAAATTAATCATTAATGTACATATATTATTCACAGTATATAAGCTATCTGGAAGTCGTGATATTCATTTATTATTGTATTGTAATTTATTAATCGTATCGTATATCGTTTATAGCATCTCGTGTATAAAAGATTTGGTACACGAGTAAGCAACTGTATATAATTTTCACCACCTCTTATCGCTCTTACGACTCCACCTTATCCAGTCCGCGAAAGAGCTCTTTGAAGGCGAAGCGTGTAGCACGAAATCAACGCAACGGTCGATAAATTCAGGCACAATGAACGATTTTCATTATGCACAACGCGGAAGTAGACCGATCTGCATGAAGGTGTATATATGAGACGGCTATTGTCGTCTACAGCGACAATAACCCGCGTTCATCAGAGAGCTGCCCGCGTCGCCAAGTTTGCGCGATTGAATGTTTGGCCCCAAGTCGCCAAGAGGTTGGCCTGCAAATAGAGTCGCGATCTCGCATCGTCTCGGAGGGAAGCTACTTAGGGATCGCAGCATTCGAAACGAGGATTGTTGTTGCAGGTAGGCAGCTTTTGTCAACTTGCTTCATGGTATATAATCACTTTCACGTAAGTGTTAATGATTCAGCGTCACGTAAAACCCGAGGGATTTGGTGGTATCCGCACGATTAGCTCTACTTATCAAGCGGCGAAGTTCGAGAATTCGCGGGTGATGAAACTGAAAACGTTCTCCAAATTCTCCAAAATATAGTAGTTTTCAATTAACGCAGCTGTACCATTTTTAAATATTGCTCCAATCAAATATTATATAATTATATAATTAATAATATTATATAATTGCAAATCTGCGAAGTTCCTGTCGACAAATAACATTTCGGTATTTTTTTGGTTTCTAATAATTTACGATTTTCGGTTTCTTTTATACATGCAAAAAAAATATTGACTATGTTATATTATTTAAAAAAGAATTTATCAAAAATTGAAAGTAAATTCAGTTTGTAAATAACAAGATTTCTTGTGGAAAAAATTTATTTAAAAGAGATATAATGATTTACTTACTATAATGTTGAAAGAATACGTAAAATCATATAAATATGATGATTGCATAAACAATACATATGTGTAAAAATGATAGATTTATAAAATAAATAAAATTGTGTTTTTTTTTAATTGTACGTAATTTGGTGGTGAATTAATATATATGAATATTTATGTAACTTAACTTTAATTGTAAATTTGTGTCTGTAAATTGTTTGATTGCTATAAAGAAGGATTTAAATTTATTTGTTAGTTGAAACTTTATTTCATGTGTGTAAATATACATCTTTAATTTACTATTTTATGTTTTCACTAAATTATGTAATTTTTACACATATTTAATGTATATTTTATACATCAAAACAACGATTTTGCCGAAGTATTTAAAAATTTAGATAAATACAGGTCTGAAAATGATTTTGTTGAACAATCAAAATAATTACGTTGAAAGCATGATGAGCAATGCTGCAGAAAGTTTTTGATATTTAATCAACCAGTATCCTGTATAATTATTTTGATAGTTTAACAAAATTATTTTTAGATTTGTGTCTAACTCAATTTTTAAATACTTCAAAACTAGAATATTTTTTCCATGTAGACGTAAGATTTTCATGTAAAAATCTAATTAAACCATATTTGACTTGTGAATTATGATACATGGATAAATCTAATCCACAATAAATCGTCTTCCATTTTAAGAAATTAATTCGTTTTTTTCCTGGTTCGACACGTCTAGACTCTTCAATTACAATCGTCTACCACTCGCAATTTCCGGAGGCGAACGTGTTCTAACGGCATAAAACCATAGTATGCATTACCATAATCGCGCGTGCGCTTAAAGGAGTAAACGGGAATAGCGTTTCGTGATCACGAAGGCAAACGCGGTCGCAGCAGTGCAACTCGTTCGTATCCGCCAAAGCGAATTTCAAGGAAGGTACGGGACGTCGTTCATCATTCAGCGCTTTCCTTCCTTTTATCGAGATAGCTGCGACTCCTGTTCTCTCGTTTCTTCTCTTCTCGCGGTCGAGACAAGGAGAATCAACGAGGAGGCTGCCTTTGTCTGCTTAACCCAATTCGTAGTGCTTTTTCGAGCAGCTGCGCGATGAATCACGATTTTCTCGAATATTTCCCGGAATATCCAATGCCGCGCGATGTTACCGAGGCGGACTTATCGGGGAGAAATCCTTTTTCAACGGGATTTTCTCGATGTAGTCTCGCGACTGTTCGCATTAACCGGTTTTGCTCATTCGATTTCAAATACGACGAAATACGACGGACATGGATCGTTGACTGATTCTTCGCGTGAGATCGGATTGTCTGAGAGTCAGCTGAATTTCGAGCGATTTATTCGCTAGTTATCGTAGCGTATTTAATTTTATTAATTACTCAAGTGGATAAATGTTTTAAGTCTCGATTTTGAGTCTTTGTTTCTTCCGGCGTTGAATAAAATTTAATTCCCGATATACGGCGGATTTCGATGATGAGAATTTCTATTCTGATGTCACATATCTATTTGTTTACATATATACGCTTTAATGAACTTAATCATTAGCATTAATATTAAACATTAAATCAGTGTTTATTTGAAAAATAATTTCTTTCATGCATGTATTATTAATTGCATGAATTAAATTATACAAGAATATCCGAAGTTACTCGTTATTTTGCATTAAAATGTGATTCCATCCGATGTAATTACGCGGATTTAACTCTTTGGAAATTGGAAAATTTTCTTTTACGAATAAAATCTCAGAATTACGATCCAATTTAATGCGATTATAAGGCATTTATTTCTAAACATGCTACACCTACTGTACTCGCGAATTACATCAAGACGTAAATAATTCCATGCAGCACGGAACTGCCTATGCCCCTCATGTAGTTAAGTAGTTACAAAGGCTTCAAGGAAGCGGCGCAAAGTTAATTGTTTTTGGCGCAACCGAGGTGCAAGCAGCGGACTTCCTGCGACAACACGCGAGTTTCCACTAAACTTTCGTCACGGAGCATTCTTTGTATGTAACGGCCAAAAAAGACAATTTAGCTGTTACGCGGACCCGTGTCGTAAAGTTTTATGTGAGGTTCTGCGTAAAACTACCCTTGACAAGTAACAGCAACTAAATCATTGCTTAACCGTGTAAATAAAATGAATTTTATTAAAATTAACTCTTTTGACATATTAATTAATTCCTTTAACATATTAACTGAACGTTTATAGAATTAATTTATTTTACGGGTATCTCTATGGAAAAAACAATAAAAATGTAGTTAAGCGTAATGCTATTTGCTGTTTTCTATGCATCTTCATGACTTATGTATATTTCATCATATTTTTACATGTATATATTTCCTTCTACAAAAATGAAAAGTCCCAATGTTTTAAAAATGTAAATATTCCTGATTGATAGAATATTAAAGTAAAACGCTCTTTTTTTTAAATATTTTTTCGTACATATGATATATTAAAGTGCTCATAAATTACAATTACACAATCGAAGTGGATATAAAAATGTAATTGAAACAAATTTATTAATTCTAGAATGAAGAAGTTTAATCCATTACGCGATTACGTTACGAGAAATTAAAAAAAAAATCCATATTTCAAAATACGTGTATTTTTATATTGAATCGTATTTCATACGGAATGCATAGCACCATACGGAAATAAATTCTGTTGAAAACTTCTACGTGATATATTGTACATATACATTTTACGAATATATGTGTTTCTATCGTATTAGAGGAAAATTTAGAAACTTTATAAGATTAATAGAGGTAAATTAATGTTAAAACAGTTTAAATACTGTTAATAACATTATTGTCTTAATCTGAGTACATGTCCCTTGCACATATGTTATATTCGCGATTAGACTCGCACGTGCATTATTTTCATAGAAAATAATGATTATATCAACGAAAAGGTGAGGCACGGTAACGAGGTCTGATGTTATATGTTGCGCACATAATTGCATGAATATTTTTAATGGAGTATTAATCGCGTTTTCTAGAGAAACTGGTTTACGTCCATTCAGGTTACGGCAAAATACGGAAGAAAGATGCCGCTTTGATATCGTTATAAACGCGGCTTAGCACAAATCTCGTTTAACACAGTGTAAGACCTTGACGCGGATTTACCGTGTATGTAATATTCTTTACGCAGAGTGTTAATTTCGCGGCAGCGAATCGCAGTTAATAGTGACAAGCTTTAGTAAAACTTAATTGTCATGTTACGCATGCAAAATTTGCTGGAATATTACGAAAACGATTCTCTTGGTTTTCTTACGATATCTGTTGCAGGTAAACTTTTTGCATATCATAAGAAACAAAATAAATGGCAGAATAAACGCTAAAATATTGTGATAAATATTGTGATATATATATTGCAGCTTTTCCTTAGCGAAATCTTAGAGAATTTTTTTAAAGTTTCAGGATGAATATTTTTCTTATAAAATCTTTTAGTAATATCTTTCTTTTAATAATGATATCTTTTAAAATTTAAATTATATATTTTTTAATAAATTTAAAGATAATATTTGTTTGGAGAGATAAATTTAAAAAAAAATTATCACTTATTTGCAAGATTTTAAAATTTTGTATCGCATCTATGAAAGAAAATACTTAGCAAATGATGATACATGCATGTATGTTAGTACAGGAGAAATTTTCATATAACGATGAATAATAAATTGAAGAAGAAGTTTTATATTTCCATAAGCGAAAACAAAAGTTTAAATATTTTTTGGAAAAAATCTCATTATTTCAAGAGAGGTGCTAGATTTTCTATTACATAATCTACGTAGATTAATAATAACACGAAAGTTATTGTTTTATTGCTTACAGTACAAAGGTAAAATGATAAAATGATGAAATAAACATAATCTCGAGAGAATCTTTTGTGCAGCTGCAGATTCGTCATAAACGCTTATTAGCATAAGAGCTTTTTTCATAACGCGGTGGATGGTGGATTGATCGCGTAATGTGTTTCTTCGGGATAAGCAGGAAAGACAAAAATTTTAATAAACCTCTGCGAAAATCCTACTGAAGAGAGTATTGCTAAAGCAATATTGTACGTACTCTGCATAAATACTACAAACAGGTCATAAAAAGTCATTTTTGCATATTTGTTTATTTGTATTTCTTCTAAATTGAATATTTATTCGTAAAATGTTCTACAACGACGATAGAATAATTCCGCTCTCTTTCGAGTTATGAGGTACATTTTCATCGTAAAATGATCGCCATGAATATACGTAGATATATTTAATGCGTATGTACTTGTAATTTTTCAACGTTTATTTCATTTTATCATCGTTTTTATTTTAATTGGATATTTCACTTTATTTTTATTAAAATAACTGGAATTATTGAAATTATTTTTATATAAATAATAGAGAAGGAAAAGATTTTGTATTAATTATATAGAAAATTGGAGCCGTGGTAAAATGAATTAGCTTTCACATATAATGCAGTTTATGTGGTGAATAAAAAACGTCAGAAGGTTCAATAATGAATAGTTTTTGCGCTATCAAAGGTGTATCAAAAGTGCTCCGTAAGCACAAGTTTTATGTCTTTGATACATTATAGCTCTTTTAAAAACTATCCATTATTGAGCCTTGTGTATATGACAGATTTGCTACGTTATAAGCTACATGAAAAAAAAATAATTTTGTTAAAATATTTAAAAATTTAGCTCGATAAAATTTAATTAGAAATTTACAGATCTCAAAATCATTTTGTTTGAGCTATCACAATAATTATGTAAGTCGCTTAAACTGTTTGCTAAAATGATTAAAGTATTTTTGCAGCATTATCAACATTTGGGCATATTACATAACCATCTAAAATGATGATGATCTAAAATTATTTTCAGATCTGTATCTAGCTAAGTTTTTAGATACTTTAGCAAAACGATTTTTTCCGAGTAAATTATATGTGTACATAAAAGCTAACTCATATAACTGGGATTCAATTTTGACTATATTATATTTAATAAGATGATATTTCACCAGCATTATTGAAAATAATCTTATTAATTTAACAACAGTATTAATGGAATAATTAAAATTTTATTAAACCAAAAGCATAAGTAGTTATTTCATTAAATGGTGTTATTGAATTAACAAAATCATTTTTAGTTATGTTAATGCTGTTGATACAATATTATTTTCTTCAATGTAGTATAAAATGTTTATTTTGCAGGAAATTAATAAATTTCTATTATAAATGAATATTAAAATAATATAGAATATGAATCTGTTCATAATACTTACATACGTTGAATACCTGTTTTGTGTAGGTATCTTGTCACGTTTAAACGTATCGCTTTAGTTTGAGTATCTTTACATACCGACGCTATTAAGGTGTTCTTTCTCTTCACGAGCTTAAGATGAGTTTTTCCTTTCTTCGGTTTAGCGACTTTCTTTCTCGTTTTTCGTTGGATAGTATGACGTGATTACCCACTTATAGCAGCAACGCTCTTCTGCCTAATGCGTTTTGGCATTAGTAAGTTCTGACATGTATAGTAGTTTATGTTATGCCACAATGGTATCGCCACACACATGCAAAGATCTGTTAGTAACCACTAACATTTCAACATTTGCGAAGACCATGGTATGAATATACATAATTAATGCAACATTAGAATGAGTTTGTGATCGCGTGCTATCAAGTTTAGCGGTAAAATTAGATTATGTTACGTTACATTGTAACGTGAATGTATCCATTTCTAACGGAAAACGTTTTGCGCCACGCTAATACACTTGTAAATTGGAAATTGATACAGTTGTAATTTTGTTATTTGATTATTCATATATTCATAACTGTGTGCTATCTCATTATTAATTATTTCATTATTTAATTCCTTTTTAATACCTATACATTACTTAATTACATTCAATCTTTTGCGAGTTAAACCAAGATTGTGTTAAATAAAACAAAACGTAACAATTCATATCACAATTAACAATTTATATATTAAACAATCAGAAAGATTTATTTAAAAATTGTTGCTTATATGATATCATGTTAATATAACAATATCACTGTCTGTTGACATGTTTTTGCATATTTTATTTTTAACCGCAGTTTTTATAACAATGTTACAACAGAAATTTGTTTTCCCGATGTAAATACGCTTAGGATCTCCTCTGCGCTCGTCGGAGCACAAAATTTCTCTGGAGAACCATTTCTTTTGAAGAAAGAGACGGGACTATTTCTGAAATTTTATATACATATAATAGAATGTTTGTTAGAATTGATAGAATCAAACCAATAGAATCGATATATTTTTTTCATACACATTTGTTTTTTTGATAAGATTTATTTTTTTCAAATAACCATGTTGATTTATAAAGTATTTACGTTTTTACTGCAAGGTACAATTACTTGATATATGGTTTTTTATCCACGTCCAATTTTCGCAAGATAATCGTTGTGATTTTTTATGATGGGTTTTTTAAATGTATGTCGCGGGACATGATATTCAATTGTTTTACGTCTATCTATTTATGATACCATTTGGATGTAAGAGATAATGCTAAACACTGGAAATGATAATTCAACATTTTCTACGTGAAGTAGAACAACTTTAAATTCTATATTTATGCGCGAAAAGAGAAGTATGCTCATGATCGGGAGAACGGAAGGATTAATTCAACGGAACAATGGGTTCTGAAATGAGTTAGGTCTCGTATCACAGGCACGAGACATCAAAAACTTTATCCGGCGCGTGACGGGGAAGCGAGTCGTGCGAGTTTGTAACAAAAGTTCATCGCGAAGGCGCCCGAATAGGAATTACATTCGCGGTGACGGTCATATCGATCGGCGCTCGTGCGTGGAACGAGGCCAAAATGATCTGGATAAAACAGGATTTGTCTCAAAGGAATCCTCGAAGAGGATTCGTTGGGCCCTTTGATAATTAGTGCCGGTCGGTGGAACAAATACCGTTCCTTTGTCTCGCAGTTAGCAAGGTAGAGAACGTGAAAGTAATTACATGATACAATCTCATTTGTTTCTATGGTATTTATGTCTTAGACGAGGACGTTTTCTAAAAATACTTAAAAGTAATTCGGAACTTGTCTCTTTATAAATTACTGATAAATACATTTAAACATTTACATACTACTTAGACTTATATTTGTGGCTATAATTGTGGCTTTAATTTAAAAAAAATACTTTTCGTTTTTGCGATTCATTTATTTTGTAATATTCTAAAAATACCAATTAATATATTCATTTTTATTTATGTCTTTTATTTACAGAGTGTCTCACAACTATCACATTTCCTTTTAAGAACATATTCTTGAGGTAATTTTTTTACGACGAAAATTCTAATACAAAAATGTCGAAACTACAATAATTTTTTGAATTGTAAGCATTTAAAGTTAGCTTATTACATTATTAGGATTTTTGTCTCAAAATGTCTAAGAAAAAAATTGCCTCAAGAAAATGTCCTTAAAAGAAAATGTGGTAATTATAAGACTCCCTGTATATTCGCTTCTACTATGTATATCTCTAAGCAGAAAGAGTCAATTAAATCTGAAAATGTTTTTGCAAGCGTGCTATATAATCGTTAATTTATTATTTAATGTTATGAATGTAGTTCAAAATAATTTCTCATCAAATATAAAAATATGTATTATTAAAATTATCGTTATCCATAATGATTATAATTTATGCATTTGGTACGTTTAAAAAGAGGTGTTTAAATATGATGTTTTCTGCACACAATGTCTTTTTTAAACACAATTATGATCATTTTAAATAAAGATAATTTTAATAATATGTAATATAATTTTTTTTATGTTTGAGCAATTTCGTTCTTTATGTTTGATTGTGATTTTATTAAATTTTTCTATCGCGCGTGTGTTTAATACCCGCTTGTTTTTTACGATCTTTAAAGTGTAAAAATGATTGCGAACGTAAGTTTATGATCTGCAGTTACAGAAAATTACGTGACACAAACGAAGTTCGATGTACTTGTCATCTATTCAGAGATGGGAAATTCCATTTTCAGTCGCGGAATGAAAGTGGAAAGTGGACATATTTTCTCATGACGTTATGTCTCTACGTTACAGATAAATTGCGAGCTTATCCGCAACACAAAGTTCTTCAACGCGCGAATTATTTCAGACGAAAAGCAATATTTCTTAAATTCACTGATGCTAACCTTCTCGGTTGTAGACGGATAATAACCATCCTTAAGCTAGATAATCTCTGTAATAAGTTCTTAGTTTCTTGTCTGTAGAAGGAGGATATCTGCCATAGATAGAAAAGGAAGTAATCTGCAGGATACTTATTTAACACAAGAAGTTAAATTATTTTTTGCTATTAAGGGAGAGATATAGAGTGAGACATAACAATAGAAAAAGATAGGAGATTTATTGATGTAAAATTTATATTTTTTATTTCAAAATTTCAAGATTTATATTTTAAATACTAAAAATTTTTTAATTATATTAATATTTTATATATTTGACCGCATAAATTGTCCTGTAATTAATTTTTTGACTATAAAGCTTCAGATAAGTATTTATGGATGTTCTCTCAATACGCTCTATATTTTTTTCTATATGTATATCTTTGCAAATGCATTATCGTAATTCAATATCTCTCTTTGTCATCATTTATCGTTATTATTTCGTCGTGCATCCATTCTGTTTTCATAAAAGTGGAATACAATAATGTTTTGTGCGCATTTATTTTGTACAGAATATTTTCATAAGAAATGGAGTAAAATAGAAAAACAGATATCAAAATTTCGTGTAAATATCTCTTCCACATAATGATCAATCAAATCAGATATTAAATTCTGACATTTTATCTTTCATCATATTTTTGCTTTATACGTTGAGGTAGGTTTATAATTTGTATGAATATCGAGTATAATAGTCGCACTGCGGTACTCAAGAATAAATAATGCTTGAAAACAGACAGTTAGATGAATATATTAAATAAATGTCGCTTGAGAATAACGTATCCTTATCTCAATGCAGGAAAGTACTTATTGTGCGTGGACAAAATCGGACTTATGTTGGAATTACGAACATTCTCTACATCTCTCTTTATGTCGTCAATGTTCTCGAAAAGTGAGAAAGAAGCAGGCAATAACGCTAGTAAAATGTGAAAGCTCTAGTAAGTTTAGTCGAGAGACCAAACAGCCGAACTCGAGAAAAGTCTCGCCTTCGATAAAATAACGGAAATGTTCTCGTCGGGATGGCGGTCTCCTTTTCTTTCTCGAGCTTTCCACAGTTCCCATTCTTTCTCTCGCTCTCTGTCGTCGCTAGCATTTCCGTTTTACCTGCGACCATCATACCACTCTTTTTCGCACTCTCTCCCACTCATCCTTTCTCACCATTTTCCATTGCTCTGTCTCTGTCTCGCGGTTTGGTATCGAGAGAGTTTCAGAACGAAACGCAAACACTTCGATTTTCCACGAGACGGCGGGGGACAAAGAAAACTCGTTGACCACCCACGCTGATGTCGACAACCGCGCGACCGGAGCGAATCTACACATCGATATTGACCAACTTTTCGTCCGCATGGCGGCGGTTTCGACTTCCTTCCCTTGCGCCTCCGCATCCCTGCATTCGAACGGATTTATGTAGAGAGATGGAACCGACGACGGTTTTCCCTGGGCTGGATTATCTCAGGATCTCGTTGAAATACGGAACGTTCGTTCTGGAAAAATTTGCGGTACGATTTCGCGCGATCGTGCAGTGGTCTTGAGATAAAGTCTTTCGAGTACAGATAAATTTTCATTTATTTAAACGTGCTTAAACGTCGTATGACGTATCGCTACGACGATTGCTTTTACGCAGATACAAGATAGTTGTAAATCGTTAGGTTTTATCTGTGAATGTGTGAGTTATGAAAACTGGGGGGGGGGGGTGGAAACTGGGACTAGTTATAATACGGAGTTGATTGTCAAGAAACTAATAACTCAATCAGTATATGACAGAACATTTCTCTTTTCTTTACCATAAATTGCTGATGTAATATTAGATTGTTGCGTAAAATGGTTTGCATCAAAAGCGTTGTGTACATTACTTACAGTAACTTTTATGAGAAAATAAAGTTAGTAAGTAAATTTTTCTTCTTTCTTGTTCTTTAATTATTAATCAAAGAAAGAACAAGAAAGAAGTTTTTAGCACAATCACGATTTTCTTATAATCGTGGAAAATTTAGTATTTTGAAAATATGTATCATTACAGCAATTTCCCGAGGGATGCTCTATCAAAAGCTTATTTTTCATCTTAACCAAATTTTCGAAATTTTATTTATGATGTTTGTTTATCGAAATATGTGGATTCCCTTTTCACACACACATCTATATACGTATATTGTTACGATTATTTGAACACAGTTTACATACATTGGTTTCCGAAAACTCGAATCTTTTGATTGCAGAAGCCCGCCCGCATCGCGAGTTTCGTTTTTATTTTGTACACTTCGCGCAATTGATGTTTTTACCGACGCCGGCATCCGTTTGCGTGGTTTACACTTCATCAATCTCGGTGGTATATTGAGCCTGTTGTAGATCCGCCTGGTATCTGGATCCTGCTACCGCGCACGCGGATGCGGGATTCGATCCAAGATTTGCGCCGGCGTGTTTCGCATACGTGACTTCTTCCATCCAGTTAGGCATCAGGCAGATATGCGGGAACAAGTTGAAATCCGAAATCAGGGTAACCATAACTTTGGATATGGGGCTTTCGTACGCCGGGATTTAACATATGTTTCGGCGTTCACGAAAGTGTGTCACGTATGATGCTCAGAATATTTTGATAAACGTCGGTGTAGTAACGTCGAGGTCTGACGAAGCGTTGATATCTACTACTAAGTAATATAACATTTTTGTGTTATAATTTTTCACGCATTCAACGGTGTAATGCATTCCTTATATTACGTTTATACTATTAAGTAAACGAAATTAGATTTTATATTATTTTTAGTTGATATTAACTGACAAGGGTGTTTCCTTCTTTCACAAACGAAGGCAATGTGATTAATTAAAATTATTTTTTGGAGCCCTATTTCTTAATAAACAAATCGAAAATTAATAAATTTGGAATAAACTGAAAGATACTGATAAGGATTAATTCTGTTGTGAATTTTTATTGTGTTGAATTTTTATTGTGATCACAGATAAAAATCGTTTTTTCTAACACTTTTTATTCTATTCTTCTTTTTATCTCAATTCTTTATAATTATGGAAAACACTTATTGTAGTTTTTGTATGTTAGAAATAAAAAAATTTGAACGACATTTACATATTTTATTGAAGGATTTGTTAAAAATATAAAATTGATTAATCGCCATAAAACGGGTTTTTGAAACTTTACTGTCCACAATCTGACATCTAATAGCAGGAAAAATAATTTACATTTTTTTTGTGTAGATTACGGAATGTTTTAATTTTTTATAACTACTTTATATCTGCGTAGCACGATTAACAACAATTCTTTGGGCACATTTTTTAATATTTACTTTATTGGATTTTAGTAACCAAAAATTATTTATGTGAACATAAATCGCAAGAATGGAGTACGAATTTTCTCGTCATAATCCAAAAGTAGCTAGGATTGGGACTGTCGGCTCTTAGTACGACATATGAAGCGTTGAACACATACAATCGGCTTACAGTAGCAGTTTTACCACGTTGAAATGTAATATAAAAATTTTATACTAAATATAAAGTAATGAAATATAAATGAGACTATTAACATCTATAGCTTTGTTTTACATTTTAACTTTTTAAGTTTTTAACTTTTTAATTGATCGCGTATATCGCGGTCGAATTAAAATCTAATATATATAAAGTGATGAAAATTAGAAATTATCGATTAATCATTACTAATAAATCGGCAATACTTCATAATACCGCTTAACATTACGTTCCTATAAGAAGATTTAACATTGTCGGCAGCAATCAAACCGTTAGCTTACTTATAAAGTTCTTCTTCTTGTGGGGCGAGGCGGACGCAGTCAACATTCAAGAAGAAGTCTGTAATACCGAAGAACAAAAGGAGGTTAAATGAGGATAGGATCACCCCGAGAGTAGCACCATTGAGGTTCTTATGGAAACTGCAGCGCCATTTGAGTGGGGCGGAGAAAATCGTTTCTTGGATAAGAATGTGGACACGAGATAAATAAAGGAGGTCATGAAAACGGAAGAAAGCCCGATTGTGAAAAGAAAGAATATAAATATATATTAGAAGCCATCCTGAGATTGTAAAATTATTTCATTTTTGTAAAAATATTATACATTGACAGGACGACAGGACGACGAGTGACAGTAATTCTTTTTAATTCGTGATAAAACATCGTGTTAAAACATCATGATAAAGTGTAGCTCTCTTCTTTTTAAAATAAGAAACACACATATAGAATAAATAAAATGTTAGATAATTATATATAATTAGATATAAATATGAAGTTGAATTGTAAAATTAATTAAAAGTTAATTACATGCTATATTAATATTCTATAGCAAATTCAATTTCTTATTAAGTACATGTTATCTATTAAAAATGTAGATATCACGACAATTACTTTTTATCAATTTAACCCTTACGTACAAAGTCGGGTCCATTATAAGTGACCCATCATTAGTGAGCGAGCGATTCCTATTCATGCAAGTTTCCTTGAATCTTTCGGTAATTATACGTTTCGTAAATTATACTATATTTTACCCAAACAACACAAAATCTAAATGACATAAGACGTCTTTAAGTCATCTTTTAGACGCAAAACATCTTATGGCTTGATTTTAAACATTTTTTGTTGTCTGGATATTATTTTTCAAAATGAAGTTTCAATATCTATTTTAGAAAGTTAAAAGTATGTTGGTGAATTTTTAGAGATTTTTAGAACTATTCCGAATAAGTGAAAAAAACGGAGAAATTTCAGTGACCCATGTTTAGACGGATGAGGCACCAAATTGTACCTTGTATTGTAAGAGTTAATTACACACTAACTTTTCCGTATACATTCTATTCTAATCTATATATACTATAGTGTAACGGCATGTTACGTAATGGTAACAATGGCCAACAAATTTTTTGAACACTGAATTCAGTTCTAGTTTAGTGGAAGCATGTAGTACTTTATGTCGCTCAGGACGTTACATTTACCAACATTATTTCCTGAATTATTGAGATATAATATACAAGATTCACGTTATATGTCCATTATCTGCCGAACATGTAGATTATATTGAAATAATGACTATATCGCGTCTATATCGAACAAAGCAAGATATTCCATTGCCATTTACTCAATGTATAAAGTTACCAAATTCTAATTTTTCCTTTTCGAAAGTAGAAAACTCTAAATGATTTCTGTGATGCATTTTTATTACTTAGGAATTACAATTGTCTTCTTTTAGTAGATTTTATAAAAACATATATCAAACTTATGTAAAGTATTAGGTGTTGGAATTAATTCGTAGCGTTTTTAAATGAAAGAATGTTATTTATTTCACATGAGCATTAAAAAATACATTAATGAAAGTACTTCCCATCACTTGTAAAACGCTACGAATTAATTCCAACACCTAATAGATAAATAAGCAACTGTACAAAAATGGAATGTGGGTTCTTTTTTATTATAATTACAGAGTATTGAAATTATATTTTCAGCTATTATTTAAAAGTATATTATTATTTTTAATTGAATCGAATTAATGTGCTTTTCCGAAGGAAAATCTCCATACATTGTTAGATATCAAAAGAGTAATCGTATAATTCAAGCTCTTGAATTAAATATTATTTTGATATTTTTAATTTTTATTATGTTAAAATCAATCTGTGGATGAATTGCGTAATTTCAAAGTAAAGAATGTTATTAACGTATGTTTAGTGAGTAAGAAACTAAAGACTCAAATTTAATACGTCCCTCGAGTTGTTTAACTCCATTGTTTTAGTTTACTTAACAACATATTGAATAAGAAGAGTGGCAACTTATAGAAATAATTAAAACTAACTTGGGTATAATTTGACAATGAAAAGTTGATTTGTGCCGCTTTTACTATTAGATCAATTCTGATCTAAAGCAGGAATGAAACTGATATTAAGTACCGAGTATTTAAATGAGTTCTATAAAATAGAACGTAGAAAGGTTCTTTTTTCGCCAACCTTACTGATTAAATTGTCATAAACAAAGACCAAGGCTAAATCCTACATTTATGTAACATCATAATCCGAGATAAACAAAATTATTCTAGTTCCATTTCTCAGCGAAGAGGTATGCGTTACATTATTTCAATTAAGCGCCTTTGGTAGGAACTTTAACATTTGATGTACATGCGCATCTCGTGCTCTGAATTACACGCACGTGGAAACGTCACTCGTATCCGCTGTTACGAGCTCGACTATTTCAAAGCTGCTAATCCGCCGCTGTCGCGCTGCTGGACGCCGACGGTGCACCGAAACTAAACTGTAAATCGTGCATTCTCGTATCACGTACGTGAGAACTGTTATCAAAGCCTGTATCCAACGCCCGCGAGCGCATGGATAAATGTTATCTGCTGGTCAAAAGGAGGGTGAGAATAACGCTCGGAGGGACCGGATAGATCCGTATTCGTTCTCTAGTTCGTAGCACTAATTACGCATCTGTCTTCCGGCGTTTTATCGGCCACACATCTCGACGCCTATTTCATGGCGTGGCATTTTGATCACATTCCGTTGACGTTTGCTCGCGCGGAAGACTGATTTCGACACTTCGGCCCCGCCCGTGTTTCGCGCCGCGAGATTTATTTGCGATATCGCGATCAGCCGGCGAAACGATTTCCCCGCAATCTCTCTCGCTTTAAGAACCAATCCGTTGGAAACGCGCGTTATCAGGCAATGATCCCCGTTTGAATATCCGATCATCGCGCACGACTCGCTGCTTTGTCTTCGAATCGCTTAGATTTTAGAGGACATGGAATTAACCCCATCCTCCTGGCTAATGCTAGTATTCTAGAACACTAATACCTACTCTCCACTCAACTCTAATCTCTTTAATTGCTTCTTGTTGTTATGTCGAAGCACGCGGCAAATCGTATATGCCAGATGATAAATGTAATGCACGTGACTGCAATTCTGTTACGACTACAAAATGAGGACGTGAACGTTAGTATAACTCGTAAACTAGGCTAATATGCGTTACATATCTACTGCCGTTGCTGCTACAAGAAATCGAGGAGTTTGGACTTTTGTTTTAACAGTTGAAAGATATAGTCTCTTAAGATGTACTCCATCGTCTATTTTTCACACAAACTCGGCTACATTTCGTTTATAATTTCTTTTCTGACTCGACTGCTTTTGTTGCTTTTGCAATTTTTCTCGATTGTTTTAGCAGAATTGTTCCTTGTAGCATTTAATGGCAATAGCGATGTAAGAAATTACGATATTAAGAAAATTGTTATTGGTATCATAGAGAAAATTGTTATTGGTATCATAGAGGTATCATAGACGGAAGGAATTGCAACTCTGTTCTCATGTTCCATTACAAAAAGTTATTTTATTTATAATATAATAATAGTATGTGTATATATAAACATATTAATAATATGATACACACAGGGTGTTTGATAAATAATAATAAAACTCTCGCATAGAGATTAGAGCGCACTAAACTGAATCGAAAAGTCCTCTACCATTTTACAATTTTCATAATAGTTAACAAGATATTAATTATACAAGATATTAAAAATTGCCGAATATTGATTTTCAATAATTTTTTACTCAAATACTATCAACTTTACAGAAAAGTCACAAGTGACAAAAATTGTTTATTTTCTTTTCATAGAGCTCTGAGAATTTCTTCAGAATTTTTTAGTACCGCATTTTCTCATGTTGGTGAAAAATAGTTGCTAATATAAGAAAATGCAGTATTAAAAAGTTGATAAAAAATTTTGAAAGAATTCTTAGAGCTCTATGAAAAGAAAATAATTTTTGTCTCTTGCTATTTTTCTGTAAGCTTGATAGTACTCGAGTAAAAAAATTATTGAAAACCAATATGTGATGATTTTTATAATAATTGATATCTTGTTAATTATTGCGAAAATTGTAAAATGATAAAGAAACTGACTTTTCGATTCAGTTTAATCCGCTCTACCCCTATGTGAAAGATTTATCGTTACTTCTCAAACATCCCATATATATATTGCTAAAATGTAATTTTTAATTTGTATTTCAAAGTATAATATTAAAATATCTTGTTGTTTTTCGCAGAAATTGTTATGGAATTAAAGAATTACGCTCGTATAGTTAAGCAATAAAGTTAAGGTTTTATATGTATACGTAAATAAGTAATTAGAATAAGTAATTGATTTTTTAAATTAATTTATTTTACAATTTTACTAGTTAAGAAAGGAAAATATAATATTGAACTACTCAAATGATAATTATCGTGGTCGTAGCACGGTCATGGTCGCCATAAAATTTTACGCTGTAAAATGCAAAAGAACCATTTCTTGCAGCCGCTATCCCTTCGAATCGATCCGTGTCTCTAGCTTGGTCGGCACCGCCCTTCAAATTAGACTTTCCAAAAGAGTAATAAATGCGCTTGCATGTGTCACGTACTTTCCTTTGAAGAAGATTTGCTTATCGTGTTCACATAGGATTTGCACCAAAGTCGATATCCTCTTTCCTCGACATCTTCCTAACCGATTTTCGTTGCTTTCGATAAACTTCCATTTCGCGGGCACACTTGCGTTCTTCAGACTTTCGTAACTTTTCATATTTATGGTTAATATGCTATGCGGTTATATATAAAATATATAAATTTTTCATAATCAAACTTTGGTTATGTTTCATGTACGAATTAATAATTGCGTGAAGATATATATATAATCTTCATCTATTATTTAATTTTACATTTTTTTAAAGTTTTAAAATACTGTATGCACTTAAACCACTGTAATGCAATTAACTTTCCATCAGCAATGTAAAATTTTTATCCTTTGCCTGCAATCTGGAATCTGGGTCTTTGAATTTTAGTGCAGATTTTTATATAACTGCGGACCAGAAATCTGAAATAATTCTTGCTTCTAAAAAGCTTGCTTCAACAAGTTTACACTAGAAATTAGATTATATTTTATTTATTTTTTTACAGATTTAAATTTATTTTTGTAATTTAGTCAGATTTATAATAAAAAAATTGACGTATAGTCAAAGTTGCACATGGAAAATTAATTACACAATCGGACAAATATTCACTTCGTGAAAGTAATATGGAATTCTATTAAGAATAATTACTTAACAGAATTTGTTCAGTGAAGTTTTCCTAAGAAGATTAATTCTGGCATCGTTAATATCAGTTTATAATAACTTCCGACTACGGGAAGGCACGAATTGATTCGTAAGTCAATAAGGCCTTGCGGTAAATAAATCCTTGGACTAGCCGAAGAACTGAGAAACTTTTATTTATTACGCATTCTACACACACATATACACACACACATACACATATAAAACAAAAGATTTATCCCCGGCGTTTTCGAATGTACGAGCCATCTATAAAATGTCGGACATGCTCGCATAAAATTCACGCCGTCTACAGATCGGTACATTGAACCGGCATACGGAATGGAACAATGTCCCGTACTCGTACGTCACTAATGAAATGTTAGAATTATGGTTCGCGTAACAATGCAACGAGATAACGTCGATGCACATCGACATACCATGAATGGTACGTTGGTCGCGAAGATCATATACATTCCACTAGACTAACGCAATTTTTTCCAGCAGACATGGGCCGCGATCTAATATTGATCCTTTCGGAAAAAGCGGTTCTCAGCAAAGAGAGTATAAATATTTCCGTTAAAACGTCGCGTATAAAAATTCCCGTCGCTAAATTTAATTAAGCAAACATCATTTTCACGATATGCTTCAGTTACTTAAAAACGCGAGGTGAATTTGTCTGTAAATAAATCATTACTTACAGAACGACAATATTTATTAGTTTTATTGTCTTCCGTAAAAAGTATGAGAAACTGACGTAGCAATAAAAAACTTAGGAGCATTTGTCTTATGCAATCCGTCGCAAAACAAAGAAAAAATTGTATGTCGGCGGCGAGAAACTAGATATATCACTGAGCTGGATACGAAAAATGCACGAAAAGATTTTTAACTGCCAGGTTATAGAGGTGACGTTTTTAGAATCGCGACGGCGAAGGTTGCGTCGTACTTGCGGTGAAAGAAGATTACGTGAGGAGAATATAGCGTGAAATCCTTGAAAATTGCCGCGGCGACGGCTTACGCACCACGCGAAAGCTTTAAATTTAATAGCGCCCCGCGTTCTGTTAAGCTCTATTTCGGTAGTGAAAGAAAGAAAGAAAGAAAAAAAGGAAAGAAAAATATCGACGAATTACATTTCGATTTCTTACTTCTCGTGAGACTCTCAGAGATATTTAGGTCCGTCGAAATATGCTTTTATTACATGATGTTAGCGCGTATTTAGCATATAGTTCACGTATACTATAAAATTTCAGACACAAAAGTGCGCATTTATCGATAAGAGCACGTTCTGAAAACGAGTCTTAATCTTTGCCGAACACCGTGGCGGTGATTTGAAAGTAAAAAAGTTAGTTCTTCATTTGGGAAACAAGAATCGATGAGAAAGTTCGTCTCCTTTTCAATTGAACCATACAGGAATCTGGAACCGCGATTTGATTTCTCGTTTACGGGTAGTTTCTACGTGAATTAAGTACCAGCGTAATTCACTTCATGTTCCGTCGGTGGCGAACCGTATAGCAGCCTCTGACGCGGATATTTTACAAATAGCGTTGGCCGAGTGAATGCGGGTATCGCCTCCTCTTTTTGCGTGCGCGCACCACCGCCGACGTTAAGCGAAATCTCAGTAATTGGCTCGACCGCATTTCCAAAACGTCGAGTGACAACGAAAGATACATCTTCCGCCATAAATAAAACCCGCTTACCGTGAGACCCGCTGAGGCCAGCTATCTCTCCTTCGAAATACGAATTTCCGCCCCCAATATCGTTAATTCAAAATGCTCACGATGCAGTCGGACATTTCGACAGGACGTTTATTATATTCTTGGATCGCTGCTCTTGAATCTTTGAGTTTCTGCATTTCCGATGAATCGTTATCTGCAGTTGAGTTTCTCTATTTTTTTCGGATTTAGTAAAAATATAGTAGTAATAATAATTTTATTATTATAATATATGATTCTATCTTTTGAAATATGAGATATCTTTTTATTTTTTTTTGTTTCTATTTTTTTTACGAATTACTATAATTATATATTAAATGTCTAAATCTTTTGAACGTTGAATTCCTTCTAAATAACATAAAAATTTCAATTAATTAAATAGTAATAATGTTAATAAGAATAAATGAAAATGCTTGTTATTTATCATTAAATTATTATGTAAAGAAAAAGTGACGAATAAATGAGTAAAAATAATAAATGAATGAAATGTATAGATACGTTAACATTTTATTATTATTACTACGCTGTATAAAAATAATCATTTTTAGCATTTTTACAACAATGTTTCTGTGTGCACAAATGTTTGTATCAATGAATCGGTATTTAGCAGGAAAAATTATTTTTAAAAGAAAGACTATATAACTTTGATTTTTTAATATTTTTTGTACTGTCTGAATTTCTCGGAGTAAAATCTCCAAAAGAATAAAAATTCTGTTATTACTGAAAAAGAGTGAAAATGTATTTGTATTCTCAAATAAAAATATTTTCTTTTGAAATGAAATTTCACTTCTTTTTTAAAGTAAATCTCATTCTAAAAGAGCGAAATTTTATTCTAAAAGAAAACCTGCCAATCTTATTATTTATAAGCCAATTATAGAGCATCGTATTAGCATCTTAAGGTATTATTTAAAATGATCTTGAAGTAAAAATAAATTATATCAGCCAAAGATTGAATATATAAAAAATCATGTTATAAACTTGTTTAAAATATAATAAACAGGATTGGGTAAATTAATGTTTTTTTTTTAAACTAAATTAAGTTAATGGTTTATAAAATTAATAAAATCAAGTTGAAAGTTGAAGGAATGAAGAATTAACTTAGTTAAAAAAAAATTATGATTGAATTAACTTAAATTTAAAAAAAAGTTAATTAAAAAAAAATTATTTTTGAGATTAGAATGTCCTAATTTTTCTTATAATGAGATTACTTTAAGTAATATTTACAAAGATAGATTATTAGGTAAATTTAATTTTATATTCATATGTAAGTTACTTATATATAATAAAAGTCACACTATAAAGCGTTTTTGTAAAATCTTGCAAGAGAGAAGGATATATGTTGTTTCTCTTTCTTTAATCTTTATCTAACTTTCTTTAACTTTTAAAACGACTATTCATGCATGTTTACGATTAGATCGACTAGATATTTGTTATAAAGGTAAACGTAAAAATTTAGAAAATAAGTGAATGTGTAGTACTGTTCTACAACAATTCTTTATCTAAAGTTCTTTATCATTTCATATTTATGTTGCTGAAATATAACATTTATGATATCTAAAATTAGTGTGATTCAAATATAAGCGAGAATTGACAAAACCTAGCGAGTCAATAAAAACTGGCTATCATATGGTGTGACTCTTATTATAGAGTCTCTCATCATAAAATTATTGAACTGTTTCTAAATTAATTCTTTAATGTTTAAGATTTTACAGAAAAAAAATATTAGTATTAAGAGAGGTAGACAAATTTTTTATTTAAAAAAAGTTAAATAAATTAAAGTTCCAAAATAACTAAATTAAGTTAAAAATTAATGCATTTAAAATGAACTAAGTTAAGTTAAAAGTTATTAACTTTTTAACTGTTTTTTTTAACTATTAACGTTTTAACTAGTTATTACCCTAGCTTGATAATAAGTAATCATAAAATTCGTTATCAAAGAGATGTAACTACGTTACAGTTATTAAAAAAAATTAACGATGGAGTCCGTTATAAAAAAAGTAACTAGTGACTGACGGTAATACGTTACTTCTATTTCCTGATATTTGAGAATCGATCATTACAAAAATGTAATAAGCAATATTGTAAAACGTGTCGGAAGCAGACGAATGAAATATCCTGCATAGGCCGAAGTTGTACTTCATGTAGCTGTCATAAAAGTATTCCGTAAAGGATCATTTTTGGAGTTGTCACGCGAGCACTCGAGATAAATTTTCGATCTAATACCGATGAACGAACGCTTATGTATAATTATATAGATGTACATTGTAAAACAGCGAGGCTGTGGAATACATAAAGTGCATGGTTATGACAGGGACGTAGAAGAGAGAGATCATTCTCAGCATTTTTGTAGAGATACCATCGAAGCGTACTACATCTCTTGACTCGCCTTTGACATTGAGCTACAGTTGAAGAGTGATGTAATCAACGCCGTAAAATGTAGCAGAAATGAAAACGGATGAAACGTATCGGAAAACCAAAATTTTATTTTGCATAGATACCAAAAGAGTTTGCACGGGAGGTGATTCTCGATGCTCTGTCGTGCGAATGTTGCGGCAGCGTTTCGGTGATTTCGACGCTTGGGGGTCGCGTCACGAAAAAAAGAAGAAGAAAAAAAAAGATCGACCGCGTTTATGCGCCGACAACGACGCGACGCCCGAAGGATATCCCGTTGGTCCCGGAATTATGACTCGCATGCCGAAAGAGGTCGACAAAAAGATTACGTGGCTGTCGACGCGACATGGCGAAAGTGCTGACCGAATTGTCGGTCGGTGGTGGATCAATAACGCGTCACGAATCGCGTCAAAACTTTCCAGCTGGCCTAACTCATCCGCGCCCATCGCGATGTACCGAAAGGCATTCACGGATCAAAACGGATTATATCCCAGTGTCGAATGGAGGAGACATGTTTCACCCGGTCGCAGTAATTTGCACCACCCAGTGACCACCCCAATCCGGCCATCACTTTCGCGACCGTTTCCGCGAGCCACGATGTGTTTTAGTAGCGTGTTGATGGTCGGTGAATTAGTGGTGGTCAATAACATCGTGACGGTCAATTTCGTGTGACGGAATTCCATATAGTTGCTTTATCCGCAACGTCAATGGATATTGGTGAGAAATTGGCATAATCTGCTCCGCGGTGACGCCAAATGAATTGCTTCATCATTCTTCCGATAATCATAAACGAATAAATTGAGCTTTTGAATAACGAAACTGCAATTGTGCTCTTATCAAATTTGTCGTTATTCGTATTACTATTATTAATTAATAATTTTAAACTTTCCTGCCTATTATTCTATAGAAATTTAACGCGAGGATGATATTTAAAATAAAAATGCCTTTTTCGGAATACATTATTTGGATATATTTTATTTTTGTTTGCGTATAATTGATAGTAAAAGAAAATGGAGGAATTGCAAACATCTAAGGGAAAAGTTAAATAAAATCGATTATTTATTAATTATAAAAGTCTTTATTCAAGGGAGATACTTCAGTGATTTTAAAGTACAATAATTAATATTGTATGTTATCAAGGTAAATTAGAATTTTAGTTTTTTATTTAATTATAGTTTAAATTATTAATTATTGTCCTTTAAAATCAACTTTCATAGAAAAGATTTCTATAATGTTGTTTAAATACTTAAATTTTTTCCGAAATATCATAATAAATATTCCAAAGATTTTTCACACTGAACACGTCGTTAGAATTTGCATAGCACATCAGGATTTTTAATAAATTTGAGTGAAATGGGCCAAAAGCCATCCCATTTATTAAACACCTCAATTTAGTGAAAATTCTATGATATGCTACGATAATTCTAACGGTAGTACTTTATGCGAAAAAATTTTTAAAGTATGATACTCGATCCTTCGAACAGGAAAAAGTAATTTTTCGTAGAAGTGTATTATTATACTGAAAGTCTAAAATTCAAACAGCTATAACTTGATGAAAATAAGTCGTACGATCATGAACTAAAATTTATTAAAAATTTCTTGAATTGTACTTTTAAATATTGAAATTTTATTTAGAAACAAAGTTTTGTTCTACTATAAAAAATGTTGAAAATAATAAAAAGCACCATTTTTGGTCCATTTCACCTCAATTTACTCCTGACGTGCTATGCAAATTCTATCAGTGACATCCCGTTTAACGCGAAAAAATCGTTGGGTTATGCACTTCGGAAAGAAAAAAAATGATTTTATCGAACAGTATAATGGATAAATAATCGTCGGTTTTATTTAACATTTTCCTTAGGTACTTGCAATTCCTTTACTCTCTCCTACATAAGAAATGTCGAAAACATATAACTGATATTTACCTCAAACGACGTCTGCATTCTGTGATATAATACGGGACTGAGCATATATATGTATATATATATATATATATATATATATATATATATATATATATAGGATTATTACTGGGTGTGAGAAGTGAGAGATTATCACTATTTCAGCTAAAGAGGTATCATTACTCCAATATATCTGCTGCAATAGTATCGTTCGCATTTACCTTGTTTGAAACTTGAAAATTGAAGAGTGAAATCTTATTCTTAAAAATAAAAAATTGGACTGTTCTTTTTTAAGACACTGGCTCAATTTTCACTTTTTAGAGCAGGCCTGTCCTATTTGAGCTCCGGAGCTAAAACGCAAAGCCATCGACACAAAAAAATTTAGTATGAGTAAGATTTCGAGGACTGTATAAAGTGTTGATATTTATCTGACTTGTGAGTGACGCTTATCAACACTTTACAATCCCTGAAATCTTATCTACATTGAATTTTTTTGCGTTGATGGCTTTGCGTTTTCACTCCGGAGTTCAAATTGGACAGGCCTGCTTTAGAGTGAGATTCCACTCCAAAGAATTTAAAGAACATATATATATGTACATATATTTATGTGGTCGTAAATTGATGAAATCGCGAATGCGATTCCTAAGAGCGATTGCTCTTACCCGTTGCATCGTATTTTACTGAGTGCGGTGGCATTGTTCTATCGAAACAAAACCAATGTATAGTAATACCCGCGAGAGAGTGCGAATGGGATAGAATTTTGCATACAGTCGCGAACACCTAGTCGCACCCGTACGAAGCTTGAAAATAGGATTAAGACGAATGGCGCCTTAGTTTACCGCCGTGACATTGCGCGGCGTCTCGAAGTGCTTGCTTTCATTTTGTCGGAATTACGTTGGATGTAGTGCAGATTGTGCCACGGGAAAGGAGTAATTAGCTATATAAGAACGTGGCGCGGTATCACGATCGCAGTTTTGATTTTCCACAGCGCGAATGGTGTGGATTAACCATCGTTGTATAGATTTAAAATTATGGCAGGCACGTGTAACAACATCTTGTAACTTATCTTCTCGTGCAGTATATAAAATATATCGATGATACAGCCGCCTGTAGAGGACTGATTTATTACGAGTCGAGTCGAAACTGCTTCGAAAATGAAATACTACCACTTTCAACACGTTATAGCTCGCATTTCGATTCTTTCTATTTATGGTAGGACGGAAGCTACTTTTTCTCGTTTGTAATTTGATAATTCATAGGTTCATTTATTTAATAATATTAAGTAAAAGAGGAGGATGCCGAAATAAGGGAGATCCAGATTTGAATTCTACAGTATTTTAATAATGCTCATTAGATCAGTAATATTAAATTTGTCAATTTAATTTATGATATTACTCCTATTTCAATCTAGGACTGGGTTTCAGTACCAATAAATAATCAATGCGCGGTTTGCTTGAACTGCACGAAAAGAATGACTTGGCTAAAGTATACATACAGTAATTGTGATGATCTATCAAAATTATTTTTAAATCTGCACGGAATAAAATACTATTCTTAAATCAACTATAATATACTCATGTAATATATGCAAAAATATTGTAATCTTACTTCAAAGATATTAATTGATTAATATTTGTTTATTCGATTAAATTTGTTTTGGTGCAAGTATTACTTTGCACTCAAAAGATTTGTTCAATTAAAAATCTTATATCAATACAAATTCAATCAAATTAAGACTAAAATCTTTAAAGCAAGATTACAATATTTTTATATATGAGTTTATTATTACGGTTTAAAAATAATCTTTTTTTTCTGTGTATTCTAGTTAAATTTTTAAATACTTCAGCAAAACTATTCTTTCTCCATATGAAATTTGTAACAGTCTATACAAAAATATTAGACATCAAGACATATCTCGAATATATCCATCTTTATTTATTTATCTATTTATCTGTTTAGTTGTTTATCTATTTAGATTTCATTACGTACACCAAAAAAAATAATTAGTAAAAAAATAATTAATTAAAAATAATGTCAATTTAATAAATTATTAGTGAAGTACTATTAATAAAACAAATACGTCGTACCCTTCTTTTAATAATATTTTTTATCTGTTTCATTAATACTGTTACATTAAATGAACAAGATTTTCAATTAAATTAACGCTGTTAATATAATTTTTTTTCAGTGTACGATATTTTGAATAAAAGTATCCAAGTTGGAACGTTCTCTTTTTAAATGTTTAAAAGTTACGAGATTTCATAATGAACAGTACATGTAAATATATTCGCGCATATCTCTTCTGTAAAATATAATAACTTTCATGTTTCCCGCGCGAATCGTTTTATAAGCAAAACAGCAGCTGGTGTTTTATAAAACATATGTCGGCGTGTTTGCATTTTTAGACAAGGGAAAATCAACAGTTTGCTGCCATAAGGAAGAAAGGAAGAAAGAACGCAATTGTGTGTGGAATGCGACATCCGCGAAAGGAAGCTTAGTACTTGAACAGTGAATAAGCTGTAAAATATCGAACGTTTCGGATTGTACAAAGTAACGTTATCGTTCACGTACAGAGTTGTACATACTTCGCGCGCAATTCTGGTATAGCATCCATATTGATCGGATCAACGATACGATCGTCGAACGAAGTGGTTTCTACTTGACGCAGTGTACTTCACGAGCCTCCAAAAAGAGACAAGAGGGCCTTCCAAACCAAAATCCCTTTCGATCGCGTTTTAGACAAGCCATCCACACAGTTTCGAGGGTTCGCTCTTTGAGAGCTCCACTTAACAGTGCGAGGAGATAGGATCGATTCGCAATCGTTCGAATTGCCAGCCAGAAAGTCAAGACTTGAAGAATTTTCTCGACAGCTAGACCCCTTTTTCGCGCTAGTGATTGAATCTGCTTCTTACCGCCTGCGCTTCACTTCACTGTTCTTACGTGGAACGTTCGTCTCTCGAACGAAAGTTCCAGATTGCGAGCGATAATTTTAAGATCCGTGATAGATTATATTCTAAACGAGAGATGTATCAAAATATTTTACATTTTAGAAAAGAGGTTTTAGAAAAGACAAAAAAGATTTATTATTATATCAAGGTTTATTACCATGAGAAATGTTCTGTTACTAATTGCTTTAAAGTAGTTTCTGATTAAACATTTTATCTCTCATTAAATATGTAGTTTAATTATATAGAAAAAGACTAGCGATGCAACTTTTTCAATCTCTTTTTTCAAACAAGTAATTAAATCTATGTTTGGCGAAGAAAATTGAATATTAAAAATGCACGAACTAAATACATAATAGAAATAGAAAAAAATGTAAATTAATGAATTAATGGTGTACATTATAAGTCTTTCAAAAATAATTTCTGCGAGCTAACATTACATAAAACAGTGTAATCTTTTTTATATTTTACATTATTATTTTAGTCATATTTTAGTCAGTTTTGAGTCATAAACAGAATTATTTCTACTAAAAGAACACGATTTTCTTTGTTATTTTTATTTGTGTTTTTCTCCTATGTTGTACAATAATACCGTCAATTAGCAGAATAAATCTATTTTATTGAAAAAAAAATCTATTGAAAAAACAGCTTATTTTATAATTTTTCGCATTATTCATAGTCAATATAATGAAACGTATGAATTTCATTGAGCTACAATAAAACGATGTAGCATCGACTTTCAGTATCAATTTTTAGTAATATTCAAAAATATTTTATCGTATCCGAAATATAAACGATACAAAATATTATACGGATTCGGTTGAAAATAAAATCTAGAAAAACAAAAATATTTTAATTTTTACAAATAAATTCGAAATACATATTCGTTCACGATTTATTTATGCGCGTTAATCCATTTATTAATTCTTTATTTCCTTTATATTCATCACTTACTATAAAGGTATTTATAACGCATAGTCATACTATCCACAAAAGCCACGTGACAAAATTTAACAACGCGATTAAGCGACTCCGAGATTTCTGCCGGGGATACGAGATGTCTGTATAATCACCGCAGATCGATCTACTCTGGCACGGAGAAGATTACATTTCGCGATAGTATCTGGTTAACGGCATAATTCGTGGATTCCACTTCGCGTCTTCCAAGACAAAGGTTAATAGCGTCTAACTCCTTTGACCGCAGGTATCTAATCTGACGTTGAATATACCATCGCAGTTGCACACATTGCGGTTAATACACTCCTGGATCTTCCCTGTCGGTTCACCGAATATATATAGGGACACATTAAGGAGACAGAATTAGTTCCCACCGATTTCTTGCTTGCAAATACTAAGCGATTCCCGTCCATTAGATTCAGATCGGGGTTTCAAGACATTTTCCTATCGCGTATTCTTTCCATAGAGTCGAGAAATTTTAAGTGAATATGGTCTCCAGTAAATTGAATTAACTATCATCTTAAAATATATTATTTAAATTTTGTATAAGAAAAGATATTGGTTAACTATTTTTTAATGGAATTTTTTTCGTATTGTTTTTATTTATTAATACATCATAATGATCAAAACGACAATTGTAATAAGTAAATCTTAATTTTCCGTTTGCAATTCTTTATCAAGTTCATGTTCTTTTTATTGTTTTGTAAGCTTTCAAAAAATGTTCAAAAATTCAGGATTACTTTTCAACATCTTTATTACTTTACCAAATAGTCTTTTAACTCAAATGTTAAAACTTTAAAATTGAAATTAGGGAAAAAATAGGGAAAATATTTAAAAGTGTTTTGTTGCTAGAAAGGAGATTGCAACGGAGATTTAAAATACTAATTAATTTTATTTATTTTTTTAAGAAAAGATATTGGCTAATTATTCGTAAATGGAATTTTTTTTGCATTGTTTTACTTATCAATACATTGTATCGATACATCGTACGAATTTAAATAGTGTGAAACGTCAGTCATTATTATTTTTAACGGCCTTTACAATGTTATGAAAATCTGCACATAATTAGCATACTAATTAAGAATAATATAGTAAATCTGATTATAATACAATAATTCGGGGCGTACTGCTTAATGCGCTTTGGCGATTTATTTTACTTTGTTGAGTGTTATTAAGTATATATTCCGTGATATTTCCATAATATTTTATAATTTGTTTAGGAATTAATTTATAAATGCAAACGGACGGAGGAATATGTAAATTTATTTAGATATTTAACTAATTCTGTAATCTATCATTTTTTCTCTGTATTGTTTTAATAGCATTATAATATAAATGGGATATTTTAATGATATATGTATTTCGCTCGAGTAAAGGATATAAACGAAATTGAATTTTACATATCATGTATAAAATAACCACAGTTAAAAGTATTTAATTAAATCTTTAATTATAATATGGATATCTGAAATATTTGAAAATATTTATCGCTTTCTTTTTTAAAATAATAATAAAAAGACAGACAATTTTGTGCTACACGCAAAGAACGGTTTTACTAAAATAACTAGAAATTTAACTAGATGCAGATCAGAAAATAATTATATAGGATGATCACGCGTAATGGACAATTAATACTTACTATACATTTCAACATATCGGTCGCAATGTATTGACAAGTAAAACAAAAGAAAATTTTATTTAGGAATAATTATCTAATATTACATAAAAATTAATCAGTATTTTAACTCTTCGTTTGCAATTTAGGTGTTTTTTGGCACAAATTTCTCGAACTCTCTTTTTTTCACTTTGGCTCAAATTTTAATTTTTATTAAATAAAATATTTTAATATTTGAATTAAAAAGCTATATATATTTGCTAATACAATAAAGAATTTGAAAATTTATTTCTATATTTTCTGAAAGCTTATAACGATAAAAAAACTACAAAAAATTTTGACATTTCAGCTTGATCATCATATGTAATTATTTTAATAGTCTAACAATTATTTTCAGATCTGTATTTAGCTAAATTTTTAGGACGCTTGAAATATTATACTATTTAATTATTTAATTTTCAGGTTTTGATAATCAATTCTATACCAAAATATCTTTATTAATTTTATTAAAAATACATATAGATGTTTAAATCAAATAGCATGTCAAGCATTATTTTATATTTTAGCAAAACCTTCTTTCTTTGTAGTCGTTCTTTTTGTGTAGGTACAAACAATCTATTTTTGTTTTTTTTTCTTCTTTTTATATATTAAATTCTTAAATTCTTTATGGGATAGCATAACAAACGTGTTCGATAAGCTATGTCGATCAATAATCACTTTTTGGATGCATCAAAATAATTTGACTGAAATAAAATTTTGTTGGAGGATTTTTCAAAAATTCTTTCAGGAACAAATTTTTGCTCTTTTATAAACCTCGATTTCTTTTTCCTTTGATTCATCGTCAATAATTGTTCGGTTTTGATGTGTTTGTCGTGGAAGTACACAAGGCGAGTCAACATCGAAACAATCGATGGGATCTGCTTTTTCGCGTGAAATTTCTCGTTCTGTGGTACATAGGATTGATACTTGATGGCGACACGACGATTAACAAAGGTCATTATGGTGAGTAGATCGTGGCTATGTCCGTGAAGGTCCAGCTCTTCGCAGAGTGCTTGTATGAACCAAGAGCCGCTGTCTGGATTGCGCCACGAGAAAAAACCTGAAAATCGTAACGCGCGGTTTACTCTCAGACTGTAGTGGATTGATTTTTGTCTTTCCGATACTTAATGAGATACACTTGGCGCAGCCAAGATGCACGCAACGTTATCGGCAGCGAGCTCTTAGTAAGGTGGATGCATCAGCGAATGACCCATGACTTATGATAGTAGCAGGGATATGGGACATGGTATAAATTTAAAACTCTGGAGATAAGTATAAAACTCTAGAGATATATATTAAGTATAAACTGTACACGCGATGGTTAACGTGTACTTGCCTTTTCTAAGACGTTAAAATATATGTAACCTGATTTTCTTTCAGATTATTAAAAAAATATGAAGCCTTCGAAAATGTAAACAATTTATGTATAAGTAGATAAGAGTAGTTCTATCTTAATAACTCGCTTGCTTTAAAAAGATTTTTGAAATAAAAAAAATGTATTTATTAAAGCTTATAGAATTGTTAAAGATAGACTAGCAAAGTTAGACTATTAAATCTATAATGTCAAATTTAACCTAAGGTAAGTCGCCATTTTATATCGTTATTTTATACTAAAGCAATAGTTATATTTGATACTATGTCATATCAATTTGACTTAATTATTATTTTAGTATAACATAACGATATTTAGTAGGAGCAATGGCGACTCATCTTAAGTTAAGTTTGACACTATAAATTTAACAGTACAAATAGATTTAGATCGCTAAGCAGATTTGTTACGATTTCGAGATAACCCAATGTCTAATAAAAACTTGCAACTTTCTAGAGCAATAAGTTTAAATTAATCTTAACTTTCCGCGCATACACGAGCAACCGCATATTCCTTGCTAATTGTGTTGCGCGGAATAGATATATTTTAACCTGAAATTACAAAGTTCGGTGTTACCTTAGTAGAGCACTTAAACTTCTTAGGAAAGCTGCGTACATTCTACATCTAGATGGCATCGAGTCTTAGACTTCACCTAACGGGCTGGGGATTAAGCGAAGTAATGTGAGATTAGAGATAACAACGACATTACATACGTGACACACGTTTAGAAAGTATTTATTTAATATTTGCAAAAAATTATTTAAAAAGTTATTAAGGTCATTAGAGAATTATTATATTGTATGCATATATATTATATTTTATTTATTCGACAATTTTATTTATTAACGAATGAAAAGTTATAGTGGCATTGAAATATCATTTTGAGGCAAGGAATATAATGAAGTAATGAATTATGACAAATCTTACTTAAGGAAAAGCTGTAAGATTTTAAAAAATAGATCCCTGTTTTTTAAAAGTTAAGTGATATCTATAAGTGATATCCATTTCTATTAAAATGTAGATTAAATTTAATTTTAATTTAACTTATTTTTTTATCTTTTCCTAAGGATTTATTGTTTTATCTTTTTTTAAGAATTAAAAAAACGAAAAGAGTTAAACTGAGATTAAAGTTAATCTACATAAATAGAAATAAATTGATTGAAATGGACATAAATTATGATGTCCACAATGACAGTGTATCGTTCACAGAAACAATTACAGACGAAGTTTGAACACAAATCGTAATTCAGATGGAATAAACCTGAATCATTGAAGTTAATTCTTGTAAATAGTTTTTGATTTCTTGCTTCGTTAATCTGTTTTTAGATTTGTTTGCATGGACTCTTAATAGCATTAATAACTATTAGTTCAAAATTAGATTCTCTTTCTCCCGTTTACATTTCTGATTGGATTTGCCAGTGATTGTTTAATCTGGGATTACTTCGTCTGCGTTATAGGTATAGACATCCAGATCTTGCTGTGCTGTTCAATTATTTCGTCCCTTATTTCGCTATTCCATTGATCTTACCCCAATGAGACCTTATCATCGACATTGGTTCAAACACGTTGCGATCGATATGTCCTTTGCAAAGGTACTGAATACTACATTAGTCCAGCCACATTTCATCGTTGATTATTCGGTCAAAGACATTTTCAAGTTACAGAGAAACTATCTATATGTTCGTTAATAAATCTTAACAATTGGACAGTTACGAGCAATATGAAGCATCGCGATGTAGAATTCGTTACATTTGAAAGGTTGCATTGTAGGATCGAAGCGTATTACAGGAAACACGTTGTTAGAATAGGCAAAAACTGCATTTGCATCTACTTACTATTCAAGAATATGTAAGAGAAATCGATTTCTTGATATATTCTGACAACGTGTTCTCTTTAAATAGTGTATACAACGTACGCCAGATTCTCACCTGTTTTTATCTAGGAATCTTGCATACAGCAATAAAGACAATTCTTTTACAAAAATCCAAATAGCGATTGTTCTTTAAATATAAATTATTAAAAATATGAAAATATTTTAATATTATCTACAGATGACAAAGTCATCATTTTTTTATTTAATTTTAGACGAATTTTTTATTTATAAAACTTAATTACAAATTTCAGAAACATTTTATATTAAATATTAAAAAATTATTGAGAGAGATCTTTATTAAACTTTTGTATCAAGCCTAGGATTGAATTTCTTTATTGTTAGTATTAGTTGTCAAAATTGTTTAACACGATAATCTGTCGGAATAATTTGTAACTTACAATTAATTAGCAGTTTCGGAGAATATTCGAGCGTCATATGCGTTAAGCGCCAACAATAACACATGTGACGCGAATCACGTGTCGTGAACATCTTAGCGCTAAATAGATATACCACGTGCTCGATGATGTATTAACCATACGTTCATTTCCATAGCGAAGTGTTAAATGCACGTTTACTATCACCATCGGTATGTTAACTACGCGCTTATCTCCTACATGGCATATTAATGATGCCTTTAGCATCGAGCCAGGTGTTATCCGCGAATTCAGCACCACCCACATTATTAACAATACGTCCACTTCCTGCTGCATAGAGACGACACGCATACACGCACACGCATTAACAAGTAATCTTCTTTGGGGTATTAATAGCGTGACCATAGCGTGCTACGTTTATTATACGGTACATCTAGAGTCTAGAGTTACCAGTACTCTTTTTAAGGTATAAAATTATTATAAAATTTCTGGTCACTAATTAAAATTTTATGCTTACTCGTAGAGTATTATCTTTTAAAATTCACCCTGAAAATATGGTAGTGTGACAAAATATAATATTTTAAAGATTTTTACCATGTACTTCAATAAAATTAATCGAACTTATTTTATACTTTATTGTAGTTTTATTAACGAATGAGAGAGAAATTTACATAAAATTCTTCGAAATACAATGTTGTCCCAGAACTATCGTATTTTTAGAGTAAATTCTAAGAAAATTCTCTCCGTGTATAAAATTGTGTTATAATAATAAAAATTGTCAATAAAGATTATGTTCTAAAAATTTTATTTTATTAAATATTTATATATAATGCATAAAAAATTATTCTCCTTTCATCTCTGCATTATTATTCTTTTTTTAAAAAGTGCACATATGTACTCTTTCCTTATGATTCAGATAAGCTAATCCTAGGTGCAATTATTATTTAGTCGCTGATATTTTACCTCGCGAGAAATCCGATATTCTCTCAGACTGGTTTGAAAAATCCATTTATTCGTTTGCTGCGATTATTGTCAGAATTTCTCCAAATATATTGAAATAAATCCACTATGCAATCAGTGCATGCACGTTCGTAATAATCATTAATAATCATTGCGAAATGCGTAAATACGTTGGGATATTATTGGGGTTTTACCTGCGCCTCATTTTAATGAACTCACATTCAATTCACGGATATTAACTCGAATTTGATTTCGACTGGAAGTACGCTACTGGAAGTATTATGGCAGGTGCAAAAAAAATGTTTGCGGTTTGAAGAGCAACGTGAACCATCATTTGCTGAATATACATATCTTCTGTTTCTATTATCAACAAATTCTGTTTATCAGACTTGGTTAATATGACGGACGAGGCGTATCCGCAAACATCATTCTCTAAAGAGAATATACTCGCATTACATAATTCTGTTTACCCTCCTTAATCGATAGACATGCAGGGTAATATGAGTAAAGTTGCGAGTAGTCAAGTAAATTTTGCGGCGGTATTTCTATATATAAGTAAGCTGCTCGCGGCTATACAGAATCTGTTTTTAAAATGGATTAATGCATAATTATTAACTTTTAAATATTTTTATTATAAATTCAGTAAGAAGATAATTTTCTCTAAATACCATTTGAGCGTATACCATATTTATGCACACATGTATAATAGCATCATATCTGGAAGAGAAGCTTTTATTCAGGAATTTAATTGTAATTCACACCACGTTCAAATGTCATTTTCATAAACGAGATACGAGCGCTTTGGTACCAAAGTGCTAATTTCAGTGGACGCAATTTGTGATTATCTGAGTTATCTCACTGACAATCGACGGGTATTTTTCATTAATCCAATCCCACAGAATTGACATCGCACGGTACGCTTTGCTGCTATGTGAAATTCTCGCACGGAAACCTGCCAATGCATTTGTTTGCCGAGTTTCGATGTATCCTTTTTTTTCCCTAGTTTTCTCTTTTTTTTGCGAATTGTCACGCTGCAGCTCGCATTCGTAATAAATCACCAGAACTGCGATCGTAACAAAGTTCGCGCTATTCGGTTCCAAATTTAGGCGAATCTCAGTCAAGAGTTTGCAATATTTCTTTCGGAACCTTCTGTGATATTCTCACGCATATTGTCAATGCGCTTCCGTTAGATTTGTGAAGTTTGAGTTATCGCACAGTTCTTTCCGGAATTGTGCTTAAGGCGTTATCTTCTACTTGGCCAATAGTACAAGTAAAAATATAAAAGGAAGCTCTCGTTAGCGTACAAAGAAATGTTTGTAATAAAAAAGGAACGAGGCATTGAAGTCTAGATTGAGTCGTCGATAATATCGATAATATGTTATATATACGATTTTCTATTATATAAAATATATTTCTAAAATATATGTCACAAAGAATACACAATTATTTATTACTAACAAAGTGTTTAATACGTTTATAATTTTGATTTACTATCACACTTTTTGTAATTTATGTACATAATTAAATGCAATTTTGTGTGATTATATAATATCAACCATTTATATTGTGTAAATAATTACACTTGCATATCGAGATAATTACATCGACCGTATATGTATAATGTAATATAAGTTCTATATATTCGAACAACACAATTTATAATTATAAAATTAATAGATGTGATAATTGTAGATTTATTACTTATTTTAAAATTATTTTGAAATAATCATAAATTTTATCATTAAGAAAAGTGCTGTGGTGTTATATTTTTAATTTATTATTATCCTCTGTCTGGTTTATTGTAATTAATATTCTATTAACAATAAGTATTATCTTCTTAATATCATTTTTTTCCTAATAAATAATTTTGTATTTACGAGGAAGGAAAATAAAATTAATTTCTGATTGTTTTCTGTTCGAAAGTCTGCAATTCACGTTTTGTTTAAAAACGTACTTATTTGTAGAAACAGTTGGCGAAAATATTTTAAATATGATGAAAATACTTTAAATTATAGTGCCAGGGTTGTTAGCGGTCAGGAAAAATCGAGTCAAAGAATTAAATAATCTCTAAGAAAATCCAGGAAAATCAGGAAGAGCCAAGGAATGTAAGAATTCATTAATCTAAATAAAAGTAAATTATTGCAACACTATTTCTAAATTTAAACTTTGCTTCTTCTTAAAAAATTATTAAATTGATTTTTTCACATTATTTAAAAGCGTTGTGATTTTTCAATTTTACTGGAACTCTCTTTGCGTGGAAAGTTGGATGCCTTTTAGCAGGGAGAAGGTGGAATGGAACTCGTTTCGCGTGGAAAGCTGTGCGCTCCATAAGCAGGGAAAAGAGATGGAGTGGATCTCGTTTCGCATGGAAAGTCTGATGCTCCCAGACAGATCGAGTATTGTATAAAGTGAAGTATTGTATAAAGTCGAAATAAGACGTTATTACTTAAAATAACAATAATAACCGATTCAAGGCTAATAAGAGTCAGCGCGGGAAGAGATGCGCATTCCTTAAAGTGGAATGATGACTCCAATATCTTGTAGTAAGAGTCCGGTTAAGATATTCAATTTTATTAGTTATTACTTAAATTTTTTTTGTTAACAGCTTTTTAACGATTAACGGCTGTCACAGAAACCTAAAATCTGTTGGAGGTCACTCAAGATCATGACTTTGACAACATATGTCAAAGTAAAGATCATCAGTGATTGCTCCCCTTTTCTGCAGTTTTATCTTTATTTTTATTTAGTCCTCCTTTCAGGTTTTATTCAAGAAAAATTTTACAAACTGTATTAGTTAAAAAATACTATATTTTTATGATTTTTACTGATGTTCAGTCATATTAATTACATATTTTATTTGATTTGAGAATTGGCTAAGAGACTTAAAACAGATACTCCGACTTTTATCTGTTGGCTAATGGGTACATGAGAAAAATATAAAATCGAAAGAAAGAACAATGTTTCTACATCGATCGATGTAAACAGAGATGAAAGAGGAACGAAAAAATGTATCACGATGTGAAACTTGGCTACGAACGACCAAGAACGCTTCAAAATAGTCGTTTGAACAAGCTTGGATGATATCCAACTTCAGTTACAAAACTTCCTGCTCTAAAAAAAGTTAATATTTATTTCGTATCGATATCTTAGAAATTACAGAAGTTATTATTTACATCTCGTTGCACTCTCGTTTCATACAACAATAATAATAAACTGATACATTGTTTTACACATGCGAATGTTTTAAAAAATATTTTCTCCATTTTTATATCGAGGGATATAAATACACGATAAATACGTTTGCGACTTATTTATGGATTATTTGAATTCATTGTGAATGTAACATCTTTTATATAGACAGTTTTTTGTGATGACAATTTTTGGAAAATTATTTTAAATATGCCCAGAATTTGTTTTATATAAATTTACTTATTTTTTGTGTCCAATTTATAGAACTTTTTACAACTTTGAATAAAAATTGCCAAACAACAAACTAAGAAGAAAAATCATTACTTTGATTATATTTTACTATACATATATATAACATGTTATAACTCAAAACTTTATTTAATTAAAATTTATAATTTATTTTAATATCAAAATAAATTTGTAATTGTAAATTCTTTAATTTAAATGATGAAAGTTTATTATTTATCGAAGTCTAGATTTAGTTATCGAATAAAGGCTTTGGAACGACGTCCGACAGAAGGAAATTCTCGGGTAACGGGAGAACGTTAAACGTTCCAATGTATTTGTACGCCGTTAGTGTATGATATATCGAGCTATTGTAATCGTATTTAGGTTGAATCCTAGAAGCAGTTCGATTTGAGACAGTATACGAGCGCATGTATCGATTTATCAGTTGACTGATTGACGTTCTCGCTAGACAGCGACGTTGTTGTACTCCGCTGGTATACACCACTGTCAACACAAATTCTCGCACTCCATTAGCAACAGCAAGTCAAATGTTTGTACACGAGCGGAAACCGCGGGAAAATATACGCGTCGTATTATATGGGCGTTGTCGCCGATGTTCGCACAACGAATTCGCTTTTAGACACCTCTCTTTAACAAGCGATTTCCAGCTGGATTAAACACGAACATACGCGTTGCAATCCCCGAAAACGGTTGTATTATTGAGATTCTACTGAGATTTGTGTAAGCTCTTCTTGATGAAGAATACACGGATAGAACGAGTTTGCTGAAATTTAGGCAGATACAGATCTAAAAATAACATTGATAAAATCTGACCCTTTTTTACAATACGAATGTAAATAATCATTTTCGACATACTTTTTCCTGCTGAACACAAATCCATTTAACAAAATTTGGTTAGCACATTACAATTTTGAAAAAAATAACGTAAAAAGGCAAAAAAATGATAATTTTATAGGGAGAAGTTTTTACTGGCATCGATACTAATTTTTTTTTTAAATTTCATCAAAAAATTTCGTCATGCGAAAGTATCAATTTTTAGCTTTAAAATGCATTTTTAGCTTTAATGTAATTTTCCGTTTTCGAAATACTATAATATCAATTTAAATTTCGAAATACTATCAATTTAAAAATAATTATTTTCTTATGTATAATATAATACACATATTATTTTCCAAATTAATATATTTTAAAAATGAAAAATTATGTCGAGACGAAATGTATTTTAAAATGTATTTTAAAGCTAAAAGTTAATACTTTTATCTAGAGTTAATAAAATAAAAAAAATGTAGTACTGTTGCTATAGTGTTACGTAGATCTTAAAAAAATCGTCATATTTTGTCTCTTTGAGGCTTTTTCTCAAAATTGTGGCATGTCATATTTTATCAAATGGATTTGTGTTCAGCAGGCAAAAATACGTAGAAAATAATTATTTACATTTGTGTTGCAAAACAGTGTTGGAAAGTGTATTTCATCAAAATAATTTTTCCTCAAAATAATGTAGGAAACTGAAGTATAATAAGCAATGCCGTAAAAAGTTTTAATATTCTATCTGCTAGTGAGCAGTTCTACATAATTATTTTTATAGTTCAACAAAATTATTTTCACATCTGTATCTAGCTAAATTTATAAATATTTCAGCAAAACCATTATTTTTTTCGTACGGACTCTTGAGAATTTATATCAAGAAATCCTGGTTATATTAAATTATATATGCAAGAAATTAATAAATATAGCGAGGCAATCAAACATACAATGATTGGTATAATAATTGGATATTTCAAAGAGCAGCTGGATCATATTGAAAGCATTGAGTTGCAAATAATATTGGTTTACATTCATTAACGAGTTTCGGCATGGAAGCAGAGGAGCGTTAGGAGTCGAGGTGTAATCGAGGAATTGGCGTAGATTATACATCACACTGTCGTATTATTCGCGAAGCCTGCATTATTTAGAATAAGCAGCTTATGATGCTATAGAATCTCGGACGTATGCCAGAAGAAGAAGCTTAATTCGTATTCTATATTCGTTTATTGTTTAGTGTAATCGAGTATCTCGTTAATTCTTGATATCTTCTGCTCGGCGGGGTACGAAAACTAGCACTGAAATGCGTTTCAATGCAATTATCGTTGGAAATTTGAGCACCGTTAGGAAGGCGTCGCAACAAACACAAAGCGCAATAAGAAATACAAATGAGAATGATACATACATGCAGAAAATGCAAACGCGTCGATTTAAAGATTCTTTTAGAGAGTAAATGCAATTTTTTTTTAGATCAAAATTTGATAAATTGCATTTTGTAACATTTTATATTTGATTAATAACGTTGAGTATAGACTTTGTTGCAATTAAATTCTATAAATTGAAGTTTTTTTACTTTTCTATCAGAAACATGATGCTTTCTAACTGAGCTCATTGATTCTCCACCGGAAAATACTGTTCTCTCTGTTCGCTTTCATGTCCAACTTTACAGACTCGAACAATTTCATCTTATATGTATGAGTTCGACAAGTGTAATTTATCTTGTATCTTTGTAAATATTTTCAATATATTTGCGTAATATATATACATGTACTAATGATGGTTGCCTAAGGCTTGAAATTTGAGTAAACATCCTCATTAGTGAGTACCATATACGAGGCCATTCATTATTTGCCTACCTTTACTCAAGCGGTAAGCATTATTATTTTTTCAACCGCTCTTTATTATCCAGATTTATATCGTACTATATACATGCTGCACATATAATCCATACTTCCATATTTTTTTCTATGATATATAACATGTACCTAATGATAAAAAATTATCAGGTATCTTTTTAGGTTGATTGACTTGTTATCAACAGAATAATTAATCGTAATTTATGTGTTAGCAGAAAAAAAGAATATAAATTTATATAATTCATTTTTCTGCAATATTGCATTGTGAATATAAAAAAATTGTTTTAAACATATACTAATTATATTAATATATATTTTTTATCTAATTTTTTGTTGTTTTTCTATTGTCTATTTTTTCTTATTCTGGAGCAAGCTCTATTAAGTAGCTCTCCGCTACTTTGATATATCTACAGGCTATTCTTGATAAATAGTTTGTTCAACTTGCATCTCAATATAAATCACGATAATCTCATTTACGTAATTATAATTCCTTATCATCAAAGTTTCAAACGGATATCAGGAAACGCTTACTTCAGTAAATCGATTGGGAAATATGTCGGAAAATATATTCTATGACTGGATCCGCACGCGACATTCCTATAACTCTTCGTCACACCGTTTTGAAGTACCACCTTTGTTCAGATTCCCTGTATTATCTTGGGACGGACTATTTTGAAATAGAGTTTACGTGTGCATTTATGCGCGGTAGCAGCTACTTGTGATATTTGTTCGTATAAAGTAACTCAGAATTATCGTCTGCTCCCTCTTTCAAATTTCTACATTTATGATTTGTGAAACAAATGAAACGAAACTAATATTAATTGTTAAAAGAAATGAGACGAAGATGAGATAAAGATATGTGTATAGAAAGAATATAGTAGGATATTTAAAATATCTCTTGTAAATTATGAAGAGAAATTGGATAACATAATTCTTTGTTATTTATTGTAGCTTTGTTACTTATTGTAGCTATGCGTAGAAGCAAATGAGCAAGAACTTACAACTTGGATAAGATTAAATTTTTTTAATCTAGTGATTATGTCAATTAAGAAATATGCACTCACAATTAGTTTATTGAATGCAACTTCTAAACCTTGATCTTTTTCTTATAAATTTATATTTACACACACATATACACACATGCGCGCGCGAATTAATGATAGTTCAAAATATACTTAATGTCCGACGAGACTCTAGTATAATAATTCACTGAAAGATACATAAAACTAAACTGAGTCGAAAAGTCTTCTACCATTTTGCAATTTTCGCAATAGTTAACTAAAAATTGCTGAATATTGATTTTCAATAATTTTTTACTCAAATACTATCAACTTTACAGAAAAACTGCAACAGACAAAAATCATTTATTTTCTTCTCATAAAACTCTAAGAATTTTTTCAGATTTTTTAATCAATTTTTAAATATTGCATTTTTATCAACATGAGAAAATACGGTATTAAAAAATTCTGAAAAAATTCTCAGAACTTTATGAGAAAAAAAAACAATTTTTGTCTTTCTATTTTTCTGTAAAGTTGATAGTATTTGAGTAAAAAATTATTGAAAATCAATTCAGCGATTTTTAGTAATTAATATCTTGTTAATTATTGCGAAAATTACAAAACGGTAGAGAACTCTTCGACTCAGTTTAGTCCTATCTACCTTCCTGTAAATTATTGCTAGAGTCTTGCTAGACACTCTGTATAATATTCTCTTTCTACCTCTAATTTTTTAATACTTATATTGTTCTTTACCGGCATTTACAAATAATAGAAAAGTAAATAAAAATTCTGTAGCTCCTATATTTACGTATACGTTTATATACATACCGTCGTAAGTAGAGTACGCGACCAAGATATCTGCATAGGCGGGTATACTGTATTTGACTGTATCACTCTTTATACTATCTGTCTCATTAAAAACTGTCACTCCATTGTCCAATTGCGTCCCGCGACATGCCTGCGGAAAAGAAAAATGCGCATGTGAGCGACGATGCTAGATTTTCTCGGCACGTAAAAGATGCATGGACCCGCGACAGTGGGAGATTTCTTCCGTACAAAAATGTCCAGCGAATTGTTTAAAACGCTTTAACGTGACATCATAATCCGCGCGATTCGTGAGATTATTAAAACGCTCACGAAACGAGAGACGTACAATATCTACGTGCACGGCTGCAATCGCTGTGCAATACAGGTCCGAATTCTGGCTACGTTAATGCAATTCTTTATAATGTCATTTTTATGTATGCTGTATTGCAACATATACACATATATGTAAAAACATATATAAAAATATATATAAAAATATGTATTATATAAATATATATAAAATGTAATAATGTGTATTTATATCTCTCGTGCACTCTAGATTTTTGTTGTGTTTAACACATAAAAATCGATTTGCCGTGTGAGCTGTTATCGGCTATTCAATTATATAAACATGAAAGTACATAAACATGAAAAAGAGTTGCAGTGACGCAGATATTATAAAACGTGATAAAACATTTAGCTCTCCGTTAGCAATATTTAATCCATGATCGTAATATTATCAACAAAAATATCGAAACAACCTACTGTTACATTATCAACTTTAATATTTCTCTTTCGATTTTTAAATTTAACTCATATTATTTTTAATCGCATATACCTGCTAGTAATAGCAATTAATTCTTCTTTCGATAATCTGTTTTTTAAATACGGAATAAGTGTTGTTTATGAAAATTATTAAACAATAATAATTGATACATATATATAACAATAATAATTGATGTATGTATTTCTTGTGTTATTTTAATCATACTTGTCATTAAATGAATCTCAATAGCTTCAGAAAAATTGATAAACAGTAGTTTTTAAATTTAGTAGCTTTATTTCTTCTGATAAAAATTGTACATCTTACAGTAAGAACGGCACAATGGCCGTTTGACATATTAAAGAGCTAAATGTTCAATGGCCGGCAGCCAAGTGCTGCAATTGCTTTTCTTTGGAAAGGTAAACTCGTAATAGAATGTACGAGACAATTACACGCAGATCTATTGATGTTTACAGCGTCGTTAACGAAAGACGAGCAGCTTGAACGGAAGCGCAGCAAGAAATATGGAAGCAACTTACTTTAGGCTACCGTGGCTGCACACAGCTTTCAAGTGTACAGAAAATAGCATTAGTTTCGATAGATAAACGCGATTAGAATTTGTGCGTCTGTGCAATTTACATTGCTCGAAAATTCCAATAATCTCATCTGTGTATAATTTCTATACTATAACTCTCTCCACACCATGTTGTTAAAATTTTAAATTGATATCGGTCGAATCATCGATTAGGTAATTCGCAATTAATTAGCCGCGTTATAGATATGATTTAGGTATATGTTTATACATTGAGAGGACACGTGTCTGGATTTGAAATAATCTTTCGAAATAATTGGCATTTTGGTTGGACCTTTTAATATGAATCTAAGATTATAATTGAGTCTTGCGAATTACTATTCGTTAGGATTCTCGAATGCATTCGAAACACGAAATCAAATTATTAATCATTTCGATCGTTACGAGTGCTAACTTTATCGCGCTCATTTATCCTCGTCGCGCTTTATCTTTGGGATCATCGATCCTCTAACTCTATTTGGGACGGAAGCAGTAATTTCGAAAGATATCCGGCAAGTTGGCCTTCCGATCCTTTTTCTTTCATAGCAACCTAAATTACAATCATTGTCGGAATAGTTGTTCTTGATTGATCATTCTTCCATAATCTTCGCAATTATCTTGCGACTAATATATTAATCAACGATTTTTAATGATCAAAAGCTATATAAGTTATAGTCGATTATTATATATTAACTGCTGCTTAATTATTATATGTTAATTAATTGCTTTATTTGAATATTTTAAATTTTAAAATTAAATTATTTTAATTTAATTTTATTTCAATTTAAATATCGAAGTTAGGAACGATTTCTCACTTCTCTCTATCAATATTTCATATATTTCTATCGCGTACTTTTCAAAATAGATTTAAAAATTAAATCATTCTATTCGTTTAATTCTAATATTAATATTAATTGTGTAATATAATTGTAATAAAAAATCAGCAATATATCGTTTGATGGTTATTAGTATGGGAGCAGATATGAGTATACGTGCTCTAGTTTCCAATGTACTATCGTCCTGACAAGGAGTTCGAATATATTGCGAACTTAGAATCCTCGTCTGAGATATTTGAGCCGAGCCTTGGAAAGGACTGGATGGATGTCACTAGGTCGGCTTTAGATACTGGTTAAGTATGTGACTTTGGATGCTGACGATTATGTCGCTTTCTTGCTCTTCTCGGATGTGGACGGAGTGAGGCTGATTCTGCTGAATGTTGATACTGCGTCCCTCTAGGAATGCGCAATCAGGTTCCGTCTGAGTACCGTGGGTACAGAAGCGTTGCGGGGACCTCGGAGGTGTCAGGAGGACTGGTATTTCGATTATGTACGTTGACGATACGGATCGTCGCAGCCTCGGTTTGTCTGGAGTCAGTAAGAGTCGTGGTGGTCGTGTCCACCTAGGAGAAGATAGCAGGATACGATGTAGTTTCCACTGCAGATCTTCTGGTGCTGCTCTTCGGGATATTGGTTGTGAAACCGCGACCGCTGCTACCTCGCCGGATTTTTAATAATTTCTTATATATTTTTCTTCATGGAAATCGAAAATTATTGTAATAATAGCGCTGTAATAATAACTCAAGGAAAAATTAGTACATTGAGATAATGAATAAAATCTTCATTGATATTGTTATGAATTTGTTAACAGGTTTGTCACAAAATTGAAAATCAGGGAAATGTCAAGGAAATTGAAAACGCGCGGTCATGGAAATTAAGAAAAAATCAAGAAATTTTGCAAAATTTTTTACAAAACTTTTACAAAATTAAACTTCTTAGCTTTAAATAAGTTTAATATATATCATATCTACGTTTGGAAATACTATTAACTCAATAATTAAACGTAGCAGTATCAGTAACATTGATAGTATATTATGCTATATTAAATTGCACCCTCAACAAATATTTGATTGGTTTCCAAATTGGGATAAAAACATATAATTACTGCATTAATAACTTACTGTATTACTAACATTAATACTGGAACCATTAGAGAATATTATAAAATTTTCCTGGAAATCAGGGAAAAGTTATGGAATTTTAAGATGAGGAATTTGTGATAATCCCTATGCTGCATGATTTATAAACGAATTCAGAGAGTTGTTGATCTAACTCTAAATTAGTTTTTAATATCCGTTTCCACCAATGTAAATTAACTTTTTCTAATTTTTACTAGAAAAGGACGAAGAGTAAGTTAAACTGAGATTAAAGTTAATCTATATTGGTAGAAATGAACATAAATGATTGAAGGATAACTCTCAGCGATTTTGTGATAATGTAAATAAGAACTTTATTTTAATATACTAATTTTTCCTTGAATGTAATATCATTAGTTATATGTATAAAGAAACGGTCTATAATCGAGAACAAAGTTATTTATTAAATTATTTATTAAGTTAGTTATTAACAATTTTTATAACTTTATTATACAAAAAACATATAGAATTAATGTACGTTTTGTAACTCATAGGTTATTTTAATATTTGCGTTCAACCGAATCAGTATTATTGTAATAATCTCCTGTTTTATATACAATGCGTTCTAACTTCAATTTCAATTAATTTTCTGACATTTAAAATTGACGAACATTATCTAAAAAGATGTCATCTCTACACTCACATTAAAAAGCAGGATTTCAAGATTGAAAAACAAACTGCTTCTTAGTATGTTTACAACCATTTGAAATGTTCTCTTGCAACGAACTAATCAACTATTATAATCATAATGTTATTTATTTGATATCGATTAATTTAAATCAGTGTAATAATTGCTGAAAAAGAATCTGTGAGTTCCAAAACGTATATTAATTCTACGTGTTCTTCCTACATTAATTCTATATATTCTTCGTATAATAAAGTGATGAAATATTGTTAATAACTTTGTTCTGCTCAATTATAAACCATTTCTTTACATATTTGCTTTATATTGCTATTATAGACCATTTCTTTATAAATTTGCTTTATATATTTGTGAAAAACGAGGGATTTGAATATCATTATAATAACTTTTAGATTTTTCCTGAAGAAAAATATATTTAAGAAATATAGAAATGTAACGATCCCCAAACGATCGCGAAAGAAGTTGTATGTATCCTCCTTTGTAGTTTATATTTCGCAAAGAAATAGTACTACTTACTTGTTTTTTTCCATGTAACTTGAATATGTATACGCGCATACAAATGTCACGTGCGAGTATAAGAACGATAATAACGTGCTTGAAGAAGAATGCGTATTTCCACGTTTTTGCTCTATTTAAAATATTTAAGTATTCGGCCGATTCAACATATGCACATCGAGCGACGTGGGAAGCGAGCATGACGGAAATACTCGTGGATAAAAAAGATACGCGGAGAAAAACAAAAGGAGAAAAAAATAACAAATGTATAGAATATTGCGCGACACGAATAGCCCCGCTTGGTACTTTTTAATTCGGCCAGTGGCGAAATCCCCGAAACGATGCACGCGCTCGCATTACTTTCGGAATTATGCAAATAACAGTTTTTGCCGTTGTTCTCTTTCTCCGGCAAGGATGGACGGGGAGTAATCTTAATTACTGTAGCGTTTCTAGCGCGCGAACAGTTTCCATTACATCGCAGAATGCACATATTTCATTGGCTGTGCTCGCTAAAAACCCGACGGTGCACTAATGTGCGCGAGCCCGCAAATCCCTCGGAGATCGTCGTGAGACAGATAAATGGGGAGTGTCTCTAAATGGAAAACGATCTCGGTAGGATTATGCTCGGGGAAAGAATTAGATCTAGCGTGGCATTGTTGTCGGAATTACAACGCGGCTGCGTCAACCTGATCGTTTTTGAAACGCGGACCATCGCATCGTCGCAATTATACGTCATTTCCGTCGCAGCGTGAAAGGAATGCGGGTGTCCTATTTACAGTTGACTTCCTTTTTCTGTCATTTTCGCGGAACGGCCATTCATTTCTGTATCATCAGTTTTGACGTCATCTATTCCCATCCATTAGATCGTAAGTAATTACAGAAATTTAGAAGAAAACTTTGCCTCTGCAGTCTTAATGAAAATACGCGAATAATGGACACCAATAACGATATCTAATATTATAACTTGTTTCTTGAAGAAATGGAGAGAAACGTAAGTTAAAATTATCAAAATATCTCTCCCGTTGTTTTAATAATGAGTCAAATTAAAATCAAAAGTTAAATAAAGTCAAATATAATTAGTTTCAAATATTATTAATTAAAATGTGTTATACATAATTTAAATTTTATTTTCAATAAAACTATGTAAAATAAAATTATATATATATATATATATATATATATATGTGTGTGTGTGTGTATATAAATGGTGACAATTCTCGGATATTCTGTATAGCAATTTTTGTAAAATCATGTCACAGTTTTTTCTCTTTTCCGATCAGGATGCCAACATGGATATCGCTTTTGCTGTTACGTTACGTTACAAGCACGCAGGATATACAATCGCATTTAACTAAATTTATATTTGCCGCACAAGGATATTGCATATCGAAACCAACCGAAAAATGTTATAATTTTTTTTTCCGCCCTCTCGTTTCGTTCGTCTCTCTAACGTCATTAAAGTATGGCCGGATTTTCGCAAAACGCAAATGTGAACAATGTTAAAATCATAGAAATAGTTCCACGCGATCGCGTTCTTCATCATTGTCCCAAGTAAATTATCTAAAGATAATTTAACTTTTAGAGGGCGGAAAGTTCCATTTTTTTTACTCTTACATCTTTTTCTTCACTAAGATTTGTTGCAATTTATTATTTTATTGTATTTCTTGCTTCAAAATATGACACTATTTTAACGTTATTATAATGATAGCAAAAAGGTCAGATCACAAAAATATAATAAATAATCACAAAAAAGTCGTGACGTGCGAATGTCCGCTTTGTCACAGATGTGATATTGCTATGACATCATTATGCAGCTGTGATAAAAGTTGCAGCTGTAGTAAAAGTTGAACCTCACTGTGACATTGCTATGGTATATAATTATATACAGATATATACAGATAATAATATAATGTCACTGTGTTCTTTTATTATAATAATCTCACAGTGTTATCACAATTTATCCATGACTAAGTCTATTGTGATGTAAATGTAACATTTTTTGCTAGGAAGGGAGGGATACTTTTCCGCCCTATAAAGTTAAATGTCTATCATATTTTGATTCACGTACGAAAACATTCAAATCGTAATATATTTATAAATTTAAATAATATAAATAAAATTATAATAAAAGTATTTGTCAGAAAAAAGAAGATCTGGATATCTTTGTGAGTCATCTGGTCAAAGACAAACTACAGATAAGAAAAGACAAGTACAAGAACCTGTACCTATCGGAAAACCCAATTAACTTCAACAGCAAGCCATACAATATCTTATATTAACTCATAAATCACTTCACATGATCCGTATAAATCTCTTGCGAATTACTCAGCATGTAACACCGCTTAGACGGTTCACTTGGGATGATCCATCACTTGGGCGATCGTTCGGAGTGAAACGAAAGTGGAAAGTGGCTTCGCTTCTTTATGCGTGGAATCGCTCATTGTTCGTCGAACACACGGATAGCATATATATAATTCACGCGATTCTTGTACATACTATGAATATCTATCAGATATGCTTACCTGAATGAAGAACAGCTTTGGTTTCCCGGCTAAGCTAAGGCATTGATCGCCCGTGAAGGGAATCCATAGCGCATCGACTGGATATATGCTGTCGGCCGAATGTAATAGACCCGATTCGCCGTGTGACATTGCGACCACGATCAGGCAGTCGGCATCCGTGTGGTCTTCCGCAGCGGCTTTAATGAAAGGATTAATTAATTCCTCGCGGTGGCCGCTAATAGTCGTCGGACGCGGCCTGGCCTAATAGTCTGTGCACAAACAAACTGCTTCGAGGTGAGATTGTGCAGATACCGGTCGTTGTATAATGTGAATTTCCTCCGGCGGGTCGAAACGGCTGTACGTGCCAGCTTTCGAGTTTGCGCGTCGCGGTATTAAGGAATTAAATGAAGTTTCCTCGAAGTAAAATTGTGCGAAGTAATTTATTATTAAGGCACTCTAAACAAGTTGTTACCCTGGATCATAGACATTTAAGAATTACACGTACACATCTTTTTATAACGAACATTGAAAGGTAAATAAGTTTTTTTGAATTGTACACATAAGAAAAATAGAGAATATTAAAAAAAATATTTTATTTAAATATCGTGTTGTTGTAAGTAAAATGCTTTCGTCTGTTAAAAATAGATAAAAAAAAATTGTCTCAGCAATCATAAAACAAATTGCTCTTATGGAATAGAATAGATCATACGATCCGTTTTTTAGAAAATAATCGATTTTCCATCCGTTAAATTTGCTCTATGTTTTTGAATGCGTTTAACATATTTTTGTGTAGAATATTAATTGCGAATGTGTGCATAAATGTTTACTTTATAAACACTCGCAGTTTTTGTCCCCTTATATATCATCTAGGTGAAATAGAAATGTTTATTACGCAAGATTACCTTCATAATCTTCGTGAGGTTTTAATGAAACGGTAAAATATTGGATTTTTTTAGAACAAAAATAGCTGTTTATTAAGTAGAAACGTGAATTATCGTAAAGTGATTTTCAAAGGATTGATTAATTCTGCAACTCTAGATTCTCAGGAGACTGGTTTTCACAATACATTATGATGTTCACGGACAGCAGGTTGAGTATACACGTTGTGATTGTTATTTTATCACAGCGAAATAATAGTAAAACGTGTAAAAGAAACGAATTTTTTGTTCCTTTTTACGCGTTGTTGAGGGGAGGGTGGGTCTATACACAACAACGAATTTGGTGGATACGTGTAAAAAGTTCTTTTGCTATATGTACGTAACGTTACTACATTACTCTCTTCTCTCGAACGTATAATATTTAGATATTGCTGGTTTTACTATTTCTATATCTTTTCCGTTTATTCAATTTTGTTTGTTATTGCGACGATTTTTTTTCGTATAGTTATTCTTTTTATTTTTGATGGTAGGATTCTTTTAACGGTGCGCTTTACTCTTTTTTTCTTGTTACAATCAAATCTTATTTATGATTTTGTGCATCACATTATACCTCCAAACATTATAGCGGAATTATAAGCATGTGAATAAAATAGAATTTCACAATTTAAATAGAATTGTGCATTAAAAGGAAGTATAACGGTTAGTATTTATGTTTCTTTCTGTGATCCATTACTACGTTTTATATATTAGGTGTTGGAATTAATTCGTAGCGTTTTACAAGTGATGGGAAGTACTTTCATTAATGTATTTTTTAATGCTCATGTGAAATAAATAACATTCTTTCATTAAAAAACGAATTAATTCCAACACCTAATAGAACAAATTTTTGAATATAAAAACTATAAAATATTAGCATTGTTTTATTTACAAAAAAAATTTATCCATGGGAACTTAATTCTTTCTTCATTTTTCTGAAAATCTAAGAATCTAAAGAAAATCCAAGAGTGTATTCTTCTATTTCCGCCTTTTTTTTCTTTTTATTATCCTTTTCTCTTCTCACAAAGCTTATAAATATTATTTGCTTTTCTTCCGCCGTTGAAATTATTGGACATTTTGCTAATAATTCTTTTCTCAACTTTGATGCAAAAATTGCTCTTATTTTTTTAAATAAATGCAAAAAATTTCCAATGCATGGGTCTTATCTTATTTCTTCGCAAAAAGCATTGATCTTTATTTTCCAGCCAAAACATTATGACTAACAAGAGTTGATAATCCAATTAAATTCGCCGCACTGGCCTCGGTCCGGCAATTCTGCGGCACTAATGTAATTAAGGAGTTGGATATAAATTGCATAAAGAGGGCACGGGACGGTAGCTGAAAAATCGACGCGCGGTGTATTCAGTTTGGAAGTTATGCATGATGTGCGGACGGAAAATATTTCGCAAAAAACTTTTGCGTATTACGTGAAGCGACGTTGCTGTTCGCGCTCTGTTTCCTCAGAGGGACGCGTTTCCCTCTGAGTTTACCGCGAACCTGAGTTTAATGGAAATTTATTTTGACTCCTTTCGATCTCGTTTGATAAAAAGAAAAGAATCTCACATCACGTGAAAAAATCATTATACTGTCGTCTTGCACGTACTTGCACGTGTAATGATCATGTAGTTACCATCGACTTAATGTCGCTAGATGTTAAATGAAAATAATCAAGTAAAATGCCCTTTATAATAGGTAATTATCTGATATTATCTCTCATTGTAGCGTTGTTTCCCTTATGTTCGTAATTACCCTCTAGCTTTTGTTACTTATTTTCTTGAATAGAGGGGAAGTTTACTATAAAACTACAAAGTTTACTATATATATATATATATATATATAAAATATATTATTATCAAGTATGGCTTCGAATCTGCTGTTTAGCTGTTGCCTCGCCTATTGCGTGCAACTGATCTGATATCATGTATTGTAGTTTTCTGATGTATAATTAATTTCTGTATTATCACTGCACTCAATAAAGTTATTATAAATATATATATATATATATATATATATATATATATATAAATTAATGGATGAACCTCAGTAATATATATCCGAATTTATAGGTATTTCTTATATTTTCCTCTCTCTCTCTCTCTTTATCAATTATTTTTAGTGGTTTTAATCATTCTCAACATGATGCCTTTAGAAAATAAGAATCGGTTATTGCAACGTCAGAATTACAAGAAAATACGCAATAAAAAGTGATGGTATTTTTATGAAAAATTCAAAATTCAATTAGCTAGATTTATGATATAACACAAGAGTAACACAAAGTGACGAGAAATGTTCAAACTATCTGAAAAAAGACCATAAAAACAATACATAGATAAAAAAGTAACAATTTTGCTGCACCATTGAACTTCATTCACTAGCATCATCTATCAAAAGCTGTATCCATGAACAAACACGAGCTACGAACGTTCTCTCTTGTTTTGAGTCCGTCATAATTCAAGGTGGTCCCGACGTGTAGATATCGCCGTCGTTCGAGCGAAGTATAAATCGCCCGAAGTGCAGTCGGCGCGTTGTAAATTCAGCTTGGCGGTATATGCTGCACCAGTACACGGGCAGTTAACAACTCGATGAAGCTCTTGCTAATAATATTCTAGCGAAATATTCTCTTCCGATGAAGGCGCGGGCGAATGGCGATGGCTTGCTCGCGTTCGATCGATATAGCCGCAACGCGCGTTATAAATTCGAAAGTTTAATACCGGCGTTGGCTGATAGTTCTCGGCGAGTGGAACCAACTCCGCGTAGCGAAATAAACGAGATGAACTGGATATCACGTATCTTCTCTCCACTAGAGGATACTAGAGATCAAACTGCGAAAGAGTACTCCGTTTGTTTCGATATTGAGACACAAATAGAATGAATGAGCTTGAGAGAGAGAGAGAGAGAAAGAGAGAGAGAGAGATTTCATAAAGTCATTTGGACAAAGTTTTGTAATCTTTACAGCTAATAATTCGTTGACACTGCGGATGTTACATATTAAAAAGTATCGAAACAGAAGTTCACGCGCCGACATATTTAAAGATGACAGGCAGAGAGTCGCGCCGTCATCCATTTAGACTTTTGATGAGGAAAATTCAGTGTAGGAATAATCTGTATTCAAGGGAAGATTCACGATGCTGCGCACCTCGAGAAGATTGGCGAGTACGGTCGGTGAGATAGGTGCGAAATACTCGCACGGAATATGCGACTAGCGACGACGTCATTCGTTCATGTTATAAGATTAGAGACCGCATGAATTACGTGAATTAAGAGATACGGATAATTGTGATGCGTTAGCGAGTGTTCGCGGTCATGTAAGTTTTCCGAGAAATGTAATAGAATCGCATGGTTGACATGTTTTCTGGCGATATCTGTGTTCCTCGATTCCATTTCGATGTGAAGAATAGACTTTATTGACAGTTCATACGTCACGAGGTTTATAAAAATTTTAAAAATGTGGGTTGAAGAGTAAATGTTCTACGTAGCTACTTGTGTAGATAATGATATAGATGTGCATTGAATTATTATCCAATTTACTGTTGTATTGCTTTTTATTTTTAATTCCTTTATAATCAATTTAAAATTAATTTTAATTATATATATATATATATATATATATATATATATATATATATATATATGAACTAATTAAGGTTAATATATTTCCGAGAAACTCTGAATTTATTAAATCTTGCTTTTATATAATTTCATAATTAACAAGCATAATTAATAATTTATTTCTTCAAAATATAGAAAATATAATAGTTTCATTTTATATTTACAATTGCAAACGTATTTAAATAAATTGTTTGAAATAATTTGTTATTATTATATAAATTTTTTATTTTTTTATTAAAAAGTTGTTTAGTGTTGTTTTGCGTGATATATTTAGATATAAAAATTGTAGTTGTAAATTATAGTTTATTACATCAAAAATATTTATTTTGTGGAAACGTTCATATCTTCTATTTTGTGTTAAAATATTAAAATATTAAAATATTAAATATTAAAAAATTAAATATTATTTATATTAAATATAATTTTATTAATTTTAAATTCTCACTTAAAATATATTATCATACGTACGTAATACATTTTACGGTTACAATGTTTCTAAGGCTAATAAATTTTTAAATGTGAAAAATAAAATATATTTTTGATATATTTTATATAAAAATACAAAGATAAACTTTGTACCATACATTAAAAAAACAAAAGCAAATTTTTATATATGTTGTACATATAGGGTGTCTTGTTATTCAATAAAAAAATTTTATTTTATATATAAATTTGATATATAAAATAAAAAATTAGAGATTTTTTTTCACATAATATTTTTTATTGAAATTAAAATTGTAGAATTGTTTGAGGTTATCAATGAAATATCGATGTTAAATGAATTAAATCTGCGTATAAACGAATAAAATACATCAGGTAGATTATACTATTATATATCCAGAGAATGCAAATAGTTACACATCGAGTTTTAAACTCGTTACACTTAAACGGGTTCGGCAAGGTTCGAGATTGCTTCACTTTACGGCGTTATTCTGCCTTTCGCCTAATTATTCATCTAATTATTCATCTAATTATTCATCGAAGTGTTTCTGAATAGCCGAGAAATTCTTTCGGTTGACTTAAATTATGCAATGAAAATCAAATAGACGCCCGTTTGAACAAAACTAAAAATTATGAAGTATCAATGAATGAAATCGGTATTTAAAAATAACTGATAACATATTTTACGATTTTATTTGAAATAAAAAGAGGATTAAATGAAATTGAATAAAAACTCTATAATTATTTTGAGCTTACATATTTTTTCTATATTAAAACTTTCCATTACAGAAATACGTTACGCGTAAGCGCACTGAACGAGTTGTTAATCCCTCTCCATTTTGCCATTTATTATAAATAAATCCTCGAACTTCGCGAGCCTCGCCGAGATTATCGTTTATCTTTGCACGTGGATGATCAAACGGAAATGGAACGAATATGATTTTATAGGGAAAATATAGACGGCGAATAAAGCGATAATAGATTAATATTCTCGCGCTTTCAATATATCAAACGTGAGTTTTGGACGAATTCTTTGCAAGAGGAAGAAAAATAGATGGGGTGTAGGTAATGTAAGCACTATAAAATTTGCAAAAATATCTATCTACCTAAAGCACCTCCATTTTTGCTTTTGTTTGATATTAATAGTTAATTCTGATCGAGTCGTGATAATATTGAAAGATGTCATTTCGTACTATATACAGAGTTACATTTATATATATAAAGTATAAAGTTATGAGTTAATTATGAGTAGTTTATGAAATTATTTGACTGTTTACATGTACGCGCGGTGCATCGAATAAAAAAATATCGTTCAACATTTTAATTAATATAAATGACAGATGCAATATCTCAATATTTGAAATTTGGATTTTTCTATGCAATTAATTATTTCTTTCATAATTGTCATTTACCCGAAATTTATTTTTCGACATAAAATACTGACAATTAAATAAGTTAATCAAGCTCGATTGATACAAACACAACTAAAACGAAGAGTAAAATCAAATAACGAGTAAAAAAAAGGATGCTATAATAATATATACTATATTCACGCATACATTCATATTCGATGTCAACATCACATATGAGATCATGACATGAGATATAAATTTAAAAAACAAGTATAATATGAATAAGAGCAATTAGTTTCATAAATTAATAAAATTATAAGGTCAACACTAAATGTCAAAATATTAATATAAATAATGAGATTATTACATATCTTGAGGTAAGTAGACGTCAAGTTACATAAAAAGAAGTCCATAGCTAAAAATATAGAGTAGAACTATTTATCGTTTTGATACGAGAATAAGTTAAGTCAGAAAAATATAAATTTTATTTCCTAAAATTTATTGAAGAAGAAAAGGGAAACTTTATATTATGCATATGGCGAAAGCTGACAATATTCGAAACGCTTCTAGAAAAGCTACCTGCGTTTCACGCTTGACATGCCGGGCTGACAATAGAATTTGTGGCACATTTTATGATTCTACTTTATCGAGCCAGAACGGTTTCATTGACAAAGAATAACTCGCGTGGACATAAGTCACAAGTATCGTTTGCGAGTATTTCTCTCGTTTCTGACGTCACGATTCGACCTGACTTATGCGGGTATTGACGACCCTTAAGGCGAGTAAACCATCGGTGTAATCGGATAAGAGCCGAGCTATTGTGTAATTGAGTTTTGTATCGTGCTTCACATAACTTGGAAAGGTAGCTTACATATCTCCGCCCTTTCCGTTTGCTTTATATTCCGGAGGGGATAATAACGTAAAGGTGGAAATTCAGCGCACTGTTTGTTACTCCTCTTGTTCTCCGAAAGATCATCCCGGTTATTTTTTAATCCCTTGCGCGTTAAAGCATTACAGTCGCGAGCTGTGCGGATGTGGTAATATTATTACCTCGAGACCAATCTTGCCTCGTACAGCAACGCACGCGCGATTTTACGCTTTTGTATGCAGATAAAATACAGGGGAACAGAAAGCGCGCGCTCTTGATATATGTTCGATCATATTCGTGGATTAATAATGCGCATTTATAGTACATAAAAAGTTACCTCAAATCCCCAAAGTGTTTATTAATTGCGGTATTTTTCCATGTCGTGTATTTCTTATGAATTGCATTGCAATTCCGTATGGAATTATATACGCAGTTAATTTCATCATTAGATCGTATTTCATGTACGCGCTTTTAATAAATTATTTGTTATGAATACGAGATGTTTTTCGTGATAATATTACTGAAATATTGAAATAGGAGCGACTATGCACTCGACAATATCGTTGATATTTTCATGAATAAATCTGCTATTATTTAAATAAATGAAGCATTTTCATAAATAGCGAGTGCTATCAATTCTTTATTTTTAATTTTACAACTTTTTTAAATATCATTATTATTTTTAGCAATTTATAATATTTATAATAAAAAACGTTTTCTATGCTGAGGTTTAAAGAAATTTAGTTTCAAAGTTAAATCCATTTTTAAGGAAAACCAGTTTTTAGATAAAACTGCTTGTCTCTGCGATACATTAGATCTGTCTTTAACACTTGTGTGAAAGCGTTTAATTGTAGAATTTTAACAAAGACCGTCAGTGACACAAAAAACGCCGTCAGCAGTTCTCTGAAAGAAACCAAGTATATTAAAAAAAGTTAAAGTTATATTTTAAAAGTACATTAAAATAATATATATTTACTTTATAACTGGCATTCAATCACTATTATTAATTATAATTTATCGTCTGCTTTTTATATGACATATTTTTTACGAGATGTTCATAAACATGTAAAAATTATATTGATCTTCCAAATCAATTGGTCTTTCAAATCTCTGAACGCAAATCCAATTAAAAATATATGATCAATCACGAAGATAAAGTTTTGAGAAACACGAGTATTTATTTTAAAGCAGTTATTTTAGCAGATTCAAAAGATTTTTTATTAAGAGTTAGTTGAAAATTTCGTGGAGAGCATATCTACAAGTTCCATTAATAATGATGATTGAATGGATATCATACTATAAATGCATTTTAATGCATATAATGTACCTTTAAAGTATAACTTTAATTTTTAATATATTTGATTTTTTTCAGAGAATTGCTAAATGCTCTTATGACACACACATACACACACAGACACACAGACACACACACACACACACACACACACACACACACACACAACACGCAACTGAATTTTATTTCACGTATACAAGTATAAACGAACTTGAACTTTGTTATATTAATTAAACGGATGCACAATATATTTGTGTACACAACAGAATTTACGATAAAATTGTTTTCAACATTCCTCTTATTAGTAAATTATACAAGTATATATATATATTTTATATGCAATCCTTATCTAAATATTAAATATAATTTTTCCAAAGTCAAAATGCAGCTTTACAGCTATTTTTGTTGGCGATAATTGTATACATTTTATAGATGTAATTAAATTACTTTGAAATTTTCTCAAACCAAACAAACATTTTAAAAAGAAAGTAATAGACTATGAGACGTATAATTACAATAAAATAAACTATTTTATTATTTGCAAAACTTATATTCGAATTCTAATATTATATTCTAAATTCTGATTTAGTATACAGTTTACAATTTATTTTTTGTCTTATAATGTATAATGAATAACGAATATAATAGCTTAGAGATCTGTAAATGGAATTAACAATGTTTTCAATGAAATATTGAACAACAAAGTCAATGATCGAGCTAAAGGTAGTTGACAAAAATAAATTAATATTCAATTGAACATATAAAGACGTTTCGGGATCACCGGTCCTTTTTCAATTGTAAATAAAAATCATATTCGTTATAAGATGTAAAATTTGAATGCATTTTTAGACTGGTATAAATAAAAGTATAAAGACGCTCATGTTATTGTAAATTTCAATAATTTTTTCAATGTTTCTGAGTGTTCTTTAGTGAAAAATTCTTGGAAACTGGGAAGATTCTTGTTTTATTACCGTCAGGAGACCTTCGACAATATCGAACGGTCTGTATAAATTGTGAGCGATCATTCTTTCAAAACGCGTAAAAATCCCATCGGCACGGCGTGACACGTTGGTCACGAACATAGTAAAACGTAGTAAAACGGAAAAATTCGTAACGACAGTACGAACTGCAACCAATGTTTCTTAACAGACGCGGATCATGCGTGTCCGCGCGTATGGAATTATTAAATCGTACTGTGTATTGTTATGCATGTGTATTGTTGCGGGTGATTGGCTCCATCGTGTTCGTTGATACACACCAGAATCATCCCGCTCGTGGATGCGGATTCCGAGTTCGCGATCGCGCCGCTCTCGGGATCATTGCGTCGCGCCATATTGTCGGCTCCGTTGAATATCACGATTGTAATCAGTCCCCAGCTGCACGCGCTGTGCAGAATTTTGAAATACACCAAACAATTCGCGTGAATTTGTTTTTCCTTTCTCTTTTTTCGTTTTTTTTTCTTCCTTCCTCTACTTTTTCTATTTTTGTTGTTTTTTTCTTTTTGCGGTCCCAACGTTTATGACGCCACTGTGTACATTGATGAAACCGGAAAATGTTGACGGTCAACTCGAAGCAACGTTGAATTTTTATAAGCAGAGTCTACATGTCAGTGTGTACATAGTATGTAAACGAACCTTTTTCGCCGATCCATGTGGAATAGGGCGACGAGATATAACAGCGCTCGTTCTCTTGTCCTTCCTCTCGTTTTACGAAATTTTTGTTCGTCATAAGACTTCAAACTTGCAATTTGTAATTTTTTTTGTTTATTTTTTTATCTACGATCATTGCCATTGAAAAACTATTATTTATACTCGTGATGAGATATTTATTAAATTATTGTTAATTTTGTAGAAAAAATAGACTTAAATATACAATTTGTTTTCTTAATCGTTTTTTGGTTACTACGCTCTAATTCTTCCCGTTAAATTATTCTTTAACATGAAATGATTTTTTTAACACTAGATAATGTGATTTTTTTTTTATGATTCGATATCTTGTCGATGTCAAGCAAGAAATTCTCAATTCGATCTGTATCTCGTCGTCTTGATAAAAAAGTAAATAATTATTAGCATTTTAAATAATGAAAGGAAATAGAAATATAAAGAGAAATATATTGTTATGGAAAAACAACATTTGTTTATATAGAAAAGTTATCACAACTGTATAATAGAGGGATAAGATTTACACAATATTTTACTAGGATTGTAATGTTGCGAATTTTAAAAATTTATAACATAATTTAAAAATATATTACAATTGAAAGTATAGCACGACAAAAAAATAAAGTGCATATTTACTATCTTAATTAAAATGTTTCAATTCAAAAACAATTTAAAAACAAAAAATAAATGTGTACTTTATTTAAATGTTGCATTTAGAAAAGATTTCAGTGCTATTATGCTTCAATCTATCATAAAGTAAGATAACTATAGAGATCGTTATAATTTTAAATTGTACTTTTCTATCAACGCAACGATTTGTTTCATCAAAAGAATATATATTCGCTTTCTTTAATTGAATTCCGCGATAGAGTGGCATAGTCAATGCTTCGGTCTGGCAAAGTCAAAGGGTTAATATCCCCTTTCAAACTCTGGAATGTGATAATTGTAATTCCGCAGTATGTACATTTAAAAGTTGAAATGTGGTAATATATTTGTTGAACTGGATTTGTAAAAGTTTAAGGTCTTACAATTCTGACTGAAGTTTGAAGTGATTTAGGATTGTATGTAGTACCGACTAAAGTAGAAGTAGTTTACGATCCTACAAATCTTGTAGGCAATAAGAGTATAATAGTTTAAACACTACAATCTAAAGCCGGAAGTGATTTAGCATTAAAATAGTCTCTAATAATGTATAATATAAACAAGAATGGATACATTGGTACGTAATATTAGAACAGGATTAAGCCAATGTTTATAGAAGCGTGCGTAATATGAGAAAACATGTAACACGAAAACTTCAAGCATAATAATATGTTCTTAGCTGAAGTGAAATATTCTCATTTCAAAATATCTGCGTTTGACATGTCGTCATGAGAAAAACGTACATTTCGAGCATATGCATAAACTCGTATACGCCGATATGAAGTTATCAACTGCCATGTCGAAAAATAGCTGTTTTAACGAGTTTGTCAAGGAATTACTTTTAGGAATTTGCCAAACGGAAACAAATTCCATCTATAAATTCCATCTATTCTGTAATAACGAAGTATCGCGGCGACGATTTTAGACGACATTAGCAGCGGATACGACACTCGAATAGCTTCTACTTATCCGAAGTAGAATGTTCACGATGCTTGTACTTGACACGTTAACTTTGAAAACATCTAACTGTTCTTCGAGAGCGCATATACAACCCTCTTCTCCATGCGAACTTGCAACTTGGGTGTAAGTGGATGTTGCCTGACGAGCCTGTCAAGGGATGATTTCGCGACAGGTATCGTGCTTTTCATCGGAGAAGCGTCGACAAACACCAGGAGTGCTTTACGTGTCGCCGCTCGTGCCGTTCGCAGAAGTTGCACAAATGTTGCTTGTTTCCTGCCGTAATATCTTGCGATTGCGGTCACACGGTTGGGTGTGGCGAAATCGGAAGACGACGAAACGTGTTGTCGCATGTCTCCTTTATTTCGGTGTGACATCTGCCGTACTAATACACTCGACTAGAAGCGGAAAAAACTTGTTTTTGGCACCGGAAAGCGGTCACGAAATTTGTGTAAGAAAAAAAAAAGCGAATACAAACAACGGTTCGCATTCATGTCCATCCCGCCCGACGATTTCCTCGTTGATTATCCAACAGCGCGTATGGAGAACCGGCTTTATTTTTCTCGATCAATTGTATTCGAAATATATCGTTCTTTTGCTGAATACAATCCAAAAATCGCGATGGTCTAAATACATCGGTAATTTTATACCGATAAAACTAGAATGCATTTAATTTTGTATCGATTTTAATAAATATTGTATATCGAGTTGAAGAAACTAAATTTATTAACTCTAACATGTGTCATTAAGTTTATAATTGAGTTTATAAATTTTAGTTTTCTACGTTAACCCTAAAGTTTGCGTAAACAACTGTGGTATCCGGTTTGATAATTATTAATTTATGAAGGCAATTTATTAAAATAATTATAACTTATTAAAAGACATTTATATATTTTTTTTTCTTCTCTCTCTTTTTTTTCTCTGTCTTTTTCTCAAACTAATCTAAAGCTAATATGGCTAATATCTTAAAACTAATACTTATTTTTTTTGTTTTATAAACTGAATATACTTGTTGAATATGTATATTTAGCACACTGAAATCAAAGCACCACGAAGCAATAATCATGATTGATAATTATTAGCAATTTTATACGAATAAGTTTAATCTTCGTTTCGTGATCATTAATTACCTTTATAGCCTCTGTTAAATGGAGTCTGAAAGATATACAACTTTCTTCGCGAAGAACAAGACTTGACATACATTTTCGCCATGGGGAACTTCAATTTATTTTCTGTTTTCATCTAATTGTAATATCATAAATATTCATAAATAAATAATTTTTATGACTGTGCTTTTAATTTTACGAATTTTATCGAATGATATTTCCGAGCTTTTTCTGATCTCTTCAGTATTAATTAAATTATTATAGTTTTAGATGGATACAGACTTGTTCCATTTCGTCGTTACACGGAAAGATCGGTTTTGTTGAAAGAGATTTAGATAGACACACATCTGAAAATAAATTTATCGAGCCAAAATAATTATGAATCTCAAGCATGATAAGCAATGCTGCAAAAAGTTTTGATTGATTAAAAAATAATTTTGTTGAATTATAAAATAATTACATAGGATACTGAAGCTGATTGTTAAAACTTCAAAATTTTTGTAATATTTCTCATCATGTTTGAAATTCTTAATATAATTGTTTTGATGGTTCAACAAAATTACTTTTGTATTTAGTTAAATTTTTTAATATTTCAACAAAATCATTCTTTTCATATATTTACTCCGTTTTTACAAAATGTGGGTCAACCCATTGCAGCAAGCCCTTCAGTGGAATGATATGACGACACGATGTGCCCTTGCATATCGTTGTACTACAATTTTGACACAACGGTCTCCGTTTGCATTGATATGCAACGACGATACGATGATATGATATGCCGACTGATATGCAACATCCGCCTTTAAAAGAAGGATCTTCATATATTAGACAATCTTTTCTACATTTGGATCATGATATCGCATCATTTTACTTTATCGTGATGATCTAGTAGGATGGGAATTAAGAATCATTGATACAAGAAGAGGAAAACGGCGGCAGTGCAACGAGTACTACTCGCATTGTTAGTTCAATGGGAAAAAAAGAAGTAAAGTCCGAGCTACAACGACATGCGGACCGTTTCAATTGAAAAGTTCGGTTCTCATTCAGCAGTCGATTCGCGTTCGCGAAACTTTCAGAAAGAGGAAGCCCGCTTGCTTCGAATTACGTGGAATGCTGCCAGACAAAATTAAAGCTTTGAAACTTGGCGGGGTAGTCGTGTGAAATATGGTGAGGGGTAGTTTATTTATGCAACAGCATAGTTATAAAATGCGCTGACCGTGACTTTCCAAAGTAAACGAATACTCTTTTGATACTGCTAGTATTTTCGATTTGATAATCGAATACGTGTAAAGTCTATCGGCGAGGGAGAGAATCCGGCGGGATTTTCCTTTAGTTTACTGCCGTTGTTTCCCTCGTATCAGCCAAAAGCTGAGTTTGAGGAAAGTCTATTTTAGTTGCTCCCGAGGTAATAATAAATTTACTATATTTTTGTGCGACTAAGTTTTGGCATTTTCTCTTTTTATTTTTCTTTGTATCTACTCGGCTGACAGATTTGTCACAGTCAGCAATGTTATTATCTTTTCGAAATTAAACATTAGATCCGCTGATGTTGTTAATTTGATAATTTCCTATTCATTTGGTTAGTAAAAATTATTTTGGTATTATTTATATTATTAGAATTATTTGCATTATATTTATACTTTTTCAATATTCTGGCAAAAGGAATGAAAAGAAACTAAAGAATATAAAAATCAGAGAGTAAAATACCTAAAAGCCAGTATTGGATGTTTATGTGTATAATATATAAATTAATATATAAATTATATTTATGGACATATATTATATATTATATATGTTATTATGGATATATTCAATAAAAATATTTGTGATAAATATTTTTATTAAATTTGAATAAGAAACAATTAAACGTTTCAACACATTCTTCACATTTATGTCATCTTCAGTAAATACAATTGATTCTACTATTTATAAATAAATATATTTTATATACATGAATTATCCCATTTAAAGTATATACAATAAATTGTAGAAAGTATATAAATTGTAAACGTCATAGTGAAATTAAAATGATATACATGATCAACGTCAACAATGATCAATTCTTCATATTGAAGTAACGAAATCTCGTCGAAAATTATTTGTCATAATGAATCAGCATTAATTTTAATAAGTCAAATTTTTGAAATGTAAACAGACTAACGATCAAAGAGCTCAGGAATTTTAATATTCTGTATGGAAAGAACAGTTTTGCAAAAAATTCATCTACAAATTTAATTAGATACAGAAGTAAAAATAATTTTATTTGGACCATCAAAATAATTATGTAAAATGCTTAAATTGATTGCTAGAATGTTAATATCTTTTATAGCATTGTTCATCAAAGTTTGAATTTCCTACATAATTATTTTGATGGTGCATTAAAATTATTTCCAGATCTATATTTAGCTAAATTTTTATATACATTACTCAGTAAAATTGGTCTTTCCATGAGAGAGTATTGTATTAATTATATATCTAATTAAAAAAAGAAAAAAATTGAAATGATTATCGAAGCCAAAATGATACCATCGATTCTGTCAAATCTCCGTGAAACTAGTATTTATAGTAACATTTGTTTTTATTTTAGTAAATATTTAATTATGTATTTTCTTGGATTATATTTATACACGGAAAGAAAAACGATTTTGCTAAAGTATCTAAAAATTTAGTTAAATATATAGATCTGAAAATAATTCTGTTGAGCAAAATATTTTTGTAGGAATCTTAAACATGATGAGCAAAATATTTTGACATTTTAGTAACTGGTTTAAGCGTCCTACATAATTATTTTTATGGTCTAAAAAAATTATTTTCAGATCTTCAGATTTATAGTTAAACTTTTAGATATTTTTGCAAAACTATCCTTTTCGTGTAGGAGCGAGTTCTTCGAATTCCTAAAGTATATTACATAAAGCAAGACCTCGAAACAGTTAAAATATAAAAACGAGTGGTAAATGAATATAGCTTCATAGAGCGCATCGTGTTAC